>NC_092114.1:44088771-44719679 GCF_045679555.1 Salvelinus alpinus | reverse complement strand
TAAGAACAAGAAATAAGGCCTCCCGGGTGGCGCAGTGGTCTAGAGCACTGCATCGCAGTGCTATGCTGCGCCACCAGAGTCTGGGTTCGCGCCCAGGCTCTGTCGCAGCCGGCCGCGACCGGGAGGTCCGTGGGGCGACGCACAATTGGCTTAGCGTCGTCCGGGCTAGGGAGGGTTTGGCCGGTAGGGATATCCTTGTCTCATCGCGCTCCAGCGACTCCTGTGGCGGGCCGGGCGCAGTGCGCGCTAACCGAGGGGGGCGGGTGCACGGTGTTTCCTCCGACACATTGGTGCGGCTGGCTTCCGGGTTGGAGGCGCGCTGTGTTAAGAAGCAGTGCGGCTTGGTTGGGTTGTGCTTCGGAGGACGCATGACTTTCGACCTTCGTCTCTCCCGAGCCCGTACGGGAGTTGTAGCGATGAGACAAGATAGTAATTACTAGCGATTGGATACCACGAAAATTGGGGAGAAAAGGGGATAAAATTAAAAAAAAGAAAAAAAAAAAAGAACAAGAAATAAAAGTAACAAGTAAATAAAGAGCAGCAGTAAAATAACAATAGCGAGACTATATACAGGGGGTACACGTACAGAGTCAATGTGCGGGGGCACCGGTTAGTGGAGGTAATTGAGGTAATATGTACATGTAGGTAGAGTTATTAAAGTGACTATGCATACATGATAACAACAGAGATAGCAGCGGTGTAAAAGAAGAGGGGGGGGGGGGGGGCAATGCAAATAGTCTGGGTAGCCATTTGATTAGATGTTCAGGAGTCTTCTGGCTTGGGGGTAGAAGCTGTTTAGAAGCCTCTTGAACCTAGACTTGGGGCCCCGGTACCACTTGCCGTGCAGTAGCAGAGAGAACAGTCTACGACTAGGGTGGCCTTCCTCTGACACCGCCTGGTATAGAGGCCCTGGATGGCAGGAAGCTTGGCCCCAGTGATGTACTGGGCCGTTCGCACTACCCTCTGTAGTGCCTTGCGGTCGGAGGCCGAGCAGTTGCCATACCAGGCAATGATGCAACCAGTCAGGATGCTCTCAATGGTGCAGCTGTAGAACCTTTTGAGGATCTGAAGACCCATGCCAAATCTTTTCAGTCTCCTGAGGGGGAATAGGTTTTTTCGTGCCCGCTTCACGACTGTCATGGTGTGCTTGGACCATGTTAGTTTGTTGGTGATGTGGACACCAAGGAACTTGAAGCTCTCAACCTGCTCCACTGCAGCTCCGTCGATGAGAATGGGGGCATGCTCGGTCCTCTTTTTCCTGTAGTCCACAATCATCTCCTTTGTATTGATCACGTTGAGGAAGAGGTTGTTGTCCTGGCACCACACAGCCAGGTCTCTGACCTCCTCCCTATAGGCTGTCTCGTTGTTGTCAGTGATCAGGCCTACCACTGTTGTGTCATCGGCAACCTTAATGATGGTGTTGGAGTCGTGCTTGGCTGTGCAGTCATGAGTGAACAGAGAGTACAGGAGGGGACTGAGCATGCACCCCTGAGGGGCCCCTGTGTTGAGGATCAGCATGGCGGATGTGTTGGTACCTTCCCACACCACCTGGGGGCGGCCCTTCAGGAAGTCCAGGATCCAGTTGCAGAGGGAGGTGTTTAGTCCCAGGGTCATTAGCTTATTGATGAGCTTTGAGGGCACTATGGTGTTGAACGCTGAGCTGTAGTCAATGAATAGCATTCTCACATAGGTGTTCCTTTTGTCCAGGTGGGAAAGGGCATTGTGGAGTGCAATAGAGACTGCAGCATCTGTGGATCCATGAAGTGGTTAGAAAGATTGGTCATGGCTCACATCAACACCATCATCCCAGAAACTCTCATTTGCATACCGCCCCAAATGAGAGTTTCTGGGATGATGGTGTTGATGTGAGCCATGACCAATCTTTCAAACCACTTCATAGCTGCAGACATGAGTGCTACGTGTCGGTAGTCATTTAGGCAGGTTACCTTAGTGTTCTTGGGCACAGGCACTATGGTGGTCTGCTTAAAACATGTTGGTATTACAGACTCTGACAGGGAGAAGTTGAAAATGTCAGTGAAGACACTTGCTAGTTGGTCAGCGCATGCTCGCAGTACAAGTCCTGGTAATCCGTCTGGCCCTGCGGCCTTGTGAATGTTGACCTGTCTAAAGGTCTTACTCACATCGGCTGGGGAGAGCGTGATCACACAGTCTTCCAGTACAGCTGGTGCTCTCATGCATGTTTCAGTGTTTTTTGCCTCCAATTGAGCATAGAAGTAGTTTAGCTCGTCCGGTAGGCTCGTGTCATTGGGCAGCTCTCGGCTGCGCTTCCCTTTGTAGTCTGTAATGGTTTGCAGGCCATGCCACATCCGACGAGCGTTGGAGCAGGTGTAGTACGACTCGATCTTAGTCCTGTATTGACGCTTTGCCTGTTTGATGGTTCGTCGGAGGGCATAGCGGGATTTCTTAAAAGCTTCCAGGTTAAAGTCCCGCTCCTTGAAAACGGCAGCTCTACCCTTTAGCTCAGTGCGGATGCTGCCTGTAATCCATGGCTTCTGGTTGGTGTATATACGTACGGTCACTGTGGGGACAATGTCATCAATGCACTTATTGATGAAGCCAATGACAGATGTGATGTACTCCTCAATGCCATTGGAGGAATCCCGGAACATATTCCAGTCTGTGCTAGCAAAACAGTCCTGTAGCTTAGCATCTGATTCATCTGACCACTTTTTTATTGATCTAGTCACTGGTGCTTCCTGCTTTAATTTTTGCTTGTAAGCAGGAATCAGGATGATGGAATTTTGGTCAGATTTGCCAAATGGAGGGCGAGGGAGAGCTTTGTATACATCTCTGTGTGTGGAGTATAGGTGGTCCAGAGTTATTTTCCCTCTGGTTGCACATTTAACATGCTGATAGAAATTTAGTAAAACTGCATTGAATATGCAGCTGTCATTTTTAAACCTCCATTCTAACCTAAACACACACACACACACACACACACACACACACACACACACACACACACACACACACACACACACACACACACACACACACACACACACACACACACACACACACACACACACACACACACACACACACACACACACAATGTAATTCACTTACAGAGAGATACAGTTGAAGTCGGAAGTTTACATACGTTTAGGTTGGAGTCATTAAAAATTGTTTTTCAACCACTCCATAAATTTCTTGTTAACAAACTATAGTTTTGGCAAGTCGGTTAGGACATTTACTTTGTGCATGACACAAGTAATTTTTCCAATAATTGTTTACAGACAGATTATTTCACTTATAATTCACTGTGTCACAATTCCAATGGGTCAGAAGTTTACATATACTAAGTTGACTGTGCCTTTAAACAGCTTGGAAAATTCCAGAAAATGATGTCATGGCTTTAGAAGCTTCTGATAGGCTAAATGACATCATTTGAGTCAATTGGAGGTGTACCTGTGGATGTATTTCAAGGCCTACCTTCAAACTTTGCTTGACATCATGGGAAAATCTAAAGAAATCAGCCAAGACCTCAGAAAAAAAATTGTAGACCTCCTCAAGTCTGGTTCATCCTTGGGAGCAATTTCGAAATGCCTGAAGGTACCACGTTCATCTGTACAAACAATAGTACGCAAGTATAAACAGGTTCTGTCTCCTAGAGATGAACGTACTTTGGTGTAAAAAGCTGAAATAAATAAAAGCTGAAATAAATAATCCTCTCTACTATTATTCTGACATTTCACATTCTTAAAATAAAGTGATGATCCTAACTGACCCAAGACAGGGAATTTTTACTAGGATTAAATGTCAGGAATTGTGAAAAACTGAGTTTAAATGTATTTGGCTAAGGTGTATGTAAACATCCGACTTCAACTGTAGCTAATGAAACACAAATTGACATTTACACAGTAAATGTTACATTGGTTGGCTGTAACACCGGCTAGCTTGCAATAAAGTGGCTAAATAGTCAACAGAGTTATCCCTTCATACGATCAGTAGAATTTGTATTGCATGCTGCATATTTCAATTGCACTCGAAAACAGATATTTATCTTATTTCAGTCTTTGGGAGCTAGCTATATCTGTTCCTCTTCATCAGACAGCAGCTTGTGTTTTCACAAGAGGTTGTGTTTACGTCGTAGATAGAAGCAGGCCATTGGCTGCCTTCTTCACGAGGGGTATGTACGGGAGTTCTGATTGGTTCCAAGTTTAGCAGTTCGGCAAATTTGCCCGAGCAGACAGTGTCGAAATATACTTTTTATGAGAACATTTGCAAGAATGTGCCAACGCATTTTATAGTCATGTTTTACTGTTTTACTGTTTTTTACTGTTTTACTGCCAAATACAAAAAATCTGCTCCTCCCTTGACGGGGATCGGTCAACTTCACGTTTTTTGGCTTCGGCCCACCATCTATGCATGTTGATAGTTGTTGTCATAGTGAACTGTCGATAATGATGTTAGTTTACGTAATCGTGTTCATATGATGACAATATTCAGTAAAGACACCAGAAGAGTCCCTGAAGATTCCCTGTCTCAAAAACCTTTTAAAAGGTCCAATGCTGACATTTTTTTAATGTTAATATCAAATAATTACTGGTTAACAATTAAGTACCTTACTGGGATTGTTTTCTATTAAAATTGTCAAAAAGAAACAAACAAAGAATTCTTAGCAAAGAGCAATTTCTCCAGCAAGAATTTTGTTAGGACTGTCTGGGAGTGGTTTGAGGGGAGGGAAAACTGACACATTGGGAATGTGATGAAAGAGAAATAAATAAAAGCTGAAATAAATAATCCTCTCTACTATTATTCTGACATTTCACATTCTTAAAATAAAGTATTATTTTAATAACTAGCTGTTATTGGCAGAGAGGTTTGGAACTCTCTTTCTTATTGGTCTATTAACTAATTTATCACCTGGTGATGTCACCAAGCAGGCCAAAACTCCATCCCACCACAACAGCCTGAGATTCCAGGCGGTCTTTTCAAACAGCACTTCTCATCATTTTCACAATTTCACAGTATTATTCCAACCTCATAGTGTGGAAATATACTGTATTTATAAAACACAGGAAACCACGTTTTTGACTGCACTGAGCCTTTGAAAGAAAACCCCCATATCAATAATCCTCTTAATGACCTCCAAAGGAGGACTACCCAAACCCATGTGACTATAAGTAAACACATTTAAATGGAAATTAAGTAGAGTGCTGACATCAAGAGGAAATCTAACATACACTACAATACATGCCACGTGGTTGTGTCTTTGGAATGTCAAGTGTGTTTACTGTCTACTGTGAGCAGGGTAGACACTAACACATAGTCACTTGGTGACGTATGTCCATTCGCTTCTACCATTGTGCTGATGATGTCAATATATGCTCAAAGGGCATGTGTTGACTCAGGCCTTCTGTTGTGAGGACGGGGCGATGTGAGACCACGCTCTGTTTGATGTATGCATTATGTGACGTGTAAAGTGGTGCAAGGAGGAGAAGAGATGTCCCCTGAATAGCATGAACTCGTCCACAGCAGTGCAGAGGCTGAGGAGGCATCAGAAGAATACAAAGGTGTGTCATGTTTCCCAACAACTATACATCTTTAGTGTGTACAGAGTACAGACTATAGATTTATTAGATCAAACTCTACTAGCTGAGATACTTTAGGAATATAATGCATTTGTTGTATTTGCTTTTGAATCTATGACAGAGACAATGACAGTGAACAATGACAATGGCAGAGAATCAGTATCTGGATAATATGTGTGAAAGGAAAGGCTGCCCCGCTCAAACTGAAACCAGTGCCTGCAACCTTGTTCAGGTTATCAGTCAACCTGCCAGGGTAGTTACAAACAGCACAGGAATGAAATCATCGTCTTGTATTGATCACATCTTTACTAATGCTGCATAAATGTGCTTTAAAGCAGTATCCAAATCTATCGAATGTAGTGATCACAATATAGTAGCCGTATCTAGGAAAACCAAAGTTCCAAGGGCTGGTCCTAATATAGTGTATAAGAGGTCGTACAAAAAGTTCTGTAGTGCATCTTTCGTTGATGATGTAAAGAATATTTGCTGGTCTGTGGTGTGTAATGAGGAGCAACCAGACACTGCACTTTAAATTGCTTATTCCAGTTACTAATAAGCATGCACCCATTAAGAAAAATCACTTTGGATTGATGAGGGATTGAAAAGAGGGTGTTCTTTAATGGAAGCCTATCCAACATAATCCAGGTAGAATCAGGAATTCACCAGGGTAGCTGTTTAGGCCCCTTACTTTTTTCAATCTTTACTAACGACATGCCACTGGCTTTGAGTGAAGCTAGTGTGTCTATGTATGCGGATGACTCAACATCATAAACATCAGCTACTACAGCGACTGAAATGACTGCAACAATTGACAAAAAGCTGCAGTTAGTTTCAGAATGGGTGGCAAGGAATAAGTTAGTCCTAAATATAAAAAATATGGGGCAAATCATTCACTAAACCCTAAACCTCAAATAAATCTTGTAATGAATAATGTGGAAATTAAGCAAGTTGAGGTGACTAAACTGCTTGGAGTAACCCTGGATTGTAAACTGTCATGGTCAAAACATGTTGATACAACAGTAGCTAAGGTGGGGAGAAGTCTGTCCATAATAAAGCGCTGCTCTGCCTTAGCAACGCTATCAACAAGTCAAGTCCTACAGGCCCTAGTTTTGTCGCACCTGGACTACGGTTCAGCCGTGTGCCACAAAGAGGCCCTTAAATGTACACGAGGAGCTAACATTAATGATATGCATGTACATTTCTCATGGCTCAAAGTAGAGGAGAGATTGACTTCATCACTACTTGTTTTTGTAAGATGTGTTGACAAGCTGAATGCACCGAGCTGTCTGTTTAAACTACTAGCACACACCTCTGACACCCATGCATACCTCACAAGACATGCCACCAGAGATCTCTTCACAACCCTCAAGTCCAGAACAATCCCTGAGTCAGAGAAGAATAGGAGAAACTCAGGTGTGCCAAGCTTGTAGCGTCATTCCCAAGAAGACTCATAGCTGTAATCGTTGCCAAAGGTGCTTCAACAAAGTACTGAGTAAAGGATCTGAATACTTATGTAAATGTGATATTTCAAATATATATTTTTTTAATCATTTCCACCCAAAAAGTTTTTGCTTTGTCATTATGGGATATTGTGTGTAGATTGATGAGGGGAAAAATATTTGATCCATTTGAGAATAAGGCTGTAACGTAACAAAATGTGGAAAAAGTCAAGGGGTCTGAATACTTTCCGAATGCACTGTAAATACAAATACAAATCTAATACAGAGACAATCACAATCTTGCCAAATGTCCTGTATTGGCGGCTACTACCCTTAATGTTCCCTATTTTCCTTAGGCAGGCTTTTGAGAAGACAAACAAACTCCATCTCTAATGGCGCAAAGTGGTGACAAGTTAATCAAACTGTAGACCCACACTTATTTTCTTATTTTGAAAACGAAAATGTTCAGATGTTCGAGATTGTGATTTCAAACGAAAGGAGGAATAGCATGTCAATAAAAACAACAGCGAGGACATCAGTAGCTAGGTTCCCGTCCAATTGGTGACAGATTTTCATGCGAATATTCTATCATCTGCACACAAAAAATATGCAATTTTTTTTCGACAGTGGTGTTTCCACCAAACTGACTTGAGGATAGAAATCAGTGCTTGATAACATAATGTACACAAAATGGCTTTTCGCCTAAGTGTTCATGCACTGAATGAAAATCAAATGTTGAATGTGTTTCCATAGCATTTTCAACTCTACAGCTGTCACAATGGCAAATGTGCCTACTCTGGACTTGGCAGTGTGCTCTAGCCAACAATTTACAGATAGAGTGCGAGTTAGTCTACATGATGAGATTATTATGAATAAGAATATTTGCATTTGTTAAACGGCAGTCAAGCATCGATCATCATGTCACCAGAATAACATCCTCAAATTCTTTTTGGAAAGGAGCATCAAGCTCAAACTGTGCACTTTCACCACCCTGTGAAGTTCATCATCATTTATTTAATCTGTAGTCTAATAAACTGCATGGTTTGCCGAGTCATAGTGGGAGGACCACACACCATGTCAACACCATGTCATCGCTTGACTCCACGTTTACGTCGATATGATGGTTATTATACTGTATCAATATTTGAATACAAAGGCGTTTCCCCCGCGATTTCTTGCATCATTCATTTTACCTACACATTGGATGCGTCTCAATCCACCGCATCCGCCGATGTTGAACTACCACATCTTCGGATGTGGAGGATTGAGACGCATCCAAAGCAACAACAAAAAAACAACAATACCTATGGTCTTCTCACAAAATCGTCTGTAGCATCCGAGCGGTTTGGCCTAAAAAACTATGCTGAGACTTTCACGAATACGATGGTGTTCTCCATTTTGCTCTACATTTTGGGACTCATCTGCAGTCGGTACAGCTGATCTGCCAACTTCTGTCTGTGAGGTCCAAACCGTTTGGGCTGCACACAAATATGACAACCCGGTGCAAAGGTGAGACTCTAATGAACATGTACACACTACATGTCGGTTGTTTTGCTGTAGGATACCCACAGGCCTCACAAGACTCATCTGAAGGTCCTCTGGTACCAGTTTAAAATAATGAATGGAAGTATGTAAGGAGACTGTTTAGCGCCAAATATAAGGGCTTAAATACATGTAAAAATAAATAAAACATGTTTCCTGATCTTTCTTATATCTCTCAGATATAGGACACTTCAGAAAAAAAAATCCTTTAGATTTTTTGGGGGGACTATCTGTTGTTCCATGTAGTCAATTTGTGATTCAATGCGTTTGTATTGGCTAATAGCAGTAAGGCCAAAAATAATATTTCATCAAGTAATGTTTTTTTTGTTATTTTTTTATACTTCAATGGGTCTTCAAATAGCTAAATGATCCTTAGTATGACCTTAAAACAATTCCATATAGCGTAATCGATGATACAGGATTACCTTTTTGGCTTATCTATACCTACTCTCCCTTACAAAGTATTCACACTATTCTACATTAGTGTGACAAATTACATTGAAAACATTCTCTGGAATGGAGATATTACATTCATGAGTGTGTTTGTATGGGAACTGAATCTTAAATGCTTCTCCATACCCCATTGGAAAAAATGTTACCACATATTTTTCTTTCAAGAAGGGAATTTAGAGAGAATTGACCTTGTCCAAGATTGATCCAAGATGTCTGAGACTGCTGGTGGTCAATACTGTCGCAATACATGGAGTGACTCACTGGGAGGTAGTGACCTACTTGTTGCCTGTGAAGTACTGAGCGTTTATTATGTTTCAAGAGCAAGCATGGTTTCCACAGGGTGCGTACAAAATGGCAAACTTTTCCCCTTTAAAGTGCACTACTTTTGACTAGAGCCCTATGGGCCCTGGTCATAAGTAGTGCACTATAAAGGGAATGGGGTGCAATTTGGGACGCCACCTCAGACAAGTAAAGATCAATACCAGCCTCATGTTTACAGCTATGTTTTGAATAGGGACTCAAAGGTTACTTCAACCTCAGTGGCTCAAAAACTGGGGGGGGGGGGGGGGGGGATTTTGACATTTAAAGCAGACTTCTCATAAGGCACTTGAACGACTTGGGTCATACTGAAATCCAGACTACTCTATTTAATGTATTGCTAATTGTAAAGGGGATTTTCAGGTGAATAAAAGAGAAGAGCAGTCGTAGATATAGTCAATCATGAATAAATCTGGTTGAATAAAAACTGTTAACAGGGAGACACCTCCAGTATTAAGAGCAATACTGTCAACCCTCCGGATAAAAGTTTTGGGGTTAACATTTACTATACTAAACTTCCAAAGTGTATTTTTAAAACGTCAAATGATGGGCAATGAGTACCGTGAATCATGTCTCTTTAAAAACATCTAACCAGTTATTTTTCTGGGCTATACGCCTTAGTTCTTATTTTGCTACCTTGGGTTAAATAAGGAGTAAACACCATTTCACCCCCCCAAATTTTCCTGTGCATTATATATACCGTGCATCCGGAAAGTATTCAGACCCCTTCCCTTTTTCCACATTTTGTTACATTACCGCGTTATATTGAAATGGATGGATTTTTTTCTCTCTCATCAATCTACACACAAAACCCCATAATGACAAAGCAAAAACTGTTTTTTATAACTTTTTGCAAATGTGTTAAATATTTCAAACAGAAATACCTTTTAGACCCCCTCGAAATTGAGCTCAGGTGCATCCTGTTTCCATTGATCAACTTGATTGGAGTCCACCTGTGGTAAATTCAATTGACTGGACATGATTAACCTTCTTGCAATCAATAGCTCTGTGGCCATACTTAAAACAGGAGTTACGTGAACCCTTGAATGAAACCTTAACAGGTTTGGTAGCCAGCCTTGCAGCCGACTCGGCAGTGGTCTGATCGCGGTCACGTACAGTGTCAGTCAACAAAAAAATTGACACACCAACAAAAAGGGAGATGGGGGGGTTGCTGGTCCTGGAGAGCGAAACTCACAGAATTTATGATTGTGACAATGAGTCTTGAGATTAGAGAGAGAACCCAGCAGACGTTCCACCTCTAGAAGTGTAAACGGCTTGTGGGTAATCACAATTCTACTGTACCTTGCTTGGAGCCATTGCTGCCCCCCTCGTATGGTTTCACAGAACCTGATCGAGTGGTCGCGCCACCCTGGGGGTTCTAAACCTTAGTCATAAAAGTGAACCAACAATGTGACACTCAACACAGGCTCTATCCACCAGAGGCTTATGCCCGACTTGTCCAAACTAATCTGAACAAGATTTCACCACACTGCTACACACAATAAACACAGTATTGCAAATCCCTGGCCCAGAGAGCTCTCACAATTGTGTGGTAAGTAATACCAATAGGTTACTTTTTCACTAGGCCGACACCACCCGAAGCCGATGCCGCTCACGTTTTTATTTAATATGGTTTTAACTGCAGAGCACTCACGTGCAAAACACCCACTTGGGTCACACCAGGCATCATTCGCCCCGAATGTACAGTTTGTGCCTCCAACATACAGACCAGTCAAGTCCCCCACTCGAGGAACAAGTGTTTCCACTTTGCAGACCACGTACCAATAGACTAAAAGATTTTCCACTCTGCAGACCCCGTACCAACAGACTACGCTGTCGTACGGCTCCAAAAGTGTCTAGGAACAAGCTTTTCCACACTGCAGACCCCGTACCAACAGACCACGCTGTCGTACTGCTCCAGAACGCTGTCATACGGCTCCAGAAATGTCTGATACTGGTATCACAAGTCAATCACAACGAAACCAAGATTATTACTTGACAATACACAAGGCTCTTTCACTGAAACCCAGTTTAGATACCAAGGGAAGGCAACCTTTGAGTGAGAGAAACCACAGAAGCTTCCACAAAAGAGGAATACACCTCCCCGGAGCTGATTCTGAAGCTTTGCTCAACAAACACTGCTGAAAACCTTAGTGAAAAGAACAGAAGAGCAGTCGTGGATATAGTCAATCAAAAATCTATCTGGTTTTATTACTACTTGCAACAGCACTCCAGAACAGAAGCAGATAAAAGGTCTAACTTGGCCTTCGCCGAGAATGCCCATATCTAAATGATATAGCACCAGGAAGTCAAAACCACTTTGACAGCTGCTACAGAATCACACAGTGTTTCACAGAATACAACAACAAACAGTGTCCTTGGTCCTTGGAACTCCAGTCTGGCGTCAATACCTATCAACAGATATGAGTTTAACACACATCATCAAGTCTAGTGAACATAAACCCGCACAACCAGAACACTGGAAATCATTTGTATTACAGAAAGGGAAAACATATAGTGTTAATCACTCTAAAATGAATAACAACTTTAATAATCTTAAATATTCCCCATTCTACATTGTTGTAAAGTTGAAAATGTGTTAGATACCAAATTAAACAAAGATGATGACTGTGCATTTAAAGGCTACCTGTCATTGCTTAGGTCTAACAAAAATAGATTCCCAATTTCCTGGGACAAACATTATGAAACAACAATGTCTCACTGTTCAGATGGTCTGCAAAAAAAACAATGTGTTTGGAAAACCATCAACCACCCCTCACATTAATCAATCAGGTACAGGCTGATTCCCACTCTCTATAGGGTAGATTGGCCAAAGGGACTCACACCTCAGTCAGGCCCACCCCCTATAGGGTAGATAGACACCTCAGTCAGGGGTACAGTATTTTGGGCAGTGGTTCAAAATAGAAACGGATGGAAACGTCATATTTCAACACCTCCATAAATGTATTTTACTTCGCTGTGGGTTGGTTTGTGGTCTACTGGTGCTGCTGCCTACCAAAGATCCCACATTGCCCCTGGGTGCATGTGTTCAAACCGTGACTGCGCCACTTTCTATGCTATGTCCCATTTCTCTATCTCCCCATCTCAATAATTTCTTCAATTTCTTCACACACACAAACAATGACTTTTTTTTTGTCTTCAGCCTTCTGCCCATGGCTGTGTGTATTTCTGAAAGAAACTCCAGGCCAGACACAGTGTATTTTAAATTCAACATTTGTTAAATGTATTGTTAAAGGCCCAGTGCAGTAAAAAACTTGATTTTCCTGTGTTTTATATTTTCACACTATGAAGTTGAAATAATACTGTGAAATTGTGAAAATTGTGATAATGCCTTTTTAGTGTAAGAGCTGTTTGAAAAGACTGCCTGTTTCAGCCTGTTTTGGTGGGATGGAGTTTTGGTGACCAGGCGGTAAATTAGTTAATAGACCAATAAGAAAGAGAGTTCCAAACCTCCCTGCCAATAACAGCTAGTTTTCAGTTTTCATTAGGAATGTGACAATTATGGAATTTTGGGGACCGATTAATTGTCATGCAAATGGCCACAGTTATTGTCATAATTGTCAAAAATGTATTGAGCTTGTAATGTATGATAGTGCATCTTTGAAAATGACCTACGACATACCTAATGAATCCAACACAGCTTTGGCGACACCCCTCTCAAAAACGAATGGTTTTAACAGCTTTGAACTTTTGGAAGCTTCTCCTCCTGGCCATGCACGTTCTACTCGTAAAATGATTACCAACTTCTAACACTTCATATAGAAGTGAAAAAACTGCTGTTGGGTAAACTATATCTACTTGAATATAATGTAAAATTAATGCATTAAGACGATTATGACGAGTTCACGATTATAGTTCATAGTTGTTAGTTACACAATTATATGATCATTTTGCCAACCCGAGTTTTCATATCAATATCAAATCATTTCTGGGTAACAATTATTAAGTACCTTACTGTGATTTTTGTTCTATTCAAATTGTCAAAAAGAAAACTAATAATTTATAGTAAAGAGCAATTTCTTTGGCAAGAATTTTGCTGGGACTGTCTGAGAGTGGTCTGAGTGTGGTCTTAGTGGAGAGGGGAGAACTAGCTGTTATTGGCAGAGAGGTTTGGAACTCTCTTTCTTATTGGTCTAATAACCAATTTACCATCTGGTGATGACACCAGGCAGGGCAAAACTCCATCCCACCAAAACAGACTGAAATTTCAGACGGTCTTTTCAAACAGCTCTTAGATTCCCGAGTGGCGCAGCGGTCTAAGGCACTGCATCTCAGTGCAAGAGGTGTCACTACAGTCCCTGGTTTGAATCCAGGCTGTATCACATCCGGCTGTGATTGGGAGTCCCATAGGTTGGCGCAAAATTGGCCCAGCGTTATCCGGGTTTGGCTGGGGTAAGCCGTCATTGTAAATAAGAATTTGTTCTTAACTGGCTTGCCTAGTTAAATAAATAGACTAGTGTGGAAATATACTCTGAGTGTACAAACATTAGGAACACTTTTGTACCCCCTTTAGCCCTCAGAAAAGCCTCAATTAGTCGGGGCATGAACTCTATAGGTGTCGAAAGTGTTCCACAGGGATGTTGGTCCATGTTGACCCCAATGCTTCCCACAGTTGTGTCAAGTTTGCTGGATGTCCTTTGGGTGGTGGACTGGTCTTGATACACTCGGGAAGCGTTAAAAACCCAGCAGTGATGCAGTTCTAGACACACTCAAACCAGTGCACCTGGCACCTACTACTATACCCCGTTCAAAGGCACCATTATCTTGTCCATTCACCCTCTGAATGGCACACAAACACAATCCATGTCTCAGCTGTCTCAAAGCTTAAAAATCCTTCTTTAACCTGTCTTCTCCCCTTCATCTACACCGATTGAAGTTGATTTAACAAGTGACATCAATAAGGGATCATACTGTAGCTTTCATCTGGATTCACTTAGTCAGTCTATGTCGTGGAAAGAGAAGGTGTTCCTAATGTTTTGTACACTCAGTGTATATTAAAACAGGAAAACATGTTTTTGACTGACTGGGCCTTTAATCTTTACGAAAATAAAAAATTGTTGTTCACACCCCATGCAGTTCAGGGCCCCCAATATTAGCAACCCTTTCCTTGGACAAATCAAATAAATCAACATGAAAACACATTCCTCATTTTCTCCCTCCATCTCCACCATTCACATCTTAGTGTTGTTTTGTTTTTTTGCTGTCTGCCAAATGGAAATATACTAAATCGAGCTGAAAATAACAACGTCCATGCTGTGAAACTGTGTGTGAAAGTCTCCGGCGGCAAGTCTTCCTGGCGCCCAGACGCTCTGTGACGAAGGAGAAGACATCGCAAAGCCATCGGTGATGATGACATGACACAGCGGGGAATCACTGATTAAATTAGCGCTTCCTTGTCGTCCCACGTCCACGCCACTGGACCCAGGGCCCTTGCCATGCAGGCCCCTGATCATCTCAGCCCACTGCCGTGACGCATCACACCCATCACTCTACCCTCCTCTCTGTGGCATCTGACTGGCAGGCTTCATGGACAGCATCCAAGCAGCCAGGGAACCAGGCAAGACACTGTAAGATGCCAGGCACCATAAGGCTTTCTCCTTCAATGCCATTGGCAAAGCATCATGGGAGTGCCTTGTGGTTGCCTGTAACAGACAGATCCCCCCCCCACTCCACTCAGCCTCCTGTTTGATGATTCCAACTGCACAGCACAATAAGGCGTCATCATGGAAACAATGCCACAAGCAGCCACCTACTACTGTATGAGGCTTGTGATGCTATTATTGGATAGCCATCATCATACGTGGAGGTGTGGAACAGGGATACGAAGGCATCAGGAAATTAGATGTCTGTCGATGACGCTTTGAGAGGGCGTTGAATGAATAGGTTCAAACCTAAGGCCCTATTCTGGTAGGCAGAAGATTCTGCACAAGATTCTGTAGTGAAATGAAAAACAACATTCTCGGTTGTGCCTCTAGAATACAAGTTTGGATTTAAAACCAAATCAAATCAAATCGAATCAAATTGTATTTGTCACATGTGCCAACAATGCAGTTCAAGAAAGAGTTAAGACAATATTTAATGAATAAACTAAAGTAACACAATAACGAGACTATATACAGGGGATACCGGTAGTGAGTCAATGTGCTGGTGTACAGGTTAGTTGAGGTAATTTGTACATGTAGGTAGGGGTAAAGTGACTAAACAGAGTAGCAGCAGTATAAAAACAAATGGGGGGGTGGGTCAATGTAAATAGTCCGGTGGCCATTTGATTAATTGTTCAGCAGTCTAATGGCTTGGGGGTAGAAGCTGTTAAGGAGCCGTTTGGTCCTAAACTTGGCGCTCCGGTACCGCTTGCCGTGCGGTAGCAGAGACAACAGTCAATGACTTGGGTGACTGGAGTCTTTGACCATTTTTGGGGCTTTCCTCTGACACCGCCAAGTATATAGGTCCTGGATGGCAGGAAGCTTGGCCCCAGTGATGTACTGGGCTGTACGCACTACCCTCTGTAGCGCCTTACGGTCAGATGCCGAGCAGTTGCCATACCAGGCGGTGATGCAACCTCTCAGGATGCTCTCGATGGTCGGGCTGTAGAACTTTTGAGGATCTGGGACCCATGCCAAATCTTTTCAGTCTCCTGAGGGGGACAAGGTGTTGTTGTGCCCTCTTCACGACTGTCCTGGTGTGTTTGGACCATGATAGTTCGTTGGTGATGTGGACACCAAGGAACTTGAAACTTTCGACCCGCTCAACTACAGCCCCGTCGATGTTAATGGGGGCCTGTTCGGCCTGCCTTTTCCTGTAGTCCATGACCAGCTCCTTTGTCTTGCTCACATTGAGGGAGAGGTTGTTGTCCTGGCACCACACTGCCAGGTCTCTGACCTCCTCCCTATAGGCTGTCTCATAATTGTTGGTGATCAGGCCTAACACTGTTGTGTCATCAGCAAATTTAATGATGGTGTTGGAGTCGTGTTTGGCCACACAGTTGTGAGTGAACAGGGAGTACAGGAGGGGACTAAGCACGCACCCCTGAGGTGCCCCAGTGTTAAGGATCAGCTTGGCAGATGTATTGTTGCCTACCCTTACCACCTGGGGGTGGCCCGTCAGGAAGTCCAGGATCCAGTTGCAGAGGGAGGTGTTCAGTCCCAGGGTCCTTAGCTTAGTGATGATCTTTGTGGGCAATGGTGTTGAATGCTGAGCTGTCGTCAATGAACAGCATTCTCACATATGTGTTCCTTTTGTCCAGGTGGGAAAAGGCATTGTTGAGTGCGATTGAGATTGCGTCATCTGTGGATCTGTTGGGGCAGTATGCGAATTGGAGTGGGTCTAGGGTATCTGGAATGATGCTGTTATTTTGAGCCATGACCAGCTTTCAAAGCACTTCATGTTTACCGACGTGAGTGCTAAAGGGTGGTAATTATTTACGCAAGTTACCTTCGCTTCCTTGGGCACAGGGACGATGATGGTCTGCAGTTTTTAATGTCCTGTTGGTAGGATAGTCTTGATCGTATATCATCCATTTTGTTTTCCAATGATTGCACGTTGGCCAATAGAACACATGGTAGTGGAGGTATACTCACTCGCCTACGAATTATCAGAAGGCGGCCCGACATCTGCACACTTTTTCTCCGTCTTTTCTTCACATAAATGAAGGGGATTTGGGCCCGTTCCCGAGAAAGCAGTATATCCTTCGCGTCGGACTCATTAAAGAAAAAATCTTTGTCCAGTTTGAGGTGAGTAATCGCTGTTCTGATGTTCGGAAGTTGTTTGGTTATAAGAGTCGGAAACAGCAACATTATTTACAAAATAAGTAAAAAAATAAGTTACAAACAGCGCAAATATACCATTAAAATAGCACAGTTGGTTAGGATCCCGTAAAACGGTAGTCATCCCCTCCTGCGCCATTATTATCCTAAGCTTGGCACACCTGTATTCTTTGCAGATCCTCTCAAGCTCTGTCAGGATGGATGGGGAGCGTTGCTGCACAGCTATTTTCAGGTCTCTCCAGAGATGTTCGATCGGGTTCAAGTCCGGGCTCTGCTGGGCCACTCAAGGACATTCAGAGACCTGAAGCCACTCCTGCGTTGTCTTTGCTATGTGCTTAGGGTCATTCTTCTGTTGGAAGGTGAACCTTCGCCCCCAGTCTGGAGCAGGTTTTTATCAAGAATCTCTCTGTACTTTGCTCGATTCATCTTTCCCTGAAAAACATCCCCACAGCATGATGCTGCCACCACCATGCTTCACCGTAGGGATGGTGCCAGGTTTCCTCCAGATGTGACGCTTGGCATTCAGGCCAGAGTTCAATCTTGGTTTTATTAGACCAGAGAATCTTGTTTCTCGTGGTCTGAGAGTCCTTTAGAATCTCCAAGCGGGCTGTCATGTGCCTTTTAGTGAGGAGTGGCTTCTGCCTGGCCACTCTACCATAATGGCCTGATTGGTGGTGTGCTGCAGAGATGGTTGTCCTTCTGGAAGGTTCTCTCATCTTCACAGAGGAACTCTGGAGCTCTGTCAGAGTGACCATCGGGTTCTTGGTCACCTCTCTGATCAAGGCCCTTCTCCCCCGATTGCTCAGTTTGGCTGGGCGGCCAGCTCTAGGAAGAGTCTTGGTGGTTCCAAACTTCTTCCATTTAAGAATAATGGAAGCCACTGTGTTTTTGCAGACCTTCAATGCTGCAGAAATGTTTTGCTACCCATCCCCAGATCTGTGCCTCGACACAATCCTGTCTCAGAGATCTACAAACAATTCCTTTGACCTCATGGCTTGGTGTTTGCTCTGACATGCACTGTCAACTGTGGGACCTTATAGAGACAGGTGTGTGCCTTTCCAAATCATGTCCAATCATTTGAATTTACCACAGGTAGACACCAATCAAGTTGTAGAAACATCTCAAGGATGATTAATGGAAACAGGATACACCTGAGCTCAATTTCAAGAGTCACAGCAAAGGGTCTGAAGACTTATGTAAATAAGGTATTTCTGTTTTTAATTTTTTATAAATATCTATCATTATGGGGTATTGTGTTTAGACTGATGGGGGGGAAAAATGATTTAATCAATTTTAGAATAAGGCTGTAACGTAACAAAATGTGAAAAAAGTCAAGGGGTCTGAATACTTTCCGAATGCACTGTATCCCTACTCTAGGTGCAATTCAGGCTGCTGATTGAAGACCTCTTTACAGAATAATGCGTTGTCTATGATTGTGTTTTGTATTCCTGGTTTGCATTTTGTAACTATTTGATGTGTGTCTCTTTGCAAATTACAGGTCTCATTCTGTATGACTCCCTGTCAACATGAAGGCAAAATAAAAATATGATCACCTGGCCTAACTCCTCTAAGCACTATACTAAAATAAAACATAATCATGTGCAGTGGCCCCAGGCAGAGCTGAGTTGATTCCCAATTTTACTGGGTAATGGGTCATCATAACCCTCCATCCCTCCACTTTGACTGAACCGAGTTATCCACCTACACACACACACACACACACACACACACACACACACACACACACACACACACACACACACACACACACACACACACACACACACACACACACGTACGTAAATAAGAGCCGATAGATGAAAGGTGATAGATGAACGCAATTTCATGTAAGGAACCCCCAGCCCTCTGGTACCTTTGAAGTACGCAACACACAGAGCAACCAAGACAGAGCTTCTTCTCAGGGTCTTTCTCAGGATGAGATCCACCTCGCTCCAGTCGGCTGTTCGACCCAATCATTGATCTCCTTCACATTTTTAGTTACTGGTTGTAGTGCTAGCTAGGCTAATGCTACTGGTTGTTGAAGCACTAGCTCGGCCTGGGCCTGTCTCTGAGATCGTCGTCATTGACATTCCCTCTGCCTCTGTCTCGACGACGATGGCAGTATTAATCAGCGGAATCTGTATTTTTACTAAAGAAATGTGTAAACTTAAGTAATTTTTCGGTTCAAATTTTTCGGATCTTTCTTTCTTATTATTTTCTCTGCCCCGCTCTGAAAACGCCTCATTGCTGCATGCAGTGTTACTTTTAGATTTGGGTATGTCATTTTCGGTGAAAATTGAAAAAAAGGGTTGGATCCTTGAGGTTTTTAAATGAAAGTCATGTTTGCAATCATATCGCGTGAAACAATGTACAGGAACTCTGTCAAGGTGGAATAGTCCATTATTATGAGGGGGCCTCGAGCAGAGGATAGAGGGGCCTTGAGCAGAGGAATTCATTTTTTATTTGTAATACTAGTATTCTTTTTTTAAATGATGCCCTGTTCACGAGGCCTCTGATGATGTGAGGCCTGAGGTAATTGTCTCTTCTCCCTAATGGTAAGTCTGCCACTGCTGAGTCATGCAGCAAAATCTTTGGTTTTGATCGCCGCTCATCCTGAGAATGTAACCACAGAGGAGAATCATCACATTAATTATCAAGTTCTGCTCTCTCTCTCTCGCTCGCTCGCACGCACGCACGCACGCACGCACGCACGCACGCACGCACGCACACACACACACACACACACACACACACACACACACACACACACACACACACACACACACACACACACACACAGAGATGAGAGTCTGTCTCAATGTGATTGTTTTGACTGAGAGAGAGTTGAACAGTTGGAGACAGCGTTGCAGCATAATCTCCCATGATCCTCCTGGCTCTCAGCTGGCTGCGTTGTTCTCTCCTCCAGCACTCTCTCCCAAATGCAAATTCACATTTTGATGTTGACACAGCAAACTGTCACAAGAGAATCATTAATTCAGAAAAACTGGCAAGAGTGTTCAAATGTCAACATAAATACATGCTCGCAATAATGATTTTTTCCCCCCAGGCATTTTGTTGGGTGTTTGTGTTTGGTTTGTGTGATTGGTTTTGTGTTTGGATGGTAATGATTATCTTTGTCATATCTGAAAACTGACCACTTGAATTATAACGTATACGGTCAAAGTAACCTGAACCAAGTCTCCAGTTCCCTTTGTACAGAGTTAATGCAGAGCCAATGAGAGCAGAGTGCACGAAGCGCTCTGGTAAATAATGAATGTAAAATGTGACTGAGACAGAGAAGGCTGGGTGGATGAGGACGTAGCCCCCTGAAAGCGCAGCCCACGGTGAACATTGAGTCTTTGTGCTAAGATTACCTGTACATTATTGCCATTGTGCCAAGGTATTACAGGTCGGGGTGTTAATATCAAAAGCACCTAATGATCGGTCGCCTCGGTACTCACACCCTCTCTACTTCGTGACTTTCGGCTTTGTGCGAGGCCCACATATTCAGTCGTAATGGAGTTGTTTTTTCCCCGCACTGGGATCACGATTCATTTTCCTTCGGGATGTTTAGCTGGAAACTCAATGACCTTTATTGTGTTCGATTGAATACAGGTCCATTGTTTCCTGTCGTCTACCAAACTCGAAATTTGTGTCAGGCCTTACACACAGTTATTTGTTGGGATAGACCCTCATTAGTAGGGGTTTTGGTGAGGGATGTCTTTTAGTGACAAAACATAGTAGATAAGTCACATGCTCAACATTAGGGGCTCCTTTGTGAGTTTGCAAATCGTCAGGGATGTAAAATGGGTTAGACGTGAAGTTCCCTGTTCCGAGACCAAAGCAGTACATTCCATTTATAAACCACAGTTTGTCAGTTCTATGATGCAGATGTTATTTTCATATTAACACTATCTATAAAAAACGATACACTTACTGGTTCCCTAATGTGTGACGTTAAACACTGTTACTGTCCTGTGAGGACAAAAAAACAAGCCTAGTCTGGCTAAAAAGGGGAAAATGAAGAAAACAAATGCAGCAATAACACACATGATAATTGCCCATCTACAAGTCTCTGAGTCACCTGAATCAGCTGGAGAACCAAGGACTCGAGAACTGACAGTGAAAAACGCGAGGTCCCTGTTTACGCACACCGGTGAGCCAAGTCTTCCATAAGGAATATCAGGGTCTGTGTCCCAAATGGCAGCTTATTCCCCATTGGACTCCGGTCAGAAATAGTGCAATATGTATGGAATAGGGTGCCATTTGGGACACAGGCGTTTCGCAGTCTTTGAACAACTTGATCCTCTGAAATTGTCTGATCGTTATGAAATGATGGAATACTCTGCAATACCTTGGATCTTTCAAACTTGTTGACCTACATAATATTGATTTTATTTATCACCCCTTAAAGGTTCAATGGCATGCAACAATGAGAGTAACATGTGAATATGTTTAGAAAGTGCAGACAAACTTAAAAAAAAAAAAAAAACATTAGAAGAGAAAATATTTTCAGTTTTAGAGACAGCTTTACGCTTGCTAGCAAAGAGCTTTTGCTGTAACTAATTATAGCCAACTAAATAAGTTGAACTGTTACTGTCATGCGGTGGGAAAGTAACAGGTTCTAGGTCTGGGTCGAGGAGGCTGAGTGAAGCAGAGGGAGACAACAAAGGGACAGTTTTCAAACATTTATTTCGTAAGGCATGGCTTTTCCCACAATATTTATTTCCAGTATGTTCTCAAATCGCCATCAGTGCAGTTTCCTCCGTTCCATTTCTTTTAAAAACGATGCTGTTTAAAAGCACAAAGTACAAACCAAACATAAAGGGACACAGGAAGACAGTCCAGCACCAGGTGTCCATACTACTTTCACAGTTCTTATAAACTCCATTGACCAAGTGCGCTCACCAAACGAAGCCATCAAATGCTCTGCAGACAAGGATCTGCCATGCCTCCGGAATGCATTCACTGCCTGTTGGCAGCTGGGGGTAAGGGTTCTTCTTCTTCTTCTATGATATAATGGCGGTCCGCAAACCAATGTTAAAGGTGCATGCCGCCACCTACTGTGCGGGAGTGTGTGGTCAATCACAGTTTACAACATTTCTAAATCCTCCTACCTAACTCAGTACTTCTGAGAAAATAAAAAAAGAGCCCTACTAACTTCTAATAGACCCTCCCCCATCCCCCAAATCTCTTCCAAACCCCCCAACCCCGTCCAACCTCAATGACCGAATCTTTCCCTTTCTTCAACATACTTACAACAATATAACAACACATGCGCCACAGTTTCATTGACCATACACTCCAGACACAAACCATTCACATGCTTGCCAACCAGATGTAATGACAAGTTCAATGTTCAATGTCCTAAGCGCAATCGATCAAACACCACCTCTTCCTTCCTAATCTGACCTTTGAATCTTGGTCCACTGACCTTCCTTTGGAGGGCATATAAATGCCGGCTCTTGGACTCAGAGTCCCATCTTTTCTGCCACATATCTATCAAAATGGCTCTGATCTTACATTTGGCCTCACCTCTACCCAGTGGAACATTAATATCAATTATATCTCATTTCAAAGCTCTTTTGGCTAACTGGTCTACAATCTCATTCCCTTCCACACCCAAATGTACTGGGACCCAGCAGAATATCACTAATACACCCATTTTCTCAATTCTCCATAATCCATAATTAATTCATCCAATAGTAGGTCACTCCTATTAGATTTACCAGATGATAAACTATTCAATACAGACAGAGAATCTGAGCGTACTATAATTCTAACAGGTTGTACATCCTCCACCCACTGGAGGGCAACTATTATCACCAACAGTTCAACTGAGTATACTGACAGTTCATCCGTTAGTCTTCTACATGAAATTCAGGAACGTAAATGCCTGTTCCTGTGCGCCCACTATCAGGGTCATTGGATCCATCTGTGAAAAGAGGTAAAAAAGCATAAAAAATTCTACCAATGTAATCGTCAACCAGTTTCCCTATACCACTGACCAATCTTTCATTTTCTCTACCAAGGTTAGATCAACAACAAGATCTGGAAGTAACCATGGAGGAACATCCCCTATCACCACATAAGTGCCAACCTCCAACTCCCTCAAACCACTCTCATCAGCAAGCTTTTCAACTGTCCAACCAAAACCACTGCCTTGTCTACTAGTATATTCCCAACAGTCATCTAGAACAGTAGCAGTGGAATGCTTAACCTCACAACTTTTAAACACCTTCTTACACTTTGTTTCATTTATGACATGATCTTTCCGTGTATATCGCTCATTGAGCCATAGCCCCAAATATTTGAACTTAGAAACCCTACCCATAGGCTGTCCATACAGAAACAACTGTATATTATCAGCAACTTTCTTCTTCAAGAAGAACATACAACAAGACTTCGTCACTGACAATTTAAAACCACAGTCAATCGACTATCTTTCTACATCCACTATAGCTTTTTGAATAGCTTTGATCACATGAGAGACATTCCTTCCCCTCTTCCAAATAGCTCCATCATTAGCATATAGGGAAGCCCCAATACCCCTACCTACATTTGAAGACACATCGTTAATCATAATGTTGAACAAAATAGGACTGATAGCACTGCCTTGAGGAATACCATTGTCAACTTCATAGGCTTCAGATAAAATGGATCCTATTTTAACTTGAGAAGAGCGATTAATTAGGAAGGCCAAAACCCAGTTATATAATCTCCCACAAATACCAAGTCTCTTCTCTCCACAAGGCGTCATAAGCCTTTTCAATGTCAAAAAAGACAGTAGCCATTGCTTCTTTAATGACCAGAGTTTTTTAAACTTCATTGCTCACCTTTACTAATGCATCCAAAGTAGATCTACCTTTACGGAATCCCCTCTGACATTGACTCAATAAACCTCTATGTTCCAGGAAATATGACAATCTATTGACTATCATCTTTTCCATCAGTTTACACAAGTTAGAGGTTAGTGCTATTGGTCTATAACTATCAGCACATGAAGAATCCTTAGAAGGCTTTACAAAAGGTAATATTACTGCACGTTTCCAACCAGAAGGTAAAACCCCCTCACTCCAAATACTATTAAATAATCCCAGGAGAAGATGTATGACCGCATCAGGTAGATGCCTAAACATTACATAGCACAACTGATCATGACCTGGGGCAGTATATCCACTGCCTATTAAGGTTGAACACATCTCACGTATGATAAAAACAGCAACCAAAGAAGAGTCAACAGTATTCCTTTTCTTATACACATTAACATGAGCATTTAAAATCTCACACCTACGTTGCTTATATACGTCATCCAAAGTAACCCCACTATGTACCCTAGCAAATGTCTTCCCCAACAAGTCAGCTTTTTCTTGATCAGTTACGGACATTTTTATACCGACAACCAAAACTGGAATTCGAGTGGACTTGCTTCTTCCAGTCATCTTCTTCAACATAGGCCATACATCCCACAGCTCAATACCCCTGCCTATTGTAGAGCAGAACTGTATCCATGCATTTTTCTTGACAGACTTAAGCAATGATCACCAAACTTTTCCCAGTCTGCTTTATGAAAGACCCATCTTCTGAACGGTACCCTATCTGGAGTAGTAACATCAAAGTTCAAAATTGGGAAATTATCACTTCCAACGGTAGAATAATTAATTCCATTCCATTCACACATGCAATAGAGTTAGAATGTCACGCCCTGACCATAGTTTGCTTTGTATATTTCTATGTTTTGTTTGGTCAGAGTGTGATCTGATTGGGCATTCTATGTTGTATGTCTAGTTTGTCTGTTTCTGTGTTTGGCCTGATATGGTTCTCAATCAGAGGCAGGTGTTAGTCGTTGTCTCTGATTGGGAACCATATTTAGGTAGCCTGTTTTGTCATTGTGGGTTGTGGGTGATTGTTTATGTTAGTTGCTTGTGTCAGCACTAGTCTTATTATAGCTTCAGGTTCGTTGTTCGTTTTATTGTTTTGTATAGTTCGTTCAGTGTTCTCTGTCTATTAAATTCATGATGAACACATACCACGCTGCACTTTGGTCCTCACCTCTTTCTACAGACGACGTTCGTGACATAGAAGCCATTGTGAGGTCCAGGCAGGATGTAAACCCTCTAACAACATCAACTCTTGTACCACATCCATCATTAAGACATACTAATGCTCTTGTTTCCATCATATCTTCCACAATTGTACCATTAGCATCTGTATGTGTGCTTTCCAATAAACTACTACGTGCATTAAAGTCGCCACACCATATCTCTCTAGAGCCCATTTCTCCTGATATTCCGTCAAATATCGCTACAGATAGTTGACGACAAGGGTTTTAAAAAGTATTTACCTTAATATTACTACCTGCACTGTAGATTTCCACCATCATACATTCATATTCAGATGGAAAAGTTTTATTACGATATACAAGACCTTCCCTTATGAACGTAGCAGACCCACCACTCTGTCCAGTTGATCGATCAGATCTGATTGAACAATAACCAGGAATAATAAAATCAACATGTGGTCTAGTCCATGTTTCTTGAATACATATCACATAAGGTTTGATCTTTAAATCTATTACATATTTCCTGAACCCCTGACCATTAGCAATAAGACTTCTGGCATTCCACTGAAGGATAACAAAAACCATAACTGTAATTATCATCATACTGAGATATTCCATCATTAGTATTATTAGGAGTCAACATATCAACAGTCATGGCGACAGTAGCATCTGTTGCTCCTAAAAACTCTGTTGCTGCTTCCAAAATGATCTTCAACTTTCCACAAACGCAGACAGGTCGATAACCTGTCCAATGAAGGTTATAAAGTCAATCTGATTAACTACTAAGGTGTCCTTAGAAATGACACATTTGTGAGAGAAAGATTTCTGAACAGGTCTCATATCCACATCTGGACCAGCATCAGCAACAATTCCTACAGTAGGTCCCCTTATTCCAGGACTGACCCTATTATCTCCATCATTCTGCCGAATAGTTCCACCAATCTGCCTTGCAGCCTTTGCATAAGAGACATTATGACGGATTTTATATCTTTGAAACATCCATATACCATAACTTCAGTTAACTTATTAACAACTAGTTGTCTATTTTTTGAGTGTACATACAGAACTGTAACGTCTGCATACATCTCCAAGTTAACTTGTGGGCAAGCAAGTGGGAGATCATTTATATAGATGGTAAACAGAAGGGGGCCTAATATTGACCCTTGTGGGACCCCAATGTTATAGTAAAGAGAGTCCGATTGAGTGTCCCCCAAACAAACCCTTTGACTTCTGTTTGTCAGATAGGAATACATCCAACTAATAACTTCAGTGGACACATTAAGGAAGGATAGTTTGGATAGGAGGACCTCATGATTCACAGTATCAAAGGCCTTTTTAAGATCCAAAATGACTGCACCGACTTCACTACCTATGTCCAGTTTAGATTTAATGCACTCCAGAAAATAGCAATTGGCTGTTTCGGTAGAATAGTTAGTTCTGAATCCAAATAGCATTTGATGTATGGAGTTGCCCTGAATGAGGTGATCAGTCAGATAATCAGCCACCCGTCTTTCAACTACTTTTTATAGCATGGAAGAATGCTTATAGGTTGGTAATTTTTCACCAGTGTTGGGTCACCAGATTTTAAAACAGGTATCTCTGCAGCAGACTACCAAGCATTGGGGACGAACCCGTATTTGATGGACAGATTAACTAGATGTACAATAGGGGCAATCAGATAATTTTTGTGTCTCTTCGGGAATACAGTGTCTAGACCAAATAAATATTTTGTTCTAAAGCTCCCGAAGAAGCTAATAATACTGTCCACTGCTGACGCTGAGATTTCAGGAATTCTGAATGTTGATTTATTATTATCTATGGGAGTGAGAACTGTGGTCTTGGTTGAAAATATTTTAGCCAGTTCCCTGACAGAGTCAACAAAAAAATGGTTAAAGGTGGTGGATTTGAAATCGGAGGCTTGATATAGAATCCCATTAACCTTTAATTTGGGATGTTTTTTTAGCACTTTTCAGCTAATCTCCCTGTTAGTTTATTGAGATTTTCCCAAATCACTTATTTTTGCTTCATTGATCACGCTAAGAAAGAACTCTGTTTTTGCTTTTTTATATATTCCTTACCACCTTTTTTCTCAGTGCTGTAAATATACCTCTGTCATCCTTCTGACCAGACTTCAGTGCTTTTTTCAAGGAAAGATCTCGTTCTCTCATCTGCCTCCAGCTGTCCTCGTTGAGCCATGCTAGAGAGGTTTTCCGTCTTGGCTTACGTAGAAATTTCCTAGTAAAAGAGGTATCCACTTTGTCAGTAGTTACATTGCTTAACAGACCAGAGCAGTCAATTTGGCTGCATCGTAGTTAAAAATCATTAAATCATTGTCTCTGTGAATGGTTTGTCCTCTGACAAATCAACTTTAAATTTCGGTGTTCCTCAAGGTTCCGTTTTAGGACCACTATTGTTTTCACTATATATTTTACCTCTTGGGGATGTCATTCGAAAACATAATGTTAACTTTCACTGCTATGCGGATGACACACAGCTGTATATTTCAATGAAACATTGTGAAGCCCCAAAATTGCCCTCGCTGGAAGCCTGTGTTTCAGACATAAGGAAGTGGATGGTTGCAAACGTTCTATTTTTAAACTCGGACAAAACAGAGATGCTTGTTCTAGGTCCCAAGAAACAAAGAGATCTTCTGTTGAATCTGACAATTAATCTTGATGGTTGTGTAGTCGTCTCAAATAAAACTGTGAAGGACCTCAGCGTTACTCTGGACCATGATCTCTCTTTTGACGAACATATCAAGACTGTTTCCATCTATGTAACATTGCAAAAATCAGAAATGTTCTGTCCTAAATTGATGCAGAAAAATGTATCCATGCTTTTGTCACTTCTAGGTTAGACTACTGCAACGCTCTACTTTCCGGCGCCCCGGATAAAGCACTAAATAAACTTCAGTTAGTGCTAAATACGGCTGCTAGAATCCTGACTAGAACCCCAAAATTTGATCATATTACTCCAGTGCTAGCCTCCCTACACTGGCTTCCTGTTAAGGCAGGGTTGATTTCACGGTTTTACTGCTAACCTACAAAGCATTACATGGGCTTGCACGCAGGCCTCCTAATTGTCCCTAGAATTTCTAAGCAAACAGCTGGAGGCAGGGCTTTCTCCTATAGAGCTCCATTTTTATGGAATGGTCTGCCTACCCATGTGAAAGACGCAGACTCGGTCTCAACCTTTAAGTCTTTTTTGAAGACTCATCTCTTCAGTAGGTCCTATGATTGAGTGTAGTCTGGCCCAGGAGTGTGAAGGTGAACGGAAAGGCACTGGAGCAACGAACCGCCCTTGCTGTCTCTGCCTAGCCGGTTCCCTTCTCTCCACTGGGATTCTCTGCCTCTAACCCTATTACAGGGGCTGAGTCACTGGCTTACTGGTGCTCTTCCATGCCGTCCCTGGGAGGGGTGCGTGGTCTTCCTGTCTGGGTTGGCGCCCCCCCCTTGGGTTGTGCCGTGGCGGATATCTTTGTGGGCTATACTCGGCCTTGTCTCAGGATGGTAAGTTGGTGGTTGAAGATATCCCTCAATTGGTGTGGGGGCTGTGCTTTGGCAAAGTGGGTGGGGTTATATCCTGCCTGTTTGGCCCTGTCTGGGGGTATCATCGGATGGGGCCACAGTGTCTCCTGACCCCTCCTGTCTCAGCCTCCAGTATTTATGCTGCAGTAGTTTATGTGTCGGGGGGCTAGGGTCAGTCTGTTATATCTGGAGTATTTCTCCTGTCTTATCCGGTGTCCTGTGTGAATTTAAGTATGTTCTCTCATTCTCTCTTTCTTTCTCTCTCTCTCTCTCTCGGAGGACCTGAGCCCTAGGACCATGCCTCAGGACTACCTGGCATGATGACTCCTTGTTGTCCCCAGTCCACCTGGCCGTGCTGCTGCTCCAGTTTCAACTGTTCTGCCTGCGGCTATGGAACCCTGACCTGTTCACTGTGATTACTATTATTATACCATGCTGGTCATTTATGAACATTTGAACATCTTGGCCATGTTCTGTTATAATCTCCACCCGGCACAGCCAGAAGAGGACTGGCCACCCCTCATAGCCTGGTTCCTCTCTAGGTTTCTTCCTAGGTTTTGGCCTTTCTAGGGAGTTTTTCCTAGCCACTGTGCTTCTACACCTGCATTGCTTGCTGTTTGGGGTTTAAGGCTGGGTTTCTGTACAGCACTTTGATATATCAGCTGATGTAAGAAGGGCTATATAAATACATTTGATTTGATTTGATTAATATGGTTCTTAAATCTCTTTTTAGTGAGTTTTTTAAACACCAATGTAACATTGTGGTCAGATATGCCAGTTCGTAAGTTAGTTATTTTATCAGGTATGTTAGTAAACCCCAGATCAATTTCAGTCTGGGATGACTGTGTTACTCTGTTTGGACCTTGTATTATTTGAGTCAGGTTGAAATAGTCTGTGTTCTCTTTGATATTTTCCCCAGTTTATATTGAAATCGCCCCTGAAGATGATCTCCTTCTTATGATCACATTCTAAAAGCATGGCATTTAAATGGTCATAAAACAAGATATCAGATGTTAGTGGTCGATATAATCCCATAATAGTGAGAGACATATGAGGGGAGAGGAAGACATTCAGCCCCATACATTCAAGGTCATTGGCATGTTTCCATATGATACGATTGCATTTAAAGTTATCTTTCATGTTCATAAGCAATCCACCTCCTCTGCCCTCTCCCCTGTCCAATCTGAATATGGAATATCCAGGGACATTAAAGGCAGAAATAGGAGAAGATTTCTTCAGCCATGTCTAAGAGAAACAGAAAAATAATCTAGATTAATCATTCAATAAATGTTCGACCTGTTCACTCTTAGAAATAATTCTACGAATATTCAGATGACCTCCCAATATTCCTCTAGGCTTGGAACCATGGTCCCAGAGCATTTTAGACTGATTAATGGTTTGAAAAAGTTTCATGGTACAATGTTTTCTAATACCTAGGTTAAGGGAACTAGTTTCTGTCTTGAATGCGGGTTTTGTTTGGGACATGCATCAAGAGTTATCAGCAGATTTCTCATTCTCTTGAAAAGCCATGTTAGCAACAGAGGTTATGCTCACATACACAGATGTCCTTCTCTGAACCAGATAATATAGGCTACTCAAATATAGATTATTTCAATCATTCATGTTCCACCATTCATCAACGATTTCGGTCTGGATGGCTAATTAGGGGGACTTTTCTCCACTTCTCCCAGGATTCCATCCTCCATATCAGCCTTTTTTTTCTGCAGGTGACCTAACTCCAGACTCTGATGAGGAGCTTGGTACCCTGGGCCGCTTGGGTGTTTGTTGATTCCGGGAATGTTTGAAAGAAGGCCAGCATTGATGTTTGGCTGCCTTCTTTTGTATTCCGCAGAGAGTTGCACTGCCTATTAACCTCAGAGTTTTCTATTGGGTTATGATTGTCGCTGCTCTCAGTAGCCACTTACCCAGCTTCATTTTTAGCATTTTTGCTCTTATTCCTGTTCTTTTTCTTGGAATAAGAGGTCACTGTGGTGGACTCTGGCTCACCAGGTACCAACTCCAATGTTTCATTCACTCCGTCTTTGTCCTTGGGAGCCGAGGAATTATCCTCTTCCACCTCAGTCTCATGTTCTGTCATTTCAGCTGAGATATGTGATACATCTGCCCTACTCATGGGGACATGATTGTTGTCCTGCACATAGTGTGAAAAATATTATTATGGATAAGATTATTATGGATAATATTTTTTGGGTCAAACGTCAGTCAAGCATCGACCATCATGTCACCAGAATAAGACCCTCAATATTTATTGGAAAGGAGCATCAAGCTCATCACCATACACTTCATCACCCTGTGAAGTTTATCATAACTTATTTAATCTGTAGCCTAATAAACTGCATGATTTACCGAGTCGCAGTGGGAGTACCACACACCATATCATCTCGAACCAATCTACTTCGATATGATGGTTATTATATAAAGGCATTTCCACCTCCATTTCTCACATAAATAATTTTATTGACATAAAAAGATCCCACCATGTTGAATGTAAAAATGATCTGTCTGCATTTATAAAACTGCACCTGAACTTCCTGTTTCCATCACAGCTGCCATACATTTTTTTTAATACTGTATGACTTTACTCGCACAAAAACTGTGGATGGAAATGTGATTAGTGCCAGCTTTATCTGACTGAATATAATATTGTGTGATTTTGTGCAATTCAACCAATATCCTGGATGGCATTGTGTTCTGATGGCCCTCAAAGACCCTTGTCTATCTCCTGGATTGTGTACAACGTTCACCATTAGCCTCTGAGGAGATGATGAGAACCCTTTCCCTTACTAGCTAGCTTCTCTATATGATCTTACAATAGATTGTCCAGTCTCTTGACAACAAGGTAGATCAAATTCGAGCAAGGGTTGCCTTCCAGAGAGACATCAGAGATGGTAACATTCTCTGTTTCACAGAAACATGGCTCTCTCGGGACATGTTGTCGGAATCGGTTCAGCCACCGGGCTTCTCCATGCATCGCACCAACAGAGATAAACACCTCTCTGGGAAGAGGAAGGACGGGGGTGTATGCTTCATGATTAACGACTCATGGTGTAATCATAACAACATACAGGAACTGAAGTGCTTATGCTCACTCGAGCTAGAATTCCTTACAATCAAATGCCGGCCATATTACCTCCCAAGAGAATTCTTGTCAGTTATCATCACAGCTGTGTACATTCACCCTCAAGCAGACACCAAGACGGCCCTCAAGGAACTTCACGGGACTCTATGTAAACTGGAAACCATATATCCATATAACCATATATCCCGAGGCTGCATTTATTGTAGCTGGGGATTTTAACAAAGAAAATTTGAGAACAAGGCTACCTAAATTCTATCAGCATATTGATTGCACTACGCGTGGGGGTAATACACTCGATCACTGTTACTCTTCCGCGATGCATACAAAGCCCTCCCCCGCCATCCCTTCGGCAAATCCGACCACGACGCCATCTTGCTACTCCTGTCTTATAGGCAGAAACTCAAACAGGATGTAGCAGTGACTAGAACCATTCAACGCTGGTCTGACCAATCAGAATCCACGCTTCAAGACTGTTTTGATCCCTCGGACTGGGATGTGTTCCGGTCAGCCTCAGATAACAACATTGATCTATACGCTGACTCGGTGAGTGAATTTATAAAGAAGTGCATTGGGGATGTTGTACCCACTGTGACAATTAAAACCTACAATAACCAGAAACCGTGGATGGATGGCGGCATTTGCCCAAAACTAAAAGCGCGAACCACCGCATTTAACCATGGAAAGAGGTTTGGGAATATGGCTGAATATAAACAGTGTAGTTATTCTCTCCGCAAGTCAATCAATCAAGCGAAATTCCGGTACAGGGACAAAGTGGAGTTGCAATTCAACGGCTCAGACATGAGACGTATGTGGCAGGGTCTACAGGAAATCACAAACTACAAAAAGAAAACCAGCCACGTCACGGACACCGACGTCAGGCTTCCAGTCCAGACAAACTAAACACCCTCTTTGTCCGCTTTGAGGATAATACAGTGCTACCGTTGCGACCCGCTAACAAGGACTGCGCCCCCCCCCCCCCCCCCCTTCTCAGTGGCCGATGTGAGTAAAACATTTAAACGTGTTAATCCTCGCAAGGCTGCTGGCTCAGACGGCATCCCTACCGCCCCGTAGCACTCACTTCTGTCATCATGAAGTGCTTTGAGAGACTAGTCAAGGATCATATCACCCGTACCTTACCGGCCACCCTAGACCCACTTCAGTTTGCATACCGCCCCAACAGGTCCACAGACAATGCAATTGCCATCACACTGCACGCTGCCCTATCCCATCTGGATAGGGTGCGTGCTAAGGGTGCGTGCTAAGCCCCCTCCTGTACTCTCTGTTTACCCACGACGGCGTGGCCATGCACGCCTCCAACTCAATCATCACTGCAAGGCTCTCCAGAGGGTGGTGCGGTCTGCACAACACATCACCGGGGGCAAACTACCTGCCCTCCATGACACCTACAGCACCCGATGTCACAGGATGGCCAAAAAGATCATCAAGGACAACAACCACCTGAGCCACTGCCTGTTCACACCGCTACCATCCAGAAGGTGAGGTCAGTACAGGTGCATCAAAGCTGAGACCGAGAGACTGAAAAACAGCTTCTATCTCAAGACCATCAGACTGCAATCACTAACTACTACATTGAGACCCAATCACTGGCCACTTTAATACATGGATCACTAGTCACTTTAAACAATGCCACTTTAAATAATGCCACTTTAATAATGTTTACACATCTTACATTACTGATATTATATGTCTACTGTGTTTTTAAAAATCTATTGCACCTTGCCTATGCCGCTTGGCCATCGCTCATTCTTTCAATTCAATCACCACGTTGCCATGGACACCCGAAGTGCCCCCTCTGACTCAGTTGAAACACAGGTTCCCACGTTCCCATGGAGACGATTGCCACAGAATTAAATACAAGTTAACAGTACTATATCTCGGTCTTTTGCCTTATACACTATAACACTTTGCTCAGGAAACTATACACAGAGTGTACAAAACCTGACATAGACTGACCAAGTAAATCAAGGTGAAAGATATGATCCCTTATTGATGTCACAAGTATTTTTAAGCCTTGAGAGAATTGAGACATGGATTGTGTATGTGTGCCATTCAGAGGGTGAATGGGCAAGACAACATGTTTAAGTGCATTTGAACGGTGTATGGTAGTAGGTGCCAGGCGCACCGGTTTGTTTCAAGAACTCCAACGCTGCTGGGTTTTTCACGTCCAACAGTTTCCTGTGTGTATCAAGAATGGTCCACCACCCAAAGGACATGCAGCCAACTTGACACAACTGTGGGAAGCATTGGAGTCAACATGGGCCAGCATCCCTATGGAATGCTTTCAACACCTTAGACTCCATGCCCCGATGAATTGAGGCTGTTCTGAGAAAAAGGGGGTGCAACTCAATATTAGGAAGGTGTTCCTAATGTTTTGTACACTCAGTGTAAGTAGCCTTCAGATAGGGGTTCCTATAGTGAGAAAATGTTAGTTTATCACTCAATATATAAGAAATGATTTTCATAATACTTCTATTGAAATCTCAGGCCCTAAAGGAGCCATGTTGTACAGACCCATGATGGAATAGTGAATAGGATAATTTATGTTTTGAGTGGTAGATAAATTGGTCGACGTGTCCATTTACGTTTCAGTTATGCCGTTTCATTCACTTTTTATTGGATTTATCCCCTTGAATCTGTTTTTACGATCTGTGTCAATGCGTTTTGCTCTGGATAAAAGAATACAAGCAGTTTGCAGCACTTTATCCAGCACGATGTTACACAACAACGTATTTCTACCTCTGTCTCTTCCACTCAAACATAAGAGGTAGACCGTGATTCTTCCCCCTTACTGTGTAAATCGCTTTGAGAACCTCCGTTTGTAGAAACGTTCTATATAAATCCAATACATTAGTTTTATTCATTATTATTATTATTTATGGTCCAAGACACTTTTACAACTACAGACATGTTGTGCAAGACCCTTACTATTCTTCTTTGTCCATGAGAGAAAGAATAGAAAGGTAGCATTATACGTCTCTATATTTTAGGCTACATTGTTCCGTTGGTTAAAATAGATAGAGACAAAAAAGATTACGAAAGCACTAAAGGAGTTTACCAACTCTGTGGCCTTGTGGTTAGAGTGTCCGCCCTGAGATTGGAAGGTTGGGAATTCGATTCCTCAGCCAGATCATACCAAAGACTGTAGAAATGGGACCTGATGTGTCTCTGCTTGGGACTCGGCGTTAAGGTGATACATTGGGAGTAAAGCATAACATATGCTTCCCAGTCGAAACAGTTTGCGCATATACTATGATTACATTTTTTGACGTTTTTGTTTGTATTGGTGCAGGGGTTGAAACCAAAATGATTTCCAATAATTTCGTTTTCAACAGAATCCTTATTTTTTTCATTCTGTTCCACTTTTCCGACCAGCAAAATAACGTTCTGAACCGGTTTGAAGCCCAAACAAGTACAGGTTTATATCATTCCTTTCTGTTTCTTTTTAAACCTCTGAAATGTTATTTTTTTTACATGACATTTCTTCACCAATCAGTGCGGATTGAGCTGCTTGCTATGGAGCGGGTAAGCAATTTAATCTGTATAGGAAAGTCGTTAAGAGCTAATTATATTTGCATGGTTTAATCATAATGAAAGACAAACACACAGACTGTGCTCCTAGTCACTATTGACAGACCAGTGTAGGGCGCGAGATGCAACTGAAATTGAGGAGAGAGTGAGAGAGGGTCAAGGAAGCTTGCCTTGAAGCGCTGGGCATCTTGTTATGACATGCATTGCCTGAATTAGGCCCACAGAATTATACCTACGGAGGAGCGGCTTTGAATGTCTTTGAACTTCCGAGTTGGTTTAATGATGGACCAGAGCAAACTAGATGGCTAACAAACTTGTGTGTGCAGAGCAGCACTAGAATAAAAACCACGTCTTAGCATTTTGTTGTTAATAAATCCAATGTGAAACGTGATAATTATAGTATACTTTGCTAGTATTGAAAAAGTCAATCCATTCTTCTCTAATTAAACTTCTCTCCTTCATTTCTGAATTACACCTACAGTAACTTATGTTTCAGAGGGGGAGAGGCAGGGAGCCAACATACTGTCACGAATCCCGTTTCCTGAGTCGTTTTTTTTGCCTGTGTTCTGTCCTGGAGTGTTTTTTCCGACGTCCTGGAACGCACCCTGTCTGGTTGCCGGGCAATGTAGCCAGTTGGGAGTTCTGATTACCCGCACCTGTATCCCATCAGCTATCTGCACACCTGGTCCTGATCATCATCTCTCATCTTCATAAGCCCGGACCTGACATCCATTCCCTGCCGGATCGTTAGCCATGAACAGTATGTTGTGCCATAGTATCAGCCTCAAGTTGGATAGAATTTGTTTTGTTGTTTTTTACGTATTGCTTGCCTTAAACTTACCTCCGTTTGTTTTGTCTTCAGTTATTCACCCGGATCATTTACCCCATTCCCGCCTGGTCGTCGGAGGATTCCGCTACCCCATTGGATTCACCTATTTACTCCCATCAACTCACCACCGCTGCCCGCTACGCCACCTGGATATATCTACCCATTCACATTCACTTGTAAATAAATACTCACCTTCTTCCTACGCTCCTTGTCCTGGTCTGCTTCTGGGTTCGATTTTGAAAGAACGTGACACATACAGCACACCCACTGGCAAAGATTTCCAGCTGGCAGGCAGACGATAGAGTAAGTTTCTAAGTGACAGAGTGAGGGCTTTGCATAGGCGCTTTGCTGTAATTTGTGGGACTGGGAAAAAATGCCCAGAATGTAAAATAATGTTAATAACTGGTTCCCATGCTTTTAAAATAACGGTTCTGTTTCGGAACAGTATAGCTCACTTTTGTTTCCGGTTCGGATTGTGTTCCTCGAGAATGTTGTTATTTTCCCAGTTTTCGGTTCTGTTCCCTGAACCGGTTCTAACCCCTGGTTTGGTGTTGGGCAGTGTTCAGGTCTTTTTTGGGCTGTTCTAGAACACATTTATTTTTCTTTAGGCTTGTCGAAGTTCGGTAGCCAAAGTCAGCACCTCTTCGTTGGTGACTGGTCAAGAGTAGGGATCCTTCAATTAAATGTTTGTTGTCATTCAACGACAGAGGACTAGTTTCAAAGCACATTTTTTTCACTTGAGACATACTGCACCAAACATCTTAATTAGATGTAAAATTGCGTGAAAAGTTGCATATCGTGGGGACTATTCGAAGCTAGTGCAGTGCGCCACAGGATGTTTTTGTGCTGGTCAAGGGCAGTCAAGTCTGGAGTGAACCAAGGGCTATATCTGTTCTTAGTTCAATTTTTTTTGAATGGGGCATGCTTATTTAAGATGGTGAGGAAGGCACTTTTGAAGAAAAACCAGGCAGTTGACAGTGCATGTCAGAAAAAAACAAGCCGTGAGGTCAAAGGAATTGTCCGTAGAGCCCCCGAGACAGAATTTGTCGAGGCACATATCTGGGGAAGGGTACTAAAACATTTTTACAGCATTGAAGGTCCGCAAGAACACAGTGGCCTCCATCATTCTTAAATGGAAGAAGTTTGGAACCACCAAGACTCTTCCTAGAGCTGGCCCCCCGGCCAAACTGAGAAATCTGGGGGAAGGGCCTTGGTCAGGGAGGTGACCAAGAACCCAATAGTCACACTGACAGAGCTGTAGAGTTCCTCTGTGCAGATGGGAGAATGTCCAAGATGGACAACCATCTCTGCAGCACCCATTCAGGCCTTTATGGTAGAGTGGCCAGATGGAAGCTAATTCTCAGTAAAAGGCACATGACAACCCACTTGGAGTTTGCCAAAAGGCATCTAAAGACTCCCAGACCATGAGAAACAAGATTATCTGGTCTGATGAAACCAAGACTGAACTTTTTGGCCTGAATGCCAAGCATCACATCTGAAAGAAACCTATCACCATCCCTACAGTGAAGCATGGTGGTGGCAGCACCATGCTGTGGGGATGTTTTTTAGCGGCAGGGACTGGGAGACTAGTCAGGATCTAGGGAAAGATGAACGGAGCAAAGTACAGAGATCCTTGATGAAAACCTGCTCCAGAGCGCTCAGGACCTGTTGGAAGGTTCACCTTCCAACAGGACAACAACCCTAAGCACACAGCCAAGACAACACAGAAGTGGTTTCAGGACAAGTCATCTGAATGTACTTGAGTGGCCCAGCCAGAGCCCGGACTTGAACCCGATCTAACATCTCCTGAGAGACCTGAAAATAGCTGTGTGGCAACGCTCCCCATCCAACCTGTCAGAGCTTGAAAGGATCTGCAGAGAAGAATGGGAGAAATTCCCCAAATACAGGTGTGCCAAGCCTGTAGCGTCATACCCAAAAAGACTTGAAGCTGTAATCACTGCCAAAGGTGCTTCAACAAAGTACTGAGTAAAGGGTCTGAACACTTATGTAAATGTGATATTTCAGTTGAATTATTTTGACAATATTTGAACAAATAAAATTATGTTTTTTGTTTGTCGTTATGGGGTATTGTGTGTAGATTGATGAGGAAAATAAACAATTGAATCAATTTTAGAACAAGGCTGTAATGTAACAAAATGTGGAAAAAGTCAAAGGGTTTGAATACTTTCCGAATGCACTGTACATCAAGCTGCCTCACGCTACAGAAACAGGATATAGGCTCCTGCTCCTATGAGCCCTTCCGGCTGGCTCTAACAATTTGTGCTTACTCTTTTTATTTAACATTTCTATCGTGAGGTGTTTTCCTCTTTACCGTGTGATTTGTCACGGAGGTAGGCCAACTATAACGATATATATGGGCGGGTTTTCCTTCATGAGTGCGCCCTATGTGGGCTGAGAGCACAGAGGGCTCGGTAAGTGTGGATGGGATGGAGGAGGAGAGAAGAGGAGGAGGAGCAGAGAGGAGAGTAAAGAGATGATGCTGGCCAGACAGTGGGGCACGCCAGGAGCACAGTTGCTACAAAAGGGTCACCTTTTTCTCAGTGTATGTAGAATCAAAGGCTTTAGCTGGAATCTCCCAAGCTACAGAGGAATGAGAGAGAGAGAGAGAGAGACAGAGAGAGAGTATGTGTGAGTGGGCACACACGCCACCGTGCTGCTGTAGTCCGTGAGGAGGAGTTTGAGGGGGAGTCAGGGTGGCAGTCATCCAGGCTTCCAGAGAGGGAGCGTGGGAGGAGAAGAGGTCCTCCTCCAGTCTTGTTCTGGAATTTCCCACTGTGTGACATCATCCACTCAGGTTCCAAGGAGAAGCCCCGTCATCATCAGGAAATAGCCTGCAGCAGAGCACACCGCTGAGAAGGAGCCATTAACTTCCCACAGGGCGACCATAATGAAGGATTGAGCCAAAAGTCAGCCTGAATGGTCTCATCAGCTGTAGCCTCTGAAAGCAATTGCAGGCCATGTAAGGGAAACTCATTTCCACTTGTCGGCAATGCTGTTCGGTAATGTGCTGTACGGCTATCACTTTTTCACAATCCCCTTCAAAAGGGGTAAGGACACCACACCAGGGATCCTTTCAAGGGCTGTAGCTTCTGTTTGCTTACAGCCAAGATCCACATAGTAGCAATGCTTCGCCTACGGAAAGGGGATACCTAGTGAGTTGTACAACTGAAATGTGTCTTATGCATTAAATCCAACCCCTCTGGATCAGAAAGGTGCAGGGGGTTGCCATGATTGACATCCACGTCTTTGGTGCCCGGGGAACAGTGGGTTAACTTTGTTGTTCAGGAGCAGAACACCAGATTTTTACCTTGTCAGCTCAGGGATTCAATCCAGCAACCTTTCGGTTACTGGCCCAACGCTCTAACCACTAGGCTACCTGCGCCTAGCTACTCCAGCTTCGTCTATAGCAGCTCATCATGTGAGTGCGAGCAAACTGACAGCATGCTAGGAAGTGCTAGGTATCATAAGCTACTCCAGTGGTGGCCGGAAGCTATAGTGAGCATTTTATCAGTCAATCGCACCGTAATATCGCTGCGTATTTGCATAAAGTTCTGCTTTGCCCAACGTTAGCACCGCCCTGTTCACATCACCCAACGGTCCCCCATATGCAGCGTTTACCGTGAATGCAGTCTCAATTTAAATTGAGGATCTGCCACATTGTTGACAACATTTCTTTAATTCTCCTCCAAATCACATCAAATCCAATTTTATTTAGCACATACACATGGTTAGCAGATGTTAATGCGAGTGTAGCGAAATGCTTGTGCTTCTAGTTCCGCGCATGCAGTAATATCTCACAAGTAATCTAACAATTTCACAACAACTACCTTATACACACAAGTGTAAAGGAATGAACAAGAATATGTACATAAAAATATATGGATAAGCAATGGCCGAACAGCATAGGCAAGATGTAGTAGATGGTATAGAGTACAGTATATACATATGAGATGAGTAATGTAGGGTATGTAAACATTATATAAAGTGGCATTGTTTAAAGTGGCTAGTGATACATTTATTACATCCTATTTTTAATTATTAAAATGGCTAGAGATTTGAGTCAGTATGTTGGCAGCAGCCACTCAATGTTAGTGACGGCTGTTTAACAGTCTGATGGCCTTGAGATAGAAGCTGTTTTTCAGTCTCTCGGTCCCAGCTTTGATGCACCTGTACTGACCTCGCCTTCTGGATGATAGCGGGGTGAACAGGCAGTTGCTCGGGTGGTGTCATCCTTGATGATCCTTTTGGCCTTCCTGTGACATCGGGTGGTGTAGCTGTCCTGGAAGGCAGGTAGTTTGCCCCCGGTGATGCGTTGTGCAGACCTCACTCCCCTCTGGAGAGCCTTACGGTTGAGGGCGGAGCAGTTGCCGTACCAGGCGGTGATACAGCTCGACAGGATGTTCTCGATTGTGCATCTGTAAAAGTTTGAGTGTTTTTGGTGACAAGCCAAATTTCTTCAGCCTCCTGAGGTTGAAGAGGCGCTGCTGCGCCTTCTTCACCACGCTGTCTGTGTGGTTGGACCATTTCAGTTTGTCCGTGATGTGTACGCCAAGGAACTTAAAACTTTTCACCTTCTCCACTACTGTCCCGCCGATGTGGATAGGCAGCTGCTCCCTCTGCTGTTTCCTGAAGTCCAAGATCATCTCCTTTGTTTTGTTGACATTGAGTGTGAGGTTATTTTCCTGACACCACACTCCGAGGGCCCTCACCTCCTCCCTGTTGGCCGTCTCGTCGTTGTTGGTAATCAAGCCTACCACTGTAGTGTCGTCTGCAATCTTGATGATTGAGTTGGAGGCGTGCATGGCCACGCAGTCATGGGTGAACAGGAAGTACAGAAGAGGGCTGAGAACGCACCCTTGTGGGGCCCCAGTGTTGAGAATCAGCGGGGTGGAGATGTTGTTTCCTACCCTCACCACCTGGGGGCGGCCCGTCAGGAAGTCCAGGACCTAGTTGCACAGGGCGGGGTCGAGACCCAGGGTCTCGAGCTTAATGGCGAGTTTGGAGGGTACTATGGTGTTAAATGCTGAGCTGTAGTAGATGAACAGCATTCTTACATAGGTATACCTCTTGTCCAGATGGGTTAGGGCAGTGTGCTGTGTGATTGCGATTGAGTCGTCTGTGGACCTATTGGGGCGGTAAGCAAACTGGAGTGGGTCTAGGGTGTCAGGTAGGGTGGAGGTGATATGGTCCTTGACTAGTCTCTCAAAGCACTTCAAGATGACGGAAGTGAGTGCTACGGGGCGATAGTCATTTAGCTCAGTTACCTTAGCTTTCTTGGGAACAGGAACAATGGTGGCCCTCTTGAAGCATGTGGGAACAGCAGACTGGGATAAGGATTGATTGAATATGTCCGTAAACACACCAGCCAGCTGGGATGCTGTCTGGGCTGGCAGCCTTGCGAGGGATAACACGTTTAAATGTTTTACTCACGTTGGCTGCAGTGAAGGAGAGCCCGCAGGTTTTGGTAGCGGGCCATGTCGGTGGCACTGTATTGTCCTCAAAGCGAGCAAAGAAGTTGTTTAGTTTGTCTGGGAGCAAGACATCGTGGCCCGCGATGGGCTGGTTTTCTTTTTGTAGTTCGTGATTGACTGTAGACCCTGCCACATACCTCTCGTGTCTGAGCCGTTGAATTGTGACTCTACTTTGTCTCTATACTGACGCTTAGCTTGTTTGATTGCCTTGCTGAGGGAATAGCTACGGTCATGTTTCCGGTCGCCTTGCCCTGATTAAAAGCAGTGGTTCGCGCTTTCAGTTTTGCGCGAATGCTGCTATCCATCCACGGTTTCTGGTTGGGGAAGGTTTTAATAGTCACTGTGGGTACAACATCACCGATGCACTTGCTAATAAACTCGCTCACCGAATCAGCGTATTCATCAATGATCGAAGCAAGTTGAACAGACCTGAGCACGGGCGTTTCCTGTTTTAGTTTCTGTCTATAGGCTGGGAGCAACAAAATGGAGTCGTGGTCAGATTTTCCGAAAGGAGGGCGGGGGAGGGCTTTGTATGTGTCGCGGAAGTTAGAGTAAAATAAAGACCATCTCTCCTTCAGTCAGTTCTGGAATCCACCACTGTTGTAGCCATAGAATGAGGAATTCGAACACTTAATAGGATCTCTATGGTTGTAGCCTAATCTTCCTGTGTGACATCATCCCCCCCACTTGGTTCCAAGATTGTCCCCATCATCATCATCAGGAAATACCATGCAGCAAAGCCCACCGAACAGCTAACGGATGAAGATGTGAAGCAAGAATTGGTAAAGCAAGAATAGCATTCAACACCCTAAATAAGATCTGCAAAACCAAACACATGTCAAATGTCAAATCCATTGTTCGGTACGGATCGGAAACATGGATAATCACTACTAACATGCAGAACAAACTACAGACATTCATTAACCACGGTCTCAGATGCATTCTGCGAGTCCACTGGCCAGACACCATCAACACCATTCATCTGTGGGAACTGCAAAACAAGACCCAATAGAAGCACAATTTAAGAGGAGGAAGTGGAGCTGGATAGGACATACACTAAGAAACAATAGATCAATCAGAAAACAGGACCTGACATGGAACCTACAAGCAAACGCAAAAGAGGTCAGACCTAGAACCACCTGAAGATGAAGAACGGAGCAGGAGATGAAGGCAGAGGGTCTGACATGGCAACGCCTGGAGCGGAGGGCACAAGACCGAAAGGGATGGAGGCGATTCGCCATGGCTTATGTTCCGTAAGGAATACAAAGGCTTAAGTAAGTAAGTAAGTAAGTAAGCAAGTAAGGGCACACAGCTGTGAAGGAGCCATTTTCTACCCACTGTTTCACTATAATGAAAGATAGAGACAAAAGTCAGTCTGAATGGTCTCATCAGCTGTAGTCTCTGAAACTAGGCTAATTGAAGGCCATTTGTGGGCTTTGTGAGATCAAGACATGGGGGTAATGCTCCTTTTTAATTTGCTGTATGGCTATGCCTCTTCCGACAATCCCCTTCAAAGGTGCAAGGATACCACACACCCCGAAAACGAATCATTTCAAAGGCTGCAGCATCCGTTCGCTTACTCACACTTAGTGCCGTGAAGGCCTGTGAGGAAGGCAATCTGAGCTCTAATGCACTGGCTCCTTTCTCACCTTTCCCAAAAGGTCCTTTCTTGAAAGGTCATTTCTTGTCTCCCACATTTCTGTCAACATTTCTTTCATTGTCTTCCGATGAAATAAAGACCGACATCTTTCCTTCGTAAATACTTTCCATTCCTTCAGGGAAAGACATGAAAATAAGTAAGTATGGATAAGGCTTCCAACAGGTGTTATGTTTTATTACTTGTTATATGAGCCTTTGCAATGTCTTAAATAAGGCTTTTAATATATTATGTCTCTCTAGGTAGCATCACTATGTTACATTTTGAAGTATTATGTATCATACCTGTCGGTAATTTAATTACCCAAGTATTATTTCAAATGATATATATTGTTGGCTAATGACCCTCGTTGGGGGTAACGCGTTACAAAGTAATGCTTTACGCAATCAGATTACTTTTATGAGTAATGGAGTAAGGTAACATGTTACTTTTACTAATTGGGTAATATCATTACAGTTACTTTCGTAATCGTATCTCTACCGGGCGCATATTTCCATGATCCAATCTCGACTTGTTGCCTCATTAAGATCTCGAGCGAGAGGAGAATGGTTGTCCCTCACGACGCCAGGTCAGCGGAGTCAATCACCACCTTCCGGAGACACCTGAAACCCCACCTCTTTAAGGAATACCTAGGATAGGATAAAGTAATCCTTCTAACCCCCCCCCCCTTAAAAGAGTTAGATGCACTATTGTAAAGTGGTTGTTCCACTGGATATCATAAGGTGAATGCACCAATTTGTAAGTCGCTCTGGATAAGAGCGTCTGCTAAATGACTTAAATGTAAATGTAAAATGGAGAAATGTCATGTCAGCTGCTGTCCATAGAGGTGTATAGAGGGCGCACCTCTGATGTTTGCCATTGATCGCATCTGTAATAGCAAAGCCCGAAGAGGGCGTGCCCATCTAGTGGCAAGTGTGCCCTCTATACAGTACATCTCTATGGGTCCGTGTAAGTGCAGTCTATAACCAGAACTGGCAGCTCAAGAGAAAGCTTTTGAATGAAAAGATAGGAAATCTGTACAGATGTTTGGCTTACAACATACAGTGTATGGCTAAGCAGCCCATGTATAGCGCAGCACTTGTAGACAAGCACAGGAAAGCAGCGCCATTAAAGGAGAAACTAGTGATCAAACCTGAGTTAGTGAATAACCTATATTTGGTAGAACGCGCGTGGCTTGTTCCTGCTCCCTCCGACAGTCAAACAAACAGTGAGATTTAGACTTTTTCCATGAAAGTAACTCGAACTAACACGTTACTTTCCACTCAAAGTAATATTGTAAAGTAATGCGTTACTTTTGTTAAACGTTTCCAAGTAACTAATTCCAACACTGACTAATTGACTCAATTTTGGAGAATAAAAACACAATGCAGGGAACATGGATTTTGTCTTTGTGATGTCTTTGAAAAGTTGTAATAGTTTGACTGAAATTGAATTGACCAAGGATGGCCTGTAATGAATGGCTCCACATAATATCTCTATTTCCCTTCATAGGCAAGAACAAAGGGCCTAAAGAACCTCCCTCTCTTTCTCTCTAACCAACATGTCCTGTCAAATAGCTTTTTGCAAAATGTACTACATTATGTGACAGAACTTGTCTAGAAGCAAAATCATTAGGCACATTCTGAAAGATTTCTGCCCATGACGTCCCAATGGAAATAAACAATACGTGAATTACAGTGATACCAAGTTCAATGTAGCTGTGATGACAAGCAGCAGCATCAGAGTCCTGTTTTTACCGAACAATGCGCTCTTCTACTATGTTGTAGACGTTGTCTATCACCTGGTCCTCAGCTCAGCACATAAATAGGAAACTGAAGGAGCCTCTTCCTTTAGTATCTCATGCATGAATTCAGCTACGTAATCTTGGGGATTGTATTAAGATGTGTAATTTTAGGACTTGTGTGGATGGGTAGATAGATAAAACTTGATCTGACTATTTGATGCCTGACATAGCCTTATCTGAGTGGAGGTCTTTCTCCATTTGTGGAAGAGGTGGGACGAAATGGAAAGCACAAAGAACGGAATCAAAGGGGAACTCTCTTGAAAGGGCCACTATGGAAAGGGAAGATGATTCTCTTTTGTTAACCTGAGTCATATGATAATGCTATTGGACTAATCCATTAAAATGGCTGCTTAGCCTGTTGCTAAGCCAACTACGACTGTGGGGATAAAAAATAGAGTAAAAATAAAACACAGTGACGATCTTAGTCAGCAGGAGAGCTTCCTGGAACACTCTTGGGAAAAGAAGTTGGAAAAAACATAAGTAAAGCGAAAGCGAATAGTTTGAAAGCGAATATGTGCTACATTCTGCACAGCGGTCCTTATTGCACAACACATTTGCACTCAAAGAAAGAAGACTCTCGGAATATCCATGAGGTAGCACAAGATAGCATTTTGACTGATTCAAATCATTTGGTTTGCTAAACTATTATTTGCTACATTCTGCTTATCATTCTGCTTATATAATATTTTCTAGGACCATTCCATGATGTAACTTAAGATACCCTACTGTATAGGTGTAAAGAGTGAGGAGATGTGGGTAAGATAAGTAGATGATGAGATTGTGATGGGAACAGCAAGCCCCTATGAGGAAACATAAAGATAGGAAACGGAGGGAGAGAATGGCTGATGTTGAGCCATATTCAGCATAATGACTGGTTGCCAGGCATTTTGAATGTTCTGGTGCCTGCTTCCTGCCACCCACCTCTCGCCAGGTACAGCATCAGCAAATGATGACACACGTGTCACAGTCTTCACTGAATATCACCTCCTTGCCCTTTTACACCTGCTTATGCACTTCTCTCAAAGGTCACAGGAGGCCTCTCTTGTTGGTGAAATGGAAATGGAAAACGTGATTAAGAATGAAGCATGAGCTGGTAGATTCAGGAGTGCAGTACCAGAGTCTGGAAGGGAAGGTTTATTCATGATTTGTCTTTTAACAGCAGGAGAGGGATCAACAGGAGTTATGTCTAAATAATCACTCTCCCTATCATTAGCTATCCTAGTATTATGTATGGGGTGGCAAGGTAGCCTAGTGGTTAGAGGATTGGACTAGTAACCGAAAGGTTGTAAATTCAAATCACCGAGCTGACAAGGTACAAATCTGTCATTCTGCCCCTGAACATGCAGTTAACCCACTGTTCCTAGACCATAATTGAAAATAAGAATTTGTTCTCAACTGACTTGCCTAGTTAAATAAAGTAAAAAAACAAACAAGAATGACCTTTAAGGTAAAACTGGGAACTTATAAAAGTACAAGGTCAAAACATGATGTCAGAAAGTCGGAGCTCTAGAAACAGGCCCAAGTACCCAAGTTGGAATTCCGAGTTGGATGACCGTTAAAAAAACAAAAAACATTCTGAGCTAGTTTTTTTCCCCAAATTCCCAGTTGAATGCACTGAAGTCGGAAGTCAGAGATTTCCAAGTTCCCAGTTCCCAGCTGTTTTGAACGCGGCATATTTTAGGTAATTCTTTAACGTACTTGTTGTCCGTCACTGTGCCACGTCAAATGACGTCTCATAGTATACTTTCATTGTCTCCATTGTCAATTGTCATGATAGGAGTTGACATGATAGCACAAACAGATCTGGGGCAGGGCTATAATTCCTGGCTTAGCTTGACAAAATTCCACACCTTTTTACATTTCAAAACAAGGTATAGGGAACACATTCATGTTAAAAAAAAAAAACTACATTTCTTAAATAACATAACAAAACAGAGTCACATAGTTCAACAATTTAAAACCAATCCAAAAAGGCAATTGTGTGGAATAAATTTGTTGGTGCAAAGATATTAAAGAGTTCAATTAGAGGGCTGCTTGACACTTACAGAGTATCAGAGTGTTTAGTAAAGCACTTAACAGACTAGGGCGCTGCATGACTAAAATGCTCTAAAGCAGCGATGACTAAACAAAACGTATCATCCACCAATGAATCGGTGCCCTTGGAACAGCAGGGCTGTGGGAGGAAGCAGGCTACTGAATTCCAGGACAGATCACTCGCTCGCTCGCTTGCTGTTGGTGACACCTCCGTAAATGCACATGGAATTCTCCAGTGCAGTGTTCCCCCTCACAAAGTACAGTAAAAAGGGTGTGGGACGGAGCTTTGGGGAGCACCCGTCTGCTCATCTGATGGTATGGACATTCCGGCAGGAAGTATTGCCCGCCCCTGTCAGGAAACCCCCCCCCCCCTATCACCATGACAACTGAGAGCACCTACATGTTGGAATGGCATCATGGCAATCCCAGAGTCCCACAGCAATAGCTTGGTTTAGCAACCTGCTGTCGGAGATACAGAAAATACTTAATTTGCATTGTTTTAAAAGTTCATTTGACAGGTGCTGTGGTGCACATGTTTCTTGCAACGTTGGGATCCTTTTGTAGACATAGGTATGTCTATTGCACATGCTGTGACCAGGGTTCATATGAATTGTGAATTCAAATGACCTGTACTCTGTGAGGTCTTGATGTGAGTCATATCCTTTCCTTGAAAAAAGGGTACAGAGCATGTACAGTACAGTAGGATAATTATCCCTCATAAGATTGAAAGCTTTGGCAATGCTACTGCACTAAGCTGTTATCACATCCTTAAATTCCAAATTCATTCCCATTTTATAACATGCTGTGACTTTTTCCACATTTTGGTAGGATACAGCCTTATTCTAAAATGTATCAATCTACACACAATACCCCATAATGACAAAGCAAAAACCGGATTTTAGAAATGTTTGCTAATTTATTACAAATAAAACTCTGAAATTTCACATTTACATAAGTATTCAGACCCTTTACTCAGTACTTTGTTGAAGCACCTTGGGCAGCGATTACAGCCTCGAGTCTTCTTGGGTATGACGCAACAAGCTTGGCACACCTGTATTTGGGGAGTTTCTCCCAGTCTTTTCTGCAGATCCTCTCAACCTATGTCAGGATGGATGGGGAGCATTGCTGCCCAGTTATTTTCAGGTCTCTCAGGAGATGGTCGATCGAGTTCAAGTCCGGGCTCTGGCTGGGCCACTCCATGACACTCCAGACTTGTCCTGAAGCCACTCCTGCATTGTCTTGGCTGTGTGCTTAGGGTCGTTGTCCTGCTGGAAGGTGAACCTTCGCCCCAGTCTGAGGTCCTGAGCGCTCTGGAGAAGGTTTTCAAGGATCTCTTTGCTGCGTTCATCTTTGACTCGATCCTGACTTGTCTCCCAGTCCCTGCCAATGAACAACTTCCCCACAGCATGATGCTGTCACCGCCATATTTCACCGTAGGGAAAGCAGGCCAGCACTAGGAAGAGTCTGCTTCCATTTAAGAATGATGGAGGCCACTGTGTTCTTGGGGACCTTCAATGCTGCATACATTTTTTGGTACCCTTCCCCAGATCTGTGCCTCGACACAATCTTAGAGCTATACAGACAATTCCTTTGACCTCAAGGCTTGGTTTTTGCTCTGACATGCACTGTCAACTGTGGGACCTTATATAGACAGGTGTATGCCTTTCCAAATCATGTCAATCAATTGAATTTACCACAGGTAAAGTTGTAGACACATCTCAAGGATGATGAATGGAAACAGGATGCACCCGAGCTCAATTTCGAGTCTCATAGCAAAGGGTCTGAATACTTATGTAAATAAGGTATTTCTGTTTTTTTTTAAAATCTTTAATACATTTACAAACATTTCTAAAAATCTGTTTTCTCTTTGTCATTATTGTTTATTGTGTGTAGATGAATGAGGAATATATATTTTTAAATACATTTTAGAATAAGGACAAAATGTGGAAAAAAGTGAAGTGGTCTGGATACTTTCTGAGTGCACTGTATACCTTAAATTAGAGATCATTAACTAAATTCAGCCGCAGGCCATTTTGTTCTTCAGTGGATTGTCAGGTGGCAGGAACATAATTAAATTAAATTTGTAGACTGAAAATTGACTGCAAGAAGCCCAAACAGATATAACATTTCACTAAAACATAATAATTTCAAACTTTCCCGTTTGTATATGATCACATGTACACGACATGGCCAAATGTATGTGGACACCTGCTCGTCGAACATCTCATTCCAAAATTATCGGGATTAATATGGAGTTGGTCCTCCCTTTGCTGCTATAAAAGCCTCCAGTCTTCTAGGAATGCTTTCCACTAGATGTTGGAACATTGCTGTGGGACGTGCTTCCATTCAGCCACAAGAGCATTAGTGAGGTCGGGCACAGATGTTGGGCGATTAGGCCTGGCTCACAGAGTTCCAATTCATCCCTAAGGTGTTTCATTTATTCCAAAATAATTTCTGTATTGACCTCGCTTTTTGCATTGGGACGTTGTCATGCTAAAACAGGAAAGGGCCTTCCCCAAACTGTTGCCACAAAGTTGAAAGTACAGAACTTTTTAGAATGTCGTTGCTGAAACAGGAAATGGCCTTCCCCAAACTGTTGCCACAAAGTTGGAAGCACTGAATTTTTTAGAATGTCTATGTATGCTGTAGCGTTAAGATTTCCTTTCACTGGAACTAAGGGGCCTAGCCCGAACCATGGAAAACATCCCCAGACCATTATTCCTCTTCAACAAAACTTAACAGTTGGCACTATGCATTCGGGCAAATAGCATTCTCCTGGCATCCGCCAAACCCAGATTCGTCTGTCGGACTGCCAGATGGAGATTTGTGATTCATCACTCCAGAATCCAATGGCGTCGAGCTTTACACCACTCGGCATTACACATGGTGATCTTAGGCTTGTGTGCGGGTGCTCGGCCATGGAAACTCATTCCATTAAGCTCCCAAAAACAGTTATTGTGCTTCCTAAGGCAGTTTGGAACTTGGTAGTGAGTTTTGCAATGGAGGACAGATGATTTTTACTCGCTACGTGCTTCAGCACTTGGCGGCCCCGTTCTGTGAGCTTGTATGGCCTACCATTTTGCAGCTGAGCCGTTGTTGCTCTTAGACGTTTCCACTTCACAATACCAGCACTTACAGTTGAGTGGGGAAGCTCTAGCAGAGCAGAAATTTGATGAACTGACTTGTTGGAAAGGTGGCATCCTATGACGGTTCCACGTTGAAAGGCACTGAGCTCTTCAGTAAGGCCATTCTACTGCCAATGTTTTCCTATGGAGATTGTATGGCTATGTGCTCAATTTTGTGGCTGAAATAGCTGAATCCACTAATTTGAAGGGGTACATACATTTGAACAGATTTCCACAATTAATTTGTTTTCATGTCCAACAATTATTTATTTTTACTTGGGGGGACAAATAAAATCACTGGGCCACCAGTTGGGGAACCCTGCCTTATATCACAGTAGTACATTTTTAATTGCAGTGTCATTACAGTGTAAGTACACATTGTTACATACTGTTTAGGAAAAACGATCTCAGCATGCAACACGGATGGAAGTAGGTCTCAGAGTAATGCATTATGACATCATACTTGACTGACCCACCTTTGACTGACCTACCTGTGAGCACCTTCTTTGAAGTTGTCAATTCAGGTGGGGAGCCCTGAGTGAGGTTGGTCAGTCGAGGCTAATGCGCATCCCCAAGACATATTTCCATTTGTGTAGCATGCTGAGATCCATGATGTGCTTCGCTGTCTGATACCTACTGTATAAGACTGTAGGGATTTTTTCCAGCGTGACACACACCATTCGTTTTGGATTCAGGATGTTGTGTAAGCATATATGGGCTTTGGGGATAACAAGCTCTGATCTGACTGACATTTCAACTGTTTACAAACTGGACCAACATGGCTGATCCTCTTCCAAACATACTCCAGTAGATAGCAGAGAGGTATACTACAAAGCAGGATCAATGAGTCAGTCACATACAGTAACTTTGATAAGCAACCAGAAGTAACTATCGATTTGTGTGTTAGATATGTGTTTTCATTTGTTGAATCAATCAGACCCATGTCCATTTCAAGCGTATCTTTCAAAAAAATGTAAAGTTGTATGTCAATATTTAGGCACGTTAGACGGCTGACTCCTTGATGCCGCTTTGTTGTATGAGGCTGTCATAAATGTGTCTGAAATGATGTTATGATCGTTGATGAATCTTTTCAAGACTATGAAGTCTCATGTTTTCTAAAGCTGCCTAGTTACATGTCAGCTTAGCATCAATGCTAGCAATGGTTCAGTTGTTGCATGTTAAACCAAATCAATGTTTCAACAATGAAATTCAACCATTTATTGCCCCTTTTGTTTATCTGCATTTAAGTTGAAGATAAAGGATATAATTAAAAAACCTTAGGGCCTCCCGAGTGGTGCAGCAGTCTAAGGCACTGCATTGCTGTGCTTGAGGCGTCACTACAGCCCCGCCCTGGGTTTCATCCCAGGCGGAGACCCATGAGGTGGCGCACAATTGGCCCAGCGTCATCCAGGTTAGGGGAGGGTTTGTCCGGTTGGGGTTTCCTTGTCCCATCGTGCTCTAGCGACACCTTGTGGCGGGCTGGGCGCCTGCAAGCTGACTCCAGTTGCCAGCTGTATGGTGTTTCTTCTGACATATTGGTGCGGCTGGCTTCTGGGTTAAGCCAGCAATGTGTCAAGAAGCAGTGCGGCTTGGCAGGCTCGTGTTTCGGAGGACGCATGGCTCTCAACCTTCGCTTCTCCCGAGTCCATATGGAAGTTGCAGTGATGGGACACGACTGTAACTACCAATTGGATATCATGAAAAAGGGCTAGATTTTTTTTTTAACGTACTGTGAAAGTTAGCTTCATCCTATTTTAGACCAAAACAAAGACCTTTCTTTCTCAGAGGGACAACAACTCTGACAGCACCCTTTATTCAAACATGAATGACGAATGACGACATAAATCGGAGTATTTTTTCATTTTACATCCCAGCAGGCCCTACAGAACGTAGAATGTCTAATCCTTGAGTACATTCTAATTTCAACCTAATTATATCAAGCCCACTCACTATTCACTTACTTACCAGTCTCTTCAACTTTTAGCTATTGTTTGCAATATTTACTACCTTGGTGTGAATGGAAATTCTACCTCTCTGATAAGACACTCTCTCTTTCATTGTCCTCCACATGTACGTCAGAGCCCTAACGGTGCCCACATGGACCACATGGCTCTTGGAACATTACACACACGTAATCAGAGATGGTTTGCACAAGAATCAGACACAGCACTGTGACAATGGGTCTTAAGGAAGGACAGGTGGATAAGGGCCACTGGCTCACCTTTCTGGGTCCTTGAGTGGAAGCATTAATTATGCTCTTTGATAGGCTAAGCAGATGTCAATCACGCTAATGCTAATGACTAAGGTTTGTTTGTTTGTGGTGTGATACCTTTCCAGTAACACATTTATTTTTGGTGCCCACAACTTTATCGATTTCAGGCTGTATCACAACCGGCCGTGATTGGTAGTCCCATAGGGCGGCGCACAATTGGCCCAGCATCGTCCGGGTTTGGCCGGTGTAGGCCATCATTTAAAATAAGAATTTGGTCTTAACTGACTTGCCTAATTAAATAAAGGTTAAATAAAATACAAATAAATAATAATTATACAGAGGAAGCTGAACTCATCCCAATGAATGGAAGATCTGAAAAGTTCATCTGCCTTCAGATGGGCTCTGAGTCTCACAGAACTCCCACCGGGTGTGGGTATGACCGGAAAATGGCTCAGCATCCCGTCCATTAGTCTCCAGGCCACCTCCAAAGGCTATGACTTCCACCACCCCAGGGGTGTGACCAATCACAAAGCCAGCAGAGAGAGTGGGTGGGATGGGTGAGGGAACACAGAGCATCTTCCAGAAGCAACTTTGTATCGAGTCCTAGTCAACTGCAGAATCATTAGAATTCTCAATAACTGAGTAATACCTGTGGCCTGGGTGGTCAATAAGTTTGTGCCACTGCCTACTGCAATCATTTGTCGGTGTTGGCTCCGTGTGTTTGAATCCAGCCCACTGCATTTGTGACACACTCTGTCGATCTTTCGCACTCTCTCCTTTGTCCAATAAAATACAAAATCTTTATATACAGTGGGGAGAACAAGTATTTGATACACTGCCGATTTTGCAGGTTTTCCTACTTACAAAGCATGTAGAGGTCTGTAATTTTTTATCATAGGTACACTTCAACTGTGAGAGACGGAATCGAAAACAAAAATCCAGAAAATCATATTGTATGATTTTTAAGTAATTTGCATTTTATTGCATGACATAAGTATTTGATACATCAGAAAAGCAGAACTTAATATTTGGTACAGAAACCTTTGTTTGCAATTACAGAGATCATACGTTTCCTGTAGTTCTTGACCAGGTTTGCACACACTGCAGCAGGGATTTTGAAAATCCAGAAAATCACATTGTATGATTTTTAAGTAATTAATTTGCATTTTATTCCATGACATAAGTGTTTGATCACCTACCAACCAGTAAGAATTCCGTCTCTTACAGACCTGTTAGTTTTTCTTTAAGAAGCCCTCCTGTTCTCCACTCATTACCTGTATTAACTGCACCTGTTTGAACTCGTTACCTGTATAAAAGACACCTGTCCACACACTCAATCAAACAGACTCCAACCTCTCCACAATGGCCAAGACCAGAGAGCTGTGTAAGGACATCAGGGTTAAATTGTAGACCTGCACAAGGCTGGGATGGGCTACAGGACAATAGGCAAGCAGCTTGGTGAGAAGGCAACAACTGTTGGCGCAATTATTAGAAATGGAAGAAGTTCATGATGACGGTCAATCACCCTCGGTCTGGGGCTCCATGCAAGATCTCACCTCGTGGGGCATCAATGATCATGAGGAAGGTGAGGGATCAGCCCAGAACTACACGGCAGGACCTGGTCAATGACCTGAAGAGAGCTGGGACCACAGTCTCAAAGAAAACCTTGTTGTTTGACCTTCGATATCCAATGTTGCTATCCTCTGTAAATTAATCATTTAAATCAAAATAATTCAGAGTGCTAGAGAGGTTTATTATTCAATGGCATTTGCTTTCAGCTGAAGGATGGCTTTTAGACAAGGGACACTCAACAGCAGAGGCTGTGTCTGTCTGTGCCCATTACTTTCCAATGGGTTTGGTATGCAATAGGAGAATGCTGAACGAGTTTGAGACAGAAGTGGAAGAATTAGTAAAAAACCAAGAGCCAGCTGTACTGGGTGACCTGCATAAAATCACGGGGACGGTCTCTGAAAAAATGCACTAAACAAACCAATTTTTTTTTTTTTCATATTGCAATTTCTCTATCACCTGTTTTATATGACATTTTAAAAGTTTACATATGTTTCTAATGGTCTTATGGCAGCCAATTTTGGAAAGGGCATTAATTCATCTCACACTTAAGTATGGTCAATTGCTTTTTACTTTACAGGCTAGTATTTGGCCTGCTTCAACAAACCTCTTGTACCAGACGGTGCTATCAAAAACAGGCAATATAGTACAGGTCAAGGAGGACATGCATATTCAGCTGTATAGCTATTAAAAGGTTGAGATTTAAACATTTGGAAAAGACTTGATCAAAAATGAATAATGAAAATTGGGCTATCTAGTTGTAACCATGCTGCTGAATGAGTCATTGAAACAAAGGGGGTCTTAACAATACCACATTTTACAATAATCTTTACATTTTAATCAACTTAAAACTGCACAAAAGGTGCCCAGGATCAAGAAAAAAAAGCATTGTTATTTTGTTTGTACTTCAGACCCATCCAAAGTGCTGTACACAACTCCAGAACCTCAATATGTAAAACAGAACCTCAATATAAAAACAGCTTTTTAACACCGTGCAGCAGTGTTCAGATTGAAGAGAAGAGATGAGACACATTGCATAATGGTCCCAGACAATAGACCTACAGAGGCTCCATGAGTTTGTGCATGTGCAATTAGATAACAAGTGAATCAAAACTGAGCTCTCTACTGTCTGGCACCCACACACCTGCACTCTCTCAATGACCTGTCCTGACAAAACAGTGGATCTCTCCCTTTGTCTGCAAGTCATCTTTGTGTGTGTGTGTGTGTGTGTGTGTGTGTGTGTGTGTGTGTGTGTGTGTGTGTGTGTGTGTGTGTGTGTCCGTACTGTATGTGTAAGTGTACATGGGCGGGGGGGGGGGGGGCGGAGAGACAGGGAGGGAGAGATAGGCTGTGTCCCAAATGGGGCCTTATTCCCTATTTAGTGCACAACTTTTGGCCAGGCTCCATAGGGCTCTGGTCAAACATAGTGTACTATAAAGGGAATAGGGTGCCCTTTGGGAGACAGCTTATCTCTCCCTCTTGGTCTCTCCACCCGTCTCTCGTCTTTACTGATCTCATCCGTCTCTCTGAGCGCCACACCAGACAGCTCAGAGCCCCCGGGATCAATTAGTGGCCAGTTCAACTAGGTGGAGGAGTAGGCATGTGTGTGTGTGTGTGTGTGTGTGTGTGTGTGTGTGTGTGTGTGTGTGTGTGTGTGTGTGTGTGTGTGTGTGTGTGTGTGTGTGTGGGGGGGGGGGGGGGTGGCATTGTATTATGGTCAGGATGGGTTAGTTAAGTATGGACAAGCAGGAGCCAAAGTAGGGTGGTTTGACATCAGGAACAATGTTAAGACCAGGCTATAGTGACTGAGGGGGGGGGGGGGTTCAGTTTAGTGTGTAGTGGAGTGGTGATTAATGCTCTGATTCCTGCTTTGGTGTTAATAGACTTCTTTGAATAGTTAGTTACAACAGATAGTTACACACCTAAGATACAAATAACATGACTTGCTAATGGGCGTTGGGCTTGAAGCTTAAAGAGAAAATGAGAGATGGACATTGAGCATGTCAATTGTCTTCCCGTTTTATCCTACGCCATTACTATTATATAAACACATTGTTTCATTCAATTATATCCTCAAAAGATTTTAATCTCCATGTGTGAATTTGTTCATTAGTTTCCTACTCTTTGTCTACATTTAAAGATTCTTTCAAGCTGTTATCGGATTCAAGCTGAGATGCCGAATGAGAGAGTGCGTCAAATCTACCTCATACAATTTGATCCCACAGCTTCACAAACTCCCACCAAGTTATAACACATACGCACAATGTCTGTTGGAATTACTATATCTGAAAATAGCAATACTGTAAATTGCTATGTTCTGTGTGTCACACTTCTTGCGCAATTTCATCATGTGACCAGATATTGCCATTGATTAATCTGTTACCGACTATATGAAACGTGTGTCACACTTACGCCTGCTCGTGGGCAAGTAGGCTACATTCGAACATACTTATCCCATTCGTAACTAAATAGACCATCTCCATGACTTCGGAGAATGATAGTGAATTTGCGTGGAATCCATTTGATAAAATACAACTATGATACATCGTTTGACTCATAGGCGATTTAGTTTAACTCATAAGATATTTCAGTTTCAAAGTGAAAAAAAAGTAAAACACATCATTCAGTAAACAAGGTGAAATAATTTCATTTTTTTTTTTACAATTGTATCTGTTATTGTCTGTCTGTCAAGGCCTCAGCAGCTTCTATGAAAAATTAATTACTTGCAATAAAAAAGCCTGATGCCACAAAGAGAATATACGAAAAAAGTTCAATGTCAGAGTAATTGGAGTGGAAGTAGAGCAGGAAAATTGAGCACAACCTACAGTGGTAGAAAACAATAACAGCAACAATAGGGGTAAAAGCAGTGGCCGGTCAGCTTAATTTCCGCTATAATACTGAGACTAAAGCTATCCAATTGCAGGAGAAGACTGCTTTCACCTTGCTCTTCAGCAATTACAATGCGATATTGTTTACACAACCTTTTGGATAGGTAACATTTGATGTTATTGTGCCAGGTCTTATACAACCATACAGAAAGTGCCATCTGAAAGTAATCCCACCCCTTAACTTTTACAATTTTGTTGTGTTACAGCCTACATTTAAAATGTATTACATTTAGATTTTTTGTCACTGGCCTAAACACAATACCCCATAATGTTAAAGTGGAGTTCTGTTTTTCAAAATGTTTACAAATGAATAAAAAATGAAAAGCTGAAATGTGTTGAGTCAATAAGTATTCAACCCGTTTGTTATGGCAAGCCTAAAGAAGTTCAGGAGTGAAAATGTGCTTAACAAGTCACATAATATGTTGCTTGGACTCACTCTGTGTGCAATAATAGTGTTTAACAGGATTTTTGAATGACTACCTCATCTATGTACCACATACATACAATTATCTGTAAAATCCCAGCCAAGCATATATTTTTTTAAAGCAGACATTGTATATCCCTTTGAGCATGGTGAAGTTATTAATTACACTTTGGATGGTGTATCAATACACCCAGTCACTACAAGGATACAGGCACCCTTCCGAACTCAGTTACCGGAGAGGAAGGAAACCACTCAGGGATTTCGTCATGAGGCGAATAGTGACTTTAAAATAGTTGCAGAGTTTAAGGGCTAGTTACTCCTCAATATTAACCTTATTGACAGTGAAAAGAAGGAAGCCTATACAGAATAACAAATATTCCAAAACTTGCATCCTGTTTGCAGCACGGCACTAAAGTAATACTGCAAAAAATGTGGCAAAGCAATTCACTTTTTTGTCCTGAACACAAAGTGTTATATTTGGGGCAAATCCAATACACTGAGTACCACTCTCCATATTTTCAAGTATAGTGGTGGCTGCAACATGTTATGGGTATGCTTGTAATTGTTAATGACTGGGGAGTTTTTCAGGATAAAAAAGAAACGGTATGGAGCTAAGCACAGGCAAAATCCTAGAGAAAAACCTGGTTCAGTCTGCTTTCCAATTTCAGCAGGACAATAACCTAAAACACAAGGCCAAATCCACACTGGCGTTGATTACCAAGAAGACAGTGAATGTTACTGAGTGGCCGAGTTACAGTTTTGACTTAAATCTGCTTGAAAATCTATGTCAAGACTTGAAAATGGTTGTTTAGCAATGATCAACAACCAATTTGACAGAGCTTGAAGAATCTTGAAAAGAATAATGGGCAAATATTGTACAAAGCTCTTAGAGACGTACTTACACTGAAAGACTCACAGCTGTATTTGCTTGCAAAGGTGATTCTAACATGTAATGACCCAGGGATGTGAATACTTCTGTAAATGAGATATTTTTGTATTTAATTTTCCATAATTTTGCAAAAATTACTAAAACATGTTTTCAGTTTGTGAAAAATATTTGATCAATTTTGAATTGAGGCTGTAACACAACAACATGTGGAATAAGTCAAGGGGTGTGAATACTTCCTGAAGCCACTGTAGTTGTATAAATGAAAGATTGGTCCATTTGATCAGATGTACCTAAGGAATACCTAGGATAGGATAAAGTAATCCTTCTAACCCCCCCCCCCCCCCCCCCCCTTAAAAGAGTTAGATGCACTATTGTAAAGTGGTTGTTCCACTGGATATCATAAGGTGAATGCACCAACTTGTAAGTCGCTCTGGATAAGAGCGTCTGCTAAATGACTTAAATGTTAAATGTTAAATGTTATTTATTTGTCAGAAAGGCAGTATATGAGACTAGAGTTAATCATACTCCCCATTTATATAAACTCGGCAGGTTTCAGCAGCAAATTGAGGAAGAAACATCAAGAATGTGCTGCAAGAATGTCTGATGTGATTCATGTATTCATGTGTGAACAATGTTTACAGGGGGCAACAAAAAGGGAATGAACTGAAAACGAATTCAAATCTTGCCTGATGCTTTAAATATGACCTGTGTACAATATGTAGATATACGTTTTCATGCATAAAGGGGCAATCCACCGATCAAACAATAACAAAAGCGAACTCCCCGCCCCTGTTTCGGTAGAAGGGTGAGAGATGGGCTGGAGAAATGCAACCACTCTCAAATCCATAGACACAGAGCTATGGATGCAAGGACTGACCATCCATGATATCAACATTAGAGTTAAGCATGTTTTGAGGCTACATAGTGTTTGTTTAAATTTACTTTGTCTACAAATGTTGTAGTACAATAAGCTTATATTTTGGGTTCTGATGTTGTACGACAGTTGAACTAAGCTCATGAGGCATTTAGAAGTTATATTCTTCAAGAATCAATGGGTACATATTATTAATTTTGAAGTATAAAAATGGATGTAGCCCTTTACACTTGTACCCGTATACAGGTTGAAAATGGCAGATTTGGACATTGATAAGCTCCAAATTGTGACTCAGTAGCTGTACAGTAACATAATATAAATGACGCCAGAGCTCAGGTTCTTCACTTCCCAGCAAAGTATAGGTTTTGACTGTCAGCCGTTCTGAACTTGAGCACCGCACATGACAAGGAGTTGTCCCCATCCCTCCAGCTAATTAGACAACCTTTGCAAATGTTTTGTTATCTGAGTGAGGAAAATACTGTTATTAAAGATGACTCCACGTAATTTGAAAGATGAAACGTTGAGGATTGTAATAAATGCCGCCTTGATGTCATACAAGCAAGCCAAACACCCGTGAGTCCAAATGTGCACTTTACATTTCCATATAATAAAACTTATGTCTTATTCAGTGTCAATGTGTGATGTACAGTTACAAGATGACATGGCACCATATCCTGTGTTGTTCAATAGACAAACAGGCTCAGAATGAAGAACATTTGCCTCAGAACACGAACCCGAATGCACCCATGACTCCTTTCTATTCACACCAGAAATACGATATGTTTCTCTGAATTGCCTTGTGAAAGCCTAACACTGTAAGGTCGTATCTATTTGGCAGTAGAACAAGAATTCAAATGATCCCCACCTGACCCAGATTGCGATTCACAATTGGCCGTTTTTGTATTGGGCAAACAACAGAGGTAAGTGTGCTTGCTCTAGTTCCTCAACGGCACAGCTACTGTAGGAGAGCTAAAAAAATATATATAGTTGAAGACTTCTTTGAGTCATAAAAGTGCAACGAAATTGTTTCGGAACTGTGCACACTTTGGAGAGGTGTGTGGCCACTTGGAGACACCAGACACTTGGAGACACTCTCACTCAAAACCCTTGCTATTTTCTTGAGCTATTGTCTTAAGTTGCACAGTCTTGTGACAGGTGAACTGTTGTGCCCTCAACTTTGGTCGAATGATTTTCCCATAATCTCCAAACGGTTCCCTTTCAATTCATGCTAATGCATTTCATATTTCTTCTGTAAGAAACTTTTCAATTGATTCCTATCCATATAAGCCAATTCCCATGAGAGTAAAGAGTTAATTGAAGTCTACAAAGAAGACTATTCTATATTTACAGTTGATGACTGTGATATAAATATATCTTTGGACTTAATGCTGATGTCCTAGTCAAAAAAAGACAATATTCCGTCAGAGATTCACCAAGACAAACAAAACGTGATTTCCTGAAACACCCACACACTCAATTTCGCTAATTAGTTTCCATAGAAACCAAGACTGATCTAAGTTGTTTATAAGGTACCTTATGCAAAAGAGATACCAAAACCGTGGCATGTGTAACGTGTGTAACGCTGGGAGACGGGAAGCAAGTTCAGGGAGTGAATCATTTCATTAATAAATTAAAACATAATACAAAACAAGAAACACGAACAACGCACAGACATGAAAACGGAAACGATGACGCCTGGTGAAGGAACCAAAGGGAGTGACATATATATGGAAGGTAATCAGGGAAGTGATGAAGTCCAGGTGAGTCTAATGACGCGCAGGTGTGCTTAAAGATGGTGACAGGTGTGCGCCATAACGAGCAACCTGGTGACCTAGAGGCCCGGAGAGGGAGCACACGTGACAGCATGAAGTATTGTGATTACAACCATGATAAAGTGGGGAGTTCTGGGAGCCGTTTTACCCCGGAAGCTAAAAAGGTGGACTCAATCACTGAACCTATACTGGTTGTTTTGTAAGTTCAGTACAAGTGGACATATTATGCTGTGAAGCCTGAGTACCATTTTCCCACTTTCAGTATCATGGGTGAGATCACAATTACCCAAAATGGTGGGAAGATCATTTGAGCTAGGGGGGTTTTTGTTCCTGTCACACCCTCCAAAAGGTCATCAAAGGAAAATATAGGCTACGTAGGTAATGGATATACTGTTATGAAATTGAATGAATATGTATGATTGAGTATATGGGACTGATTGACAGAGCTTGCTCCAATAGCATGTTATAGATGCATCAATGGGGAGTGGTGTAGTCTGTTATGAAATACGCCAAAGGTATATGGACACCCTTTTCAAATGAGTGGATTCAGCTATTTCAGCCACTGACAGGTGTATAAAATTGAGCACACAGCCATGCAATCTCCATAGACAAACATTGGCAGTAGAATGGCCCGTCCTGAAGAGCTCAGTGACTTTCAACTTGGCACCGTTATAGTATGCCACCTTTACGACAAGTCAGTTTCGGAAATTACTACCCTCCCTGCTAGAGCTGCCCCGGTCAACTGTAAGTGCTGTTATTGTGAAGTGGAAACATCTAGGAGCAACAACGGCTCAGACGCAAATTGGTAGGCCACACAGTGCACAGAACGGGACCGCCGAGTGCTGTAGCACGTAGCGCGTAAAAATTGCCTGTCCTCGGTTGCAACACTCACTACCGAGTTCCAAACGGACTCTTGAAGCAATTTCAGCACAATAGCTGTTCGTCTGGAACTATATGTAATGTGTTTTCATGGCCGAGCAGCCACACACAAGCCTAAGATCACCATGCGCAATGCCAAGCGTCGGCTGGAGGGGTGTAAAGCTCTGGAGCAGTCAATATCTGGCAGTCCGATGGACGAATCTAGGTTTGGCAGATGCCAGGAGACGCTACCTGTCACAGAGTTTGGTGGAGGAGGAACATATAATTTCAAAAACGGTCTGCAAATCAAAGTTTATTTGTCACGTGCGCCGAATACAACAGGTGTAAACCTTAAAGTGAAATGCTTAACTACAGGCCCTAACCAACAGTGCAATTTTTACGTAAAAAATAGGTATTAGATGAACAATAGATAAGTAAGGAAATAAAAAACAACAGTAAAAAGACAGTGAATAATAACAGTAGCGAGGCTATATACAGTAGTGAGGCTATAACAGTGGCAAGGCTTGCCGAAGCTGGAGTAACTTCCGGGCAGCCTCTCTCCCGGACAACGGAGAATCGAAAACCTTCTTCACCTCAGCCCTGAACTCCTCCAGGCTGAAGCACACGGCAGGTTGTTGTACCCACACTGCCGTAGCCCAGGCGAGAGCCTTCCCAGACAGCCGCGTGATGAGGTACGCTATCTTCGAGTGGTCTGAGGGGAAGGAGGAGGGCTGCAGCTCGAAGGTGAGGGAACACTGAGAGTGAAACGCCAGACAGGTTCCCGACTCGCCAGCGAAGCGTTCCAGGGGAGGTAGGCGGGGTTCTCGGGAAGCAGGGAGAGACGCACTGCTGACAGCTGGGTTACTGGGGGACTGGGAGGTTACCGTCGTGGTAGGCTGCCTAACAGACAATCGGCGGAATTGTTCCAGCAATGTATTCAAGGCACGGTCATGGCGTTCTGATAAGACCACGAACCTTCCATAAGACCACGAAGCAACTCCTCGTGCCTCCCAATGGTGGCTCCTTGGGAGGAGATGGCGTTGCGGAGCTGGTCCGAGTCTGCTGGGTCCGTCATGGACAGTTCGTACTATCACGGCTCAGGATAAGACCCAGATGCAGACAGTTCGAATAACAGATGTTTATTTATAAAACAGGGGGCAGACAAACGACAGGTCAAGGGCAGGCAGAGGTCGATAGTCCAGGGCAGAGTCCGTAAGGTACAGAACGGCAGGCAGGCTCAGGGAGGGTGGCAGAACGATCAAACTAGAAAACAGGGGTTCAAGAAAACAGGAGTACGAAAAACACGCTGGTAGGCTTGACGAGACAAGCCGAACTGGCAACAGACAAACAGAGAACACAGGTAAAAATCCACTTGGGATAATGGGGAAGATAGGCTACTCCTGGAGGGGGGTGGAAACTAGCACAAAGACAGGTGAAACAGATCAGGGTGTGACATAATTAACTCAAAATATTTGGATATCAATTCTAATATTTTCCACTAGAAATTATGAGAGCAGATTGACTTCATACCAGTCTGGCCTATAGAGTTGTTTGTTTATTCAGTGTTGGTTCGCTACATGTTTGTCACGATTCCTGTGGGTCAATGGGAGATTACCTGTCCCCCAGCCATCTGGGTCTTTAAGACCAGCATCTGAGGCTGCAGCTGGGAGAGAGCTATGCAGCGTGCACAACTCATAATGACAAACCTCAAAGACATACAAACACACACACTCATGCACAGTGTTGTTGCAGAGTTAAACAGTGTACAGGTGCATTTATGTTTGAAGTGTACACACATGCAGTACCCCAATGTGTTTGTGCACGCCCACAAGCACACATGCACACACAAACACACTTCCCCCTTGCACAGTCTGCTCCCGATGAGTAACTCCTCACAGGTCAAGTGCAGAAAGCATGTTTCATGATACAGTCATTCATCCCTGTGAAGAGGCAAAAGTTCAGTTCCATCATGTATCAATCATGTATTTATCTAAATTCAGTAGTCTTCACAGTAGAAGTGCAGAAAGCATGTTTCATGATACAGTTAATCATACCTGGATCATACCTGAACCGATCTGATCTTTCTCAGGAAAATTCACTTTCATGTAGCCTTTGTATCTTACCCCTATTTCTCTCACCTTCATTCATCATTTTGCAGTCCCTCTTGTGTTAACCTGTCCATCCTCTATTCTAGTACCAATCTAGTGTCCCCCTTCACTCAGCAAAGTAAACAGAAAGTCGGACTAACAACTGATGGCAAATAACTACAACTATGTGAGATACGCCTTCTGTTTATCGCAATGCGAGTTTAAAACATGTGAATTCATGTACAGTAGTAGTCATCCTGAATGTTGGCCCGGTGTTAGTTATGCTTGCTTTATCTATATAAATGCTTGTCACTTTCATCTGTATGTGGGAGTCGGAATAAAAGAGTCTGAATCAGTAAACAAAGTGAGACTACGGATGCTGTTTCCAATGGCTAAATGTTATCAACCGACCGCAGAGAAATGCTGTCCAGAGAGACACACAGAGCACTAGGTAATGAAAGAAAAGACTGCTGGAGGGCTCTCTGGAATTGCTTTCTTTCTCCACAGTCCTGACTCACCCAGGTGTTGAGGCGAGAAAACTCCTGTATGTTTCCAGCGCTAACAAAGTCTAGGAGATCCACACATCTACCCCTCCATCCATCCATCCATCCATCACAACTCATTCATCCGTCCATCCATCTATCCATCAAAACTTCTAAATGGGGCAATATGCAATTAACAGATGTACACATAATGCATTGAGGTGAGAAGGTTCCTAAACCAATCGTGTGGAACAGAAAGGAAAGCCTTGAGAAATCTCCCGGAAGACAACACAGTTTGTATTGCCGTCTGGGAGACTTCTTCTCAAGAAGGAATGGTGTCGCATCCCTCCAATAGAGTTCCAAACACTTGTAGAATCTGTGCCGAGGCGCATTGAAGCTGTTCTGGCGGCTCATGATGGACCAACTCCCTATTAAAACACTTTATGTAGGTATTTCCTTTATTTTGTCAGTTACCTCTATGTTTAGTATATGCATGTTTAATATTCCATCACACCCATTATATATTGTAATCCCATTACATGACAATACCCAAGTATCATAATCACTCTGTCATAATTCCATTGTGTGCATTGTGTGTGCACATCATTGATGTCACCAGCCCCTGGCTTTTGGGGCTTCAGCCCTGAATGATTTTGTCTCAACCCGAGTCTTTTGCCCTGCTGGGATGGTGCGAAACAAGCTAGGCTACACTGCATTACACACTGCAATGAATACTCCAAACCTGAGCCCTGGCCTGCCCTGCCTTTTTAATGCTGCCTAAAACCAGCATTTCTGTGTACGGTGACACTTTAGGCGGAGTCAAAGTGGTTTTCCAAAGTCATTTTTGATTAATCCCAAAGAAATATATATTTCGGCGAGCGCGAGTGACTGTTCATTCTCTGAGGGAGTGAGCGCAAAGATGGGAAGGAAACCAGAGAAACTTTCTTAGCTTGCTATTACTATAGCACAGTTTGTTAGCCCATGATGATGTTATTCACAGCTATTGACCTCACAGTAAGCCACATTCTAGTAACTTACATTTCAACATGTTGACTCAAAAGCTGCACTGACAGATAACGTTAAGCTAACTAACTAACTAACGTGAGGGACTACTCAGTCTAGCTAGCAGTGCTGCTTCATTAGCGTCCTAGCAAATTTCATAAGCAGGGTTGTGACAGTACAGTTATTGATTAGCTATCTGAACACTGAATCCAACTGCTGGAGCTCTGTTCACCACCCGACAAAGTATCACTAACTAACCAATTAGTGTCTAATCAAATATTGTCCAAATATACAAAAATTATATCTATATTCAGAACCACATTCCTGTAAAGCTTAGAGACGATCTAATGTTAAATACGGTTGAAGTAATATGGCTACAGGTTTATCTGCCTCAGCTAAAGCCCATTCTTGTGGGAGGCTGCTATAGACCATCAAGTGCTAACAGTCAGTATCTGGATAATATGTGTGAAATGCTTGATAATGTATGTGATATCAACAGAGAAGTATATTTTTGGGGTGATTTAAATATTGACTGGCTATCATCAAGCTGCCCACTCAGGAAAAGACGTGAAACTGTAACCAGTGCCTGCAACCTGGATCAGGTTGTCAGTCAACCTACCAGGGTAGTTACAAACAGCACAGGAATTAAATCATCAACATGTATTGATCACATCTTTACTAACGCTGCAGATATTTGTTTTAAAGCAGTATCCAAATCCATAGGATGTAGTGATCACAATATAATACCCATATCTAGGAAATCCAAAGTTCCAAAGGCTGTGCCTAATATAGTGTGTAAGAGGTCATACAATAAGTTTTGTTGTGATTCATATGTTGATGATGTAAAGAATATTTGCTGGTCTTGTGGGGTTCCTTAAGGTTTTTAGCATGCTTGCTTAACTAACTATAAACAAGAAAATATCCTATGTATTAAAGTTTGAATTTATGACTCATGTGAACCTGCATTGTACAATATTCTCAGAAGCCTGACTGTTAGGGTGCAACCCAAAGAATGTGTGTGTATGCAACATTGTACAAGGGCATAAGATATGAACAGCAGTGTGAAATGTGTGTGCGCTGTACTGTGTGACCGAAACTTTGCTAATCTTAAAGAGGCACAGGAGGGGTGTAGAGGAAGGGGGGTTAATCAGGAGACTGCTGACTATGGTGTACAATAGACAATAATAGATAAATTATACACACGAAGATCATCTGTGAGGTTCTGAATTATGCACTATAACCCAATTCTTAATTATGCACTATAACCCAATTCTGAATTATGCACTATAACCCAATACTATAACACATGTGATTGAATATTGTTGCAACTATTGGCCTGGGAGCCTGGGTGTCTGTGTGTGTGTGCTGGAAGTAACAGTTAGCACCAGATAAGTGTGCTGGGAAGCTGTGGTTAGCCTTGAGCGAGAACAGTGGGCTTTGTATACAGGTGCAAGTAGCTCAATATTGCAGAGCTGTCTGACCTCAGTCTTTGGGGTGAGGGAGCGTAATCTACACAGCAACAGCGTCGGGACATCACATGCGCTAAGGGGCCAGGACTGGCTTAAAACGCCAACACCAACGATAGGCTGGGTGAGTCTAAACCACGCCCAGTCTCTACTCTGACAGGCCGGCTCGGAAGCGGGAACTATCTCTGTCATGAGTATATTATAATATCTTTGTCAGGAACAAGTCAGTTCTCGGTTCCACCCTGCGGGGTGGTGCAGTGAACCCGTATATACGAAAAATGCATTTGCCATTTATTAACTTTTGAATTAAACAATTATTTTAATCAAGTTCAGTTGTGTTTTTGTTCCTATCTCAGTTGAACCTTACGCAGCCCTAACAGTCTGTGGTGTGTAATGAGGAGCAACCAGACGCTGCACTTGACGCATTTATGAAACGACTTATTCCAGTTACTAATAAGCATGTACCCATTAAGAAAATGACTGTAAAAATGGTTTAATTCCTTTTGGATTGATGAGGAATTGAAAAATTGTATGGTTGAGAGGGATGAGGCAAAAGGTATGTCAATTAAGTCTGGCAGCCCAACTGATTGGCAAACGTACTGCAAATGAAGAAATCATGTGACTAAACTCAATAAAAATAAACTACACTATCAAACAAAGATAAGTCATATAAAGAATTATAGTAAAAAGCTTTGGGGCACCTTAAATGAAATTTTGGGGAAAAAAGCCAACTCGGCTCCTTCATTCATTGAATCAGATGGCTCATTCATCACAAAGCCCACTGATATTGCAAACTACTTGAATGACTTTTTCATTGGCAAGATAAGCAAACTTAGGGATGACATGCCAGCAACAAACACTGACACTACACATCCAAGTATAGCGGACCAAATTATGAACGACAAGAATTGTACTTTTGAATTCCATAAAGTCGGTGTGGAAGAGGTGAAAAAATGATTGTTGTCTATTAACAATGACAAGCCACCGGGGTCTGACAATCTGGATGGAAAATTACTGAGGATAATAGCAGACAATATTGCCACTCCTATTTGCCACATCTTCAATTTAAGCCAACTAGAGAGCGTGTGCCCTCAGGCCTGGAGGGAAGCTAAAGTCATTCCGTTACCCAAGAATAGTAAAGCCCCCTTTACTGGTTCAAATAGCCGACAAATCAACCTGTTACCAACCCTTAGTAAACTTCTGGAAAAAATTGTATTTGACCAGATACAATGTTATTTCACAGTAAACAAAATGACAACATAATTTCAGCATGCTTATAGGGAAGGACACTCAACAAGCGTTGAAACACTTACACAAATGACTGATGATTGAGGAATTGAGAAATTAATGATAAAATGATTGTGGGGGCTGTCTTGTTTGACTTCAGTGTGGCTTTTGACATTATCGATCATAGTCTGCTGCTGGAAAAACGTATGTGTTATGGCTTTACACCCCCTGCTATAATGTGGATAAAGAGTTACTTGTCTAACAGAACACGGAGGGTGTTCTTTAATGGAAGCCTCTCAAAAATAATCCAGTTACAATCAGGAACTCCCCAGGGTAGCTGTTTTAGGCCCCTTGCTTTTTTCAATTTTTACTAACGACATACCACTGACTTTGAGTAAAGCCAGAGTGTCTATGTATGCAGATGACTCAACACTATACTGTACACGTCAGCTACTACAGCGACTGAAATGACTGCAACACTCAACAAAGAGCTGCAGTTAGTTTCAGGGTGGGTGGAATAAGTTAGCCCTAAATATTTCTAAAACTAAAAGCATTGTATTTTGAAAAAACACTCACTAAACTAAATCTTGTAATAAATAATGTGGAAATTGAGCAAGTTGAGATAACTAAACTGCTTGGAGTAACCCTGGATTGTAAACTGTCATGGTCAAAACATATTGATGCAGTAGTAGCTAAGATGGGGAGAAGTCTGTCTATAATAAAGCGATGCTCTGCCTTCTTAACAACACTATCAACATGGCAGGTCCTACAGGCTCTAGTTTTGTCGCACCTTGACTACTGTTCAGACGTGTGGTCAGGTGCCACAAAAAAGGACTTAGGAAAATTGCAATTGGCTCAGAACAGGGCAGCACGGCTGGCCCTTGGATGTACACAGAGAGCTAATATGAATAATATGCATGCCAATCTCTCCTGGCTGAAAGTGGAGGAGAGATTGACTTCATCACTACTTTTATTTATGAGAGGTATTGACTTGTTGAATGCACCGAGCTGTCTGTCTAAACTACTGGCACACAGCTCAGACACCCATGCATACCCCACAAGACATGCCACAGGAGGACTCGTCACAGTCCCCAAGTACAGAACAGACTATGGGAGGCACACAATACTACATAGAGCAATGACTACATCCACATCAAGTAACTGACGCAAGCAGTAAAATTAGATTTAAAAAACAGATTAAAAACACCTTATGGAACAGCGGGGACTGTGAAGCAACACAAACATTGGCTCAGACACATGCATATATACACACACACACACACACACACACACACACACACACACACACACACACACACACACACACACACACACACACACACACACACACACACACACACACACACACACACACACTTTACATGTATATGGATTTAGTACTGTAGATATGTGGTAGTGGTGGAGTAGGGGCCTGAGGGCACACAGTGTGTTGTGAAATCTGTGAATGTATTGTAATGTTTTAAAATTGTATAAACAGGAAGATTAGCTGCTGCTTCGGCAGCAGCTTATGGGGATCCATAATAAATACAAATACAATTACCTATCTGTTGAAAAACAAAGCTGAATATCTTGGTTAACGTTTTTTCCAATGTATAAAAGATGGAATACCTTATGGAACTGAAGATTCAGCTCAGCAAACACAGAAAGTGAATAGGTTGTGTGAGTGTGTGTGTGTGTTTACAATACAATTATTTAGCATCTAGCTACATAGATGGGTTGGCTGACAACGTCACCAAAACGATGTGCGCTGTTCCATATGGGGCATAAATCAAGTGGTTTCTTTCAGCATGTTTCATCATGTTATTGATACCATGTCTTGTTTTGAGGTGTTTTGACTGATTTCATGTCAATGCAAATATGGCTCAAATTCGCTAGCTAGCTAACAACTGTAACGATCTATTTGAAACAACAAGTGGCCATTGTGCAAATGCATTTGTTTTCAATAAACATTGTAGACGAAATATCCAGGTTCCAGGTTAACTTCCAGGTTAACAATCTCAGCAAACCTCATCTGTTTTGCCCCATTAGTTGCACACATTTCTAATTTGTTGCTAAAGCGACAGAGCGAGAACACAGGTATTGTGGTCGGTGAAGGGTAAGACGGTTGAATGTTAATCAGGTTTAAGATTGAGTTAACTGCTAATATCATTAAGGACCAGAAATGATCCCAGATGTGACCTTTAGCTCAATTCAGGTAAACATTATTTGCCTGTTGTTCATATTGTGTGTGTGTGTGTGTGCGTATATTGCTTCACTGTATGTTTATCTGTTCAGAAAACTCAATTTTGCTACGGCACTGATGCTATGCCATCTCTAATAATATAGGAGATCCAGGAAAGCAGAACTTCAGACAGCAAGGAAGAGAGAGGAGCAGACTGGACAGAGAGAACACAGGAGAACATAGAGAGAGGGGAGCAGACTGGACAGAGAGAACACAGGAGAACATAGAGAGAGGGGAGGCCCACACAAGACAAACATGGCATATTCCTCTCAATGCTAGAAGAAGTAATCCATGCTAAACATGACCTCTCAAACAAGAAAGATGCCTCTTCTGACATCCTGTGTGTATAAATTGTTAGTTAGATCCTGATATGTTCCCATCACTGAAGGCAATCATACAGGCCGTATTGACCATCCCAGTTAGCAGCTGTGAGAGATCTTTCAGTGCACTATTACATCTATATACCTGGTTTAGGAGCGCAATGACCCAAGATAGAATGCATCATGACAATTGACAAAGATATACATACTAACACGCTTGGGAAAGAGTGAAGTCATAGACAGGTTGGCACCTACAGTTTCATTTTGTTTCATTATCATATTTTTATGGATGGACTAACACCCCAGTACATTGTGAATATTTAGTTGGAGAAAGGGTTGTATGCTGGTATGTACATGTGTGTAAAAAGTGTTGTTACTACAGGGTGTTGGAGGGGGTGTATTTGTTTTTGTGTAATTCATTAGGTAGAAATATTGTCCTGTAGCTAATTGACCTTGGAATCTGTGATTTATTACCACAAATGTTATAAAATCATGATTTTCAAGCGTGTTTGGTGCCTGCGTTTTTACATATTATCTGAAAAAGTTGTCCCCCTCACACTCTACAGTTATAGTACAAGCCTAATGCTAATGTGAGTTTATGCAGTTCCAACATAATCCAAAGGATGGCAGTCTAAAATCCCAATCCTACTATATTGCACTTAACTACAAAATGATTTCGCAAAACATACATTTGTGGTTTAGGCTGCCACCATTTGGATTATTTTGGAACTGCACAGTGTGCGCAGCATGACTAGCTCACAGAAGTTAACAGTAATGTGACTAACATCAACAGCAGGCTTTTTTTTTATTACCAATCAAAATTGGACACGGTTTTTGAATACACTGCAACAAAATTATAAATACTTTTTTCAACAATATTTCTTCATGATAAATTACGATATAGTTATGCACTTGTAATTTATACTTGCTAATAGATTTTTGAAAAAATATAATTGACACCATATTCCATGGGTTTACTGGCCACAATCCATTCTATTAATTTTAAGAAGTGTTAATTATTTGGCGTTGGGAGAGCACAGAGCATGGAAAAAGTGTTGAGATATGCAACATAGCGTTAAATCTTCACTGCTGGCGTGCGAGGCCAAGAGTGTGGGGCGCTTAATTTCAGTCGTGCAGGGATCAAATCTCTGCACGATCTCTGCACGAGCCAGCATCAGAGCCTTTCTCAAAGGATATTTTGCATGAGCCCCGGTGTCAAGGGCTTCACAGGCTCACCGAGTAGGGAATGGGATAGCAGAGTGGGAGAACTCAGAAGAAGACCACACGTGGTCTGCTCTACCGAGAGCTCGGTGGGAACATCAACACATCCCACGTGCTTCTCGGCCTCCACAGTTGGCAGACAGACAGGCCAGGCGCCTGGTACTGGAGCAGAGCTGGAAGACCTGCCCTCCTCCGTCTATCTCACCCCTGGCAGGAACACATCTACACCAGAGCCATCACATACCCACCATCGAGGAGAGAGCATTGCGGGTCTCACAGTAATGGGGCACTTTAACAGGAAGGAGGGAGTGAGGAGATCATGCAAATGAGCATGATGAACTTCATGTTGTGGGAGGTTGCAGAAAAGTACAGTACTTGTTATTTTTGTTTGGCTCTGTTTAGTTTATGTACAGTGTGTTTACACGGGAAATGTGGACAATTTTTTACAAACCACAAACAAACCACCACAAATGTGTTTCGGTCCAGCATAGCTGTGTACAATAGATGTTCCGCTTTGTCTGCGTCCCAAGTTGTATTTATTTATTTAACCTCTATTTATCAAGGTCAGTCTCACTGAGATAACATCTTTTTTTCAAAAGAGACCTAGTCCAACCAAGACAGCAGCAGGGGGGAACAATGTTTGAGACATACAGTTGAAGTCAGAAGTTTACATATGTAACAGTATAACTTTAAACCATCCCCTCGCCCCGACACGGGCGCGAACCAGGGACCTCTGCACACATGAACAACAGTCACCCACGAAGCGTCGTTACCCATCGCTCCACAAAAGCCACGGCCCTTGCAGAGCAAGGTGCAACACTACTTCTAGGTTTCAGAGCAAGTGACGTAACTGATTGAAACGCTAGTAGCGCGTACCCGCTAACTAGCTAGCCATTTCACATCCGTTACACATACACCTTAGCCAAATACATTTAAACTCAGTTTTCACAATTCCTGACATTTAATCATAGGAAAAGTTCCCGTTCTTAGGTCAGTTAGGATCACCATTTTATTTTAAGAATGTGAAATGTCAGAATAATAGTAGAGAGAATTATTTATTTCAGCTTTTATTTCTTTCATCACATTCCCAGTGGGTCAGAAGTTTACATACACTCAATTAGTATTTGTTAGCATTGCCTTTAAATTGTTTAACTTGGGTCAAACATTTCGGGTAGCCTTCCACAAGCTTCCCACAATAAGTTGGGTGAATTTTGGCCCATTCCTCCTGACAGAGCTGGTCTAACTGAGTCAGGTTTGTAGGCCTCCTTGCTCGCACACGCTTTTTCAGTTCTGCCCACAAATGTTCTAGAGGATTGAGGTCAGGGCTTTGTGATGGCACAACTTTGGAAGTATGCTATGGGTCAATGTCCGTTTGGAAGACCCATTTGCGACCAAGCTTTAACTTCCTGACTGATGTCTTGAGATGTTGCTTCAATATATCCACCTAATTTTCCTACCTCATGATGCCATCTATTTTGTGAAGTGCACCAGTCCCCCCTGCAGCAAAGCACCCCCACAACATGATGCTGTCACCCCCGTGCTTCACGGTTGGGATGATGTTCTTCCGCTTGTAAGCCTCCCCCTTTTTCCTCCAAACATAACAAAAAGTACGATCTTTGTCCCCATGTGCAGTTGCAAACCGTAGTCTGGCTTTTTTATGGTGGTTTTGGAGCAGTGGCTTCTTCCTTGCTGAACGGCCTTTCAGGTTATGTCAAAATAGGACTCGTTTAAGATACTTTTGTACCTATTTCCTCCAGCATCTTCACAAGGCCCTTTGCTGTTGTTCTGGGATTGATTTCTGGGATTGATTTGCATTGATTTGCACTTTTCGTATGTTAATCTCTCGGAGACAGAACACGTCTCCTTCCTGAGCGGTATGATGACTGCGTGGTCCCATGGTGTTTATACTTGCGTACTATTGTTTGTACAGATCAACGTGGTAACTGGAAATTGCTTTCAAGGATGAACCAGACTTGTGGAGGTCTACACATTTTTTTCGGAGGTCTTGGCTGATTTCTTTTGATTTTCCTGTCATGTCAAGCAAAGAGGCACTGAGTTTGAAGGTAGGCCTTGAAATACATCCACAGGTACACCTCCAATTGACTCAAATTATGTCAATTTGCCTATCAGAAGCTTCTAAAGCAATGAAATCATTTTCTGGAATTGTCCAAGCTGTTTAAAGGCACAGTCAACAGTCAAAGGCACAGTATGTAAACTTCTGACCCACTGGAATTGTGATACAGTGAATTATAAGTGAAATAATCTGTTTGTAAACAATTGTTGGAAAAATTACTTGTGTCATGCACAAAGTAGATGTCCTAACCGACTTGCCAAAACTATAGTTGTTAACAAGAAATTTGTGGAGTGGGGGAAAAATTGGTTTTAATGACTCCAACCTAATGTTATTTAAACTTCCAATTTCAACTGTATATCAGACATACTGTAACTTACAGACATAGACACAGCATAAAAAAACATGTTTTGATATAGACACATACTGTACACTTAAATTACAGAAACATACAAGAGTCATAGATTTAAAAAAATGTAAAAGATCAATCATATATACCAAGTCCTGATGACAATCACATTCCTCAGTAACATGTGAGTCAACCAAACGTTTCAACTACTCCAAGGAAACAAATGGCACCATATTCCCTTTATAGTGCACTACTTTTGACCAGGACCCATACAGTGCCTTGCAAAAGGATTCATACCCCTTGGATTTCTTCACATTTTATTTTGTTACAAAGTGGGATTAAAATGGATTTAATTGTAATTTTTTCTCAGCAATCTTCACTAAATACTATGTATTGCCAAAGTGGAAGAAAAATGTTAACAGGTTTTAAAGATTAATATAAATTAAATAACTAAAATATAGTGGTTGCAAAAGTATTCATACCCCTGAATCAATACATGTTAGAAACACCATTGGCAGCGATTAGATATGCAAGTCTTTTTGGGCGAGTCTCTAAGAGCTTTACACACCTGGATTGTGCAATATTAGCCCATTATTATTTTCATAATTCTTCAAGCTCTGTCAAGATGTTGGGGATCAATGATGCAGCCACCACCATGCTTGAAAATTAGGAGGCAGTTACTCAGTGATGTGTTGTGTAGGATTTGCCTCAAACATAAGGCATTTAGGCCAATAAGTGTATTCCTTTGCCGTGTTTGTTTGCAGTATTCCTTTAGTGCCTTGTTGCATACAAGATGCATGTTTTGGAATATTTTTAATCTGTATATTTGTATACTTTTTTTTACTATGTCATTTAAGTCATTATTGTGGAGTCACTACAATGTTGTTGATCCATCTTCAGTTTTCTCCCATCACAGCCATGAAACGAACTGTTTTAAAATCACCAATGCCCTCATGGTAACATCCCTGAGCAGTTTCATTCCTGTATCTTTGATGTGTCTGGGTGGTTTAATACATAATCCACAGCATAATTATTAACTTGACCATGCTTATATATTTTTTTTATTTAACCTTTATTTAACTAGGCAAGTCAGTTAAGAGCAAAATCTTATTTACAATGACAGGCTACCAGGGAACAGTGGGTTAACTGTCTTGTTCAGGGGTTATTGTTACCCATCTACCAATCACTGCCCTTCTTTGAGGCTTTCAAAAAGCTGTGCTTGAAATTCAATACTTGACTGGGGGACCTTACAGATGTTGTATGTATGGGGGACAGAGGAAGGATTAGTCATTCAAAAATCATGTCAACACCTATTATTGCACAGACAATGAGTCCTTGTAACTTTTATTATATGATTTGCTAAGCCAAATGTTACTCCTGAACTAATTTAAGCTTGCCTGAACAAACGGGCTGAATATTATGCAACGACTATATTTTAGTTATACAATTTTTATTCATCGTTAAAAATTTTAGCAGTTTTTTTTCCACTTTGACATTACATAGCATTTTGAGCAGATTGTTGACAAAAAAATGACAATTAAATACATTTTTATCCCTCTTTGTAACAAAATAAAATGTGAAGAAATCTAAGAGGTATGAATACTTTCGCAAGGCACTGTATCCAAGATGGCGTAGCAGTTGGATGTGTGTCTTTGTCTTGTCCCGTCCTGTCCCATGTATATATAGTTTTCTTCGTATATATTTCGTATATATTTTAATCTCACTTTCCATCTACGGACTGAATATACTCTCCGGCAACCCGCCTCACCCAATGTGGTATGGATCTGCTGTTTTTATACTTTAGAACCGGAACCCCCTTCAGCAGCTAGCCAGCTAACTAGCTACTAGCTAGTAATCAGTTAGCCACTGCTAGCGGTCCTCATCGTTAACTTGGACATCAACCAGCCTCAACCCGGTCAATTCCTGCCAGTCTGCACTGCGCGATATCAACCCAGAGCATATCAGACTGCTTTTTCTCTACCACATCTCCGGAATCCTACCGCAAGCTCTGAACCTTTACACCGGATCATCGCAGCTGGCTAGCTACTATCCGAGTGGCTACTCTGTCCCGAATCAAGCACCAGTTAGCCTGGAGCTAGCCTGGAGCAAGGCCCATCTCCCGGCTAGCCAAAGAGGAGCACCAGCCAATTCTTGGGCTACAATTCCTCTTTTCCCAATTGGCCTGGATCCTTTACTGCCGACACAGAGCCCCGCCGATTCATCATGACTGGTCTGCCGATGTAACCGTCCGAGGTGGTCTTAACAGGCTCTTCCGTTGCAACATCCCCCTGAGGCCCATCTGTTAGCCCTGGCCTGCTAGCTGTCTGAATCGCCGTGTCTCCAGCTCGCCTAGCATAGCGGCGACTACGGAATTGGCTCCCTGACTCATCTAGTGCTACTCATTGGACCCTATGATCACTCGGCTACACATGCCTCTCCTTAATGTCAATATGCCTTGTCTTTTGCTGTTTTGGTTAGTGATTATTATCGTATTTCACTGTAGAGCCCCTAGCCCTGCCCAATATGCCTTAGATAGCCCTTTTGTTCCACCCCCCACACATGCGGTGACCTCACCTGGCTTAACTGGTGCCTCTAGAGACAAAACCTCTCTCATCGTCACTCAATGCCTAGGTTTACCTCCACTGTACTCACATCCTACCATACCCTTGTCTGTACATTATGCCTTGAATCTATTCTTCCGCGCCCAGAAATCTGCTCCTTTTACTCTCTGTTCCGAACGCACTAGACGACCAGTTCTTATAGCCTTTAGCCGTACCCTTATACTACCCCTCCTCTCTTCCTCTGGTGATATAGAGGTTAACCCAGGCCCTGCAGCCCCCAGCACCACTCCCATTCCCCAGGAGCTCTCATTTGTTGACTTCTGTAAGTTTGTTTTATTCACTGCTTTAGCACACTCCGCCAACCTTGATGTCCTAGCCGTGTCTGAATCATGGCTTAGGAAGGCCACCAAAAATCCTGAAATTTCCATCCCTAACCATAACATCTTCCGACAAGATAGAACTGCCAAAGGGGGCGGAGTTGCAATCTACTGCAGAGATAGATTGTATAATTCTGTCATACTATCCAGGTCTTTGCCCAAACATTTCAAGCTTCTACTTTTAAAAATCCACCTTTCCAGAAACAAGTCTCTCACCATTGCTGCTTGTTATAGACCCCCTTCAGCCCCAAGCTGTGCCCTGGACACCATATGTGAATTGATTGCCCCCATCTATCTTCAGTGTTTGTACTGTTAGGTGACCTATACTGGGATATGCTGAACACCCCGGCCGTCCTACAATCTAAGCTAGATGCCCTCAATCTCACACAAATTATTAAGGAACCTACCAGGTACAACCCTAAATCTGTAACCATGGGCACCCTCTTAGATATCATCCTGACAAGCTTGCCCTCTAAATACACCTCTGCTGTCTTCAACCAGGATCTCAGCGATCACCGCCACATTGCCTGCGTGTGTGATGTGTGATGGGTCCGCGGTCAAATGACCACCCCTCATCACTGTCAAACGCTCCCTAAAAAACTTCAGCGAGCAGGCCTTTCTAATTGACCTGGCCCGGGTATCCTGGAAGGATATTGACCTCAACCCATCAGTAGAGGATGCCTGGTTGCTCTTTAAAAGTGCTTTCCCTGCCATCTTAAATAAGCATGCCCCATTCCAAAAATGTAGAACTAAGTCAGATATAGCCCTTGGTTCACCGCAGACATGACTGCCCTTGACCAGCACAAAAACATCCTGTGGCGTTCTGCATTAGCATCGAATAGCCCTCGCTATATGCAACTTTTCAGGGAAGTCAGGACCCAATATACTCAGTCAGTTAGGAAAGCTAAGGCTAGCTTTTTCAAACAGAAATTTGCATCCTGTAGCAGTAATTCCAAAAAGTTTTGGGACACTGTAAAGTCCATGGAGAATAAGAGCACCTCTTCCCAGCTGCCCACTGCACTGAGGCTAGGAAACGATAAATCTACAATAATCGAGAATTTCAATAAGCTTTTTTCTACGGCTGGCCATGCTTTTCACCTGGCTACCCCTACCCTGTTCAACAGCCCTGCGCCCCCCACAGCAACTTGCCCAAGCCTCCTCCATTTCTTCACCACTAGACAATCTGGACCCTCTCTTTCTAAAATTATCTGCGGCAGTTGTTGCAACCCCTATTACTAGCCTGCTCAACCTCTCTTTCGTATCGTCTGAGATCCCTAAAGATTGGAAAGCTGCCGCAGTCATCCCCCTCTTCAAAGGGGGAGATACTCTAGACCCAAACTGTTATAGACCTATATCCATCCTGCCCTGCCTTTCTAAAATCTTCGAAAGCCAAGTAAACAAACAGATCACCGACCATTTTGAAAATCACCGTACCTTCTCCACTATGCAATCTGGTTTCCGAGCTGGTCATGGTTGCACCTCAGCCACGTTCAAGGTCCTAAATGATATCATAACCACCATCGATAAAAGACAGTACTATGTAGCCGTCTTCATCGACCCGGCCAAGGCTTTTGACTCTGTCAATTACAGCATTCTTATTGACAGACTCCATAGCCTTGGTTTCTCTAATGACTGCCTCGCCTGGTTCACCAACTACTTCTCAGATAGAGTTCAGTGTGTCAAATCGGAGGGCCTGTTGTCCGGAACTCTGGCAGTCTCTATGGGGGTGCCACAGGGTTCAATTCTCGGGCCGACTCTTTTCTCTGTATATATCAATGATGTCGCTATTGCTGCTGGTGATTCCCTGACCCACCTCTACGCAGATGACACCATTCTGTATACATCTGGCCCTTCTTTGGACACTGTGTTAACAAATCTCCAAACGAGCTTCAATGCCATACAACACTCCTTCCGTGGCCTCCAACTTTTTTTAAATGCTAGTAAAACTAAATGCATGCTCTTCAACCGATTGTTGCCCCAACCCGCCCGCCCGACTAGCGTCACTACTCTGGACGGTTCTGACTTAGAATATGTCCTACAAATACCTAGGTGTCTGGTTAGACTGTAAACTCTCCTTCCAGACTCACATTAAGCATCTCCAATCCAAAATTTAATCTAGAATTTGTTTCCTATTTCGCAACAAAGCCTCCTTCACTCATGCAGCCAAACATACCCTCGTAAAACTGACTATCCTACCGATCCTTGAATTCGGCGATGTCACTTACAAAATAGCCTCCAACACTCTCCTCTGCAAACTGGATGTAGTCTATCACAGTGCCATCCGTTTTTTCACCAAAGCCCCATATACTACCCACTACTGCGACCTGTATGATCTTGTTGGCTGGCCCTCACTACATATTCGTCGCCAAACCCACTGGCTCCAGGTCATCTATAAGTCTTTGCTTATATGATCTCAGCTCACTGGTCACCATAGCAACACCCACCCATAGCACGCGCTCCAGCAGGTATATTTCACTGGTCATCCCCAAAGCCAACACGAATTGCAAAAATCACTGAAGCCAGTTATATCTCCCTCTCTAACTTTAAGCATCAGCTGTCAGAGCAGCTTACCGATCACTGTACCTGTACTCAGCCAGTCTGTAAATAGCACACCCAACTACCTCATGCCCATATTGTTATTTATCCTCTTGCTCTTTTGCACCCCAGTATCTCTACTTGCACATCATCATCTGCACATCTGTCACTCCAGTGTTAATGCTAAATAGTAATTATTTCGCCACTATGGCCTATTTATTCCCTCACCTCCCTACTCTTCTACATTTGCACACACTGTACATAGATTTTTCTGTTGTGTTATTGACTGTACGTTTGTTTATGTGTAACTCTGTGTTGTTGTTTTCGCACTGCTTTGCTTTAACTTGGCCAGGTCGCAGTTGTAAATGAGAACTTGTTCTTAACTGGCCTACCTGGTTAAATAAAGGTGAAATATATATATTTTTTAATGTATAGAATATGGTGGGAAGCAGTCATAATGTTCGTGGTGACTAATAGGAAGAGAGGGCCTTGATGATGGGGGTCTGAACAATGAAGAGATCTGGGGGAAATTGATTATATTAAGGAATGAGAAGCTGTTTCAAGACTGAATCATCCAATGAAGTATGTCCTAAAATATATTTTCCAGATGAAAAAGACCCTGAAACCCTATAAAAATAAACATGTATGAATTAAAACAGAGATGACCTCATACACTGAAAGACCCAAACCATCATCTTCATTACAATACCTCTTCAGTGCATTTCACTAAGAAAACAACCCAACTAGTAAAAGCCTTCCACCTCGTATCATCTTCACATGCCATGCCTTTCCCCATCAGCCTTGGGCCTGGGTGAGTGCTGTTTGGGTGTACTGTCGTAGGTTAGGGATGCTCTGGCTTGTTGAGATCCATTAGACTATAACAACTCTTTGCAGATGGAGCAAAGGGACTATGATCTGGCTCAGGTGTTACACATAGGTCTATATTAAAAGCAGGTCTATGAATGAAAAGCCATGCACCATGATAAGAGTGGTTCGAAAACACGAGGACACGAGGAAGAGGGGGCAACATCACATCAGTATTCAATGTTCCAACTGAGATAAAGCTTTTATCTACTATTGTGGTATTCAAAAGAACCCCCGGCATCAGGGTGGCGCTCGTGGCCACGATTCAGCAACTAAACAACTGAAACCGGGAAGCAACCAGGTTGTAATGGACCATTTATAAGTTAGCAGAAGATGAAAAACAGATGGGCCAAGTATTGTCTTTCCTGCAACTATGTTGACGAAGACTTGATGAATCCATTAACTGAAAGTCGTAAAGTGTAGATTATTTTCTTTATTCTATACTAACAATATAGATGACTTCGTGTTAACTAACTCAACGTAAACCCTCCATTATTGAGATTTTTTCACGAAATGAATAAAACATATTTTGAAACCCTCATTAAAAAGGGACAGTCCATATTATAGTTGCTTTCGGTAATATATGCTTTGGTAATATATACACTTTCAGTGTACACGTACCTCCACTTAGTGGTCTCTGCATTAGTCACATTCCCTCATTCTCTGAATGAATTATTACTGGAGTTAGTAACAGTAGTATTACACGGGTATAACAGCAACTGTAATGTTAAGTGTTGCTGGGGATAGTACAGTGTGTACCAACGGCTCTGAGCTTTAAAAACACTTCCAACGCATTACCAGACACTTAAGGCATAATAAACCGTAAAAGCAGAGGGGAATTCGTCTAGTTAGAAGACACTTATGTGGAGAGTGTATTTCGTGGCACATTAGTGGCCATTTCTAATCATTCAGATGATAAGCGATATTTCATATTGTTGAATTAAACCTGTAGTATAATGTCATTAAATATCAAAACATGTGGCATGGCTGGTCTAGCAGTAATGCTGCAACACAAAGTTTTGGCATAGTTTCAAATCCGGCCGACTACCCTTTGACACAACCTCTATCTTTCCCTACTGTTATCGTCTCTCTCTATTCAATAAATATCTATTGTTAATATGTTTTCCTTTGAAACATACACAAATATAAACTATTTAAAATATGCAACACATCATATTTGTTTGGTGATAGGGTAGAGAGAACCTGTGGCCTTGTACATACATGAGAGCGGGGCATTGACAGACAGACAGTGACCTAGAAAACACCTCAGAAGCCAAGGCTCTGGAACCCAGGGGGCTCAGCTGAAGATGAGTGCTCCCTCCACTCCAGCTTCCAGATGCCCCTGGTGCCTGCTGAACGTACATGAGCTTGTCAGTTCAGTTGCAGAGAGTGAATTCGTCACCAGGCAGCAATGTGCAAACAGCACACAGCCACTCAGGTGTGGGCGGAAAACACAACAAGAGAGCCGGGGACTGAAGTAGGGTGTGCCCGCGGTGGCGGCGCGAGAGAAAGATTGAGAGTGAGACAGGGAGGGAGGGAGGGAGGGAGGGAGGGAGGGAGCGAGAGAGCGAACGAGCGGAAGTTGTGGGCGAAGAGGAGGAGGAGGCAGAGAGACAAAACGTTGCTAGTGAAAGGCTGATAGAAATGCGGCGGACAGAGAGAAAGAGAGAAGGGCTGCAGAGGGAGAATGAGGCATGCCAAGGACGGCAGAGTGGTGGTGGGGAAGTCAGCTGTGTCACAGAGAGAGAGAGACACTGCACAGCAGGCATTAAAGACTTCAATTAAATGGCATAGAGACAGCAGAGAATGGCCACAACACAGCAGACATTGAGGTTAGAGCAACTGACAACGTGTCTGTAGATGATTGACTGCTCAATTATTTACGAAACACAATATCAATTATAAGGGCTATTATGTACTGTATAATACAAGACCATATCAATGGAAAGTATGAAATGTGGTCAGAACAAGGTAGAGTGATGGAAAGAATGATCTCCGGAAGTTCACTTCAAAACCGTTTCCCATCTGGGCTAATCGTTTCTTCGTCTGAAGACGTTAGTTTCCCCCTTCAAAATGCTAAACAATGCTCATGTCAGAGTTTTCAGAGGTTGAGAACGAATCAAATACAAGCATAAACCGTCCCTAACCCCGCTCCACTACACCCCTCGCTCCTTCCATCCCATCCTCAAGCAGAGTGTGTGTCACGCGGAATGACACTGGAGAGCCTAAGCAGGTACAGGGAGTAAACATTTAATATAACGGACAGAGACAGGACAGGGACAGCGTCAGAAACAAATACAAAGACAACAACAATACATGCAGCAGCGGGGAACTGACAAATATAGGGGAGGAAATAACAGGTGATAAGTGAGTCCAGGTGAGTCCAATAACGCTGATGCGAGTGACGAGGGAGGTGTGAGTGATAATGTAAGGAGTGTGTGATGCAGGGTAATCTGTACCCAGTACCCCTCCCTCTTGGGACGCCACCCGGCTTCCCACCTGGGCGAACCCGGCCGAGACATGGGCGCTGGGCAATCCGGTTGGGGCGTGAAAACCCGACAAACCGGCAGGACCGTGAGAGCCTGGCGAGCCGGCCGAGGCATGAGAGCCTGACGATCCGGCTGAGGCAATGAGAGCCTGTCGATCCCGCAACAGAAGGGGAGCCCAATGATCCCGTGGCGTGTGACGTGGGATGGGAAGCCGCCGAGCCAGGAAAACCTCTCGAGCCAGCCAGGGCGTGAAAGCCCGATGGGCTGGCTTAGGCACCCCGGTTCCATTGGCGGCGGAATCCACCCCGACGTCACCAACAAAACACAATACAAACAAACAAAAAACTCCTGGACCGGCTGGGCGAACAAAAACTGACGATCCGGCTGAGGCCCGACGTGGGATGGGCGCCCTCCGAGCCAACCGGAGGGCCAGCTATGGCGTGGAAGACCGACGAGCTGGCTAGGCATCCCCGCTTCCATCGGTGGCGACCCAGAACCGCTGCCACCATTCCAACCGGAACGCCAGTACTCCCCGATGCTTCGTATGTTTGGCTGCTGCATTCTGTCACGCGGGGTGACGCTGGAGAGACGAAGCAGGTACGGGGAGTAAACTTTTAATTATAACGGACAGAGACGAGACCGGAACAACGTCAGAAACAAATTCAGAAGACAAAAACAATACATGCAGCAGCGGGGAACTGACAAATATAGGGGAGGAAATAACAGGTGATAAGTGAGTCCAGGTGAGTCCAATAGCGCTGAAGAGAGTGACGAGGGAGGGCAGGTGTGAGTGATGATGGCAGGAGTGTGTGATGCAGGGTAATCTGGCGCCCTCAAGCGCCAGGGGAAGGGAAGAGCGGGAGCAGACCTGACAGTGTGAGGAAATTCAAACTAATGCACTTTCCTGCTGCATCACCAGATTGTTGTGAGATTGCTACAGATACTGAGTGAGTGGAAATTACTGGAGGTGCCTGTGGGGGTGCTGCCTGCACACCCTCTTTTCTTTCCATGGACACCTTCCACTGTCTTGTACTGTGCTTAATTGATTAGGGGATGCGGGAAATCAAATTAGACTCGAGGACTATGTTGACTGCAGTGGTTCCACTCCCGACAGACAGGTTAATGGCCTCTTTCAGGAAATGGCTCACTCTCGCTGGGCACAGTGGAGGGCTCTTGTCTACACTGAGAGGGGAAAAGTTGGAGTGTTGGATGGGTCTCACAAATTCCAGCTCTGAAATGGCCCCTTATTCACTACTTTTTACCAGAGCCTTTTGGGTTCAAAAGACACAGGCCATGTATGGGGTTCCCTCGAATGAACTCCCATCACGGGCCCTCAAAGTAATTTTGGTAGGCCACCACCTGCAGGGCTTCTGGTGTGAATGTCTCCCTTGGTGGTGGTGGCTGGTTGGAATGGTCTATCAATCGATTTGGCCGTCTCTGACACTTAGCTCATTATCCGTTGTGCTTTTTGACTTCGCCTTTTTTGAAACATATTTGAAGTCCTTCATGAACTCACTTTCAATATGTGATTATACAGATAGTAATAACACTATTTAACATTGTTCGTCTGCATAATTTAAATCTAACATTCATATGCTATCAGACAAAGCCCTCTCGATCAATATCTTATGGTGCCACTGGTGCCAATGACATCTATAGTGCCACCAACTGGTCTGGTGCAGCCATCTAACGTTGCATGTGACTTTGCATTCACACAGCTTCTAAGGACATATACATAAGGTTTACATACCAAATTTCATTGCCTCATGTCCATCGGTTCAGTTCTAGTATCCAGTTGTCGTTGACCATGGTGGAATCATCTACACGGCTCGACCTTAACCTTTTTTAGCCACTTGTCATTCGGACAAGTAGGACCGGTTTTTACTTGTCTGACAGCTCAAGTCTCTTGTTCAAAGATGAAAAAATATAATAATGGTCCGTAACGCCACGGGCCAAAAAGGTGACTGCAAATTGTGTCGTATGATGCAAGGAACCACTTTACAACATGTAATTCATTATTATCATTAGTATTACCATACAGAGAATCAGACAAAAATGTAGGCTACCCTCTTCCTAGAGCTGGGCGATATGGACAAAAAGTAATATCACGATAAGTATAATGGTGTATATCTTTTTTTATGCACAGTTACTTTCCATTAGGGCTCTAGACGGACTTTTCCAGTGCCAAGTAAGACATGAAACAAGTTAGCTATTTCATGTAAAATGATCAGGGAATGCATGAATCAGAGTTGTGATGGGCAACATGTCAAAATAGGATCCATATTGATCAGATTTCTTTTTTGCTTTTAAGATATTCATCTGCCTGCATCGTTTTTGTGCATTTTGGCCTAGGATATGTGCTCAACAATTCACCAGAGGAAGTGGGAACTCAAAACATATTAACTAGATTGTTAACCCTAAATATGATATTGTTGCTAGATAGCCATGTAATTAAGGATCTAACAGTACATGTTATATCCAACAAAAAACTGTACATTGGTAGGCCTATATAGGCTACTTGATGCATTCACCGCAAATGGCGCGCTTTGATCCGTTTCAACAGCGCATCATCTCAATTACATTCTCTGTTTGTAAATTGGTGGAATTTTCTCAATATTTAGTGTTGAGAATTTATAGAATTATATATTAGGGATGTGAATCTTTCACTTTCAAGATGGTTCGATACGTATCTAGATAGATTCAGAAAGTATTCAGACCCCTTGACTTTTTCAACATTTTGTTGTATTACAGCCTGAATTTTAAAGAAATGAATTGGGGGGGGAAAGTGTCACTGGCCTACACACAATACCCCATAATGTCAAAGTGTAATTATGTTTTTCACATTTTTTACAAATTAATAAAAAATGAAAAGCTGAAATGTCTTGAGTCTTCAACCCCTTTGTTATGGCAAGCCTAAATGAGTTCAGGAGTAAAAATGTGCTTAACAAGTCACATAATAAGTTGCATGGACTCAATCTGTGAGCAATAATAGTGATCAATCTCTGTACCCCACACACAAAATGATCTATAAGGTCCCTCAGTCGAGCATTGAATGTCAAACACAGAGAAAGAAGAGCACCCATTGGTAGATGTAAAAAGACTACAGCCTGACGGGAGCCCTATTTCCTTGTTCCCACCCTCAAAGGAAGACTTTTCAAAATGTGGGTGGTACTAGTTTACAGGTTCAGGGGAGCTATGTTACCTTGCACTGTCTATCCGAGATTGCTAAATAATTACCATGACTGCTTCTGGTGGTTCCTCTTTCCAAGAAGAGCTGGATGATGTAGGAACATACAGCACTATTTATTTGAGCCTGAGTACACTAGTGCACCCAAGAAGCCTCAACCAATGACCCGAAGGATATTAACGACTTACAATGTGAGAAATCATTATAATTTTACTGACACTCTATTCAACCATTTATTTCTCTAAGCGTACATGGAATTTCTGCAATGTATGTGTTCATTGGAATTTCAGCGTGAATGGTTGCACTCATGGGTAGATGGCTCAAATTGGCTTGTAAGTGGCTTACACAAGAATAATGCTTATACAGTCCGTCTGGATTTCAGCTCTCGACTTAATACTGGTATTCACAATTTAATTCCATTTACCCAACAATTTGAGTGCAAACAATCATAGTTTCTGGAACCATAGCGGAAAGGAACATGTGAAAGAAAAAATATCAGTCAGCAGAGCATGGTTTGGGTTGGTAGTCATCTATGATTCTCCGAATTATATTTTAAAAGAGGAAGCTAATTATTTTAGGCAGATGTTCTCTTTTCCGTCCCATCCTCTCCCACTGAATGAAGATTACGGTAAGGAATTATTTTCAAATAATATACAAAATATAAAAATAACAAATGTAGAGAAAGATCAGTGCTGGATCTTTCTGACGGGGCGCCCCCAGGTGGTTAGGGTAGGAAACAACATCTCCACCCCGCTGATCCTCAACACCGGGGCCCCACAAGGGTGCATTCTCAGCCCTTGTGAATGCAACTTTTGCAACCCTCAACTTTTGTCATTTGCTCTCCTGAGTCCTGGTCCAGCTGGTCTAGGCTGCCGCCGCTGGTTGCTGGTCTATTTTTCTCGCTGTCTCCACTCCTCGTCAATGTATTCAGGCTCAAATAAAAAGTGCTGTATGTTCCTACATTGTCCAGCTCTTCTTGGAAAGAGGACTCACCAGAAGCAGCCTTGGTAATTATTTACAATCTTGGATAGACATTGCACGGTAACATAGCTCCCGTGAACCTGTAAACAAGTACCACCCACATTTTGAACTCTTCCTTTGAGGGTGGGAACAAGGAAATAGGGCTCCCGTCAGGCTGTAGTCTTTACAAAGTCAGGGAAAATGAGTCAACCTAGATATCCTGCAATGTCCTGGCAGATAGGAACATTCTTAAGTCCAATGCCTCTATTGAACAAGGACAACCATATCTACTCGCTGCTAGCAATCGGCAAAACACAAAGGCCACAATAATTGCTCAATCGGCGTGAAAAATGTAAAATGTCTATAATTCTGTCTGAAAAACTCTCTCGGTTTTAGGGAGACTGGAAAAACACCACAAATAGTGTCTAGCTTTGACGTTTCCCTTTAATCATGCGCTTTCACATCACATCCAATTGCTGTTGTCCCAATGCCACCAGGAAGCAGGTTAAGGTTAACTCATCGGGAACGTTCAATACTTAAGAGCACGTGAAGGGGAGAGACCGTGGAGTTAAGGTTAACCCATACAGTATACATATAGAGAGTTGGGCCAATGCGGTTTCTTTCTGAACGTTCCGAGAGCAACACTTTCTCCTCCATAGCCGTTACTAAATGATAACTGATGATTTTGAGTTGTGCTGTGTACTTCTGATAGTTTTCAAAACTTATGAAGATGTCCAGTGAAAGCAGATCTGGATTTTGTTTGACACCACAACACCTTACAGACTTGGACGCATTATCCCCAATGCTTTTCAATAAAAAACGTCTATTAAATTCGCTGCTCTGCTTAGCTTATTTACAGGGGGGGTCATTTCAAATGTAATTGTTGGAGGCCCTCTCGTATTACTACATCTCCCAAAATTTTGAGAATAAAGGGGCTAACATGGCGTTCCATTCCAAAACCTGGCTGAACTATCTTAATATTTGGTTCTGGGTTAACCTACTGGGAATTTACTTTCAGAATATTCACAGCACATCAAGACGAGAAATTTGGGCCAAAGGAATAGCCTCTACAAAACCGCAGGATGATCACAAGGCCGGGCATAAGACTGAGTTGAGAGCAGACCACTGAGCCTTCAAAAGCCTTTGACTTTGTCTGCACAGATGCAAGCATTTATGCAAATTATAATGGAGGGAGCATTATAAGAGCAAATTACTCGGCTCTCTGGCATCCTCTGACCCTCTCTCTCTCTCTCTCTCACCCACTTTCTCTTGTCTCTGTGTTGTTGTCTCTGTGTCAGATGTGGAAGCGTTTAGCTTTGTTTGCTTCCTTACCATATTGTGCATGTTCCTGGACCAAGAGGCATATTAAAAATAGACTAAAGTTATGTATGTCCATAGAGCACAGACAGATTGTGTTACTAGAGCAAAAAGCAATAGCACCATAACAACATCCAATAAAGAGTATCTCATGTCTATTACACACTGAAGTGCTAATATTTTGCTCCATGTTAACTCATTTCAGACTCTAACCTACATTGAAAATTGCTCTTTGCAGAAATCGCTCCACCATTTCCTGGTTGCTAAAACTCTAATAGTTAACCTAATTTCAGTTTATGTGACAAAATAAGGTAGTTTAGTGTAGAGAATCATTGTACTATCTAAACTGCTGTGAAATAGATTTTCCAAAACCAAAAATATTGTTGTTTCAGCTGATTGAAGCTGGTGTACAGAAAGTAAAAGACGCTAAAACAAAACTTAACAAGTGGAAGCATAGAAGTAGCTCACATAGAACAGATTCTTAGACTTTCTTTCCAGTAGAATGATAGATCTATATCTCATATTTCTATGTGAATTTAGTCTGGTTGCCCAAAAAGTTAGATATTGCTACTTTAAAACGGCAATCTGCAGTTACACAACAACAAAGCAGAAACCCGGCCAGTGTTTTGGTAAATGGCTGAGTGGATAGAACCACTCTCAAATTCATAGACGGAGCTATGGATGCAAGGACTGACCATACTTTCATAGAGGAAGTTGCAGATATGTACTGTGTACACATTAAACACTGTTGTCTCTGTGTCAGAGTTGGTCACTATGGAAGCATCCAGTTCTGCTTGCTTCCTTAACCCATTGTGTATTGTTCTGGATGAAAGGCGCATGGAAAATAGGTTAAGGTTATGTGTGTCCATACAGATAGACTTTGTTACTAGAGGAAAAAGCAATAGCACCATAGCATTGAAGGTGGACAACATCCAATAAATAATATATCATGAAGAAAATAAGTAGCAGGAGCGCTACTTGTGATCCCCCAGACACAGGCGATCAAACCCAGACACATGTAGGACAAAAGCTATTTAATTGTCTCTTCACTGTATATCATGATGAAGGCTAAAGCCGATACTTGTTGGTGTATGTAATGTGTTAGCCCATACATTAAAAGCTTTTTATTTCAAACCCACACGATTTTTTTATGCCCCTTAGCACCAATTTGTTGTTATAATTTTAGCTTCTTTTCAAAGAGTATTGCATGTCTATGATTCAGGAATTGTTTAGGGAGCATAATTTTGTACAATATAAAAGACATTTAGGTAGTGTGAATGTGTAATGTTATGTCAAAAATATAAACGCAACATGTAAAGTGTTGGTCCCATGTTTCATGAGCTGAAATAAAGAGCCCAGAAATTTTCCATACGCACAAAAAGCTCAAATGTTGTACACAAATTTGTTTACAACCCTGTTAGTGAGCATTTCTTCAACAATCATTTCTGGGGACAATAGGAGGAAACTCTAAAATGTGCAGTTTTGTCACACAACACAATGCCACAGATGTCTCAAGCTGAGGGAGCGCGCAATTGGCATGCTGACTGCAGGAATGTCCAACAGAGCTGTTGCCAGAGAATTGAATGTTCATTTCTCTACCATAAGCCACCTCCAACATCGTTTTAGAGAATTTGGCAGTACGTCCAACCGGCCTCACAACCGCAAACCACGTGTAACCACGCAGCCCAGGACCTCCACATCTGGCTTCTTCACCTTTTTTGTGTGCAGGAAAACTTATTCTGATTGGTTGGGCCTGGCTCCCAATTGAGTGGGCCTATGCCCTCCCAGGCCCATTCATTGCTTCACCCCTGCTCAGTCATGTGAAATCCATAGATTAGGGCCCAATTTATTAATTTCAATTGACTGATTTCCTTATAGGAACTGTAACTCAGTAAAATCGTTGAAATTATTGCATGTTGCATTTATATTTCTGTTTAGTATAGTTCGCTATACCATTTGTGAATGTGAGTGTGTGTCCATCTTTTGCTCATAGTTTTTTGGGGGTCAATTGTTAGTTTTTTTTTTTTTTTTGTATTGTATTGTAGGAAGTTGTTGTTTATTGTTGTGTGGCTCCTGAGTGGCGCAGTGGTCTAAGGCACTGCATCTCAGTGCTAGAGGTGCGCCTACAAAACCTGGTTCGATTCCAGGCTGTATCACAACCAGCCGTGATTGGGAGCCCCATAGGGCGGCACACAATCGGCCCAGTGTCGTCCAGTTTAGGGTTTGGCCGGTGTAGGCTGTCATTGTAAATAATAATTTGTTCTTAACTGACTTGCCTAGTTAAATAAAACATAATTTTAAAAATGCCACCAGGTGGTATGTTTTGTTTTGTCTTCCACTTAAAATAAAAATGTAATATATGAAAGAGAATAGATTAAATGTGCTTGGGTTAACAAATTGTCTTACTTCTGGACACACTCACTTTTAAGATAAGAAGCCAGCTAGCTACTGCTATACTATTTTTAGTATTCTCATTTGCAACACACAAAGTTGTCACAGTTTGCACCAATGGTAATTGTATATCATGGCAACATTGGGAAACGGCTGTCATAACATTCTATTAGCAAAGGTACCAACTTCACCACCTATTTTCTTTGTTGTGACAATGCTGTGTGCAATGATTTATACATGTACAGTGGGGCAAAAAAGTATTTAGTCAGCCACCAATTGTGCAAGTTCTCTCACTTAAAAAGATGAGAGAGGCCTGGAATTTTCATCATAGGTACACTTCAACTATGACAGACAAAATGAGAAAAGAAAATCCAGAAAATCACATTGTAGGATTTTTAATGAATTTATTTGCAAATTATGGTGGAAAATAAGTATTTGGTCAATAACAAAAGTTTCTCAATACATTGTTATATACCCTTTGTTGGCAATGACAGAGGTCAAACGTTTTCTGTAAGTCTTCACAAGGTTTTCACACACTGTTGCTGGTATTTTGGCCCATTCCTCCATGCAGATCTCCTCTAGAGCAGTGATGTTTTGGGGCTGTTGCTGGGCAACACGGACTTTCAACCCCCTCCAAAGATTTTCTATGGGGTTGAGATCTGGAGACTGGCTAGGCCACTCCAGGACCTTGAAATGCTTCTTACGAAGCCACTCCTTCGTTGCCCGGGCGGTGTGTTTGGGATCATTGTCATGCTGAAAGACCCAGTCACGTTTCATATTCAATGCCCTTGCTGATGGAAGGAGGTTTTCACTCAAAATCTCACGATACATGGCCCCATTCATTCTTTCCTTTACACGGATCAGTCGTCCTGGTCCCTTTGCAGAAAAACAGCCCCAAAGCATGATGTTTCCACCCCCATGCTTCACAGTATGGTGTTGTATGGTGTTCTTTGGATGCAACTCAGCATTCTTTGTCCTCCAAACACGACGAGTTGAGTTTTTACCAAAAAGTTATATTTTGGTTTCATCTGACCATATGACATTCTCCCAATCTTCTTCTGGATCATCCAAATGCTCTCTAGCAAACTTCAGACGGGCCTGGACATGTACTGGCTTAAGCGGGGGACACATCTGGCACTGCAGGATTTGAGTCCCTGGCGGCGTAGTGTGTTACTGATGGTAGGCTTTGTTACTTTGGTCCCAGCTCTCTGCAGGTCATTCACTAGGTCCCCCCGTGTGGTTCTGGGATTTTTGCTCACCGTTCTTGTGATCATTTTGACCCCACAGGGTGAGATCTTGCGTGGAGTCCCAGATCGAGGGAGATTATCAGTGGTCTTGTGTGTCTTCCATTTCCTAATAATTGCTCCCACAGTTGATTTATTCAAACCAAGCTGCTTACCTATTGCAGATTCAGTCTTCCCAGCCTGGTGCAGGTCTACAATTTTGTTTCTGGTGTCCTTTGACAGCTCTTTGGTCTTGGCCATAGTGGCGTTTGGAGTGTGACTTTTTGAGGTTGTGGACAGGTGTCTTTTATACTGATAGCAAGTTCAAACAGGTGCCATTAATACAGGTAACTAGTGGAGGACAGAGGTGCCTCTTAAAGAAGAAGTTACAGGTCTGTGAGAGCCAGAAATGTTGCTTGTTTGTAGGTGACCAAATACTTATTTTCCACCATAATTTGCAAATAAATTCATAAAAAATCCTACAATGTGATTTTCTGGATTTTCTTTTCTCATTTTGTCTGTCATAGTTGAAGTGTACCGATGATGAAAATTACAGGCCTCTCTCACCTTTTTAAGTGGGAGAACTTGCACAATTGGTGGCTGACTAAATACTTTTTTGCCCCACTGTATACACATTACATCAGAGATTCCCAACCTAGGGTCTGGGACACAAATACAATTTGCAATTGTTTATACTGATCTAAAACTATGCTTACATCCGCGATGCTTTAGGCTAGAAACAAGCAGCAAAATGCCAGAGGAAGACGCGACTCTGATGAACATTGGGAATATATAGTTTGGCTCTTTGACATTCAGAAGCTGAGCTACAACCTTCTAAAGTTGAGCAGTAAAAAAAGTAATCTTACATCTCTATCAAATAATCTCTATCAAATGATCTATTCACTTTCTGTAAAAGAGAATATGTATACATACATTGAGAGTTCATATAAATTACCATAATAAAACATATTTGGTAGCGGAATAACATTTGGGGAAATCGGGTCTAAAATGTATTTTCCTTATCCATTATTATTATTATTATTACCATTATTATTATCGTAAAACTTCAATTAATAGCACGGGCGTTTATTTGCTTAAATCGCTGAACACAACATGCGCTTAGACAGGCTTCTATTTGAGCTTTTGCTCATTTGCATAGTTCATTGTTTCATTCCAGCATTCACTTCCAGCATTTTAATCAATTTCTTAATTTCCTGCACTAATGTGTTATCATTTACACACTGTGTCACGTTTCTTTCGTCTTAGTATGCCTCTATTTCGGGAAAATAAAAACTTCCTTGACAGAATAATTATTTTCCTCTTTGATGATTTATTTTCGGCAGTTCTTACTCTGATTATTTCTGGGGGTCTGTAACACATGCACTAGATGACTGACAGGGGGCGCTGTTTTGAAAACCACTGCGCCTCCATCTTGGCACTGCGCCTCCATCTTGGCACTCCACCACCACTGTCAAACATATTTTGGAAGCTATAGAAATGCATTAAAGGAAATTGTACTGTATTCATGTTTACATTCGTTTTTTGCCATGTTTATTCTATTACGGACACCTTAATACATACTTTTCAATTATATTATGTGAACTAAACAAACAAAAAATAATAATCTAATTTTACTGTCCCCACCACAACATAAAAATACTGTAATTTTGTCCTACAAACATTTAATTGAAATACTGTAGCGTTCCATTCATTCCTATGGAGGACTGCTTCTTCTGAGGAGAGCCAATATGGCCGACAGACGGATTCAAAGCCTTTCATTGGCCAATACATAGAGCGTCATAAATCCAGGGTTTATGTACATCATTGGCTGTGTGCTTGCTGAGTTTCATTGGCTGCATTTAGACAGGCAGCCCAATTGGTACTTATATATTTTTTCCACTAATTGGATTTTGACCAATCAGATCATCACTGAAAAAGCTCTGATGTGAAAAGATCTGATGTGGTTGGTCAAAAGACCAATTAGTGGAACAAATATCAGAATTGGGCTGCCTGTTTAAAACCAGCCAGTGTGGGCTATAAGAAGCATGGCTTCATGAGTTGGAAAGACCTTATCACGCAAGACTTCAAATAGACTATAATGTATTATCCATAAATGTTGCCATTTAAGGATCATTCAAAACCCTTTTAGTGCAACTATTGCCTTGGCTTAAACAGACTAAAAATATATTCTTAATTTTACAAAACAGGGCTCATGGGAGAGGATTTAAACTCCTTGGCCCACCAATTACCTGTCAACAAAGTCCCTCTTCCCCGAAAACATTCGTAAATGCCGTAGCTAAATGCATATTGCCTTAATTCTGCTTTGATAAACAGACCGACAATTGGTTTCTTGGATTGAGCCACTTATAAAAGCGCTGGTCCATCTGCTGTGTGTATTCTGTTTTCCATTTAGTGTCCAATAATCACAGCCAAGATAAAAGTAACACAATAGATTCTGCAAATTGAAATTCAAAGTGGTGCCCGTAATTTATGAACTATTTTGACCTGATCTGCAATTTAAAACTGAATTTAAAGAACAACAAGAGTGGATTTGCAGGCAATTTGACGATTTGCCGTAATTTCTTAATGTAGCACTTAATGTAGCCATGTTTGTGTCTATACTACATCTCATCTATTGATCTATTGTTGTTTTCATACTGAAGTAGTATTTTGCTCAGTGATGACTCACCTCAGACTGTAACTTGCTCTTACCTACTTTTAACACTTGCAATGGTCACATACACTATGAACAAAACAAACCAGTTTAGTCATGGCAGCCAGTAGTTGGAGGAATAGGCATTAGCGAATGTTAGCTAACTTCAAAGCTTGGGGGCTATGTGATAACTTTACTTCCTTGAAGTTGAATTACATTTAAAATGTTAGGCCTATTTGTTTCTCTCTCCGGATAAACTTGTGTAAACAGTAGATAAACTGCTTGAGGGAACCTATTTATCAGCACACTCATCAGGAACATTGCCACTTCCTGCCCTGCCCAACCTTGTTAGACCTCTGGTCTCTACATGACTAATTGAATACCCCTAGTCTCTGCCACAGTCTGTCATATAGTGCTAATGTCCAGTGGAATCAAAAACATATGATCCTGCCTCAGGTCAAAAAGGACAATAACAATATTATATTTTGGGGGTATCCATCAATAAATTACACCAAAGGTTGTAAAGGGGTTTGGGAAGGCACCTCTATCATATCCTATCTGCGGGAGTTGACTATCGTCCTCTAAGATCTTATGAGTAATCATGCAACATATGGTCAATGAACTTTGTACGTCTGGGACCATTTTTGATGACATGAACCAGTCAATTTCAACGGCTTTCGTATGACATGAGTGTCAAATAGATATTTATGAGATCTCTCCCAAGAAAGACAGCGAGATAGGGATACAATAGTTCCTTCCCTTACTTTGAAGGACACTGAAAAACAGCTCTTCAAAAAATATGCAAAATCATCATCATGAACTTCGTGTCGAATAATTGCCTTTCATAAAAGCACACATTAAAATGATGATTTGCGCTAGTAGTAACTCAGTCTGATTAGCATCTGGGCATCGACTCTATTAATCACACGAAACAGATGTCTTGGACGTTTTCAGCCATCTGTCTGTCTCTATCATATGTGCCCTGTGGAATATCCTAACCCATTCCCTGTTACAGTTTGTAAAGCAGTTCCACTCATACTGTATCATTTTTCCCCCTCCCATGCAGCCATCTGCAGTGGAACTGTGTACAAAGTCTACACACTACTGTCCTTGACTTGAAGTGACTGGGTGAATAAGTGTTTCATGGCTGTGAAAGTCTTTGACATTGCTATTGAGTATCTGGGTGGTTTGATCAATTAATAATCTCCCATTGATTTTGAGTGATTGTTTTTATTTTATTTCAGTGTCTTTCGTCTTTTAGATGCCCAGCCGATATGGGTGTAGACCTACTCATATTTACAGAAATGTCACTATTGTTTCATTTTCTTGTGCTGGCGAGACACTAATCAAAAACTTTTTTTTTTTACCTCCACTTCTGTGCACTTTATCTTTGCAAGGACTGATGCAACTCGGGGTTTAGAGTCAGAGGGAAATGTGCCTATTCACAAGCTCTTCACTGCCCCCTCAAGTTCAAATAGTCAGCAACATGCACTTCTGTCTGCCCTTAGCCAGTTCTCTATCTCTATTAATGGTACCTAGCACTCTCTCTCTCTCTCTCTCTCTGTGTGTGTCTGTCTCGCTCTCTCACACACACGCTCGCACAAACGAACGCATTGACAACTAGGTCAAAACCGATATGCAGTTAGATAATTGTACTGGTCTACATGCACCCTATTGTGAGAGAAGACGTTAACCCAGGGACAGAAGAAGAAAAGAAAGAAGAAAGAAAGTACCATCAAGCGTATCTAAGGAGCACTGATTAGGCCAAAACCACTTTACATTCCGGGTACTTTTCACAATCTCTCGAGAATCATTTGTAAAGGATGAACCGATTATTACTACTAGTCACTCCACCACGTTACGAAACCAGCCAAACTAAGCGCTGAACTAGAACATTTCTAAATGTCTAAATTGCATACGTCTATTTGTTAGGAGACCGGGACAATGTACACCTCCAATTTCTGGGAAGAACACAGAAAACATCATTGCCTAAAAATACAGCATAACACATAAAACACAGCAGAATGTATTTGCTTTGCCAGTTTTGTTTTCTATGTTGGACACTTAATGCCCGTCCATAATTAAGTAATTTAGTTTAACAAACTGCTGAGAACTTTCATATTGAACTTCACAACGCAACTAAGGACTTTTTTGGGGGAAACAGATCTTTTCTATCCATCGACTCTAGCCAGCGGTGGAAAAAGTACTCAATTGTCATACTTGAGTAAAAGTACAGATACCTTAATAGAAAATAACTCAAGTAAATGTGAGTCACCCAGTAAAATACTACTTCAGAAAAAAAGTCTAAAAGTATTTGTTAAATATACTTACAGTAAGTATCGAATGTAAATGTAATTGCTAAAATATACTTAAATATCAAAAGTAAAAGTATAAATAATTTCAAATCACTTCTATTAAGTAAACCAGACAGCACAATTTTCTAGTTTTTAAAATTTACGGATAGCCATCGGCACATTCCAACACTCAGACATCATTTACGAACGAAGCATGTGTCTTTAGTGAATCCGCCAGATCAGAGGCAGTAGGGATGACCAGGGATGTTCTCTTGATACGTGCGTGAATTGGACCATTTTCCTGCCACGCTGAGCATTCAAAATGTACTTTTGGGTGTCAGGGAAAATGTATTGGGTAAATAGTACGGTATTTTCTTTAGGAATGTAGTGAAGTAAAAGTAAAACTTGTCACAAATATAAATAGTAAACTAAAGTACAGATACCTCCAAAAACTACTTAAGTAGTACTTTAAAGTATTTTTACTTAAGTACTTTACACCAATGACTAGCTAACTATTATTTTGTACTGTACCCTATATTGTCTCCGGAAATGGACCAAAAAGGTAAAATCATTATATTTTTCTCCACACGTGACCCAACCAATTTTTCTCAAGTGGTTGTCCTTGAAAAGAAGAGGTTAAAAAAGGTACTACTGTCAGATTTCTTCTTTTAACCTCACAGTTGAAGTATGTGTACATGGTAACTGTAGCTCACCCTCGCCTTCAGTGGAACTTGCAATGTGCAGGTGAACAACGTGAACTGTTACTGATGTAGGATCTTAAGTTGATCACTATTTGTTGTTGAGAATTTTTCTGCACAGAAGGAAATGCACATTTGTAGTGTATTTGAGTTTTAAAAGGTTTCTAAAGTTTGTCATTTCCATTTCGAAATTTCAGATTTGATTTGCCCTAATGAAAAATCAATCAACCCCTACGAAAATGTCCATTAATTATAATCCACATAATTCAAATTTCCTGTTGCTGTAGGATTATTTTCCTGCTGTAGCAAAGGACATGGCCATGGCACCTACAGCAACAACCACTTTTGTCACATGATAATTTGGCACACTGTCCCATTCTCTATTCCCTTCGCTCAGGTTGACGATAAGCTCCTCGAGAGTCTACTAGACTACTACCGGGTCAGCAACAAGCCTCTGTAGACATATGCCACAGTCAGGCCTTAGGGAGGGATGGTGGTGTGGGTGGCTCCAGAAAAACAGCTCTATTGCCCCTGGGGAGAGGAAGGCACTGCCCATCTGGGGTCTACCCAGCTGCCAAGGTCAGCAGTTGGGTGGAAAATGGAAGGTACAAAATGTTCTGGGTACCATTGACCTAAACAGGGCTCTAGTGGCACTCCAGGTTGTACTATGCAGTTCCTGTATGTGCTCATGAGTCATGAAGAGCAGAAGAGTGCTTCAATAAGGGGCTCACAAGAGGTAACTAAGAAACAGTGCATTGTGTGTGTGTGTGTGTGTGTGTGTGTGTGTGTGTGTGTGTGTGTGTGTGTGTGTGTGTGTGTGTGTGTGTGTGTGTGTGTGTGTGTGTGTGTGTGTGTGTGTGTGTGTGTGTGTGTGTGTGTGTGTGTGTTTAACTATTCTTGTGGGGACCAGAAGTCCCTACAAGAATAGTAAACAAAGTAAAAATTGACCAACTGGGGACATTTTGTTAGTCCCCACAAGGTCAAATGCTATTTCTAGGGGGTTTAGGGTTAAGGTTAGAATTAGTGTTAGGGTTAGAATTAAGTTAAATATTAAGGTTAGGAGCTAGGGTTAGTTGTAGGGTTAGGGTTAGGAGCTAGGGTTAGGTTTAGGGTTAGGATAAAGTTTAGGTTTTTGGGTTAGGGTTAGGATTAAGGTTAGGGTAAGAGTACGGGTTAGGATTAGGGTTAGGTTTAGGGTTAGGGGTTAGGGAAAATAGGATTTTGAATGGGACTGAATTGTATGTCCCCACAAGGTTAGCTGTACAAGACTGTGTGTGTGTGTGTGTGTGTGTGTGTCGGAGGTTTAGTGTTCTCTAAAGAAATGTCCTTAAAATTATGCCACATCGATATGTTCGAAAGCTTTGTGATATTATCAAAGGAAGCAATTAAAGTAGCCAATAACTAGACTCAAGAACTGCATTTATTGTCAGAAATGTGCAATGTAAATATACTTTGATTGATTGATTGACGCCACAGAAAGACTGCAAGTTCAGACCAATTCTGCCACCAGAATTCTAGAGGATCATGGACATTAATAATTCAATGCGATTTCATGGATGATTAGAGTGGATAGTGGATATAATAACCTACCCACATACACACTCAACTTCTATGATGGAATTCACACCCTTCATATTAACAAGGTGGTGTCTTAAGAAGCCTCTGTCTGTCTGTGACGTCCCTGACCACTGTAAGCACCCAAAGAGAGCGTCATTCACTCCCCTTTGACCATGACCTGAATTTCACCTTAAAATCTATGATTCAGTCGTTAAAGAGAGACTATGAAGAGGTAGTAAACTGTGGGAGGTGTGCACTAAACAGAAGCTTGATGCTTCAACAGATACAGCATGAGTAGTGTACGAGTGGAAGTTTGAGATGCAGCGAAATGCATTTGTTGCTGTTTAAAATGAATTAAAAGTGAATATACAGTGCCTTCGGAAAATATTCAGACCTCTTGTCTTTTTCCCCATTTTGTTACGTTACAGCCTAATTCTAAAATGGATTAAATAAAACAAATTCCTCAGCAATTTACACGCAATACCTCATAATCACAAAGCGAATTCAGGTTTTTAGACTGTTTGCAAATGTATTAAAAATAAAAAACAGAAACACCTTATTTACCGAAGTATTCAGACCCTTTGCTATGAGACTCGAAATTGAGCTCAGGTGCATCCTGTTTCTATTGATCATCCTTGAGATGTTTCTACAACTTGATTGGAGTCAACCTGTGGTAAATTCAATTGATTGGACATTATTTGGAAAGGCAAAAACCTGTCTAAAAAACATTATTTGGAAAGGCAAAAACCTGTCTAAAGGGTACCAAAAAATGTCTGCAGCATTGAAGGTTCCCAAGAACACAGTGGCCTCCATCATTTTTAATGGAAGAAGTTTGGAACCACCAAGACTCTTCCTAAAGCTGGCTGCCCGGCCAAACTGAGCAATTGGGGGAGAAGGTCCTTGGTCAGGGAAGTTACCAAGAACCTGATAGTCACTCTGACAGAGCTCTAGAGTTCCTCTGTGGAGATGGGAGAACCTTCCAGAAGTACAACCATCTCTGCAGCACTCCACCAATCAGGCCTTTATGGTAGAGTGGTCAGACGGAAGCCACTCCTCAGTAAAAGGCACGACTGCCTGCTTGGAGTTTGCCAAAAGGCACCTAAAGACTCTCAGACCATGAGAAACAAGATTCTCTGGTCTGATGAAACCAAGATTGAACTATTTGGCCTGAATGCCAAGCATCATGTCTGGAGGAAACCTGGCACCATCCATACGGTGAAGCATGGTGGTGGCAGCATCATGCTGTGGGGATGTTTCTCAGCAGCAGGGACTGGGAGACTAGTCAGGATCGAGGGAAAGATGAACGGAGCAAAGTACAGAGAGACCCTTGATGAAAACCTGCTCCAGAGACCTTAGGACCTGATTGGGGAAAAGGTTTACCTTCCAACAGGACAACAACCCTAAGCACACAGCCAAGACAACACAGGAGTGGCTTCGGGACAAGTCTCTGAATGTCCTTGAGTGGCCCAGCTAGAGCCCGGACTTGAACCCATTCTAACATTTCTGGAGAGACCTGAAAATAGCTGTGCAGCGACGCTCCCCATTCAACCTGACAGAGCTTGAAAGGATCTGCAGAGAAGAATGGGAGAAACTCCCCAAATACAGGTGTGCCAAGCTTGTTACGTCATACCCAAGAAGACTCGAGGCTGTAATTGCTGCCAAAGGTGCTTCAACAAAGTACTGAATAAAGGGTCTGAATTATTATGTAAATGTGATATTTCAAAACCTGTTTTTGCTTTGTCATGATGGGTTATTGTGTGTAGATTGATGAGGGGAAAAAAATATTTTAATCAATTTTAGAATAAGGTTGTAACCTAACAAAATGTGGAAAAAGTCAAGGGGCCTCAATACTTTCCGAAGACACTGTATATACATACAGCTTAGCTTTGTAAATGTCATGCGGTATTTCAAACTAACTTGAGATTAAGTGCTAATGTATTGAGTGTTTGAAACGTCATAGGTGTTTTGTTTATCGGACATGCCCTTGACGTTGTACTAAAGTTGAAATGTAAACGTTTGAATATAAACACACACCGTAGCGTTTGATTTAACCTCAATAAGGTTTCATAAGAACGTAAAACGATGCATGTATCATGCCGAAAACGCCATTAGGCTTTGAAAGCCACAAGCAATGCAATTTGAACTAATCGACATGGGAATTAACTCCTAAGCAGACCTTTCCACTGTCAGTTCATCTCTCTGTCTTAACCATGCCAAGAAGTCAGTATCACAAACAGAAGGTAATTTGTTTCATGCAGGTTAATCAACACATTGATTTGCAGTGTGGTATCACTCAAATGAACACTGCCTGTCTCTGGCAGATGAATAGGAGATACAGACGAATGAAGTTGCACTTCACATGTCAATGCCCCAATGATTCAACATAGTCTTCATGACGAGCCAGGCAGACTGTATTGAAAATGATGCTCAACGGGTTTATGAATAGGTGTCTTCTGACAGTGAGTAGACAATAACCAGACCAATGCAGACACATCCCTCACTAGTTAAATTACTTGTTTTACTGTCTGTCCTCATATACAGTATAACATGTCATGATATTGCATGTTCACCTAGGTATATAATCAATTTCCATATCTAATCCGTGTGTATAATTGTTATGGTGTAACAGATGACTCTCAATGGTGAAATTGGTACAGATTAGATTAGATCAACTGATTATCCCACCAGGGGGGAAATTACAGAGTTGCTGAGAGAAGGATAAGCATATTATGTCACAATATTGTATGTTGTCCTAGGTATATCATTTATTTACATATTTAATCAATGGATTCACTTCCTGTGCTATGGTATTACAGATGACACTCATGTGATGTAGGCCTACAGTATGGTTAGGCTAGGTTAGTTAAGCTAAGGTACGGTTAGGTTATTTAAGGTAAGTGAAGTGAAGGATGATGGTAGCCGAGGACAGACAGGGGGAGGAGTTGCTGAAGAGAAAGACGAGCAGAAATGAGACGTGCCTGTCCTGACCTTGCGACTCTGACTTAAACACGTGTACTACATCATACAATGGCATTGTCAAGTTCAACAAGAAGGGACATTTCCCATTTCCCAGGGAGTTGTTCACAACCCAGGAGCAGGGAACCAAGTCAAAGGTCAAGGTCATAGAGGAGGAGGTGACCTCATACAGGGAAGTGGACTGTATTCCCCTGGATGCTGATCCACTTACATGGTGGAAGACCAAATAGTTAATGTACCCTCATGTTGCCATGTTAGCAAGGCCTGGGACCTCTGTCCCGAGCGAGAGGGTATTCTCCACAGCGGCTGACATTGTCACAGCAAGCCCATCTGTGCTCACTGCAGATAACGTGCATAGACTAATCTTCTTTTTTTGTTTACTTGAACATCTGATAAAAAAATATATATTTTTTTTATTTTTTCAAGTAACCAGTCTCAAGTGGTCCTATATTGTTTAAGGCACTGCTATGTGACTTAATTTTGATATATGCTGCTGGACTACGCACTCTTGTTGAAGTTCTGTTTTAAATTACTATTTTCTTTGTCCCTTTGTTTCCATATGCTCCTGGGAATTCAAGCTACCCATGTTTACTATTATAATAAATGGAAAATGGAAATACAAATTACATATTTCTCAGGCATTTATTTTGTAGATGTATCAAAACCGTACCGAACCGTGACACCACTGTACCGTATCGTACCGAACCGTGAGTTTTGTGAACCATTTCACCCCTAATATTTAACTTTTATTTAACTAGGCAAGTCAGTTAAGAACAAATTCTTATTTACAATGACGGCCCACATGTTTGACTCTGTTCCATTAATTCCATTCCAGCCATTACAATGAGCCCGTCCTCCTATAGATCCTCCCACCAGCCTCCTCTGAACTGCAGTATGCTGCAAATACTGCGTCCAAAAGAACACTTTAGTAAGTTTGCAGTATAACTGCAGTTCAACTGCAGTACAGTGCAATTATTCTGCAATCAGTCCAAAATATTACAGTTGACTGAAGTTACTCCACTTTTACTGCAGTTTTAAAACGGCAATCGTTTTTGTAAGGGGTGTGTTGAATTTAGGCAATCACTGAACTGATTAATTAGCTCAGTTGGTCAGCTGTGGTGGCTAGTTGAAACAAAATGGCTGCCTACACCTGTACTAGACCTTGGATAAAAGATAAGTCTAAGTAGGTACCTTTTTGTTTTTGAGTCATTAGTACATGCTTTCGTTAATTCAAGCTGTGCTTTCTAAAAGATGTAACTTAACTTAGCTTCTGTGTTTGTAATGTATCTAGCTAATTCAAGTGTTTGGCGATACTTTAGTTATGAGATTTTACCCTTGTAATTATGTTTCATGTATGCATAGTTTGTGTATTCATCATTTAGTGGCACTTTTTCTGTAATACAATGTCCTATTTCTACAATACATTTTTGGTATTGGCTAGCTAATAAAATAAAATAAAATTTTATTTGTCACATGCGCCGAATACAACCTTACAGTGAAATGCTTACTTACAAGCCCTTTACCAACAATGCAGTTTTAAGAAAATAGAAAAAAAGTAAGAGAAAAGAGTAACAAATAATTAAAGGGCAGCAGTAAATAACAATAGCGGGGCTATACAGGTGTATCGGTACAGAGTCAATGTGCGGGGGCACCGGTGTTGAGGTAATTGAGGTAATATGTACATGTAGGTAGAGTTATTAAAGTGACCTGGCATAGATAATTAATAACAGAGTACCAGCAGCGTAGAGGGGGGCGGGGGGGCAATGCAAATAGTCTGGGTAGACATTTGATTAGATGTTCAGGAGTGTTATGGCTTGGGGATAGAAGCTGTTTAGAAGCTTCTTGGACCTAGACTTGGCACTCCGGTACCGCTTGCCGTGCGGTAGCAGAGAGAACAGTCTATGACTAGGGTGGCTGGAGTCTGTCAATTTTTAGGGCCTAACTCTGACACCGCCTGGTATAGAGGTCCTAGATGGCAGGAAGCTTGGTCCCGGTGATGTACTGGGCCGTACGCACTACCCTTTGTAGTGCCTTGCGGTTGGAGAACGAGCAGCTGCCATACCAGGCAGTGATGCAACCCATCAGGATGCTCTCGATGGTGCAGCTGTAAAAATCTTTTCCCGTCTCCTGAGGAGGAATCTATTTTGTCGTGCCCTCTTCACGACTGTCTTGATGTGCTTGGACCATGTTAGTTTGTTGGTGATGTGGACACCAAGGAACTTGAAGTGCTCAACCTGCTACACTACAGCCCCTTCGAGGAGAATGGGGGCATGCTCTGTCCTCCTTTTCCTGTAGTCCACAATCATCTCCTTTGACTTGATTACGTTGAGGGAGAGATTGTTGTCCTTCCACCACACGGTCAGGTCTCTTACCGCCTCCATATAGGCTGTCTCATCGTTGCATCATCTGTGGATCTGTTGGGGCAGTATGCAAATTGGAGTGGGTCTAGGGTTTCTGGGATAATGGTGTTGATGACCAGCCTGTCAAAGCATTTCATGGTTACAGACGTCAGTGCTACAGGTCGGTAGTCATTTAGGCAGGTTACCTTAGTGTTCTTTGGCACAGGGGCAATGGTGGTCTGCTTGAAACATGTTGGTATTACAGACAGGGAGAAGTTGGGAGAAGTTGAAAATGTTAGTGAAGACACTTGACAGTAGGTCAGCGCATGCTCGGAGTACCCGTCCTGGTAATCTGTCTGGCACTGCGGCCTTGCGAATGTTGACCCATTTAAAGGTCTTACTCTCGTCGGCTGCGGAAAGCGTTATCACACAGTCGTCCGGAACAGCTGATGCTCTCATGCATGTTTCAGTGTTACTTACCTCGAAGCGAGCATAGAAGTTGTTTAGCTCATCTGGTAGGTTTGTGTCACTGGGCAGCTCTCGGCTGTGTTTCCCTTTGTAGTCTGTAATAGTTTGCAACCCCTGCCACATCCGACGAGCGTTGGAGCCTCTGTGGTACAATTCAATCTTGGTCCTGTATTGACACTTTGCCTGTTTGATGGTTCGTCGGAGGGCATAGTGGGATTTCTTATAAGCTTCCAGATTAGAGTCCCGCTCCTTGAAAGCTGCAGCTCTACCCTTTAGCTCAGTGCGGATGTTGCCTGTAATCCATGACTTCTGGTTGGGGTATGTACGTACAGTCACTGTTGGGATGACGTCATCGATGCACATATTGATGAAGCCAGTGACTGATGTGGTGTACTCCTCAATGCCATCGGAAGAATCTCGGAACATATTCCAGTCTGTGCTAGCAAAACAGTCCTGTAGTTTAGCATCTGCTTCATCTGACCACTTTTTTATAGAGTCACTGGTGCTTTCTGCTTGAATGTTTGCTTGTAAGCAGGAATCAGGAGGATAGAATTATGGTCAGATTTGCAAAATGGAGGGCGAGGGAGACCTTTGTATGCGCCCCTGTGTGCAGTAAAGGTGGTCTAGAGTTTGTTTCCATCTGGTTGCACATTTAACATGCTGATAGAAATTAGGTAAAACTGATTTTGTTTCCCTGCATACGAAAAGTACAGATGAAAACTCTCTAGGTAAATCGTGTGATCTACAGCTTATCATGAGATACCTCAGGCGAGCAAAACCTCAAGACTTCCTTAGATATTGTGCACCAGCTGTTATTTACAAATATGCATAGGCCCCCCTCCCCATGTCTTACCAGAGGCTGCTGTTCTATCCTGCCGATACAGTGTATAACCCGCCAGCTGTGTTATTAATGTCGTCGTTCAGCCACGACTCTGTGAAACCATAAGATATTACAGTTTTTAATGTCCCGTTGGTAGGATATACGTGCTTTCAGTTCGTCCCATTTATTTTCCAGCGATTGAATGTTAGCTAGCAGTATGGATGGCAAAGGCAGATAAGCCACTTGTTGCTTGATCCTCACAAGGCACCCCGATCTCTTTCTGCAAAATCTCTGTTTCCTTCTCCAGCAAATTACGGGGATGAGGGCCTGTTCGGGTGTTTGGAGTATATCCTTCCCGTCCGACTCATTAAAGAAAAACTCTTCATCTAATTTCGAAGTGAGTAATCGCTGTTCTAATGTCCAGAAGCTATTTTTGGTCATAAGAGACGGTAGCAGCAACATTATGTACCAAACAAGTTACGAACAATGCGAAAAAGCAGACAGAATAGCATGGTTGGAGCCAATAAAACGTCAGCCATCCCCTCCGGCACCATCTACTGGACATCTTGTTACGTTTTAATGTCAGCGAAATGCCTTTCTTGCAAGCTTTAAACCCAACAATGCAGTGATAAATAACAATGTAATACTAAAAATAACGTAAGGTAAAACAAAAACACACAAGAAATAATAAAGAAGAACACAAGAAAGTATACTACTGTATATACAGAGTCAGTCAGTTCCAGTAACCAGGGGATGATTAGCGTATGGACTCATGGGGCGGCAGGTAGCCGAGTGGTGAGAGCGTTGGGCCAGTAACTGAAAGGTTGCTAGATCGAATCCCTGAGCTGACGAGGTAAAAATCTGTCGTTCTGCCCCTGAACAAGGCAGTTAACCCACTGTTCCTAGGCCGTCATTGTAAATAAGAATTTGTTCGTAACTGACTTGCCTAGTTAATTAACCTTTACTTAATACCCATCCCGGATCCGGGAGCATCCTCATCAAAAAAGTTGACTAGCATAGCCTAGCCTAACGGGACAGGGATATATAAAGGTTAAATCAATTTAAATATTCATACCGTATTCCTAGCGGACTAAACTATTTCTTTGTTTGCTGAAATTAATACTTTTTAAATAAATGTTAATCAAATACCACCACCGACTGTTTCCTTGTTGAGATTCAATGTGCACATGTGCATTTGCGCCGTTGCCATCTTAGAGCAACAGCAATGAGCAAACAGTTGGTGGTTGTATTTGACTAATGTTTATTGAAAGTATTGATTTCAGCTAACAAAGAAAGGCACGCAACTACAGAGGAAAATACGTACAAGGTTTGAGGTATTGACCTTGGGAGAATCAATGTCGTCGGAGCTAGATTCCACAAAGCCTGGTCTCTGCTCCATGCAGTTGGTGAAGTTCATCAGAAACTTCCTTCACCATGGAGTGGAGTTTAGTCCTTTAACTGCATTCCTAACTATTCATATGCATTTGTATTTTGAATGTGTTTTCTAATAATATTTACTTTATTCTGTATTTTACAGTTTTACAAATTGCTTTCACTTAAGATTCCAAATTGTACTCCTGCCTCCAGGGTCTTTTGGAAGTTGTTAGCTATCTGCCAATCATTGTACCTCACACACGTTGTGGGTATCAGAACTCGGGATAAGACCCAGATGCAGACAGCTAGACCCAGATGTTTATTGAGCCAAACAGGGGGCAGGAAAAAGGCAGGCAGAGGTCCGTAATCCAGGGCAGAGTCAATAAGGTACAGAACAGCAAGCAGGCTCGGGGTCAGGACAGGCAGAATGGTCAGAACCGGGGAAACAGAACTTGAGAAAGCAGGGAGACGGGAAAACACGCAGATGGGAAAACACACTGGTGAGACCTGACAAGACAAACTGGCAAAGACAAACACAAAAAACAAAGCACACAGGTATAAAGACACTGGGGATAATGAGGAGATGGGCGACACCTGGAGGGGGTGGAGACGAGCACAAAGACAGGTGAAACAGATCAGGGTGTGACCGTGCGAGCAGAACAATGTACACTACCGTTCAGAAGTTTGGGGTCACTTAGAAATATCCTTGTTTTTGAAAGATAAGCTAATATTTGTCCATTAAAATAACATCAAATTGATCAGAAACACAGTGTAGACATAGTTAATGTTGTAAATGACTATTGTAGATGGAAACGGCATATTTTTAATGGAATATTGAAGTTGTCACGCTGGTATAAAGGGATTGGGAGACAGGCGCAGGAATGCGTGATAGGGTTTTTTATTGACCCAAATTACAGCGTGCCATGTAAAGGCACGTGGACGAAGACCACACAAACATGTATACAAAACACAGGGTTGAGACCCAAACAAAAGGAGTGAGGAGTACCTCGAATAAATAACACAAGCGCACAATGATACCACACGGGACGAGACTCGTAATCATCTGCGCAATACACGCGGCACGAAAGCCAAAACAACACAGCACAGGTACTCACACGACCAACGGACATTGGAACAATAATCGACCGGACAATGGTAAACCAAGGGCACAATTATACAATTGCTAATCAAAGGGAATAGGGACCAGGTGTGAGTAGTGACAGTTCCGGAGGGATCCGTAACATACGTAGGCGTACAGAGGCCCATTATCAGTAACCATCACTCCTGTGTTCCAATAACACGTTGTGTCAACTAATCCACGTTTATCATTTTAAAAGGCTAATTGATCATTAGAAAACCTCAATTTTGAACGGTAGTGTATATTGTGCAATAGTACTAAAGTGAAAGAGCAGAACCAAGAAAAGCTTTCAAATGTTATATCCATTGGGAAGCAAAATGCTGCAATTATTTCAAAGTAAACTCAAACTGTTTTGTTTGTTGAGGTTCTTTTTGTGTTTAGTGTGAAAAAGCAATGTTCAGTATGTCTGCGATAACTCAACTTACACTGACATTAAAGAAAATTCTGAAAATCTTAATTTTAAAATGGGTGTGGGGGGACAAAAGAGAACCATTATTTCATGAATTTATGAGGAAAAAACATAGCCTCATTCACTTGTCTTCTACAAATAAATTGATTGACTGATTCACAATGTCTCCATTGAATCAAATATGATTCATAGCCGGGCTATTTAAGGAAGTGTGAACTAGTATGATTGGCAGTTGTCCTTAATTAAACTCCAATAACGGTATGGTAACACAAATAGTTGCTAATTATGAAGAATAAGCAGAGGTAATTGGACGGATCTTTGGCTCCAGGGCCAAAGACCAGCAGGAGGGATGACTTGTTTTGGTTCTGCTGTAGCTGTGGTATTTATTCATGATTATACATTTCAATCACATACTCACATACCTAAACTACTAGTCATATTTTTTTTTAGAAACGTTTTAGAAATGCCACAGGGGTATTTTCAATGAATTGCTGAAGTTGTTGTTTTTCAAGATTCAAACGTCACAGTTAAATGTCCAGAGTGAGTGTAATGTTGTGTTTTGGTCACGCTATACACAGCTCCTCACAATGTCCACTGATTTCAACTGAAACTGCAACAGGGCTAAAGGGGAGTTTTACTGAATTATGGCAAATTATTACACTCTTATTTCTATTTTATCATGATGTCATAAATGTTGTTAACAAAGTCATATCCTTTGAAAGTACTTTTTAGTCCAGCAATGTGCTTAATCTGTGTCTGGGAAACTGGCCTTGATAATAGCACTAACATAATTACATTAGGTAAAAGGCTGCCTATGAAGGGTCCAAATCCACACTGAGCCCTCCATTGAGTTTATCGAACCATTCAGTTCAGTCTCAGCCTGAGGGAGTGTGGAGAACTTCCAAAATTAACCATTCCTACGTGCCTCGGTCAATATAAATAAATGATCCAGTAGACAAATCTATTGCGCCCCTGGGGCCAGTCTTTTGTATAGTGATTCAGAGTCACAATTATTCGCAAGTGCACGAGCAAGATACCATGTAATGAGAAAATAATAAATGAGAGACAAGTGGCATGGAGTTAACGTGGGTAATTTCGGTGTGCCTCGGCTTCCTGCACTTTCAAGGCTTCGAGGCAACTGAATATTTGACAAAGATGGTTTTTTTGTCAGCTCTGTGAATTGTATTTGGTAGGTGGTTGTCAGTTTCCTTCCATTTGGCATTTCTGCTACCTGGCAGTGTACTTTTTCCACATTTTCCGCCCCTTAACTTTTTCCAAATTGTATTCTGTTACAAGGTGGGATTAAAATGGATTTAATTGTCTTTTTTTTTGTCAACGATCTACACAGATACCTTGTAATGTCAAAGTGGAAGAAAAATTCTAACATGTAAAAAATAATAATAAAAAAACACTAATATATCTGCATTAAATAACTATTCAACCCCTTAAGTCAGTGGTTCTTAACCTTGTTGGAGGTACTGAACCCCACCAGTTTCATATGCGCATTCACCGAACCCTTCTTAATTGGAAAAATAAAATATGATTTTTTCAAATTCAAAACAACATATTTTACTGGTGCACAAAATTAACCGTTCATCAACATCAACACTGTGTGTTCAAAGAACAAAATCATCAAAACATGATTTTCACACAAAAACAAAAACATAATAATGAATATTTACTGCAAATCAGTGTGACTTCTGCTGTTGCCTTTCAGAGACCAGTTCAGAAATGCGCGGCTTCACCTTGGCAAGTGCCACTCTCATGTCATTTTCGCAACAAAGTCTGTTCCTTTTCTTCGTTTTTATGTCCAGCATCCTCGAAAAGGATTGCTCGCAAAGATATGTTGTAACAAACGGTATGAAAATCTCCAGAGCTTTCTTAGCAATAACAGGGTACGTTACCATTTGTTGACACCAAAACATTGAAAGCGTTGTTGTTCTGAAGAGTTGCTGTTGAACCTGGCTCTGCTGAATTTCAATGATTTCATCGAGGTATTCATCATTGACATCTGTTGTCTCAACACTAAACGTGAACGGCTGTCTCACCCATGCTGGATATGACTCTCTTGTATGGAAGTATCCGTCGAGAGACTTTGCAAGCTCATCTAAGTGCGTGGCAATTGCTTGCTTCAGTTCCGTGGGTACAGAAATGTCTCCGATTCCAGATACATCTTCGATCTTACTTACACAGTCGTCCAGCAGGGGAAAGTTTGCGAAGTTATCGTTCTCTGTTCGTCGTTTCCATAACGGTAGCTTTTTTTGAAAAGCCTTCAGGTTTTCCTCCGCTTCGATGATGTTGACTCCACCGCCCTGCATCTTTTGATTGAGATGATTGAGAGCTGCGAAGATATCAGCCATGTACGCTAAAATGGGAATGAACTCAGAATTTTTGAAGCAATCTGCATGACAATGTTGGTGCTCTTGCAAAAACAGGGCTAATTCCACACGCACGGCAAAAACACGATTCAGCACCTGTCCCCGGGATAACCACCGAACGTTAGAATGGTACAGAAGTACCTCGAATTCAGAGCCCATTTCTTTACACAGCTCACTGAAGATGCGGTGCCTCAGAGCACTAGTTCGCACATAGTTCACGCATTCCACTACAATCTTTAATACTTCTGCCAGTTTTGGAGGCAAGGTTTTTGTTGCCAACGCATGCCTGTGCAGAATACAATGCGTAACAATGATGTGTGGCGCATCGGCTTTCACTAGCGCACCAAAACCAGACTTTCTTCCCAGCATGACTGGAGCTCCGTCCGAACAAACTGCAGAAACCATATCCCACGAAAGATTGTTGTCTTTGAAGAAGTCATCCACAAGTTTCTTCACATCGGCTGCCTTAGTTGTTGTTGTAAGAGGCTTACAAAATAAAAAATCTTCCTTTATCACGTCGTCTTTCACATAGCGCACGAATACAGCAAGCTGGCTTAGATTGGAAACGTCTGTGGTCTCGTCGAGTTGAAGGCTGAATTTTGCCGGGCTTGAAATCAGATCTGCAACTACTTGAGCCAAGATGTCTTTGCTCATGTCCTCTATTCTGTCGCTGATGGTGTCATTTGAAAGAGGAATGTGGGATAACTTAACTTCAGCCTCTTTTCCCAGCATGATATTCGCTATCTTCAACACAGCTGGTTTTATGAGTGTTTCACCAATGGTGTGTGGTTTGCCCTGCTTTGCGATCAGGTAAGCAACTTCGTACGATGCTGTGAGGATCGGTTTGTTAATGGGTACAAAGCCGAGAACAGGCAGAGTAGCCTTTTCATCGAATCTGGCTCTCTTCACCTTGAATTCAGCGAGCGTTGTGTTCTTGTATTTTCCATCTCTATGCAGCTTAAGGAAGTGTTCTCTTAGTTTTGCCGGTGCTAGACTAGAATTGCTCAACTTGGCATTGCAAATCATGCAGTTAGGGCACTGACTCCCATCACGTTCCGTTATACATGTGAATCCATATTGTACATATTCGTCCGACCACTTTCTTTTTTTGCTCGACATAGCAAGTATGAAGGGATTAAAATATTAAGAAAGAAATCACAAGACGTACCATCACGACAGTCACAAGTCGACTACTGAGCGCACCAAATTCCCTGCAGCACAGATAGGCCAAGCGATGTAGCGTGATCACCTGCAGCCAATGATGGCCAAGCGGGGAGTGTCATCACGAATCATATGAGTCGGATGTGTGTCTTGACCTCCGCCGAACCCCTGAGACTGACTCACCGAACCCCTGGGGTTCGATCGAACCCAGGTTAAGAACCACTGCCCTGAGTGAATACATGTTAGAATCACCTTTGGCAGCAATTACAGCTGTGAATCTTTCTCTAAGAGCTTGGCACACCTGGATTGTACAATATTTGGACATTATTCTTTTTTTTTATTCTTCAAGCTCTGTCAAGTTGGTTGTTGATCATTGCTAGACAGCCATTATCAAGTCTTGCCATAGATTTTCAAGCTGATTTAAATAAAAACGTCAATGTCGTCTTGGTAAGCAGCTCCAGTGTATATTTGGCCTTGTGTTTTAGGTTATTGTTCTGCTGGTGAATTTGTCTCCCAGTGTCTGTTGGAAAGCAACCTGATCCAGGTTTTATTCTAGGATTTTGCCTGTGCTTAGCTCTATTCTGTACATTTTTATCCAAAAATAAGAACTCCCTAGTCCTTGCCAGTGACAAGCATACCCATAACATGATGCAGCCACCACCATGCTTGAAAATATGAAGTGTGGCACTCAGTGACGTGTTGTGTTGGATTTTCCACAAACATAACGCTTTGTATTCAGGACATGAAGTTCATTTCTTTGCCATGTTTTTTGTAGTTTTACTTTAGTGGAATATTTTTGCCAACTATTGGAATATTTTTTATCCTTTACAGGGTTCCTTCTTTTCACTCTTATTTAGGTTCATATTGTGGTGTAACTACAATGTTTTTGATCCATCTTCAGTTTTCTCGGATTATAGCCATTAAACTCTGTAACTGTTTTAAAATCACCATTGGCCTCATGGTGAAATCCCTGAGCAGTTTCCTTCCTCTCCGGCAACTGAGTTAGGAAGGATGCATGTATCTTTGTAGTGACTGGGTGTATTGATACAGCATCCAAAGTGTAATTAATAACTTCACCATGCTCAAAGCGATATTCAATGTCTGATAATTTTTTTTATACCCATTTCCCAAAAGGTGCCCTTCTTTGGTAAACCTCCCTGGTCTTTGTAGTTGAAACTGTGTTTAAAAATCACTGCTCGACTGAGGGACCATACAGATAATTAATTGTATCTGTGGGGTACAGAGATGAGATAGTCATTCAAAAATCGTGTTAAACACTATTATTGCACAAAGAGTGAGTCCGTGCAACTTATTATGTGACTTGTTAAGCACATTTATACTCCTGAACTTATTTATGCTTGCCATAACAAAGGGATTGAATACTGACTCAACACATTTCAGCTTTTAATTTTGTATTCATTTGTAAAAAGAAAAATCTAAAAAACGTATTCCACTTTGACATGGAGTATAATGTAGGTCTATAGTGAGTATGATTGAGCAGAGTGCCGTCAGACATGCTGGAAGCACAGCTAGGCCTGATTAGCCAGTCCTTCTAATAGACTCTTACTGAGTACTGGTATTCAGAGAAGAGCATGGACCAGGAAACCACCAACCTCAACCATTCACCTCTATAAGAATTACACTTTAATTGATAAGCCTGCTGAGCGTTAGCTTGTGAGTTTCTTTTTTTACTGCGGAGTACTGAGAGGAAGAGGCAGGAGTAGTTCATTGAAGCTCACACTATAGTTTGCCTTTCCCAACCTTTGACTCAGACTGGCATAAACTAGTACAGATGATAAGACCACAATTGGAACATCATGACTGATTTCTCAGTTAAATGAAGGGTGGTCAAAAGTCTCAAGCATTATACTGTCCTTTAAGCACGCTTAGGGCTAAATCCTAATCTGAAGCCTGCACTCTCAACTCTCATTGATGTCATCGCATAATATTTATATCAAATTTCAAGTTGACTCGCCCGTGTCCCAAGTTGGTGTCTGTTCCTAAGGGATCTCTCTCCCTAAATACACTCAAGGATTCCACCAAAAGGCACGGGGCCCTTAGGAGCAGCCCTCTAATAGATCTCTATGAGCCCCAGGTCCAACGTGGGCAAGCGCCAACCAACATGGATACAAAGACACATTTACATAACCCACGCTGGAGCTAAGGCAACAACAACAAATCCCCTGAGAAGGATGGTGAGGGTTTGAGGCTGAACACTGAACACACACAACCAGGGCATCTTCGACAACACAAACGAGGACGGAGGCCTTCCCACCTCACACCTCACACCTCACACAACCCTCTCCTCCTCACCGCGCCTACGTCAGTGCGGACACCCTGGATCAGCTGAAGGGCTCTTCCTCACAGTCTAACAGTTTTTTTAAGGTACTGCAGCCAGACGTGTTCTCGTGCACAGGATAGAGGTCAGGGGTCACAGTGATTCATTGCTTCCCTAGGTGGCCATCCAATTTGGCCCCAGCCACCCAAAGGCAGCAGGAAAGAGCATGATTGCTTTTTATCAACACAAACTAAGTTGCCGAAAACACCACTTGCCTTGTCATCATGCCCAGTTCGATGACCTGCTAGCCTACATCTCTGCCTTTTCAAGTCAGGTGACTGTCAATACTTTCCGAATGCACTGTATATATTAGAGGTCGACCGATTATGATTTTTCAACGCCGATACCGATTTATTTGTATTTGTTATGACAATTACAACAATACTGAATGAACACTTATTTTAACTTAATATAATACATCAATAAAATCAATTTAGCCTCAAATAAATAATGAAACATGTTCAATTTGGTTTAAATAATGCAAAAACAAAGTGTTGGAGAAGAAAGTAAAAGTGCCATGTAAAAAAGCTAACGTTTAAGTTCCTTGCTCAGAACATGAGAACATATGAAAGCTGGTGGTTCCTTTTAACATGAGTCTTCAATATTCCCAGGTAAGAAGTTGTAGTTATTATAGGAATTATAGGACTATTTCTCTCTATACGATTTGTATTTCATATACCTTTGACTATTGGATGTTCTTATAGGCACTTTAGTATTGCCAGTGTAACAGTATAGCTTCCGTCCCTCTCCTCGCCACTACCTGGGCTCGAACCAGGAACACATCGACAACAGCCACCCTCGAAGCAGCGTTACCCATGCAGAGCAAGGGGAACAACTACTCCAAGTCTCAGAGCGAGTGACGTTTGAAACACTATTAGAGCGCACCCCGCTAACTAGCTAGCCATTTCACATCGGTTACACCAGCCTAATCTCGGGAGTTGATAGGCTTGAAGTCATAAACAGCGCAATAGCTGCTGGCAAACGCACGAAAGTGCTGTTTGAATGAATGCTTACCAGCGTCCTGCTGCCTACCACCGCTCAGTCAGACTGCTCTATCAAATCATAGACTTAATTATAACACACAGAAATACGAGCCTTTGGTCATTAAAATGGTCGAATCCAGAAACTATCATTTCGAAAACAAAACGTTTATTCTTTCAGTGAAATACGGAACCGTTCCGTATTTTATCTAACGGATGGCATCCCTAAGTCTAAATATTGCTGTTACATTGTACAACCTTCAATGTTATGTCATAATTATGTACAATTCTGGTAAATTAATTACGGCCTTTGTTATAGGAATAAATGGACTTCACACAGTTCGCAATGAGCCATGCGGCCCAAACTGCTGCATATACCCTGACTGCTTGCACGGAACGCAAGAGAAGTGACACAATTTCCCTAATTATAAGAAATTCATGTTAGCAGGCAATATTAACTAAATATGCAGGTTTAGAAATATATACTTGTGTATTGATTTTAAAGAAAGGCATTGATGTTTATGGTTAGGTACATTGGTGCAACGACAGTGCTTTTTTTGCAAATGCGCTTGTTAAATCACCACCGTTTGTCGAAGTAGGCGCATCGATTATATGCAACGCAGGACACGCTGGATAAACTAGTAATATCATCAACCATGTGTAGTTAACTAATGATTATGTTAAGATTGATTGTTTTTTATAAGATAAGTTTAATGCTAGCTAGCAACTTACCTTGGCTTCTTGCTGCCCTCGCGTAACTCGTGGAGTGCAATGGTTAGAGTGTTGGACTAGTAACCGGAAGGTTGCAAAAACGAATCCCCGAGCTGACAAGGTAAAGATCTGTCGTTCTGCCCCTGAACAAGGTAGTTAACCCACCGTTCCTAAGCCGTCATTGAAAATAAGAATGTGTTCATAACTGACTTGCCTAGTTAAATAAAGGTGTAAAAAATATATATATATTGGCAAATCGGTGTCCAAAAATACTGATTACCGATTGTTATGAAAACTTGAAATCGGCCCTAAGTAATCGGCCATAAGTAATCGACCTCTAGTATATATACACTTTATATATTTGTCACTTATTTAAAGCACCCTGCAGAGCGGTCTTTAAGTTTTATTGTCACGTGCACAAGTAGAGTGAAATGCCTTTCTTGCTAGCTCTTTCCCAACAATGCAGATAAAGTAAAGTAGAACCAAAACACACAAGAAATGGAAAGACGAAGAACACGAGAAAGTAAGCTAGCTATATACAAGGTCAGTTCCAGGGTCAGTGCACATACCATATTTACAATGTGCAACTTGATGATGGTGTTGGAGTCGTGCGTGGCTTGGGGAACAGGGAGTACAGGAGGGGACTAAGCACACACCCCTGTGGGCCCCCTGTGTTGAGGGTCAGTGTGGCGGAGGTGATGTTGCCTACCGTCACCTCCTGGGGTCGGCCCGTCAGGAAGTCCAGGATCCAGTTGCAAAGGGAGGTGTTCAGTCCAAGTGTCCCAATCTTGGTGATGAGCTTGGAGGGGATTATGTTGTTGAACGCTGAGCTGTAGTCAATGAACAGCATTCTCACATAGATATTAATTTTATCTAGGTGGGTGCGGGCAGTGTGGAGTGCAATTGAGATTACGTCGTCTATGGATCTGTTGGGGCGGTGTGCAAATTGTGGAGTGGGTCAAGGATGCTAGGATGATGGAATTGCCATAACCAGCCTTTCAAATAACTTCATGATTATAGATTTTAGTGCTACAGGGCGGTAGTCATTGTGGCAGATAGCTTTGAAGTTCTTGGGAACAGGAATGATGGGGGTCAGCGTGAGACGTGTGGATTACAGAATGGGACAAGGAGAGATTGAAAATGACCGTGAATATGTCTGCCAGCTGTTCTACGCATGCTCTGAGAACACGCCTTGAAATACCGTCCGGCCTGCAGCCTTGCGAGTGTTGACCTGATTAAAAACCTTACTCACGTCGGCCTAGGAAAGCGAGATCAACAAATCAAATTGTATTTGTCACATGCACCTTACCATGAAATGCTTACTTACAAGCCATTAACCAAAAATGCAGTTCTAAGAAAAATAAGTTAAGATAATATTTATTAAGTAAACTAAAGTAAAAACATAAGAGTAACAATAAAATAACCATAACGATGCTATATACATTGTGTACCGGTACCGAGTCAATGTGTGGGCTACAGGTTAGTCGAGGTAATTGAGGTAATATATACAGTGGGGAGAACAAGTATTTGATACACTGCCGATTTTGCAGGTTTTCCTACTTACAAAGCATGTAGAGGTCTGTAATTTTTAACATAGGTACACTTCAACTGTGAGAGACGGAATCAAAAAAAAAATCCAGAAAATCACATTGTATGATTTTTAAGTAATTTGCATTTTATTGCATGACATAAGTATTTGATACATCAGAAAAGCAGAACTTAATATTTGGTACAGAAAACTTTGTTTGCAATTACAGAGATCATACGTTTCCTGTAGTTCTTGACCAGGTTTGCACACACTGCAGCAGGGATTTTGGCCCACTCCTCCATACAGACCTTCTCCAGATCCTTCAGGTTTCTGGGCTGTCGCTGGGCAATACGGACTTTCAGCTCCCTCCAAGGGAGGTGTTTAGTTCCAGGGTTCTTAGCTTAGTGATGAGCTTTGAGGGTACTATGGTGTTGAACGCTGAGCTGTAGTCAATAAGCAGCATTCTCACGCAGGTGTTCCTTTTGTCAAGGTGGGAAAGGGCAGTGTGGAGTGCAATAAAGATTGCATCATCTGTGCATCTGTTGGGGCAGTATGCAAATTGAAGTCGGTCTAGGGTTTCTGGGATGATGGTGTTGATGTGAGCCATGACCAGCATTTCAAAGCATTTCATGGCTACAGACGTGAGTGCTACGGGTCGGTAGTCATTTAGGCATGTCAATTTGGTGTTCTTGGGCACAGGGACTATGGTGGTCTGCTTGAAACATGTAGGTATTAGACTCGGTCAGGGACAGGTTGAAAATGTCAAGACACTTGACAGTTGGTCAGCTCATGCTCTGAGTATACGTCAAGGTAATCCGTCTTGTTGACCTTTTTAAAGGTCTTACTCACATCGGCTACGAAGAGCTTGATCACACAGTCGTCCAGAACAGCTGGTGCTCTCATGCATGCTTCAGTGTTGCTTGCCTCGAAGCGTGCATAGAAGTTGTTTAGCTCGTCTGGTAGGCTCGTGTCACTGGGCAGCTCACGGTTGGGCTTCCCTTTGTAGTCCGTAATGGTTGGCAAGCCCTACCACATCCAACGAGCGTCAGAGCCGATGTAGTAGGATTCAATCTTAGTCCTTTGCCTGTTTGATGGTTCATAGGAGGGCATAGTGGGATTTCTTCTAAGTGTCCGGGTTAGAGTCCCACTGCTTGAAAGCTCATTGCGAATGTTGCCTGTAATCTATGGCTTCTGGTTGGGATATGTAGGTACGGTCACTGTGGGGACGACATCATCGATGCACTTACTGATGAAGCCGGTGACTGATGTGGTATACTACTCAATGCCCTCGGATGAATCCCAGAACAGTCTGTGCTAGCAAAACAGTCCTGTAGCTTAGCATCTGCGTCATCTGACCACTTCCGTATTGAGCGAGTCACTGGTGCTTCCTGCTTTAGTTTTTGCTTGCAGGCAGGAATTAGGAGGATAGAATTATGGTTAGATTTGCCAAATGGAGGGCGAGGGAGAGCTTTGTATGTGTCTCTGTGTATGGAGTAAAGGTGGTCTAGAGTTTTTTCCCTCTGGTTGCACATGTGACATGCTGGTAGAAATTAGATAAAACAGATTTAAGTTTCCTTGCATTACAGTCGCCGGCCACTAGGAGCGCCGCCACAGGGTGAGCATTTTCATGTGTTGCTTATTGTCTTATACAGCTCATTGATTGCAGTCTTAGTGCCAGCATCGGTTTGTGGTGGTAAATAGACAGCTACAAAAAACGTAGATGAAAGCTCTCCCTGTAAATAATGTGGTCTACAGCCTATCAGGCGAGCAAAACCTCGAGACTTCCTTAATATTAGATTTCACACTCCAGCTGTTATTGACAAATAGACACAGACCACCTCTCCAAATAGACACAAACCACCCCTTGTCTTACCGGAGGCAGCTGTTCTGTCTTGCCCATGCACGGAAAACCCAGCCAACTGTATATTATCCATGTGACTCTGTGAAACATAAGATATTACAGTTTTTAATGTCTTGTTGATAGGATAGTCTCGAATGGAGCTCATCCAGTTTCTTCTCCAATTATTGCACGTTGGCCAATAGGACGGATGGTAGAGACTTATTACCCACTCACCGACAAATTCTCACAAGGCACCTGGACCTGCGTCCACTGTATTGGCGTCTCTTCTTCATGTGTATGACGGGGATTTGCGCCTGGTCCGGTATCAGCAGTTAATGAGTCGCGTCCGACTCGTTAAAGAAAACTTTCCGTCCAGTTGGAGGTGAGTAATCACTGTTCTGATATCCAGACGCTATTTTCATAAGATAAGGTGGCAGAAACATTATGTACAAATTAAGTTTCAAACATTGCGAAAAAACGCACAAAAACGGCAGCCATCTCCTCCGGCGCCATTGTATCTTTATGGTATTTGTGATTAACTGAAGGCTTAAATAATATTTATCTTAAATCTAACCCAATTTCCATTCCATAAGTGCTCCATAAATAGTTACATATGTGAGCACGCCTTTGATTAGGGTGGATGCATAATCTTTTACATCTCTTTGCGGTTATTAGTTCAATTTTTTGTAATATGATAACAGAGCACAATATTCACTTGGCTGTGATTAACCCTCCAATTTACTGATTGTCAAGGAGCAGTATTCATTCTGCTTTTTTGAATTAGAAAGTGAGATAGCTGCTGCCCCAGGGAATGCGTTTTACAATTGCTCAATTGGCTTAATTCAGTATCCCCCCCAATAATACCTAAGTCGACACCTTGTAAAAGCACCTTTGGCACCTAGTTTTGAGTCATCTTAGGTATGTCTGTATCAGCTTTGCACATCTGAGTTTGGGAATTTTCTCACGTTCTTCCTTGCACATGTCTCAAGCTCTGTTAAGTTAGATAGGGAGTGGCGGTGAAGACCAGTCTTCAAGTCTTTCCACAGATTTGTAATGGGATTCAAGTGTGGTATTTGGCTGGGCCACTCAAGGACTTTTACATTCTTGTTCTGAAACCATTCCAGCATTGCTTTGGCTGTATGCGTGGGGTCATTGTCCTGTTGGAACGTACATCTTCATCCCAGTCTAAGGCCGTTTGCACTCTGAAGCAGGTTCTCATTAAGGATTTGCCTATATTTGGCTCCATTCAATGTTCCCTCTATCCTTACTCGTCTCCCATTCCCTACCGTTGAAAAGCATTCCCGTAGCATGATGCTGCCACCATCGTGCTTCATGGTAGGGACGGTGTTAGACGGGTGATGAGCTGTGCCTGGTTTTCTCCAGAAATAGCGCTTTGCATTCAGGCCAAAGAGTACAATGTTTATCTCATCAGACAACAGAATCTTTTGCAAACTCCAGGCATGTCGTCATGTGCCTTTTTCTCAGGAGTGTAGTTCTGTCAGAGTGGTCATTGGGTTCTTTGTCACCTCCCTGACCAAGGTCCTTCTTGCCCGGTTGCTCAGATTGGACAGATGGCCAGCTCTAGGCAGAGTCCATTTCCCAATGATTGAGACCACTGTGCTCTTGGAAACTATCAACACTCTATATAATATATGCCATTTAGCAGACACTTTATCCAAAGCGACTTAGTCATGCATGCATACATTTTATGTAAAACAATATATATTTTTTTAAATTTAACCTTTAACTAGGCAAGTCAGTTAAGAACAAATTCTTATTTACAATGACGGCCTACACCGGTCAAACCCGGACGATGCTGGGCCAATTGTGCCCCGCCCTATGGGACTCCCAATCACGGCCGGCTGTGACACAGCCTGGATGTATGGGTGGTCCCTGGGACCTTATATAAACAGGTATGTTTAATTCTAAATCATGTCCAAATAATTGAGTTGGCCACAGGTGGACTCCAATCAAGTTGTAGTGATATCTCAAGTATGATCAAAGGAAATTGGATGCACCTGAGCTCAATTTAGAGTCTGATAGCAAATGGGGTGTAAATGAGATATTTCAGTATTTCATTTTCAATAAATTTGTCAAAATGCCTAAAAACAACTTCGTCATTATGGGGTATTGTGTGTAGATGGGTGAGAGAATTTTTTAAAATTTAATACATTTTGAATTCAGGCTGTAACACAACACATGTGGAATAAGTCAAGGGGTGTGAATACTTTCTGAAGGCACTGTACTTTACCTGGTAAGTTCACCTTCAGGTGTAGGATCTTCTTTTGATCACTTTTTTGTTGCCGAGGATTTTCCAGCACAACAGGAAATGCAAACTTGTAATGTATTTGAGGTTTAAAAAGGCCTGTAAATGTTCACTTGTCAGACTTGATTTGCCCTTATGAAAAACATATCAACCCCCACAAAACATTTCTATTAATTATAATCTACATATTAATTCACATTTCCTGTTGCTTCAAGATTATTTTCCTGATGCAGCAAACTGTCTCAAATTAAGATCCTACATCTGTAGAACACATTCTCATTTACAAAAATGAGGTAGGGAAGAGTTGCAAGGGGAGAAAAGAGAGGTTGAATGATCAATGGAGATTGATTTAATGGTGCTTGAAGCAGCTTGTCATTACAGAACTGCACATTGAGACAGGATGTTTGTCTCGCTCAAGAGCCCTGAATTGATTTCTTCAGCAGCAAGAGCTTCCAAAAAATGATATCCTAATGTATGCTATTATGTTGGTATTGGATTGTACTGTAGTTCTGGCTGCAATTGAACTCACCTATGCAGCACAGACTGTTTGTTGTCCCTCCTCTTCCACCTCCTGCACTAGGCTACCTGCTCGGTCTTGTGCAAAAGTAGTGTAAGTTGCAGCAAATGAAGAATACACTGATCCACAAAAGCTTGCGCTATAGGAATACTGTTTCTTATCTGTCAGATAGCTTGCACAAAACGTTAGAATTGAATAATATTAAACACAACATTGAGAAAAATGTGTCTCTGAAGTAGCCAGAGGGCTACATGACTTACACACACACACACACACACACACACACACACACACACACACACACACACACACACACACACACACACACACACACACACACACACACACACACACACACACACACACACACACACACACACACACACACACACACAGAGATAAACAACAAATGAATAACCCAAGTCACACCCTTAGAAATACAACTCCTCTGGGAATATTCAGCTGGAGACCGGAAATGCACTTATTTCTTAAACATACTCTAATCGAGCTGCATAAATGAACATGCTAATGTCACTCACTCACTCGTTGTTTTGTATGCAGGCAGAAGATCATTGCTGGTGAATATGCGGCAGAGGGTGTCGGGGAAAGCGTCATAGTCTCACTGTAGACTGAACCCTTGGAGTTGAGGTGGGGAGGGTTGAACGGTGGGCCGGCAGGTTGCCTATTTATCATCATCTTCGTCACCATGACTACCCCCTACTGATTCACTCTCTACACGCAGGTAAACAGTTCACAGTTTTAAATGTTAACACGCAATAGATTTAGTAGGATTAGGATGCCTCCTACAGATGGTGATTGCTGTTTGTTATTTTGCAGACACTATTATCTCCCCGTTTATGATCATGATCCACCAATGTGCTTTCCTCAGCAGAGTACAAATTTACTCTTCTGATAATTGATTTTATACCATGATACTGTTGGATGCTCGTTTATGATTGCCTTTAGGGGATTCTAGAGCATGCATTATTTCCCTATAACGCACGGTATATCAGCCACTGTAGAATTCAATGGCTAGTTCTTCTATGTTCGAGCTGCTTTTGAAAGCAAACGCGGAATTGAAAACATTATTGGCATTGTTGAATTTGATTTTCATAATAGCAAGCTAGGACTGTTGGTTTGGTGAGCTAAACTAGCAAGTCTGTTTATTTGGTTACCAAGGCAAGTACTGTAGAAATGAACAGATTTTCTAGCGGCAAATGTAATTGCCATGGTATAAAAGGGATAATCAACTCGGGGCTCTAGAAGTTCTCTGGAATATAATGCAACTCTTTGGAAGGTTAGTTCCCCTGCTAGCGCGTCATGGAAGGAACAACGGCCCAGCCATGAAGTGGTAGGCCACACAGGACAGCCGAGTGCTGAAGCGCGTAGTGCATAAAAATATTCTGCAACACTCACTACCGAGTTCCAAACTGCCTCCAGAAGCAACATCCGCACAAGAACTGTTCGTCAGGAACTTCCTGAAATGGGTTTTCCATGGCCGAGCAGCCACACATAAGTCTAAGATCACCATATGAAATACCAAGCTTTGGCTGGAGTGGTGTAAAGCTCACCGCCATTAGACTCTAGAGCAGTGCAACCGCGTTCTCTGGAGTGATGAATCACACTACCCCATCTGGCAGTCCGACGGATGAATCTGGGTTTGGCGGATTCGACGAGAACGCTACCTGCCCCAATGCATAGTGCCAACTGTAAAGTTTGGGGGAGGAGGAATAATGGTCTGGGGCTGTTTTTCATGGTTCGGGCTACGCCCCTTAGTTCCAGTGAAGGGAAATGCTACAGCAAACAATGATATTCTAGACGATTCTGTGCTTGGCAACAGTTTGGGGAAGGCCCTTTCCTGTTTCAGCATGATAATTCCCCCGTCCACAAAGCGAGGTCCATACAGAAAGGGTTTGTTAAGGTCGGTGTGGAAGAACTTAACTAGCCTCCACAGAGCCCTGACCTCAACCCCATCGAACACCTTAGGGATGAATTGGAATGCCAACTGCGAGCCAGGCCTAATCGCCCAACATCAGTGCCCGACCTCACTAATGCTCTTGTGGCTGAATGGAAGCAAGTTCCTTCATCAATGTTGCAACATCTAGTGGAAAGCCTTCCCAGAAGAGTGGAGGCTGTTATAGCAGCAAAGGGGGGGACCAACTCCATATTAATCCCCATGATTTTAGAATTATATGTTCGACAAGCATGTGTCCACATGTCCGCTATGTAGTATACCTGCCCAACTAAGTACACGGTTCGCTAATTAAAGCTATTTTTATCTCATCTATTAAGAGTAGCCAATAGGTCTTGAGTTCCTAGCAGGCCTGGTTTAATGATATGTAACCTGTCTGAATGTGTGCATTTATGTGAAAAGTAAGAGTAGCTTAGCTGTTGCATGGAAGTCCAGAAACTGTCCAGAAGAGTTTTAACACATTTAGCTTTTCAATCTGAAATCAAAGCCAATTAGTAGACGTGCCCCTCAATGGTCTTAACGGTTTCCCATTAGTCCATTGATCTCTCACGTCTTAAAACGTCTTAACTAGACACAACCCCACCGAGAACAAAGACTGACCACTATCGAGAGAGCATATTTTTTCTCCTCATCTGTACCTGTGCCTGGATGCGACTGTTGATCTGCCTGCCTCTTGTTTATCACTAAACCGGGGGTCTGTCCTAAATGGCACTCTATTCCCAATATAGTGCACACTTTTAACCAGAGCCCCATGTGCCCTGGTCAAAAGTAGTGTGCTACATAGGGAATAGGGTGCCATTTTGGGACACATCATGGTTCTCTTCAGAAGAACATTGGGATGAGATCAGTATAAAAGATACCCAGCTGTGTGTGCTGTTTGTCTGAGTCCAACTAAAGTCAGGTCCCTCTACAGTCAGTTCACCCTACTTTACTACCATGTGATTTGAAAGGTGCTGCAATTTTGCATCTGGGGCTTATGCTGAAGCCTGGGTGCCCTTCAGTGTTTGCACACAAGACCGAAGATGATAAACTCTTCACCTGTCTCAGGCAGGTGCAACTGCATCTCTAGATTTCATGTACATGAACAGTGCCTTCGGAAAGTATTCAGACCCATTTGACTTTATCCACATTTTGTTACGTTACAGCCTTACTCTAAATTGGATTAAATAAAAAATCCTCAGCAATCTACACACAATATCCCATAATGACAACGCAAATATAGGTTTTTAGAAATGTTTGCAAATGTGTTAAAAAAACAAAACATAAATACCTTATTTACATAAATATTCAGACCTTTTTCTATGAGACTCGAAATTGAGCTTAGGTGCATCCTGTTTCCATTGATCATCCTTGAGATGTTTCTACAACTTGATTGGTAAATTCAATTGATTGGACATGATTTGGAAAGGCAAAAAGGCTTTCAGGAAAGGCCTGTCTATATAAGGTCCCACAGTTGACAGTGCATGTCAGAGTAAAAACCAAAACATGAGGTCAAAGGAATTGTCTGTGGAGCTCCGACACAGGATTGTGTCAACGCACAGATTTAGGGAAGAGTACCAAAGCATTTGTGCAGCAGTGAAGGTCCCCAAAAACACAGTGGCCTCCATCATTCTTAAATGAAAGTAGTTTGGAACCACCAAATTAAGCAGTCGGGGGAGAAGGGCCTTGATCAGAGAGGTGACCAAGAACCCGATGGTCACTCTGACAGAGCTCCAGAGTTCCTCTGTGGAGATAGGAGAACCTTCCAGAAGGAGAACCATCTCTGCAGCACTCCACCAATCAGGCCTTTATGGTAGAGTGGCCAGAGGGAAGCCACTCCTCAGTAAAAGGCACATGGCAGCCCACTTGGAGTTTGCCTAAATGCACCTAAAGACTCTCGGACCCTGATAAACAAGATTCTCTGGTCTGATGAAATCAAGATTGAACTCTTTGGCCTGAATGCCAAGCGTCACATCTGGCACCATCCCTACGGTGAAGCATGGTGGAGGCAGCATCATGCTGTGGGGATGTTTTTCAGCGGTAGTGACTGGGAGACTAGTCAGGGTCGAGGCAAAGATTAAGGGAGCAAAGTACAGAGAGATCTTTGATGAAAAACTGCTCCAGATCAGGACCTCAGACTAGGGGCAAAGGTTCATCTTCCAACAGGACAACGACCCTAAGCACACAGCCAAGACAACGCAGGAGTGACTTCCAGACAAGTCTCTGAATGTCCTTGAGTAGCCTAGCCAGAGCCCGGGCTTAAACCTGATCAAACATCTCTGGAGAGACCTGAAAATAGCTGTGCAGCAACGCTCCCCATCCAACCTGACAGAGCTTGAGAGGATATGCAGAGAAGAATGGGAGAAACTCCCCAAATACAGGTGTGCCAAACTTGTAGCATCATACCCAAGAAGACTCGAGGCTGTAATCACTGCCAAAGGTGCTTCAACAAAGTACTGAGTAAAGTGTCTGAATACTTATGTAAACGTGATATTTCAGTTTTTTTTAAGTCAGAGCACAACAAAACGTCAAGGGGTCTGACTACTTTCTGAAGGCATTGTATATGGTTAGCTGAACAACTGAAAACCAGCTCACTTCAAAAACTCCCAACCTAGGCCAAGATAAATAAATAGTTCAAATGTATTTATTAAACTACAAGCCCTTCAGATTCGACAGAAGAAATTCATCATTATGTTTTATTCACAGTAAATGGTAATCAATTGGGTCGCAAATTTGCCTGACGGTAATATTTGTCTCCTATAATTGCATACATGTAATGTTGTTCAGCCAACGCAGGCAAACAAAAAGCTTAAACTTAATTAGCAATAATTAAAGTAGAGCACAGCAAAACTGTTTCAAATATGTTGACGAGGCCAGACAGATTTCATCATAATCATGTGTAAGTAGAAAAGGACATTTACTGAAGTAAATGTGGTCTGCTTGAAATATTTAAGGTTGTGAAATAGTAGTAGCAGTGGTAGGGACGGCAGTAGTATTGTTAGTAGTAGCAATGGCAGTAATATGGTTTTCATAACCTATGTGTTAGTTATAGTGATCTATTTTGGGGTGGTTTATGTGTGGAGTTATTACAGTGGGTTATAGTGGGCTAGCATAGTAGGCTGGAGTGATTACTATATCATCATAAGCCATATAGCTCTCTAAAGGTTTTAGTTTGAACATTCTGAAAGTTTTGTGGCAGTGATTTCAGTTTTGAATGTTGAAGCCTGGATTCTGCCATTGAAATGAATGGGGATATAACAAGCTTTATTGTTTATGAAGTAGGAATGCTGTGTTGAAGGCATCTAAGTTATGCCAGCGTTGGGGTGGTGTTTGTAGCAGTGGTCATAGTTGTGTGATCAGTAGTTGTGTGGTTGTGTTGCGGGGTCTTTGGACAACCATACCCATGACATGATGCAGCCACCACCATGCTTGAAAATATGAAGAGTGGTACTCAGTGATATGTTGTGTTGGATTTGCGTCAAACATAATGCTTTGTACTCAGGACAAAAAGTAATTTTAGTTGCAATTTTCTTTTGCAGTATTACTTAAGTTGAAAACAGGATGCATTGTTGCAAACAGGATGCATGTTTGGAATATTTTGATTATGTACAGGCTTCCTTCTTTTCACTCTGTCATTTAGGTTAGTATTGTGGAGTAAGTGCTTGTTGATCCATCCTCAGTTTTCTCATATCACTTCCATTCAACTCTGTAACTGTATGAAAATCACCATTGGCCTCATGGTGAAATCCCGGAGCAGTTTCCTTCCTCTACGGCAACTGAGTTAGGAAGGACACCTGTGTCTTTGTAGTGACTGGGTGTATCGATACACCATCCAAAGTGTAATTAGGAAGGACACCTGTATCTTTGTAGTGACTGGATATATCGATACACCATCCAAAGTCTAATTAGTAACTTCACCATGCTCAAAGGGATATTCAGTGTCTGCTTTTTTAAATTTTACACATCTACCAATCAGTGCCCTTCTTTTTGGTCTTTGTGGTTGAATCTGTCAGTAATTGTGTAGTTGTGGTTAGTAGTTGTGTTGTTGTGGTCAATATTTGTGTGGTTCTGGTCGGTAGTTGTGTGGTCAGTAGTTGTGTGGTTGTGGTCGGTACTCAAGCCCACTATTCCAGACCAGTCTGCACATTTAAAGTGTGAATGCTGTTTTAATCAACAGTACCAGTGCCCGTCTTGTTTTGGTGCTGGTAGCTTTAACAGTTCAAGAACAGTGACACATCCAAATATTTGGGGTTATCCCAATCACATTGTATGAACATTTAAAACTGTTACAGTTCAAAAATGATGAACGGTATCAAAAAGCCGTGTACGGGTCTTTCTATAAACTAGGGTACCAGTGAGCATTTCCTGTAGTGGACAACTGTTAGGAGCTGTTACTAAGTCATTCATAATAATTTGTCTTCATGTGAATACATTAAGATATAAAAGGGTAACATAGATACGATTTGATTTAATTCATAAATGATATTGAATGTATCTCCCTATGCTACAGTTTGAAAACAATGTAATGGGCACACACATCCACCATAATGTATGCGATTGCAAAATCCAATGATTCAAACAGAAAGAGTAACTTTCGTATGATTTAATAAAACAAATCGATATTGTCATTAACAGGGCATTTTCAATAATTACGCGTAATAGTTGTTTCATGTTTTTCTGTCTCGCCGTTTAGTTACGTGGGGACGTTCTCACGCAACATCAGCCGATTCAAGAAAGGACTTTCTGAATGACAGTCAAGTGATAAAGAGCTTGTGTGACACTGCACACGATTTAACAACAGCCAACTTTGATATTTTGACATCCAAATGTGGGTGAGGTTAAATGTGGAATGCCTGGTCAGGTGCACAGCCAACACTTCCTGTCCTTTCAAAGTAGGACGTTACCCTTCTAACTCCATTCTAGTCATCTCTTATCTCTTAATAAATGTATTAATATCGTGCCACAGTGCCTAGATGAGGTACGATTTCCACATTTCTTCATAAGATTTAGTGTGTATTGACTTATTAATGAACTGCTGTTACTGTAAACGGTTAGCTGACTGGTATAGCCTAGCTAAATAGTTATCCATTGGTAATGTTATTAAATTATGCTATACAGAAAAAACAACAGTATCTATTGTTAAACAAAAGATATGCCCTGGCTATATTTAGTCAGTGGTTGCACATCTAACTAGCTGGAATGAAGCAAGGGTGTGAATAGTAGACATGTAAATATATCCTTTCACTGTTTACAGCAGGTCTCCAGCTACCCAGACTTGCCTGATCAGCCTGCTAGGGCGCCGTGGTTGTGTCCAGTTTACACCTGTTCAAATCTGTGTGTGTATAGCAAAGGAATGAATAAACAACTAACTGATGCCTCAAGTGTCGTTCTGTCCAGAAACAAACCCTGGCCCCTGGCCCCTAGACACTTGTGGAGAATTGGGAAATACCACCAACATTCAACCAAGTCTATCAGAGGGTAAGGTGGAGATCTCACAATGTTACCACCCATCAATTCCTCTCCGATCTCCACAAATGTCTAGACTCTGAGCAGTAGGGGCTAGGGGTTGTTTCTGGACAGGCCATGACTGCTATGGTAGCTCCGTCAGTCAGTCTGGCACTGTCAAAATACAAATAAAAGTGGTCAAATACTTGCTTCCTCTGTCCTTGGGAAAATCTCAATTGCATTTTCTTAATTCGTTGCATCCTCTCTCCTCGTTTCCTTCTCAAACCCGATTGGCTGAGAAGGTCAGAAGTCCCTCCCCTCTCACCTTCTTATCCAATGAGTTTTGAAAAGGAGGCGAGGACCGAGAATGTAAGGAATGAAGGAAACGCAATTCAAATTCCCCCCTTGTTTCCTCCGTTCCTTACCTCCCCCTCAAAGCACATTAGGGGGGAGGAGGCAACGTTCCTCCCCTCGGGCTCCAATGCACTTTCAAGGAGAGGCAAGGAGTGGAGGAAACAAGGACAGAGGGAGCAAGAATGTGATGTCTAGTTCACACCCACACACACATACACATTCACTGCTTGAAGGGTATACTGATTATAATGATGTCGTTATTGGTTATTATTATGGACAATTATTTTGTTGACAGAACCCATTGTATTATATTATTGTATTAAATTATTATATCAACTATAAAAAAATATATATAGAAAAGCTGTTTTATCTTTTTCATTGTTCTGGAAGGTTTAGCATGGCTATAAATGATAGAGAAGTGAACTAAAGCACAAACAGACCTGGCTACTAGGCATAATAAAGAAACATGCGGTGTCCGTGTGACATTTTGAATGACGTGGATGTTTCGTTGTTGCTAGGAGTTATGGTCTCATTGTGCCTACCTAGACTCTTAATCCTGGTACTACACATGTGAAGCTGGGAGAAAATGATATTTAATTGTATATCAAACCATTTTGAAATGTTGAGCCTGATGTCACACATTGGCCCCTTTTTATTTATAGATAGACCCATGCAGGCAACCTATTCCAGACCGGTCTGCAAGTTTTAATGTTTGAATAGCGTTTGTAGCTTAAACGGTGGAATACTACTTACGACCAGAATGTTTCCAATTGAAGTCTAGGGCCATTGAAATGCATTAGGATTTATGTAAATATGGCTGTAGTGTGAAAAGTATGAGTGGTATCAAGAAATAGTTTTTCAAGCAATCTGGATGTGAATTTTTGTGTTGATGGCTTTTACGGTTTTGGCGCTACAGGTGGCTGTGGAATGATAATAAAAAGTATGAACAGCTTCTAAAATTCTATTAAAATCTATTAATTCCTCAGGCTACTGTCAGTATTTTACTTAAAAAATAGGGCACATTAGCATTAGCTCAGATTGATGAGCTATAGATTTCACTGGAGCCCAAATCAATCCTCAGAGATGATTAAGATAAACTATATTCTTACATGTCATGCTGATTAGTGTTGAATATTAATATTATAGAATACATTTTTTTAATGTTTTGATTTGTTTAACCTTTATTTAACCAGGAGAAGCACCTTGAGACACAGTTTTCATTTGCAAGGAAGACCTAGCCAAGGCAGCAGCAATGGGCTACAAGAGAACTTCAGGATGCATAGCATATATGCATAGCAAGTTCTCAGTTCTGGAGCCTGGACTTGGGAAGGGTTTGCACCAGGTGGAAAGTTATGAAACAGTTGTAAGAGATTGCATATATAACAAACAAAATGTTCAAACTTTGCATCACGATGCAAACATTGGTACAAGCAATAGTTACATCTACAGAGCCATGGTAAGTCCTAATGTGCCCTATGAGGGCTCTCTCATTTAAAGACTGATGGGTGAAGTGACGTCCACTATCGGCCTCCCAGATGGCAACCTATTTTCTATATAGTACACTACTTTTGGAGTCCATAGGCGACCAAAATAGGGCTCTGTTCAAAAGTAGTGCACTATGTAGTGCATAGGGTGCCATTTAGGGTGCAGCCACGGTTTCATTTAATAACCAACATAATTAAAAGCCCCTCCACAGAGAGTGAATACACACATTTCCCTTATGAAAGATATTACACTGGGTTAACATGACTTCGCGGCATAAAAACCTGTCCTTGGTGGTGGTGTACTTGGTTAATATTCCAGACACGGAAGAACAGGCACTCACCGTCTGCTCTTTCAAACACAATGGTCCCGCTCTGCTCTAACGGGTGCATTAGCCATTTCATTGACCTGAATTGCTCCCTAGTTACATTTACATATTTACATTTAAGTCATTTAGCAGACGCTCTTATCCAGAGCGACTTACAAATTGGTGCATTCACCTTATGATATCCAGTGGAACAACCACTTTACAATAGTGCATCTAACTCTTTTAAGGGGGGGGGTGTTAGAAGGATTACTTTATCCTATCCTAGGTATTCCTTAAAGAGGTGGGGTTTCAGGTGTCTCCGGAAGGTGGTGATTGACTCCGCTGACCTGGCGTCGTGAGGGAGTTTGTTCCACCATTGGGGTGCCAGAGCAGCGAACAGTTTTGACTGGGCTGAGCGGGAACTGTACTTCCTCAGAGGTAGGGAGGCGAGCAGGCCAGAGGTGGATGAACGCAGTGCCCTTGTTTGGGTGTAGGGCCTGATCAGAGCCTGAAGGTACGGAGGTGCCGTTCCCCTCACAGCTCCGTAGGCAAGCACCATGGTCTTGTAGCGGATGCGAGCTTCAACTGGAAGCCAGTGGAGAGAGCGGAGGAGCGGGGTGACGTGAGAGAACTTGGGAAAGTTGAACACCAGACGGGCTGCGGCGTTCTGGATGAGTTGTAGGGGTTTAATGGCACAGGCAGGGAGCCCAGCCAACAGCGAGTTGCAGTAATCCAGACGGGAGATGACAAGTGCCTGGATTAGGACCTGCGCCGCTTCCTGCGTGAGGCAGGGTCGTACTCTGCGAGTACTATGCATACAGGATAGAGAAAGTAGCATCTTGAAGTGAAGGGGGCACTGGTCAACTGATTGGCTGATGATCAATACATCAAGTGTATTGTCCCAGTGGTAATCCATCTAAAGAGTGATGATTGATTCAAAAAGGGGTGAGGAGCATTGACTCAAGAATAGGTAGGAATTTAATCAAAAAGGGCTGGGAATTGACTTGACTCAAAGGGTGATGATTGACTCGACAAAGGGTGATGATTGACTCGACAAAGGGTGATGATTGACTCGACAAAGGGTGATGATTGACTCGACAAAGGGTGATGATTGACTCGACAAAAGGGTGATGATTGACTCGACAAAGGGTGATGATTGACTCGACAAAGGGTGATGATTGACTCGACAAAGGGTGATGATTGACTCGACAAAAGGGTGATGATTGACTCGACAAAAGGGTGAGGATGGACTCAAGAAGGGGTGAGGTATGACGCCGAGGATGTCCTACAATGAACGCCACACACACACACACACTGTCCTTGACTACTGCACTGTCGTCCTTCTGCACGTGTCGTCCTTTTGTAGGCACAGGCTTTACAGCTCTCCATGAAATTGTCATATTTCTTCATGTGCTTTGCGCGGATGTTCTGTCTTCACAAAATTGCCAAGACCAAAAGGGTAAAACCAAGGGGCTTAACATTCCTTTTGTTACATGCGATGCACAGTATTGACATGCCTGCTCTTCAAGGTCTCTCTTGTTACGTCGGCAAAGACTCAAGGTCCTACTCTCTGCACTGAACATCTCAGACCTTGTGCTGTGGCACCTGAACAGTCCACGTGACCCTTGAGCCTCTTCGGTCGTTTCCCACACTTTTGGAGAGTGTTGCACTCTCACAGAGACCATCAAAGCTTTCGGTGGCAGGCAATGATCTTTCCCTTGCGTGTGTAGATTGATGAGGGGGGGGGAAACTATTTCATCACTTTTAGAAGAAGGCTGTAACCTAACAAAATGTGGAGAGAGAAACGAACATTAGACTTCAATCAGGTAATTTTTTGGGTCGCCAAAAATATGCCTTAACCAGTTTCCAAGTGGGTGGTGCTTCAGTTGACTGGGACGTTGTGATCTTTTTATTATGTGAACTAGAAATACCGCTTCCTCCCTCGATTTAAAGTATTTTGCAGAACGGAGGGAGAGGTTTTACATGATGTGAAAGTTCATTAATGAAGATTTTCTGCAGTTTCACATCATGTATGATCGTGAAACAATTCACCATCCATGAGATGTTTAAAAACTATAGTTCCCTCTAGTTCGCTCTATACATACTGTACTATAGAGCCTATTGTTCTACACAGGTCGATATACAGTACCAGTCAAAATAACTACTCATTCAAGGGTCTTTATATACATTTTGATTTGTTCAACACTTGTTTGGTTACTACATGATTCCATATGTGTTATTTCATAGTCTTGATGTCTTCACTATTATTTTACAATGTAGAAAATAGTGGAAAAAAAAAAAAAAACTTGAATGAGTAGGTGTGTCCAAACGTTTAACTGGTACTGTAAGTCTGACAGACATAATTCACCTGCAATCTGAAAGGCTCTGTCAAGTTTTCTGACTTCAATAGGTCTATTAAACGGATTCTGAGTAAGGAGCTATAATAGGGTCCATACATGGTCATTAACAGTGGCATTCTACAGTACAGAGCAACGTTTTCCATGGTGACGTCAGTTTGCTACCGAGTCGGGGATATGTCAAACAATGGAAGAATAGACGGGTGGGTTGACGACGTCATTGAAATAATGTGCATGCAACTCGGAGGTAAAAGGTTTTGTGTTGTCTTCTGAACGGTGTGAGAGAAAAATGTGGTATTTACCTGATTTTGTTTGATATTAATAGTTAGTAATTTATACTTAACGAATAGGAAGACATTTCTGTCCTGCTAGTGTCTGTGTTTTTATGGTCTCCAACTTTAGTTCCCTGCAGCTAATCTGGGCGTATGGTCACCAGAGATGGCTTGAGCTGACAAATGAGTTGACGACTGCATTACATAGACAAGAATGTGTTTTACTAGGGATGGCTTAGGAGTAGAACAATCCCTCATTGTCTCAAAATCATCCTTGTATCTGGGAGACTAAGCCAGGGTGGGGTTAAGACAACAACCCACGTGCAGATAACGACAGGATGAACCCAGAGTGGCTTATGATGCTCCTTGGTTTGCATGGGAGGGGTTGAACCAACCATGACTGAGCATTGTTAGTGTCAGCTATAAATAGTACTCTGCATTTGTGTAAAGGTTAGGTTACTCGGTCCAACACTCAAGGGTGGGGGGTCGACCAGCCTCATTATTGCAATAATTAATTGATATTGAATAAAGATGATTGTTTGAAGAAATGACAAAGTCTCTCTCACTTGATTAGAATATTCCATGACAATAAGATAGCTTGCAACAATGACAAGAAGCTGCTGTGTGGTGAATCGTAGATGGCTTGTTTCAACTAGATGTATCTTGTTCTTGATACCATCTCTTGTTGTGGTTTGACTCGTAAACTGTGTATTTGAGTCCCTATTGGGCAAATGTATTCATGTTGTCAGTAAACAATTGCAGACGAAATATAGCTTACATGTCAATAATCCTTTTATTGTAAGCCAACCCTGTCTGTTTTTGCCTCGTAGTTGCGCACACATCGGGTTTTGTTGGTAAACACCTCACCCGTCTATATGAATATTCGTTGATCGAGAGCATCCAGGTGCAGCACCTGCATGAACCAGTTGCTTTACCAGATAAGTGCCACGTTCTGCTCGTGCATATCAGTGATTAAAACATTTATTAAAGTAAGTCATCATATCTGTTGTCATTGAAATAGACTATTTTTGTCTGAATGGCATGCATTATATTGACTGGCTTGGCATGTGGACTGTAGACAAGGAGGTAAGGGAATGCTTTGAAGAGACAAAAGAAGAGAGAACCAATTCATGTGCCTGTGGAGACTGCAGATGGAGAGAGAGAGTGTGTGTGTGTAACTGTGCAGACTGCAGAAGAGCAGACACCCAGTAGGTGAGGAAGCCTTACATAGTCAGGGTGTCACAAAGGTGCAGGTTTCCGGTTGAGCCTCCAGGAGATTTGAATGAAAAAGAAAGTTACCTTTGGAGAGGTCCTGGCACTCAACTCTTCACTTTAATTGCCTGCACAGTACGCTGGTGCTTAAGAGATTCCCGTAGGTGTTCATTTTCTCCTATATTCTCTGCAGCTTCCGCCTCCATTAACATTTCATTGACGTCATTGGGAGAAAAAAAAACAGAGCTAGCATCCCCGATTTCGCAGAGACCCGATTCCATTCCCACACACACACACACACACACACACACACACACACACACACAGAGAAAAACCCTGCGTGGGCTGATTGCAGTTATTGAGCACTGCGTCTGTCTGAATGACAGCACATTAACAGACTGAACAAAAACAGACGTCAATGACCAGATAGAGAGAGGGAGGGTCGAGGATGCATAGAGAGCGAGGGAGAGAGAGAGGGAATGAATGAATGACGGACAAATAAAGCCTACTGATCTTGACAGTGTGTGAGAGATGATAGGAGCAGAGAGAAAGTGAGGCTGGATCAGAAGGTGTCGACACACAGGGTCTCCAGAAATGGAAGGGTGGAAGTAAACCCGAAAATCTAGGACTTAATAATTCAATAATATAGCAGCCATGTCTGCAGCCATTGCTGCTGTCGATTGCATCTCAAACAAGAGATAGTCACCAGGCTTCTCAAAAGGCATATGCATGATATTACCAGACAGGATTGATGTCAACACACAGACAAACCTGTCTTACCATATATTTTCATGCAGGTGTCTCATGGATCGATAGGTGCATAAGAGGTTATCTGGTAGAGGCATGGGTGAGGGGAAGAGAATATCATATAATAATAATAATCTATGCCATTTAGCAGACACTTTAATTCAGAACGACTTATAAGTCCCAGCGGGAATCAAACCCAGGATCCTTTCAAGTACCATGCCCTACCAACTGAGCCACACAGGACCACAGAAGAGATTCAATGTGACTAGACAAAACATGGCTAGGAGAAATAAAACATTGCCTCCCAGCATGCCTGCTGCCCTACTGACAACACCTCATACACCTACACTAGGAGAGCACAGAACCGCGGCAAAACCGCAAGCTACCAAGAGAGGATTGTTGACCTTGAATTATGTCACTCTAAGTGACACAGAAGATCCTCAAGGTGCCAGTTTCACAGTGTGGCTTTGGGGTTGTGAAATCTGTAATGTAATCACCACCCAGTTCATGCTGAGGACACTCTTTGATCTGATGGGCTGCTGCTAAACGAGCCCAATACTACGAATCTGGTTTGAGGAGTTAGCGAGGTAACTTTTGTCAACTCTGAGCTTCTCTGGATAACCGACGACACAAAAGTGGGACACTTTTTAGTCCGGTACATTTCTATGGCACCGAATCCTTCAGAACAAACCTGCTCCAGGGCAGGCTAACTCAGAGCTAAATCCACTTATCCTGAATGAAGTGTAAGAGCCAACGCTGGAGTAGAGAAGCAGGTACGGAGAGTGAACATTTAATAGTGCCAGGGAGGAAGAACGGGAGCAGTCGTGACAGTACCCCCCCCTCTAGGGGCGCCACCCAGCGTCCCAGCTGGACTAGCCTGACGGGCCGGCCGAGCATGGGCGCTGGACCAGCCGGCTGGGGCGCAGGAGCCCGGCGAACTGGCAAAGGCGTAGGAGCTTGGTGAACCGGCAGACCTGACGAACCGGCAGAGGCGTAGGAGCCTGGAAAACCGGCAGAGGCGTGACAGTTTGGAGCGGGAGCAGGCGTGACAGTTTGAGCCGTGAGTCGAGGACCAATCAAATTAGATTCCCTCCCTCTCGCAAAGAGTCCTCATTCCTTAATTCTCCGGACCATGTTTGAGGAAGAAAACGGACCAAATATTTTTTTCATTTTGTGTGTTAAAAATAGTAATATTCAAATACATATAACACATCAAATTTAGTAATGTAACAGGATGCATTTGGAACTTCACATGCAGTAAAACCTTCCTATGACTTGATACTATTTTATCAATAGGAGTGGGGGAAAGCAATGGTATGCGTAAGAAAGATGTCACCAGCTAGTTACAGAAAAGCTTAAGTAGATCTAGCTAGATTCGTAGTATAGACTTTTTGTCAGTAGGCGAAAACAAGACGAAACAACGAAAAATGGCCTTAAGGTGGGAAGAACTGAATTGAGGGTCAAAACAAAACAAGGCTTCACTTCAAGTGGCCTAGGGTGGCCTGGTGGTCTAAGCTGCGGTCTCTGGAACACATAAATCGCTGCAACATGGGTTTGAATCTGGCCCACTGCTCTTTCAGCATTTCTCTTTCCTCTCCTATCTATCCTGCCCCACTCCTTTAAAAAGAGAAAAAAGTTTACTTCAGTATTGACATAAAGGAAGTCCTGATTCATCCCCAATCTAGAGTTACCAGCTCTGTGTCACCTGAGTGCGTCATCACAGCACTGAGCGCTGTAATGGGAATAAGTCCCATCGGACAGCTGAGCACTATGCAGTCATGTGAGTCAACAGGTGCAATGATATTGAAATGTGCAAATTCTGTGCAATCATGCATACCAGGAAGGATAGCTATCATCATGGCGCCAGCTAATAGGGATACAAATAAAGATTAAAGAGCAGTTGAACCAAAAAACGATGCATCTGGTTGTAAACGGCCTACGTTGCATCGACATTAGCCAAAACCAGAATTGAGATGATGCACACTTGCATCCCAAGTGCCACTTGTCAATATTCCAAAGTTCAAAACCCATTTGCGAGACCTTCGTGTTCTACCGCGACCTGTTATGTAACATGATTTGTTATGAGAGACTGTCAGACAGACGCGCACACTCTGGTAATAGGTAGTGAGAAAGTTGTAAAAAACAATACGCTGATTTAGCCTAACGTGGCCTGCCTACTCAATGTGCCTGCTAGCTACTAGCTAGCCTTATTGACAAACAGAGATGGAACTAGCTGGTGATTTTGGGCACTGATAAACACTGGCAACTGCACCGCCCGCAACCGCAGGGCTCTCCAGAGGGTGGTGCGTTCTGCCCAACGCATCATCGGGGGCAAACTCCCTGCCCTCCAGGTCGGCTACAGCACCCGATGTCACAGGAAGGCCAAAAATATCATCAAGGACAACAACCGCCCGAGCCACTGCCTGTTCACCCCGCTATCATCCAGAAGGCGAGGTCAGTACAGGTGCATCAAACCTGGGACCGAGAGACTGAAAAACAGCTTCTCTCTCTCAAGGCCATCAGACTGTTAAATAGCCATCACTACGCGGTTCCACCCGGTTACGTAACAGTGTACCTTAGAGGCTGCTGCCCTAATATACATAGACTTGAAATCACTGGCCACTTTAATATTGGAACACTAGTCACTTTAATAATGTTTACATATTTTTGCTTTACTCATCTCATATGTATATACTGTATTCTATTTTACTGTATTTTAGACTATGCCACTACGACATTGCTCATCCTAATATTCATATTTTCCTTAATTCCATTCTTTTACTTGTAGGTTTGTGTGTATTGTTGTGAATTGCACTGTTGGCGATAGAAACACAAGAATTTTGCTACATCCGCAATAACATCTGCTAAACATGTGTATGTGACCAATAAAATTTGATTTGATTTACGATAGTTTGACAGCTTGTAGACAAGTTGTAGACATGTTCTCAGAAATCAGTCTTGAGCGCAGACGATTCGATACTGTCTGCAGTGCACAACTAGCTCTCATGCAAATCTTTTTACTTGAGAAAATACTGCACCAAACACAGATATGTAAATTGCGTGACTAAGAACTCTACAAATGTTGTATTTATTTATCTTAATTTGGACTATTTTGAGGGTAAAATGTTGCTACTGTGAGTCAAGAGGGACAAACAACAATACATGCTAGTGTATGATATACACTACAGTACAAGACCAAAAGTATATGGAAAATATATTTTTATAAAATAATGAATATGGTGTGAGATAGATGACAAATTGTTCACCCCAATCAACTGTACTCTCTATGGCCATCAATGATATGTCCAAAACATAAATCGTTCCCTCTATTTTAGAGCCAGCCCATGTGTGAGGCCTGAATGCGAGCCTGTCCACTATGATTACAGATGCTGCAAATCAATGACGGCAGAAGCTTAGGAGTGGTCGACGCTGACGGCACTCACTTCCGAATGACGCACATCGGAGAGGAAAGAACACCCGGACCACAGGAGAACAGCTGGACTGTGAAAAACATGGCAAAAAAGGTAACAGTGTCTCATAAGTGACTGTGAAAGGAAGTAGAACCTTGATGTGGCACCTGCTAGAAAGTACAAAGCACACACAGCAATAGCCTGCCATGTTGAAAACATGAACACAACATTAATATCGAACTACAGTTCACACAAGGAAGTGCCATATCTGCTTTTAGACTGTGAACTAATCTAACAGTTTCTTTGTCCCGCTACACCCTCTCTCTCCCGAGAAAGAGTAAAAGAAACCGAGAACATGAGTCATTTCACATCAATAGTATTTTTGCTCAGTCCTCCAAAAATAACTCAACTGTTTTGGTCTTTTTTCGTCATAGTATCCCAACTAGAAGTCCTGTATTGCTATGCCTTGTCCACTACACGACTCACAGTCCAGCCAGTAAGGGAAGGGCTTAAGGCGTGCTTCCCATCCTAAACAGTTTGGGTATATACTATGAGGTCATTTTGTGATGTTTGTTTGTTTTTTGATCTTCGGCAAGGTTTTTTTTGCGACTGTTCGTGCACAGGTGATTTTTTTCTTGAGGCAAGCTAAGTTCAAAGCCAACGTCTACGCCCCTTCGTCGGTCATTGGTCAACAGTAGGGCTTCTTCAAAGAACTGTCATTCAACTGTCATCCCCCAGTTTTACCATTGGAATATGATACAAAATGAGGCAATGGTATGCTTTAGGAACATGTGGACGCCTCCGAGTGGTCAGGTAGGCTGTTTGGAGTAATTACAGTTTTCAGTACCAGTCAAAAGTTTGGACACACCTACTCATTCAAGTGTTTCTCTTTATTTTTTATATTTTCTGCATTGTAGAATAATAGTGAAGACATCAAAACTATGAAATAACACATATGGAATCATGTAGCACGCTCTTGGCATTCTCTCAACCAGCTTCACCTGGAATGCTTTTTCAACAGTCTTGAAGGAGTTCCCAGATATGCTGAGCACTTGTTGGCTGCTTTTCCTTCACTCTTTGGTACAACTCACCCAAAACCATCTCAATTCGGTTGAGGTCGGGTGATTGTGGAGGCCAGGTCATCTGATGCAGCATTTCATCACTCTTCTTGGTCAAATATCCCTTACACAGCCTGGAGGTGTGTTGGGTTATTGTCCTTTTGAAAAACAAATGATAGTCCCACTAAGCGCAAACCAGATGGGATGGTGTATCGCTGCAGAATGCTGTGGTAGCCATGCTGGTTAAGTGTGCCTTGAATTCTAAATAAATCCCAGACAGTGTCACCAGCAAAGCACTCCCACACCATCACACCTCCTCCTCCATGCTTCATGGTGGGAACTACACATGCAGAGATCATCCGTTCACCTACTCTGCATCTCACAAAGAGACAGTGGTTGGTACCAAAAATCTCAAATTTGGACTCAAACCAAAAGACAGATTTCCACTGGTCTAATGTCCATTGCTCGTGTTTCTTGGCCCAAGCAAGTCTCTTCTTCTTATTATTGGTGTCCTTTATTAGTGGTTTCTTTGCAGAAATTCGACCATGAAGGCCCGATTCACGCAATCTCCTCTGAACAGTTGTTGAGATGTGTCTGTTACTTGAACTCTGTGAAGCATTTATTTGGGCTGCAATCTGAGGTGCAGTAAACTCTAATGAATTTATCCTCTGCAGCAGAGGTACCTTTGGGTCTTCCTTTCCTGTGGCGGCCCTCATGAGAGCCAGTTTCATCATGGCGCTTCATGGTTTTTGCGACTGCACTTGAAGAAACTTTCAAAGTTCTTGACATTTTCCAGCTCATTTATAATATAATTTATGATAAATATTACTGTTCACTACATTCTCACCTCTTGACTTTTTCCCCATTTTGTTGTGTTACAGCCTGAATTTTAAAATGGATTACCTTTAATGAATTTGTAAACATTTTGAAAAACGTAATTCCACTTTGACATTGTGGCTTGTCAAAGTCAAGCGCAGAATTTCAAACACCAATTCAACCACAAAGACCAGGGAGATTTTCCAATGCCTCGCAAAGAAGGGAACCTATTGGTAGATGGGTAAACAAATAAAAAGCAGACAGTGACTATCCCTTTGAGCAATGTGAAGTTATTAATTACACTTTGGATTGTGTATCAATACACCCAGTCACTACAAAGATACAGGTGTGCTTCCTAACTCAGTTGCCAAACATGAAAGGATCCGCTCAGGGATTTCACAAAAAGGTAAATTGTGTCTTTAATACAGTTAGAGTTTAATGGCTGTGATTGGAGAAAATTGAGGATGGATCAAAAACATTGTAATTACTCAACAATACTAACATAAATTACAGATTGAAAAGGAAGCCTGTAGAGGATAAAAAAAATATTCCAAAACATCAATCCTGTTTGCAATAAGGCACTAAAGTAGAACTGTTAAAAATGTGGCAAAGAAATTAACTTTATGTCCTGAATACAAAGCGTTATGTTTGGGGCAAATCCAACACGACACTCAAATTTTCAAGCATGGTGGTGGCTGCATCATGTTATGGGTATGCTTGTCATTGGCAAGGACTATGGAGTTTTTTAGGATAGAAAGAAACGGAATAGAGCTAAGCACAGGCAAAAAACTAGAAGAAAACCTGGTTGTCTGCTTTCCAACAGACACTGGGAGATAAGTTCACCTTTCACTGAGAAAATCACCTAAAACACAAGGCCAAATATACACCAAGATGACATTGAATGTTCCTGAGTTGCCTAGTTACAGTTTTGACTTAAATCAGCTTGAAAATCTATGGCAAGACTTGACAATGTCTGTTTAGCAATGATCAACAACTAACATGACAGAGCTTAAAGAATTCTAAAAAGAATCATGTGCAAATATTGTACAATCCAGGTGTGCAAAGCTCTTAGAGACTTACACAGAAAGACTCACAGCTGTAAATGCTGTCAAGGTGATTCTGACATGTATTGATTCAGGGGTGTGGATACTTTTGTAATCAATATATGTATATTAGTGTTTTTTTTTTTTTGTGTACATCGTTGACAAAAAATTACAATTAAATCAATTTTAATCCCACCTTGCAACATAACAAAACTGTAGAAAAGGTCAAGGGATGTGAATACTTTCTGAAGGCACTTTAAATGTAATGAACTTCCTTTATGCAACAAAATATTGAGGAGGATTGGGCTGTACCTTAGAAAACCTGGATTATTGTGTCCCAACCACATCTAGGCTATAATATTGTCATTGGACATCACCCAACTCTACTTTCAATACAGGCTACACAGTGCTTAGTCTTTCTCACGTTCCTGACCTGTTGTCTGTTATTTTTGTATGTGTTTAGTTGGTCAGGGCGTGAGTTGGGGTGGGCATTCTATGTTTTGTGTTTCTATGTTTAGGGTTTGTAATTAGCCTTATATGGTTCTCAATCAGAGACAGGTGTTTGACGTTTCCTCTGATTGGGAACCATATAAAGGTAGGGTGTTCACACTGTTTGTTTGTGGGTGGTTGTCTTCCGTGTCTGTATGTATGTGCGTACCACACGGGACTGTAGCGTTTTTTGTTTGTAGTCTATACCTGTTCGTGCGTTCTTCGTGTTATTTGTAAGTTCTCTAGTTCAGGTCTGTCTTCGTTCGTTTTGTTATTTTGTATTATTCCAAGTGTTGTTTCGTGTTCGTCTTCGTCGTTTAATAAATTCATTATGTTTTCTAAACCCGCTGCATGTTGGTCTGATCCCTACTCCTCCTCTTCGGACGAAGAGGAGGAGAACAAGCGTTACAGTCTTACTACTTACATAAAGGCAGTGTAAATTGTAGGTGAATCTAAGGGAACATTTCTTTGCCGCATGATACTGTATTAAATTTCAATTGCAGAACCAATACACGGAATATACCAAACATTAGGAACACCCCCATATAGGTGGCTGGATGCCCTACGGGTGGTGGACCATTTTATTTGTATTTTTTAGGGGGTATATCAGCTTTAATATTGTAGATAGATTGTAGCTCTCCCTTAAGGGGAGCAAGACAAAGGAGCTGATCGTGGACTACAGGAAAAGGCAGGCCGAACAGGCCCCCATTAACATCGACGGGGCTGTAGTTGAGCGGGTCGAGAGTTTCAAGTTCCTTGGTGTCCACATCACCAACAACCTATCATGGTCCAAACATACCAAGACAGTCGTGAAGAGGGCACGACTTAACCTTTTCCCCCTCAGGAGACTAAAAAGATTTGGCATGGGTTCTCAGATCCTCAAAAGGTTCTACAGCTGCACCATCAAGAGCATCCTGGCCAGTTGCATCACCGCCAAGTATGGCAACTGCTCGGCACCTGACCGTAAGGCGCTACAGAGGGTAGCGCGAACGGCCCAGTACATCACTGGGGCCAAGCTTCCTGCCATCCAGGACCTATATAATAGGCGGTGTCAGAGGAAAGCCCATAAATTGCCAGAGACTCCAGTTACCCAAGTTATAGACTGTTTTCTCTGGTAGTGTGAACACCCTACCTTTATATGGTTCCCAATCAGAGGAAACGTCAAACACCTGTCTCTGATTGAGAAACAGACGCCTCACAAGTCCTCAACTGGCAGCTTCATTAAATAGTACCCGCAAAACACCAGTCTCAACGTCAATAGTGAAGAGGCGACTGGGATGCTGGCCTTCTAGGCAGAGTTGCAAAGAAAAAGCCATATCTCAGACTGGACAATAAAAGATTAAGATGGGCAAAAGAACACTGGACAGAGGAAGATTGGAAAAAAGTGTTATGGACAGACAAATCTAAGTTTGAGGTGTTTGAATCACAAAGAAGAACATTTGTGAGACGCAGAAAAATTTTAAATATGCTGGAGGAGTGCTTGACACCATCTGTCAAGCATGGTGGAGGCAATTTGATGGTCTGAGGGTGCTTTGGTGGTGGTAAAGTGGGAGATTTGCACAGGGTAAAAGGGATCGTGAAGAAGGAAGGCTATCACTCCATTTTGCAACGCCATGCCATACCTTGTGGACGCCGCTTAATTGGAGCCAATTTCCTCCTACAACAGGACAATGACCCAAAGCACAGCTCCAAACTGTGCAAGAACTATTTCGGGAAGGAGTCAGCTGTTATTCTGTCTATAATGGAGTGGCCAGCACAGTCACCAGATCTCAACCCTATTGAGTTGTTGTGGGAGCAGCTTAACCGTATGGTATGTAAGAAGTGCCAATCCAATTTGTGGGAGGTGCTTCAGGAAGCATGGGGTGAAATCTCTTCAGATTACCTCAACAAATTGACAACTAGAATGCCAAAGGTCTGCAAGGCTGTAATTTCTGCAAATGGAGGATTCTTTGACAGAAGCAAAGTTTGAAGGACACAACTATTATTTCAATTAAAAATCATTATTTATAACCTTGTCAACGTCTTGACTATATTTCCTATTCATTTTGCAACTCATTTCATGTATGTTTTCATGGAAAACAAGGACATTTCTAAGTGACCCCAAACTTTTGAACGGTAGTTCAAAACTTCCAGCTTATACATACTTCTAATTGAGTGTATGTAAACTTCTGACCCACTGGGAATGTGATGAAAGAAATAAAAGCTGAAATAAATCACTCTACTATTATTCTGACATTTCACATTCTTAAAATAAAGTGGTGATCCTAACTGACCTAAAACAGGGAATTTTTACTGGGATTAAATGTCAGGAATTGTGAAAAACTGAGTTTAAATGTATTTGCCTAAAGTGTTTATCATCTTCCGACTTCAACTGTATCCAAGCTCTGCAGATTTTGCTGTGAAGAGAGACTCATTATATCATTTGTTTTGGTACTGTCCATATGTAGCTTGTTTTTTGTCACTGCTCCAGGAATGGCTGAAGAATTGTATCATTTACCTGGAACTCTGCAAATAGCACTGCTTGGTGATTTGAAGTCAGTGAAATCGATCAATAATATAATAATACTTTTAGAAAATTGTTTTCTTTCATTTACAATCTGTAAAAACTGAGAATAGAAATGTTCAGAACTTTTGTGAAACATCACTGGACAGTTGAAAAAAACATAGCATACTACTAAAAAAACAAAAACATACTACTATACCCCTTTCAAAAGCACTTAAATATTTTGTCTTGCCCATTCACCCTCTGAATGGCACACATACAGTCCATTTCTCAATTGTCTCAAGGCTTAAAAATCCTTCTTTAACCTTTCTCCTCCCCCTTCATCTACACTGATTCAAGTGGATTTAACAAGTGACATCAATAAGGGATCATAGCTCCCACCTGGTCAGTCTGTCATGGAAAGAGGTGTTCTTAATATTTTGTATATTCAATGTACATGTCAAAAGTTACTACTTATTTATCAGTATTTAAGAGAGAGGAAATGACCCGAACCAGATGGAATATTTGCTAAACAACCCTAATTCCTGAAGGGCAGGAGTAGAGAGAAATACATTCTGAATGGAAGTGGCGTAATCCTAAACTCAGACGACAGGAGTTCACAAGGGTCCCTGTTGCATTATGATTACAACGGCTCATATGAACAATTTCCGTCTGGTGCTGCCTCAGCTTCCGGCTGCCCTTTACGGAATGCCAATGGCGCAATTAGCGCCCCCCAAGCAACAGGAAGCGCTGTGCCCTCTGGGGACAAGAGAGCATGGCGTTGAATTCATAACTACAATAGTGGTACAGACAGTAGTCCTTGGAGTAAGGGAGTGTGTACACGTAATACTATGAAATGATTAATGGGGCACTACTTAAAAGTCAGCAAGAAACGGTGAAATAGTTAATAATAATAACTACGGTTCATTTATAATTCTGAAGTCAATTCAGTTCTAAAAATAAGGCATGCATTATTGGAGACAGAATATATTTTACAAAACAAATACGATTTATTTAGGAATAACAAGGCTAAAACAATGAATATACAGAATGAATGAACAATAGAGATTGCAATTGTAAAATGACGTAATACAGAATCAGAATAACAAACAGGGAATGGGGATTAGAGGGCCTAAAATCAAACAAACACTTATTCTTGATATAATAATACAAGTAACAGCCTACAGGTTACACGCTCACATTCAAATCGGGGAAACGACACGTGAGATTGAGCTGGATACTCTTACGTATATCCTGTCTGGAACCAACAGTCTTCAGGAAACTCTCCGTGGTGTAGAGTCCAAAACAAAGGATTTCAGAAGTCCAGCATCTCAAGGTCCCCACGGGGGGTGGGCGGTGATCCTTGAATGATTTTGTAGTTCACAAATGACAGCAACCATACGGCTGGTCTCTGTCCGAACACAAGAAGCAGTTCACACGCTCGTTCCAGGGTTGTAAACTGAACAAGAGGTCAGGCCTGTTGTCAGGAGAGCTATGATTGGCACAGGTGAGGAAAAAGTTCTAGGGGCCGAGCCCGCCCCCATTCATCTCCTGCATTGTTCTGTGACCTGTGCAGCCTATGAATCAATAAATTGCCCACACGATTTTGCACCCTCTCATAAAGTATTCCAACGTCTGTGTGAAGACTGTGTGGTCGCACAGATACCAAACAACATACTTTCCCTTGGACATCTTGGATACTGATAGTCCAGGGGCCGTATTTATCAAGTGTCTCCGAGAAAGAGTGCTGATCACTTTTAGATAATAATTAATAAGATTAAATGGACAGGAGAGACCTGATCCTAGATCAACACTGCTAACTTTGAGACGCTTGATACTTATGGACCCAGAGCTCAAGAGCATGTTCATTCAGGTGAGACATTCATGGAAAGAATGAACTCAACTGACACAATCTATAGAGGACATAATGACAAAGAACAAAATGTGGAGGCATTTACAGAAAAGTATCCCATTATTTGGCTATTTCATTACTTTACAGCCAATTTAAATTTTATTTGATAGCGGCTACTTTGTAGAAAGAACCTTGGCAATATGCTAATGTTTCCAATGAATGAGGTACAAGTCTGAATCATTACTCAAACAAGTTTACTTTAGGTGCAATGCGTCATTGATATGTTCCCCAGAACCATATCTTGCATCGTTCTGGGGGGCGAGGTTGAGATGTTGGACTAGAGTGGCAGAACCAGCGCGGATCCTCTTTGGTAGCTAACTCTAACCCTTCCTCTCTGAAACCAGACCTCTTCAAACATTGTCTTAACTTGTCCTCCTCTTCACCTCAACCTTTAAAAAAAATAAAAATTAACCAGCACTTGCACTTGACCCCCCCCCCCCTCCCTTCTAGTGCTGACTCTACTGACAGCTACATTATTGAGGAAAACTGTACTTTCTAGGCCTGTGGTGTGTGGTTGTCCCACCTAGCTATCTTAAAATGAATGCACTTAACTGTAAGTCGCTCTGGATAAGATAACTAAAAAGCAAGTCTATCCTCTAACTTTCTGAAATTCAAACAGCCAGGTCTCGGTGCACCCCCTGGAAAATCGTGATTCGCCAGATATGTGACACAAAACCAGCGCACTGGAATTATTCCACATTTTCCGTCAAATCCCACAGTCTGTCGAAAAACAAGGTGCAAATTAGTCAATTAAAGTTTTTTTAAATTTATTTTACCTTTATTTAACTAGGCAAGTCGGTTAAGAACAAATTCTTATTTACAATGACGGCCTACCCCGGCCAAAACCTAACCCGGACGACGCTGGGCCAATTGTGTGCCGCCCTATGGGACTCCCAATCCCGGCCGGTTGTGATACAGCCTGGAATCGAACCAGGGTCTGTAGTCACGCCTCTAGCACTGAGATGCAGTGACTTAGACCGCTGTGCCACTCGGGAGCCCAATGATCCTACTGTATGTGCAGCAGCTGGACACAATTAGACAAGACAGTGCCATAGCTGTTTACATTGTTCTTATCACACTATGCCTGGCTGGATCTCCAATTAAACTAATTGTAGACACAGAGGACCTGAGAAGTAGAGACTTTTGTTAATTAAACAGACTTTGCTTAGTATGACAGTAGACAACCTGTCTCTTCTCTCATGTCTCAGGTGAATGAAGACTAAGTAGGCCCATGTACGGTACTCAAACAACATTTTGATTAACTTGAATCTTTACCTGCGTTGTCATAAACGCGCAACCGACTCCAAGTCGTTCAAATACAACACATATGTAATGCTCCACTTATTAATGCACTCACTGTGGTGAAACCTTTTAAACTAAACACAAAACACTTTTCACTTCACTCGTTTATCGCTCAAATCGCTCATCCTTTGTCAAGGCAAACCATGCTTGGATTGCTGGATGATCCAAGCGTGGTTTGTTTTGACAAAAGATGGATGGAACATCAAAATACATTCTCAGCACTTGACGTGATTGTTTTTTATGAATGAACAGTCATTCCTCCTTTGATGGTGCTGACATGCCTGCCTCGTTCTGCCTGCCATTCATGCTCGGTCTTATCCAAACAACAGACTTAACAGGGGGAGGTTTCACTACCGGTGGGTTGTTCTGGCTGCAAACCTCCCACACAACAAAACGTCTTTGTGTTTACAGTAGTGGTATTTTCATCTTTTGGTGGGTTGATGTGTCTGACATTTTTGTCTTCGAGTGGGTTGATGTGTGTATGACAGCAGAGGGGAAATAGTTTTGAGCAGCGGAATGAAGCAGTGTCTGGATATCAGCATTGTCTGTCAGAGAACCGAACATTGTGTGAATGGTAAACAAAACAAGAGGTAAAACTGGTGCCAGGTTACTTTAGGAGTACAATTATGTAATACTGTCACACCCTGATCTGTTTCACCTGTCCCTGTGATTGTCTCCACCCCCTCCAGGTGTCGCTTACTTTCCCCAGTGTATTTATCCCTGTGTTTCCTGTCTCTCTGTGCCAGTTCGTCTTGTATGTTTAGTCAAGTCAACCAGTGTGTTTTTCCCGTACTCCTTTTGCTATTCTCCTTTTTCTAGTCCTCCCGGTTTTGACCCTTGCCCGTTTCTGGGCTCTGTACCCGCCTGCCTGTCCATTCTGCCTGCCTTGACCACGAGCCTGTCTGCCACTCTGTACCTCCTAGACTCTGATCTGGTTTTGACCTTTTGCCTATGCACGATCATTCTCTTGCCTACCCCTTTGGATTAATAAACATTGTAAGACTCCAACCATCTGCCTCCTGTCTCTGCATCTGGGTCTCGCCTTGTACCTTGATAGTACGAACTGGCCATGACAGACCCAGCAGACTTGGACCAGCTCCACCACGCTGTCTCATGAGGAGGAGTTGGTACAGAGCCTTTTGGAAGGGCTCACGTCCTTGATAGAACACCACGACCATGGGTTAAAGGCTATTATGGAGTTGGGAGGGGGAGTTGGCTCAGAGGCTGCCTGCCACCTCTGGAAAAAAAACAATCACCCAGTAATTTTTCCCCCCCTATCTGTGGTGAATTTGTACTGCCTATCCCGCTCCCCGAAAACCCCGCTCGCCGCCTCCGGAGCGATATTCGGGGAATCCTGGTACCTGCCGGGGTTTTCTTTCTCAGTGCTTGCTTATTTTTGAGCTACAGCCATCTTTGTTTTCTTCAGACAGATTGAAGATAGCGTATATTATTACGCTAATGTCGGGAAGGGGGCTCTCCTGGGCTATGGCAGTTTGTGAGCAACAATCTGCCATTTGTGGTCATCTGGATGGATTCATGGCAGAAGTGAGAAAGGTATTTGAGTCTCCGGTTTCCAGGAGAAAGGCGGCCAGTAAACTGCTTGACTTCAAAACTCCCGTAGTGTGGCAGACTACGCGGTTGATTTTTGCACGTTGGCCGCCGAGAGTGCCTGGAATCCGGAGTCTCTTTTCGAAACTTTTTTGCACGGAGTATCTGAGGAGGTAAAGGATGAGCTAGCTGCTTGGGAATTGCCGATGGATCTCGACTCCCTTATCACCCTTACCATTAAAATTGATGGACGCCTAAGGGAACGCAAGAGTGAGAGAAGGTCTGGTCTCGGGCACACTCGTGCACCCGCTATGGCGTGTTCACCTCCAAGGGAATCCGGAAGTTTCCGAAGGCAGCTCTTCCGAGAGGATTCGAAGCCACCCGAGCACTCTCGGGAATCTACGACAGGTGAGTTGGATACTCCTGAGCCTATGCAATTGGGAAGAGCTAGGTTATCAGTTGGGGAACGCTCACGAAGGATGAATAATAACTGTTGTCTGTACTGTGGAGGGGCAGGACATTTTATAGCTACCTGCCCTATTAGGAAACCCTTGTCTCTAGTGGGTACCAGTACTATGGTACGACTATGGAGTCAGACTGGGAATTCCCTAATTCCCATCACCCGCACACCCCTTTTTGCTCTTGTGATGTGGGGAGACCAATCTAAGTCTCTCCGAGTGCTCATTGACTCTGGGGCTGATGAGAGTTTTAGGCCACGATAGCTTCGGAGCATGGTATACCCACCCGATGATTGATTGGACCACAAGCTCCATCCTGGGTTGGAGCCCATTTTGCCATTCCCACTGCCTTCAAGCAGCACAGCCTCCCTCAAGTCGTCTCCTCAGGATGTTAGCAAGACTGTGTATGTCTCTGCTATCCCAACAGAATACCATGACCTCCTGGAAGTGTTCAGTAAGGCACGTGCTACTTCCCTTCCCCTGCACCGTCCTTATGATTGTGCCATTGATCTTCTCCCAGGCACTACACCACCTCAGGGTCAATTGTATTCTCTGTCTGGACCAGAGACCAAAGCTATGGAGGAGTACATAGAGGAGTCCGTCCGTCTGCATCTCCTGCCGGTTTTTCTTTGTGGAGAAGAAGGACAAGACCCTGCGTCCGTGCATTGACTACCGGGGACTTAATGACGTTACTGTCAAGAATCGTTACCCCCCCCCCCCCCCACCTCTCCTCGACATTTGAACCTCTCCAGGGGCCACCATATTTTCCAAGTTGGACCTTCGAAATGCCTACCACCTGGTTCGGATACGCGAGGGGGAGTGTGGAAGATAGCCTTCAACACAGGCAGTGGACATTATGAGTACCAGGTCATGCAATTTGGACTCACCAACGCTGTTTAAGGCTTTGGTCAATGATGTGCTTCGGCACATGCTAAACCGGTTTGCGTTCGTGTACCTTGATGACATCCTGTTTTTTTTCCTGATCTGCACAAGAACATGTTCTTCATGTCAGACAGGTCCTCCAGCGCCTCCTGGAGAACCAACTGTTCGTGTAAGCCGAGAAGTGAGTTCCACCACTCTACAATCACCTTTCTGGGATATGTCATTGCTGAGGGAAATGTTCAGATGGATCCTGGAAAGGTGAAAGCAGTGGTGGATTGGCCTCAACCAATGTCCAAGGTGCAGTTGCAACGGTTCCTCGGGTTTGCAAACTTCTACCGCTGTTTCATTCGGGACTACAGCACCTTGGCGGCCCCCCTCTCGGCACTCACCTCTCCCAAGGTACCGTTCAAATGGTCTCCAGCTGTCGACAAAGCCTTTGTGGACCTGAAGCATCGGTTCACAACAGCACCCATCCTCATCCATCCGGACCCCTCGCGTCAATTTGTGGTGGAAGTGGATGCTTTGGATGTTGAGGTGGAGGCCATCTTGTCCCAGCAATCTGCTCAGGACCAGAAGCTTCATCCCTGTGCCTTCCTGTCCCATCGTCTCAATCCTGCTGAAAGGAACTACAATGTTGGCAACTGAGAACTCCTGGAGGTGAAGATGGTATTGGAAGACTGGAGGCACTTGCTGGAAGGAGCAGAACAGCCATTTCTGGTCTGGATCAACCATAAATACCTGGAATATCTCCGTACAGCCAAGCGCCTCAACTCCAGGCAGGCCCGGTGGACCCTCCTGTTCACCAGATTTAACTTCACAATCTCCTACCGCCCAGGGTCAAAGAATGTGAAGCCTGACACCCTCTCTCGCCTATACAGTTCCTCTGCCACATCCTCGACCTCTCAAACCATTCTCCCTACCTCATGCCTTGCTGCCACTGTGGATTGGGGTATTGAGAACCTGGTCCGCGAAGCACAACGCTCCCAGCCTGGACCTGAAGGGGGGCCCGGCTAACCGGCTGTTTGTCCCTAGTCCGGTCCTGGAATGGGCTCATTCCTCCAGGCTGACCTGTCATCCAGGGTCCCGTCATACACTAGCCTTCCTCCGACAACGTTTCTGGTGGCCCACAATGGTTCCTGACTTCTCTGCCTTTGTCACCACATGCACAGTGTGTGCTCAGAACAAGACTCCACGGCAAGCTCCTTCTGGCCTCCAGTCACTACCGGTCCCTCATTGTCCCTGGTGTCATATATCTCTGAACTTTGTCACTGGGCTCCCTCCGTCTGATGGCAACAATGTAATTCTGACGGTAGTCGATCGGTTCTCCAAGGCCGCCCATTTCATCCCTCTCCCTAAACTACCTTCTGCCAAGGAGTAGGCTCCGCTTATGGTGCGGCATGTCTTCCGGATCCATGGACTCACGGTAGACATGGTCTCCGATTGGGGTTCTCGTCTCAGTTTTGGAAGGCATTCTATTCTGCACCCTTATTGGTTTGTCGGCCAGCCTGTCATCCGGATTCCATCCCCAAACTAACGGTCAGTCTGAGCGAGCCAATCAAGACCTGGAAACCACCTTGAGATGCCTAGTCTCAACCAACCCCACTACCTGGAGCCGTCAACTGGCCGGCCTGGGTTGAGTATGCCCGGAACACTCTTCCCAGTTCTGCCACGGGACTCTCCCCTTTCGAGCGCTCCATGGGGAATCAGCCTCCACTCTTCCCTGAGCAGGAGGTCAGCGTACCCTCGGCCCAGATGTTTGTCCGTCGCTGTCGACGTACCTGGAGAAGAGCCAGGGCGGCTATACTCAAGATCAACTCCAGGTATCGCTGACGGACGCCGGACCCCAGGTCCCCGCTACCACATTGGGCAGAGGGTATGGTTTTCCACTCGGGATCTGCCCCTTCAGGTAGAGTCCCGCAAGCTGTCTCCCCGGTTCATTGGTCCTTGTCCCATCTCCAGAGTCCTGAGTTCCACTGCTGTCTGTCTTGTGTTACCCCGTACCCTCCGTATTCACCCTACCTTTCATGTGTCTAGGATTAAGCCTGTGTCTCACTGTCCTTTGTCTTCTGCTCCAGGCCCATCTTTCCCCACAGGGTATTGGTGGCCAGCCAGCGTAAATGGTGAGGCGCCTCTAGAAAGTTCGACAACGGGGCAGGGGTTTCCAGTACCTGGTTGACTGGGAGGGTTATGGCCTGGAGGAGAGGTGTTGGGTCCCTGCTAAAGACATCTTGGACCAGGCCCTCATCGCTGATTTTCCACCGCCGACACCCCGGTCAGCCAGGTATGCGCCCAGGTAAGACGCCAGGTGGCGTCCCTGGAGGGGGGGGGGGGGGGGTTACTGTCATGCCCTGATCTGTTTCACCCGTTCCTGTGATTGCCTCCACCCCCTCTAGGTGTCGCTAATTTTCTCTGATCTGGTTTTGACTTTTTGGATGTCCACGACCATTCTCTTGCCTACCCCTTTGGATTATTAAACATTGTAAGACTCCAACCATCTGCCTCCTGTGTCTGCATCTGGGTCTCGCCTTGTGCTTTGATAAATACCAAGTCCATGGACATTTTACGTGGGCTGCTGGTGGCTGATGAGACCCACGTGACTCACAGTGCAGGGAGAGCTGTGACACACAATAGTCTGGAAAGGAGGCCATTTGTTAATGCATTAGTCGCTCAGGAATTGAGCAACAGGTTTGATTGGTTATCTCAAATGTATTTGTTTCCTTAGGGGTTGAGACCTGTCATTGTTTGGAAAATCCAACCTGTTGTAATGGAAGGGGGCGGCGCTCAGGTGCTGTTTGGCTGTGGGTGTTTGAGTGAGACTGTAACGGTCCTGACCTGTTTTAAGTTGTTTTTGTATGTGTTTAGGTCAGGGCATGTGTTTTGGGTGGGCAGTCTATGTTATCTGTTTCTATGTTGGTTGTGGTTGCCTGGTATGGCTCTTAATTAGAGGCAGGTGTTTTGCGTTCTCCTCTAATTAAGAGTCATATTTAGGTAGGGTGTTCTCACTGTTTGTTTGTGGGTGATTGTCTTCCGTATCTGTGTTATGTCTTGCACCATACGGGACTGTTCGGTTGTTCGTGTCGTTTCGATGTAGTCTGTTCCTGTCCGTAAGTGTTACGTTTAATTATGTAAGTTTATGTTCAGGTTTCGTCTACTTCGTTTTCTTGTTTTGTATTTTTGAAAGTGTTTTGTTTTTTCCGTGTTGCCATCATCATCGTTTCAAATAAAGATATGGCCTATTTCCCTACTGCTGCATTTTGGTCTGATGATCCTTCTCTCCTCTCCTCGTCCGAGGATGAGGAGAGCGACAGCCGTTACAGAATCACCCACCACGCTAAGACCAAGCGGCAAGGGAATGCTCAACAGAGCAACAAGGACTCCTGGACTTGGGAGGAGATCCTGGATGGTAGAGGACCTTGGGCTCAGCCAGGGGAATATCGCCGTCCCAAGGAGGAGTTGGAAGCAGCGAAGGCTGAGAGGCGCTGGTATGAGGAGGCAGCGCGTCGACGCGGTTGGGAGCCCGTGAGTCAGACCCAAAAATTTCTTGGGGGGGGGCACACGAGGAGTGTGGCAAAGCCGGGTAGGATACCCGAGCCAACTCCCCGTGCTTACCGTGGAGGTAGAAGGCGTCGTACTGGTAAGACACCGTGTTATGCGGTAAAGCGCACGGTGTCCCCAGTACGCGTGCTTAGCCCAGTGCGGGCTATTCCACCTTGCCGCACTGGGAGGGCTAGGTTGGGCATCGAGCCGAGTGCCATGAAGCCGGCCCAACGTATCTGGTCTCCAGTACGTCTCCTCGGGCCGGCGTACATGGCACCAGCCTTACAGGTGGTGTCCCCGGTTCGCCTGCATAGCCCAGTGCGGGCTATTCCACCTTGCCGCACTGGGAGGGCTAGGTTGGGCATCGAGCCGAGTGCCATGAAGCCGGCCCAACGTATCTGGTCTCCAGTACGTCTCCTCGGGCCGGCGTACATGGCACCAGCCTTACAGGTGGTGTCCCCGGTTCGCCTGCATAGCCCAGTGCGGGCTATTCCACCTCGCCGCACTGGCAGGGCTACGGGGATCATTCAACCTGGTAGGGTTGGGGAGGCTCGGTGCTCAAGAGCACGTGTCCTCCTTCACGGTCCGGTAGACCCGGTGCCACCTCCATGTACCAGTCCTCCGGTGGCAGCCCCCCGTACCAGGCTGTCTCTCCGGGTTCTCTCTCCTGCTGTTTCCTCCTCTCCAGCGCAGCCAGTGCCTAGACCACGCACCAGGCTGTCTCTCCTTCTCCTCCCTACAGAGCCGTCCTGCCATGACCAGCCAGAGCCGTCCTGCCATGATCAGCCAGAGCCGTCCTGCCATGATCAGCCAGAGCCGTCCTGCCATGATCAGCCAGAGCCGTCCTGCCATGACCAGCCAGAGCCGTCCTGCCATGACCAGCCAGAGCCGTCCTGCCATGACCAGCCAGAGCCGTCCTGCCATGACCTGCCAGAGCCGTCCTGCCATGACCTGCCAGAGCCGTCCTGCCAGAGCCGTCCTGCCGGGACCTGCCAGAGCCGTCCAGCCGGGACCTGCCAGAGCCGTCCAGCCGGGACCTGCCAGAGCCGTCCAGCCGGGACCTGCCAGAGCCGTCCAGCCGGGACCTGCCAGAGCCGTCCAGCCGGGACCTGCCAGAGCCGTCCAGCCGGGACCTGCCAGAGCCGTCCAGCCGGGACCTGCCAGAGCCGTCCAGCCGGGACCTGCCAGAGCCGTCCAGCCGGGACCTGCCAGAGTCCCTCAGCCGGGACCTGCCAGAGTCCCTCAGCCGGGACCTGCCAGAGTCCCTCAGCCGGGACCTGCCAGAGTCCCTCAGCCGGGACCTGCCAGAGTCCCTCAGCCGGGATCTGCCAGAGTCCCTCAGCCGGGATCTGCCAGAGTCCCTCAGCCGGGATCTGCCAGAGTCCCTCAGCCGGGATCTGCCAGAGTCCCTCAGCCGGGATCTGCCAGAGTCCCTCAGCCGGGATCTGCCAGAGTCCCTCAGCCGGGATCTGCCAGAGTCCCTCAGCCGGGATCTGCCAGAGTCCCTCAGCCGGGACCTGCCCCTTGTCCCGGTGCTGCCCCTTGTCCCGGTGCTGCCCCTTGTCCCGGTGCTGCCCCTTGTCCCGGTGCTGCCCCTTGTCCCGGTGCTGCCCCTTGTCCCGGTGCTGCCCCTTGTCCCGGTGCTGCCCCTTGTCCCGGTGCTGCCCCTTGTCCCGGTGCTGCCCCTTGTCCCGGTGCTGCCCCTTGTCCCGGTGCTGCCCCTTCTCCCGGTGCTGGCCGTTCATTTAGGGGATGTTAGTTTTAGGGTGGTCATTGGGAGGGGAAGACAGAAGCGGGGAGTGACTATGGTGGTGTGGGGACAGCGTCCAGAGCCGGAGCCACCACCGTGGTCAACTGCCCACCCAGACCCTCCCCTGGACTTTGTGCTGGTGCGCCCGGCGTTCGCACCTTGAGGGGGGGGTTCTGTAACGGTCCTGACCTGTTTTAAGTTGTTTTTGTATGTGTTTAGGTCAGGGCATGTGTTTTGGGTGGGCAGTCTATGTTATCTGTTTCTATGTTGGTTGTGGTTGCCTGGTATGGCTCTTAATTAGAGGCAGGTGTTTTGCGTTCTCCTCTAATTAAGAGTCATATTTAGGTAGGGTGTTCTCACTGTTTGTTTGTGGGTGATTGTCTTCCGTATCTGTGTTATGTCTTGCACCATACGGGACTGTTCGGTTGTTCGTGTCGTTTCGATGTAGTCTGTTCCTGTCCGTAAGTGTTACGTTTAATTATGTAAGTTTATGTTCAGGTTTCGTCTACTTCGTTTTCTTGTTTTGTATTTTTGAAAGTGTTTTGTTTTTTCCGTGTTGCCATCATCATCGTTTCAAATAAAGATATGGCCTATTTCCCTACTGCTGCATTTTGGTCTGATGATCCTTCTCTCCTCTCCTCGTCCGAGGATGAGGAGAGCGACAGCCGTTACAGAGACAGACACAGACACAGACACAGACACAGTAAAAGCAGAGCCCCTTTCATTATTGGCACATTGTGCCGACAACATCAAAGAGCCATTCCAGAAGTCAGGACTTCGAGAGTAAGATGTTAGCCAGACTACTGGAATATTGCCTTAAGACCAATGAAATTGCTTTAGGCCTTACAAAACCCATTATACCCCTACAAAGAAACCCATTTTTGTGTATTACAAGTTAAACCTGTTTGGGCTTGGGGTGCCGCTAGCGCCACACCTCCCACATTCCACTGAAAAGGCAGAGCGGCAAATTCAAAAAAACATTTTTTTTAAATATTTAACTTTTACACATTAACAAGTCCAATACAGCATATGAAAGGCAGACATCTTGTGAATCTAACCACCATGTTCGATTTTTAAAATGTTTTACAGGGAAGACAAAATATGTAAATCTATTAGCTAACCACGTCAGCAAAAGAGAGCACTTTTCTAACTGCATCAGTTTTTTACTCCGTCACTAGCTATCACTAATTCGACCAAATGAAGATATATATAGCCACTAACCAAGAAACAACTTCATAAGATCACAGTCTGATAACATATTTATTGTATAGCATTTTTTTTTTTTGAAAAATTTGTATATTTATGGTATAAATCATAAATTACATTTCAGCTACAATCAGAAAGCAGCCATAACATTTACAGACACCAACATCAAATACCTAATTACTCCTCATAAAACATTTCTGAGAAATACATACTGTGCAGCAATTGAAAAACAGGATTCTTGTGATTCCAGACAATATTTCCGATTTATTAAATGTTTTACATCGAAAACTAAATGTAGCGCTAAATTAGCATAGCCACGCCAGACAGACACACTTGGGCGCGCGCGACCAGTTGACATGCACGACAGATATATGAAATAACATTATAAATTTGGTCTTACTTTGGCTGATCTTTCATCAGAATGTTGATCAAGTTGTCCTTAGTCCAGAAGAGTCGTTCAATCCCTTCAGAATGGCAACTTTCCATCTTCATTTAGCAGGGGTACTCGTCGAGTGGCACGGAACTCTCTAACGTAAACAAAATAAACATTACGGAACACGGCAAAACTCCCGAAAAAATTCAAATAATCTGATTAAACTATATTGAAAAAACATACATTACGATGACATGGTCTCATTTATCAAATCAAATCCGAGCTGGAGATAGTTCACATCCGAAACGGCAGCAAAACAAAACATGATATCTCTCCCAAGTCGCACGCTTCTGACTTCCTGAAATTGACGGTCACGTCAAAGAAATAGGTCTTATTTCACGTCAGAACAAGATAAACGCATGATTTCTCCTCTGACGTACTCTTGACACCCAGAGGAAGGCGTACGAGGTGTGTTTCGGGTCATAAGTGGCATGACCATGTATAGGCAGAGCGTTGAAGCGAGCATAAACATCTTGCATTTTACTTCCTGGTCGGGGAAAGTGCTGCCAAAGGACTTGTGTTCCACTCAGAGAAAAAATTAAAACGGTTTTAGAAACTTGAGACTCTTTTCTATCCAATACTATTAACAATATGCATATTGTAAGAGCAGAAATTGATTAAAAGGCCGTTTGAAAATTTGCGCATATTTTCCAGTTTTTCCAATTCGCCCCCTAGAGCCCAAACAGGTTTTAACAAGTGTATTTTTGTATCATTACTACCATTCTTGGTTTACCCAATCTGAAAATGTATTGATTTCGGGACAGGTGCTTTTTGCCGTGTTCGGTGCAGATTCCATTTGGGTGACACCTCTAAAAAGGTAATGAACAGTCAATCATGTTTTTCACGCAATTTAATGATATTTTTAGGAAACCAGATCAAAGTATGAAAATGACTTTGGCCTCTACATTGACAAAGTTACTGGTCCCCTCCCCCATGGCAAATGCTTGGAGTCATTATTAATTTACGTCTCGTTTTATTACATCAATGGTAACATGATATTCTCTTAACTAATTTAAATAAGTACCGCCTTGCAACCAACATCAGAGAAGGTGTGATTGCAGAGGGGCGTGGTTTATATAGCTAGATGACTACTTTGCTGGTGCTAAAACTTGACTGTGTGTCAGCAAATATAATTAAAAGTTGACCCTATTCATCTGTGGCAATGATACTTATGTTTCTCCTTTCATCTGTGTCTGGTGTTAGCTAGCTAGATCTTCATCCAGCATGGAACAAAAAGGGGAGGGGGGAAGAGTTGTCAAATCAACACATCCGCTAGTACTGCTGTGAACCGCATCACAAGAAACATGCCAAATGGGAGATAAGAAAGAAAAAAGATAACATTGATGCAATTTCAATGTTGGTTTGTATATCACCAAATTCACTTGATCATTTTACTGCGGCACCGCATGCATCCAAGTTACTTGACATAGGCGTTTCAAAGACCTGTCAGTCAAAGCGAGCTCATGAATATAAGCTCCCCGCCCACTCAGCCTGTCTTTTCAAACATCCTGGTAGTTAGCCATGACAGAAACAGTACTTTTCAGAATGACTGTTCAGGACCTTTAAAAAAGACACTGGTGATTGTAGACTTCTTAACAAGCAAGAAATCTATTTTTGGTCTGTGTAGCTGTGTTAATTTAGCTAAATGGGTGGAATTGTTTCATTCACTCCCCTACCAAGTTGTTTGTGTCTGAATGGGATCCGCCCAACGGGGGGTGTGCGACCTATTCATGGTTCTCGGTCCTACTGATTGGTGTGGGTGCCAAAAATAACCCATAGGAAACCAACTGTTACATATACACACAGATGGCAATATATCTCAATGATGGAAACATAGTGTAGTCATTACACAAGGACTAGGGCATTTTGCCCGAACTGTTATGTCCCAGGCTAGCACACAATAACTAACAGGGCCGGATATAGCTCTACTCTAAATGACGCTGCGCCTCAATGGTAAAAATTGCGCCCCGGATCAACCGGTAGAAACCGGTGGGCCAATGAGTGAGCAAATGACCTCAGCGTTAATTAATTGGTCTACCTTTTCCATCTCAAGACTGAGTGCTATTACAGTACATAGTGGGCAGGCTGAGTCAGACCAAGTCTGAAGGCCGCTCTCATTCATCCCCTGATCCCCATTATTCAGTCAAGTACACATGGAAGTCTTGAGGCTCGGTGGTGAATGGAAAAGGGAAATTACAGAGCATTGCTTACATTCCGGAAATATGATTCATCAATTGACGATGTGCTAACCAGTGCAGGGTAACCTCAACAATGTGAGCAATTATATTGTTAAGCCCATCCGTTAATGAATGTAATGCAGATTGAGGACATCAAGCAACAATTTGCTTCTTTTTTTTTTTAGAAATCATCTAGCATTGCACTGAGCCTTCCAATTGTTGTTGCCACTATCCACTTAGAACTAACTTATGCAGTGATTGGAAGCTGGGTAAGGTTCACTGAAAGTTCACTGAAAGTGCTTTTGTCATACCTTACACCAGAAAAAGTAGCAAAAAACTATTGTGGCTTTAACTTTTTCCTCCAACAGAGGGGGGAGAGGGCACCTCAGAAACTGCCTACCGAGTGGTGCAGCGGTCTAAGGCACTGCATCGCAGTACTTGAGGCGTCACTACAGACCGGGTTCAATCCCGGGCTGTCTCACAGCCAGCCGTGAACGGGAAACCCATGAGGTGGTGCACAACTGGCCCAGCGTCATCCGGGTCAGGGGAGGGTTTGGCCAGCCGGGATGTCCTTGTCTCAACGTGCTCTCGCGAACCCTGTGGCGGGCCAAGGGGCATGCACACTGACTTCGGGCGCCAGATGTACGGTGTTTCCTCCGACACATTGGTGCGGCTGGCGTCCGGGTTTTAAGCGAGCAGTGTGTCAAGAAGTAGTGCGACTTGGCAGGGTTGTGTTTTGGAGGATGGATGGATCTCGACCTTCGCCTACTCTCGACAACTTTCTAACCTATTCTCTCTGCCCCCCCCCCCCTCTCTCTGTTTTCTCACGAAATCCAGTTATGGTTATGGAGCGCTCTTAGAGTTCGAAAACTTGTTGCCATGGGGACTGCAGCCGGCTCCTGCCACACTGAGGCTGAGACTAGAATGTGTGTGCGTAAGAGACCAGCGAGAGCCAGTCATCATCTCAACTAGCAACTTCTCTCTCTACATACTATATTGATGTATTCTGAAGAAACAAGGGTTGTGTGTTGTTGATTGTGTTGTGTTGTTGTTGTTGATCCTAGTAGGTCAAACACGTTGATCCCAATCCTGCAGCATTAAAAGAATATGCATCCATGGACTCACCATCCATTGACTCACTTTTTGTGCATGCAAATAGATGAATAAAGATTGATTGCTAGGTTTGGATGATTTGTCTTGGCATTCATCCTGCAAATGATCATTGCATTATACTGTCCATGTCAAATATAATGCAATCAAATTTCCCAGACATTGCATTCTCTGTCATCTGTGTTGATGCAAAGGTGTGTGTGTAAAGCGTCTGAGAAGTCCCTGTAGAACTGGTTTACATTATGCAGATAATTGCCCACTTAATGTTTAACTGAAGAGATGCAGTACTCATAATTTGCGGTCATAGGGGAGGGGTGGTCACACAGTCTGCAGGCTTTTGTTCCAGCCTTGTACTAAAACACCTTATACAGTGCCTTCGGAAAGTATTCAGACCCCTTGACTTTTTCAACATTCTGTTAGGTTACAGCCTTATTCTAAAATTGATTAAATAGGTTTTTTCCCTTATCAATCTACACACAATACCACATAATGACAAAGCAAAAATAGTTTGGCCGGGCGACCAGCTCTAGGAAGAGTCTTGGTGGTTCCAAACTTCTTCCATTTAAGAATGATGGAGGCCACTGTGCTCTCGGGGACCTTCAATGCTGTGTAAATGTTTTGGTACCCTTCCCCAGATCTGTGCCTCGACACAATCATGTCTCGGGGCTCTACAGACAATTCCTTCGAACTCATAGCTTGGTTTTTGCTCTGACATGCACTGTCAACTGTGAGACCTTATATAGACAGGTGTGTGCTTTTCCAAATCATGCCCAATCAATTGAACAGGTAAGTGTTTCTACAACAATCAAGTTATAGAAACATATCAAGGATGATCAATGGAAACAGGATGCACCTGAGCTCAATTACGAGTCTCAAATCAAAGGGTCTGAATCCTCATGTAAATATGGTATTTTCGTTGGGTTGTTTTTTGCGAAGATTTCTAAATCCTGTTTTCACTTTGTCATTATGGGGTATTGTGTGTAGATTGCGTGTAGATTTTTCTTCATTTATTTAATCCATTTTAGAGTAAGGCTGTAATGTAACAAAATATGGAAAAAGTAAAGGGTTCTGAGTACTTTCCAAAGGCACTGTATATAAGGGTTTGATGATTGGTTGAAACAGATGCATTGAAGAGCACTGCATGGAATTGAGGCATATCAACTGCAAAGCACTATAAATTCTCAAGCCACTTTTTTACCACTTTTGATTTACTCTCAGAGGTATACACGGTATGCAAGAGTAAAGCAATTGACTATAGAGCTCATTTGCAGCTTAGTGATCATATCAGTGCTGACTCCATAGAGCATTTAGTCTGGTAGACTTTTGACAGCATAACAAAGAACCCTCTCCCCCACAAGTCTGTATAGAGGGGGGCATGTTATGAGGTTATTCAAACTCCAGACTACTTCTAAAAAGCTCCTTAGACAATCTCTAATAGACTAGCTTTTATGAAATAAAATAAAAACCAAGTTCCCTTGTAGTATTTTTTTAAACAACTTTCATGTCATTACAAAAAACAAATATCTACCGCCATCCACTGTAAGCTAGTGGCACTTTCGGTCTGTGACCAACCCATTCATTTCCATTGAGAAAAGAGCATTCTACAGCAGGCTTACAGGGAGTTGAGTTAAGACCAAGGTTATTATAATTTGTTTTTGTATACATTTATTTATATTAGTTGTTAAATGTTTATTTCAAATTCAGTTGAATTTAAGTTAGATGAACAGCTGACTGAAGACGGGACGTGCAGTTGAGTCCGTTTCAGCGATAACATGGACTCTGACGTTAAAAAAAAAGTAAAATACAAGTAACAAATAATTAAACAGCAGCAGTAAAATAACAATAGCGAAGCTATATACAGGGGTTACAGGTACATTTACAAAATTACACTGATTGGCCAGATGGAGGCACTATAACAAGAGATAGAAAATGCAAACTTAAAAAAGGTCACGCCCCTCACCCCGTTTGTCTTGAAATTCACTACATAGGCCCCTCTCCTCACAAGGAACAAATTTGCAACATGGGACCCATAAGGTCTGCAATGATGGATTTTAGAATTTTGTGAAAAATTCACTACTCTTTGGCACCGAATGACCGATCTGCACGAAACTTGATGTGGCATCTCTCAACACAATATTTTCCAGACCAGTACCTAAAACAACATGACCGCTATTGACCAATAAACATTCACGTGGTGTGGTCTGGCACACAAATGCTTTCAAATCAGTCAAGGATACTTGTACATTTGGTACACATGTAGCAAACTGTCAAGACTCAACCAATGGAAAAACATTCATATTGACCACACGATGGTGCTATTCAGGCAAATGTTTATATCTCTTGATCTGTTTGACTCGGAGTGATTCAATTTGGCACACATGCTCAGGGATATTAGTCTAGCTAACCCACACGATATCTCAGAAACCACTGGCCCGATTCTGACAAAACTTGGGTGAATGGTGCGTCTTGCCATAGAGATCCATCATTTACAAATTACTGAAGGGGGTCGCTGCATCAATGGTGGGGGACGTTTACTGTTGCCTTGTGTTTATTTAGCTGGAGTTTTATGAAACAGTTCTATTATGTCTTTATATTAGTTTGAGATTTTAGTGTTAGCAACAGAAAGTAGCAGATTTCTTCCATGTTAGCCAGTGATAGCTAGTGCTAGTGATGCACAAGCTAGACCTATTTAAAACATCGCCATCTCCTGGCAGCATTTACTGATCAGAAAACCCCATTTGGGAAAAAAAGCTTCAACCCCATTAGATTCTGATTCTTATGCAGGCGAATCAACATAATGTGGTTGTGGTGATTGCAGGCCTTTATGTTGATTGCTCGGAGACATTCTTGGGAGCCATGTTACATGCGCTTTTCTTTTACCTTAACAGATTGAGAAGGTATGGACAATCTGTGTGGTGTATGACGTATGGTTTGCTCAGGATAGGTCGATTAGAAAAGAGGTTTGATGAGACAAAACCTCAATAATCATAGATGTAATTTGCAATAATTTACACTGACATGAGCAAGTAATCACTCCACAGTCTACAGTTGAATAGAACGCCATATAACGATCAGACACCGGAGGTTGTCTTGTCACAGGCTGACAATAGGGAAAGAACACTGCTCATTTGGCAAATAAGACATGGCATTAGAATTGGCCATCGTGGTCGTTATCCCGGTCAAGCCGGAGGAGGAGAGGCATGCATTTAGAAATCTCTTCCTCCCAACCAGACTTTTCACTCGTGTTAGTCATGATGTAGGATGAGGATCCCATGAGTCACATCAGAGGCATTTGAGTCAACTCTCTCCAACATAATGCACTGTTCTTTCAAGAGGCAAACACACACACAATGCAAGCAGCAACACTAGAAGGAAAATAATATAACTATAAAAGGGGAGAGAATGAGATTCTATGGCGAGATTGTGTTTATAGCGTGTTCCAAGAAGAAGACAATTGGATGTCAACCGTTAAAACTACATTTCAAACTTTCAAGACTGGACAATGTGTTTTTCCTCCCCAACTAAACATAATTTTCCAGGAAAAGCTTGTGGCGGAGCTGAATTTAAACTCTGCTCTGACTTATAGGGCTAAATGTCCATTTTCTCCTCTGCCTCTCACTCTGCTCCACTCGATTAGGTCAGCAGTGACTGTCTGTCTGGCATCATATCTACTGCTAATGTATTTCCATGGTCTAGCATGCATCAGTCCCAATTGTATCTTTGAATCAGGATTGTAGTAGACCATCCAACCTGGTAAAAGTGCCTGAAATTTATTTTGCTTGTTAAGCCCCCTAAGGTCGATGTACGCGCCCCTGCGGAAATCTAATTAGCATAATACAAAATCCCCATAAAAATCTGTCAGTTTAAACAAGAGATATTTTATTTATTTATTTATTTTATTTAACCTTTATTTAACCAGGTAGGCAAATTGAGAACACGTTCTCATTTACAATTGCGACCTGGCCAAGATAAAGCAAAGCAGTTCGACACATACAACAACACATAGTTACACATGGAGTAAAACAAACATATAGTCAATAATACAGTGAAAAAAAAATAAAAATAAGTCTATATACAATGTGAGCAAGTGAGGTGAGATAAGGGAGGTGAGGGCAAACAAATATATGTATAAATAAATAAAAATATAAAAGGCCATGGAGGCGAAGTGAGTACAACACAGCAAGTAAAAAAAAAAAAAAAAAAAAAAAAAACAATGGAATGGTTGGTTTGCAGTGGAAGAAAGTGCAAAGTAGAGACAGAAATAATGGGGTGCAAAGGAGCAAAATAAATTAATAAATAAATACAGTAGGTAAAGAGGTAGTTGTTTGGGCTAAATTGTAGATGGGTTATGTACAGGTGCAGTAATCTATGAGCTGCTCTGACAGCTGGTGCTTAAAGCTAGTGAGGGAGATAGGTGTTTCCAGTTTCAGAGAATTTTTGTAGTTCGTTCCAGTCATTGGCAGCAGAGAACTGGAAGGAGAGGCGTCCAAAGGAAGAATTGGTTTTGGGGGTGACTAGAGAGATATACCTGCTGGAGCGCGTGCTACAGGTAGGTGCTGCTATGGTGACCAGCGAGCTGAGATAAGGGGGGACTTTACCTAGCAGGGTCTTGTAGATGACCTGGAACCAGTGGGTTTGGCGACGAGTATGAAGCGAGGGCCAGCCAACGAGAGTGTACAGGTCGCAGTGGTGGGTAGTATATGGGGCTTTGGTGACAAAACGGATGGCACTGTGATAGACTGCATCCAATTTATTGAGTAGGGTTTTGGAGGCTATTTTGTAAATGACATCACCGAAGTCGAGGATTGGTAGGATGGTCAGTTTTACAAGGGTATGTTTGGCAGCATGAGTAAAGGATGCTTTGTTGCGGAATAGGAAGCCAATTCTAGATTTGACTTTGGATTGGAGATGTTTGATGTGAGTCTGGAAGGAGAGTTTACAGTCTAACCAGACACCTAGGTATTTGTAGGTGTTCACATATTCTAAGTCAGAGCCGTCCAAAGTAGTGATGTTGGACAGGCGGGCAGGAGCAGGCAGTGATCGGTTGAAGAGCATGCATTTGGTTTTACTTGTATTTAAGAGCAGTTGGAGGCCACGGAAGGAGAGTTGTATGGCATTGAAGCTCGCCTGGAGGGTTGTTAACACAGTGTCAAAAGAAGGGCCAGAAGTATACAGAATAGTGTCGTCTGCGTAGAGGTGGATCAGAGAATCACCAGCAGCAAGAGCGACATCATTGATGTAAACAGAGAAGAGAGTCGGTCCAAGAATTGAACCCTGTGGCACCCCCATAGAGACTGCCAGAGGCCCGGACAACAGACCCTCCGATTTGACACACTGAACTCGATCAGAGAAGTAGTTGGTGAACCAGGCGAGGCAATCATTAGAGAAACCAAGGCTGTCGAGTCTGCCAATGAGGATGTGGTGATTGACAGAGTCAAAGGCCTTGGCCAGGTCAATGAATACGGCTGCACAGTATTGTTTCCTATCGATGGCGGTTACGATATCGTTTATGACCTTGAGCGTGGCTGAGGTGCACCCATGACCAGCTCTGAAACCAGATTGCATTGCGGAGAAGGTGTGGTGGGATTCGAAATGGTCGGTAATCTGTTTGTTGACTTGGCTTTCGAAGACCTTAGAAAGGCAGGGTAGGATAGATATAGGTCTGTAGCAGTTAGGGTCAAGGGTGTCCCCCCCTTTGAAGAGGGGGATAACCGCAGCTGCTTTCCAATCTTTGGGGATCTCAGACGACACGAAAGAGAGGTTGAAGAGGCTAGTAATAGGGGTGGCAACAATTTCAGCAGATAGTTTTAGAAAGAAAGGGTCCAGATTATCTAGCCCGGCTGATTTGTAAGGGTCCAGATTTTGCAGCTCATTTAGAACATCAGCTGACTGTATTTGGGAGAAAGAGAAATGGGGAAGGCTTGGGCGAGTAGCAGAGGGGAGGGCAGTGCTGTTGTCCGGGGTAGGGGTAGCCAGGTGGAAAGCATGGCCAGCCGTAGAAAAATGCTTATTGAAATTCTCAATTATAGTGGATTTGTCGGTGGTGACAGTGTTTCCTATCTTCAGAGCGGTTGGAAGCTGGGAGGAGGTGTTCTTATTCTCCATGGACTTTACGGTGTCCCAGAACTTTTTTGAATTTGTGTTGCAGGAAGCAAATTTCTGCTTGAAAAAGCTAGCCTTGGCTGTTCTAACTGCCTGTGTATATTGGTTTCTGGCTTCCCTGAAAAGTTGCATATCACGGGGGCTGTTCGATGCTAATGCAGAACGCCATAGGATGTTTTTCTGTTGGTTAAGGGCAGTCAGGTCAGGAGAGAACCAAGGGCTATATCTGTTCCTGGTTCTAAATTTCTTGAATGGGGCATGCTTATTCAAGATGGTGAGGAAGGCATTTTTTTTAAATGACCAGGCATCCTCTACTGACGGGATGAGATCAATATCCTTCCAGGATACCCCGGCCAGGTCGATTAGAAAGGCCTGCTCGCTGAAGTGTTTCAGGGAGCGTTTGACAGTGATGAGTGGAGGTCGTTTGACCGCTGACCCATTACGGATGCAGGCAATGAGGCAGTGATCGCTGAGATCTTGGTTGAAAACAGCAGAGGTGTATTTGGAGGGCAAGTTTGTTAGGATGATATCTATGAGGGTACCCGTGTTTACGGAATTGGGGTGGTACCTGGTAGGTTCATTTATAATTTGTGTGAGATTGAGGGCATCAAGCTTAGATTGTAGGGTGGCTGGGGTGTTGAGCATGTTCAAATTTAGGTCGCCTAGCAGCACGAGCTCTGAAGATAGATGGGGGGCAATCAGTTCACATATAGTGTCCAGAGCACAGCTGGGGGCAGAGGGTGGTCTATAGCAGGCGGCAACGGTGAGAGACTTGTTTTTAGAGAGGTGGATTTTTAAAAGTAGAAGTTCAAATTGTTTGGGAACAGACCTGGATAGTATAACAGAACTCTGCAGGCAGTCTTTGCAGTAGATTGCAACACCGCCCCCTTTGGCCGTTCTATCTTGTCTGAAAATCTTGTAATTGGGGATGAAAATGTCTGAATTTTTGGTGGTCTTTCTAAGCCAGGATTCAGACACGGCTAAAACATCCGGGTTGGCAGAGTGTGCTAAAGCAGTGAACAAAACAAACTTAGGGAGGAGGCTTCTAATGTTAACATGCATGAAGCCAAGGCTATTACGGTTACAGAAGTCATCAAAAGAGAGCGCCTGGGGAATAGGAGTGGAGCCAGGTACTGCAGGGCCTGGATTCACCTCTACATCACCAGAGGAACAGAGGAGGAGTAGGATAAGGGTACGGCTAAAAGCTATGAGAATTGGTCGCCTAGAGCTACTAGAGCAGCGAGTAAAAGGAGGTTTCTGGGGGCGATAAAATAGTTTAAAGGAATAATGTACAGACAAAGGTATGGTAGGATGTGAATACAGTGGAGGTAAACCTCCAAATATCCGTTTTTTCTTGCATTGGATGCGTCTCAATCCACCGCATCCGCCTATGTAACACCTCCGCATCAGCGGTGAAACAGTGAAAGAGCTCGAGCGGTGTTTGTCAGACCATGAGACATCCTGAAAATTGGTTTTCTAACAAAATTGTCTGTAGCATCTAAACGGTTTGGCCTACAAAAACTATTGTATGGAAAGATGAGAATCTCACGAACACGTACATGTTGGCATGGGTCCCCAGATCCTCAAAAAGTTCTACAGCTGCACCATCGAGAGAGCATCCTGACCAGTTGCATCACGGCCTGGTATGGCAACTGCTCGGCATCTGACCGCAAGGCGCTACAGAGGGTAATGCGTATGGCCCAGTTCATCACTGGGGCAAAGCTTCCTGCCATCCAGGACCTATATAATAGGCGGTGAAGGAGGAAAGCCCATAAAATTGTCAGACTCCAGTCACCCAAGACATAGACTGTTTTCTCTGCTACCACACGGCAAGCAGTACCAGAGCGCCAAGTTTAGGACCAAAAGGCTCCTTAACAGCTTCTACCCCCAAGCCATAAGATTGCTGAACAATTAATCAAATGGCCACTGGACTATCACCAATCCAAATGTTTGTTTGCTATATCTACACGTGATTCGTTACATTTGATATTAAAACGCTAAAGGAAGGCCCTGCATAACACGTCTTGGATGAAGTGTTTTTATCCTGACAAACTTTAGAGGGTGGCTAAATTCCTATAGAATGGTCCCAACCCAAGAGCACATGTCCTCAAATGCTTTTGAAATTATGTGTATTTGTGTGTCATGAGTTACAGTAATCATCTTCAATAATCTATCATCATGAATTACGAGTATATATATGGTGTATACATTTATTTGACTACCTAAAAAATGTCAACTTTGACTGCATTTACACCTGACTCCTTTAGTTCCAATATCTCTGCCTCAGAATGTCCGATCCTTACAAGTGCATGTTTCTTTCTGATTAGTTAGCAGGGATCTACACTGTCTGAGAAAAGTATTTATGTTTGCTAAAGGCCACGTTTGACAGATCTTGTGCTCTCTGCACAGTGCACATAGTGTCAAGACTTCCACCGAAGTCGGTCCCTCTCCTTGTTCGGGCGGCGCTCGGCGGTCGACGTCACCGGTCTTAGTAGTAGTAGCGTATCACTTTGGATGATTCCCCAATTATTTTTAATGATTATTTTAATGTTCTCTGCTTCAGTGCTGTATTTTGTAACAAAATATACATCAGAGAGAGTGTATTTTGTTACAAAATACAGCACTGAAGCAGAGAACATTAAAAGAATCATTAAAAATAATTGGGGAATCATCCAAAGTGATACGCTACTACGCCAAGTCTTTCCTGAACCACCAGTCATAAGCTTTAAGAGATGTCCTACCCTAAATGACAAATTAGTCCAGTTATCTTCCGGGTGACTCTCAAAAAACTTGGCTTGACCACAAACCCAAGGGCTCTTTTAAATGTAACCAGTGCAACCATTGCAGTAATATTGCACAGAAAAAGTATTTTGTTGACACAGCGTCTAAAATGGAGTATTACCTCAAGCATTTTATTAACTGCAAAACCACTCATGTCATCTATAGACTGGAATGTCCACAGTGCAAGGTGTTCTACATTGGACGGACAAAGAGACGCCTTCAAGATCGCTTGGCGGAACACAAGTACGCCATACGGGTAGGCAATGAAGACTACCCCATGGCAAGGCACTACAAGTCCTTACACCATGGTAACCCTGCCTCCCTACAAGCTATGGGTATTGATCATGTTCCGGCCTCTATTAGAAAAGGGGACCGTCTTAAACAGTTAAACCAAAGGGAAGGTTTTTGGATTTACAAACTACAGGCCACTAAGTACCCTGGTTTAAATGAAGATATAGATTTCTCACCCTTCCTGTAGGGTCGTGATGGGTCCATTTGCTGTCATCTAGTGGACATTTTGCTCAATTGCCCTCTAGCTATGTTTGGACTGTTGTTCATGTTTTGCTGTGGTCTGGTGTACTGTGGAATATATTGCTTTCTTGTTCTGGACACTTCTCCCAGTCATGGTTAGGGTTGGAACTGCCTCTCTGGGTGTTCTGATGCTTCTAGCTTAGAGTTGTATGCTCATGATAACATAGCTACAGTATTTCACCTTTTCATGTGTATATTATTGCTTACTAGGTGTGTCCAATTTGGTAACCACTCCCTCTTCTAATTAGGGCTAATTGGAAAAGCCTTTCAAAAGAGGACATTGTATTCTCCTTTTTCTGTACTCCCTGACGAAGGCCATGCAGCCGAAACACGTCGGATTTTAAACAACTTTGTTTCTATTGAACATGCCATACTAATAAAGGCATTTTAATTAATTATATGAAGAGTGCCTTGGTCCTCCTTTTTGATGAGTAATTAATGCCCATTGAGGGTTTTGGAGCTGCAGTGTGAACAAGTATTTGTGTTGAGGGAATAAATGGACGTATTAACACAGGGAAAAGAATATAAAATAAATTGGACATCTCTTAGCCACTAATGCAGTGTGGACCATTAGAGGGACTAGTATGCACAGTCTCTTTGGTAACATGTAAGCGCCTCTTGGAACCATCAGTGTCTTCCCCAGGCATATGTGGTAGAAAGACAGGTGACAGGAAGAAGACTTCTGTACTGTCATGCACTCTCAAAGAGCCCCTTCTACATAAGAAGAGCGGGGGTATTTTCGATAATCTAAGTAGCCTACTGTTTGCACCTGGAATTCCAATAATGTTTTGGGAATGTTCAAAAGTGGTGACCCTGACGTCTCCGTTTGCCCAAGGTCATTCACAGAAAAAGAGGGAATGGAATTCGAAGAACAGTCACATTATTAAACCATCTTCCTGTGGCATTGAAGTGGCACATTCCTGTGGCACATTCCTGTGTCCCCCAGATTAAATATTCTCACTTTAATTGCCTTTTTTAGATTTCAATTTAAGGCAGAAAAAATGTGAAAACTGTGCAAAGGGGTGTGTAGACTTTTACTAGACACTGTATCCTAGTGTCCCAGAGGGGTTAGTTTACCTTGGGTCTAGCATAAGTCTTTGTTACCCAAGACTTCCACTTTACCTAACAACACTATCAACGGGTGACCATCAATGATGTGTCCCCAGCTACAGTGGGTAGCCAACTAGTTAGTAGCCAACTAGCCAACTTTCTGAACCAAAATAAATAAATACTGAATCATGTTAAAAAGTGATGACTCCATTCCATAGGGATGCTGGCCCATGTTGACTCCAATGTTTCCCATAGTTGTGTCAAGTTGGCTGGATGTCCTTTGGGTGGTGGAACATTCTTGATACACATGGGAAACTGTTGAGTGTCAAAAACCCAGCAGTGATGCAATTCTTGACACAAACTGGTGTGCCTGGCACCTACCACCATACCCCGTTCAAAGGCACTTAAATGGCACACATATACACCCCATGTCTCAATTGTCTCAAGGCTTAAACATCTGTCTTTAACATGTCTCCTCCCCTTCATCTACACTGATTGAAGTGGATTTAACAAGTGTCATCAATAAGGGATCGTAGCTTTCACCTGGATTCACCTGGTCAGTCTGTTTTGTGTACTCAGTGTATATTTTCTTGTCAAGAGAACCATCTATTAGGGTCTATTAGGGTTTCATGTGATAAACGGAACTTACCCACTTGTAGAATTTTAAAGTATTTTTTCCCAAATGGAATAAACTCTCACTGTAAGTACTTTGTAGGTAAAAGCCAACAAAACTCTCCAAATGGGTTATTTTCAATCCCACAGTCATAGTGCTCAGTAGTAATAAGTTGGTTCCAGGTCTATTCATGAGAACCACTGAATATAAAACAAGTAAAATATATTATAAAGACATTTTAAAAAGTGTCCCAAATGGCACCCTATTTCTTACATAGCACCCTACTTTAAAAAAAGAATATCGGTCTTGGCCAAAAGTAGGGAATACATGCCATTTGGAATGCAGCCACTTACATCCCATCTTTATCTGAAGATATAGTTTTGTCACATAATGAACCCATTGCACTCACCCACCTAATTGAACTAGTCTTACTATTAGCTACCAATCAACTATTCAGAGTTGAATTGACTATTATCTCTTCTAGATCTTCTCTGTCATCTAGTGGTGTCAAGTCAAATTGCACTGCTGTAGTGTACCTCTGTCACTGAGTTTGGCAGAGGTTTCCAAACCTATTTGAACTGTTCCCTCTCCAAAGCTCCAGAGATTATTCGGTCACCACAGACAAATAAATTGTTCAAACAAGGACCCGGTCTCAAGATGGGACAAAAAACTTGGGATACACAGGTGGTTTGGGTAATATAACTTTCAAATTCGATTTCTGCATAAATTGGTCTTTCAATTTAATCTGATCTTCATCTAAGTCACAACAACAGAAAAATATAGTGTGCTTAAATGAATAACACACAAATTATTGTATTTTTCTTGTCTATATTGAATACATCATTTAAACATTCACAGTGTCGGTTGGGAAAAGTATGTGAACCCATAGGATAATGACTTCTCCAAAAGCCAATTGGGAGTCAGGGGTCAGCTAACCTGGAGTCCAATCAGTGAGACAAGATTGGAGATGTTGGTTTGAGCTGCCTTGCCCTATAAATAAACACTCACAAAATTTGAGTTTGCTCTTCACAAGAAGCATTGCCTGATGTGAACCATGCCTCGAACATAAGAGATCTCAGAAGATCTAAGATGAAGAATTGTTGACTTGCATGAAGCTGGAAAGGGTTACAAAAGTATACCTAAAAGCCTTGATGTTCATCAGTCCACGGTAAGACAAATTGTCTATAAAATGGAGAAAGTTCAGCACTGCTACTCTCCCTAGGAGTGGCCGTCCAGCAAAGATGACTGCAAGAGCACAGTGCAGAATGCTCAATGAGCTTAAGAAGAATCCTAGAGTGTCAGCTAAAGGCTTACAGAAATCTCTGGACCATGCTAGCATCTCTGTTGACGAGTCTACGATAGGTAAAACAAGAAACAAGAATGGTGTTCATGGGAGGACACCACGGAAGAAGCCACTGCTGTCCAAAAAAAACATTGCTGCACGTCTGGAGTTTGCAAAAGTGCACCTGGATGTTCCACAGCGCTACTGGCAAAATATTATGTGGACAGATGAAAGTACAGTTGAGTTGTTTGGAAGGAACACACAACACTATGTATGGAGAGAAAAAAGGCACAGCACACCAACATCAAAACCTCATTTTGCAGGAGAATGTTAATTGAAGCTCAACAGAAGTTGGGTGACAACGACCCAAAACACAGAAGTAAATCAACAACAGAATGGCTTCAACAGAAGAAAATACGTCTTCTGGAGTGGCCCATTCAGAGTCCTAACCTCAACCCGAATGAGATGCTGTGGCATGACCTCACGAGAGCAGTTCACACCAGACATCCCAAGAATATTGCTGAACTGAAACAGTTTTGTAAAGAGGAACGGTCCAAAATTCCACCTGACCGTTGTGCAGGTCTGATCTGCAACTACAGAAAACATTTGGTTCAGGTTATTGCTGCCAAAGGAGGGTCAACCAGTTATTAAATCCAAGGGTTCACATACTTTTTCGACCCTTCACTGTGAATGTTTAAAGTCTTAAACGTATAATTGTTTGTGTGTTATTAGTTTTAAGCAGACTGTGTTTTATTGTTGTGATCAAGATCAGATCAAATTGTATGACCAATTAATGCAGAAATCCAGGTATTTCCAAAGGGTTCACATATGTTTTTCTTGCCACTGTACATGCATGAAAATACCATAAAATAAAAAGGTAACATTCTGTACTGTCGCCTCATAAAACATTTGCTCTCAAATCCAAAATACTGGAGTATAGAGCCAAATTAAATGTTTTAACTTCACTGTCCAAATAAATACATAGGGGAGTGTATATCAATAGTGGAAGGTATATAATGTATAGCCTATGTTATGTTGTTCCTTTGTTGTGGACTTAAAATGAAGGGGAATAGCTTTGATTATCAAATTCTGTTTGGGGCTGCCTAAAGCTATTGCATTCTCTGCTCTACACTGGTAAGTGTATGGAAATTAAGCTAGCCCGACGCTAGTACTTTTCAGACTGGGCCATCAGACAATGTGCCAAACCAGCCACCTGGACAGCTGATGGAACTGTGGGTTTGCACAACCAAAGAATTTCTGCACAAACTGTCAGAATCCATCTCAGGGAAGCCCATCAGGGTCTTGACCTGACTGCAGTTTGGCGTCGTAACCGACTTCAGTGGGCAAATGCTCACCTTCGATGGTCACTGGCCCGCTGGAGAAGTGTGCTCTTCTTGGAGGAATCCCGGTTTCAATTGTGGGCTAGCAGTTTGCTGATGTCAACGTTGTGAACAGAGTGTCCCATGGTGGCGGTGGGGTTTATGGAATGGGCAGCCATAAGCTACGGACAACGAACACAATTGAATTTTATTGATGGCAATTTGAATGCACAGAGATACCGTGACCAGATCCTGAGGCCCATTGTCGTGCCATTCATCTGCCTCCATCACCTTCTATTTCAGCATAATGCACGTCCCCATATCTCAAGGATCTGTACACAATTCCTGGAAGCTCAAAATGTCCCCGTTCTTCCATTGCCTGCATACTCACCAGATACGTCACCCATTGAGCATGTTTAGGGTGCTCTGGATCGACGTGTACAACAGCGTGTTCCAGTTCCCACCAATATCCAGCAACTTCGCACAGCCATGGAAGAGGAGTGGGACAATATTCCACAGGCCACAATCAACAGCCTCATCAACTCTATGCAAAGGAGATGTGTCGCGTCGCATGAGGAAAATGGAGGTCACACCACATACTGACTGTTTTTCTGATCCATGCCCCTACTTAACAAAAAAGGTATCTGTGACCAACAGTTGCTTATCTGTATTCCCATTCATGTGAAATCCATAGATTAGGGCCTAATGAGTTTCTATTTAAATGGACTGATATGAACTGTTACTCAGTAAAATCTTTGAAAATGTTGCATGTTGCGTTTATATTTTTATTCACTGTACTTTAATTGTTGCGTTATTGCAAATGCTCAGGTAGCTGCCATTTTACGTTGGGAAAGAAAAATGGGCCTGCATTCACCAGAAAAGGAAGCTCCACACTACGAAGGGGGTAAGAAATAATTTCCTCATGATGCCATCTATTTTGTGAAGTGCACCAGTCCCTCCTGCAGAAAAGCACCCCCACAACATGATGCTGCCACCCCCGTGCTTCACGGTTGGGATGGTGTTCTTCGGCTTGCAAGCCTCCACCTCTTTCCTTCAAACATAACGATGGTCATTATGGCTAAACAGTTATATTTTTGTTTCATCAGACCAGAGGACATTTCTCCAAAAAGTACAATATTTGTCCCCATGTGCAGTTGCAAACCGTAGTCTGGTTTTTTATGGCGGTTTTGGAGCAGTGGGTTCTTCCTTGCTGAGCGGCCTTTCAGGTTAGTGTTGATAGGACTCGTTTTACTGTGGATATAGATAGTTTTGTACCGGTTTCCTCCAGCATCTACACAAGGTCCTTTGCTGTTGTTCTGGGATTGATTTGCACATTTCACACCAAAGTACGTTCATCTCTAGGAGACAGAACACGTGGTCCCATGGTGTTTATACTTGCATACTATTGTTTGTACAGATGGACATGGTACCTTCAGGCGTTTGGAAATTGCTCCCAAGGATGAACTAGACTTGTGGAGGTCTACATTTTTTTTTCTGAGGTCTTGGCTGATTTCTTTTGATTTTCCCATGATGTCAAGCAAAGAGGCACTGAGTTTGAAGGTAGGCCTTGAAATACATCCACAGGTACACCTCCAATTGACTCAAATAATGTCAATTAGCCTATCAGAAACTTCTAAAGCCATGCCATCATTTTCTGGAATTTTCCAAGCTGTTTAAAGGCACAGTCAACTTAGGGTATGTAAACTTCTGACCCACTGGAATTGTGATACAGTGAATTATAAGTGAAATAATCTGTAAACAATTGTTGGAAAAATTACTTGTGTCATGCACAAAGTAGATGTCCTAACCGACTTGCCAAAACTATAGTTTGTTAACAAGAAATTTGTGAAGTGGTTGAAAAATGAGTTTTAATGACTCCAACCTAGGTGTATGTAAACTTCTGACTTCAACTGTAGATAGATAAAGTGTAGGCAATGACTAGCTAAGACAGAGAAAGGGGACTGAAGAAGTTCAACCCTTTATTCAATTAATTTCAATACAGCACATGGATTCATCATGGATTGGGCACAGGTCTCTGATCGCGCAGAGATGACGTGCAGGAACTTCCTGCAGGAATTTGTAGTCTTGCTGAGGTCTTCTCTGTTGCTTATTAGCATTTCACATTTTTGAGAGCAAATTGAGGCAAATATATTGATAAAACTCACCTTGTCCGAAAGAGAATTACAGTTATCAAAACATTTAGGCCAAGGTTAGTTTGAATTGTTTGGAAAATTCACAGACATTTCCTAGCGACAATAGTCCTTGCAGTGCTTCTGCCGTAAAGTCTTAGAGCCCCAAAAACTTCTCGGCTGCAGATATGATGTCTAGCTTCTTGGACTTCTTAGGCACTTGTGCTTTACAATTGTGGCTATAAATTACACAAAATCCCCTTTCTTCACAATGAGTGTATCCAGATAACTCAATTGACTCAAAACACTAGCAACTGGTTGCAATGCGTCCACCACCAAATTTTCAACACGGCTGCCTCTTGCCCCTCTGACTCTCTTCAACGTCTCCACATACAGTACCAGACAAAAGTTTGGACACACCTCCTAGGGTTTTTCTTTATTTTTTACTATTTTCTACATTGTAGAATAATAGTGAAGATATCAACTATGAAATGACACTTAAGGAATCATGTAGTAACCAAAAAAAGTGTTCAACAAATCAAAATATATTTTATATTTGAAATTCTTCAAAGTAGCCAGCCTTTGCCTTGATGACAGCTTTGCACACTCTTGGCATTCTCTCTACCAGCTTCACCTGGAATGCTTTTCCAACTGTCTTGAACGAGTTCCCACATATGCTGAGCACTTGTTGGCTGCTTTTCCTTCACTCTGTGGTCCAACTCATCCCAAACCATCTCAATTGAGTTAAGGTCTGGTGATTGTGGAGGCCAGGTCATCTGGTGCAGCATTCCATCACTCTCCTTGGTCAAATAGCGCTTACAGAGCCTGGAGGTATGTCATTGTCCTGCTGAAAAACAAATTATAGTCCCACTAAGCACAAACCAGATGGGATGTGCATCTCTGCAGAATGCTGTGGTAGCCATGCTGGCTAAGTGTGCCTTGAATACTAAATAAGTCACAGACACCATCAGACCTCCTCATCCATGCTTCACGGTAGGAACCACACATGCAGAGACCATCCGTTCACCTACTCCGCATCTCACAAAGACACGAAGGTTGGAACAAAAAATCTCATATTTGGACTCATCAGACCAAAGGACAGATTTCCACCAGTCTAATGGCCATTGCTCATGTTTCTTGGCCCAAGCAAGTCTTTTCTTCTTATTGGCGTCCTTTAGTAGTGGTTTCTTTGTGGCAATTCGACCATGAAGGCCTGATTCACGCAGTCTCCTTTGAACAGTTGATATTGAGATGTATCTATTACTTGAACTCTATGAAGCATTTATTTGGGCTGCAATCTGAGGTGTAGTTAACTCTAATGAACTTGTCCTCTGCAGCAGAGGTAACTCTGGGTCTTCCTTTCCTGTGGCGGTCCTCATGAGAGCCAGTTTCATCATAGCTCTTGATGGTTTTTGCGACTACACTTTTAGAAACTTTTAAAGTTCTTGAAATTTTCCAGATTGACTGACCTTCATGTCTTAATGTAATGAATGCCTGTCATTTCTCTTTGCTTATTTGAGCTGTTCTTGCCATAATATGGACTTGGTCTTTTACCAAATAGGGCTATCGTCTGTATACCACCTCTACCTTGTCACAACACAACTGATTGGCTCAAACACATTAAGAAGGAAATAAATTCCACAAATAAACTTTAACAAGACACACCTTCTAATTGAAATGCATTCCAGGTGACTACCTCATGAAGCTGGTTGAGAGAATGCCAATTCCCACACTGTAATTGTTTGGACACAAATGCTCTCACCGCATACCTCACATAGAGATGGCAGCTTTGCTTCAAGTCCTTAGGAAACTGCAGTATTTTGTTTTTTTATGTATTATTTCTTACATTGTTAGCTCTTTTTTATAACCATGTGTATGTGACCAATAAAATTAGATTTCCAAGCTTCACATATTCTGGTAGTCTCCTAAAAAAATATATATAATATCGACAGCCTTTTCCCCTTCCTTCCATTTACCATACGGGTCAGGCGACGTGCACTCGTGGGTCCTCCTCGTCTTTTTCCAACGAGCCTCCAGCTATAACTCCTTTGGCAGGCGCCCTGCTCCGAAAATCAATACATGTTACTTCTCTCGTGGATAATTGTGCCAGATCCAGTGCAAGCTTGTTCTGTTCTTCATCAACACAATTAACCAAAACAAGGCCGCTTCTAGTCACCTTGGTTGAATCCATCTTTCCCACTGCTGTCTTCACAACCCTTGATATCACAAATGGATTTCCCAAATGAATCTCCTCGTCCAATAACAAATGCATTATTGGACCGGTCCTTCAACTTTTGCTCGTTTTGTTCCATTCTTTGATTTCACTATTTTTCATTCATTGTCACACACTTCACTTGCCGCACTTTCAGATTCTAGCACAGTCGCCATTATCTCCCAACCACCACCATGTAAGAGTTCTAAACACGTAGCCCCTAACCTTAACCCATTGTAAATGTAAACTTCTATGGGGTATGGAAGTCCCAAGGATTCCGGTTAGCACGGACCATTCGATTATAAGAGTTCCGGATGTGGGAGGAACAGCTGTTTCGGACACGATGACGTATATCCGCTTTCTTTTAGCTATCGGCTGGCTAGCAAGCTAACAACAACAACCGTTCGGATATTCAGATTACATTGAAGGACTTGTAATTGAATTTCACAGGTGATCAAGGCAAAGTACAGTAATTGAGCTTTACAGGTGATCAAGGCTTAGTACACCCCCTGGAAGCTAAGGTGGGTACAGACAGAACGTTGAGTTGAGGATAACTAAAGATAACTGTTGTTAGCTAGCTAACGAATGTTAACTCTGATAGCAAACTTCTGCTGGTAGTATAGGCTGGTACCGAGATAGCTAACAAACATCAAATATCCGTGCTAAATGAAATGGCAAGCTAACGTAAATTAGCTTGATTGTTTAATAAGTACTATCTAGGCTTGTCGATTAAGGCAGCCCCCCGCACCTCTCTGATTCAGGGGGGTTGGGTTAAATGAGGAAGACACATTTCAGTTGAATGCATTCAGTTGTACAACTGACTAGGTATCCCCCTTTCCCTTCCTTTCAGTGTCATAACTCGAAGGGTCGCTTTATAAAAATAAAAAAGTTACATATGGTAAATTGTTATTAGCCGTAGCCAGCTAACGTTCTAAGAAAGCACTATCAGAGATGTGATCCTCATTCCGCCTGACACTGTATGTTCTGACAAACCATAGCTAGGTATTGTAGTCTGTGCAAATCGAATCTACTTGCATAACACAGTGTAAACTTCACCAAACAATGTGTCTTTAATCTTTTTTCAGGTTTCAATGCGGTGACCAAGTATCAGCTAATGTTACATCTTGCAGCTGGATAGCATTTTGTAGTCGTCCGCATTGGAAGAGACCATTCTGTTGTTCCAGCCCAACATATCTGGGCTATGTGCAAGGCACCATAAGACTCCAAGAGGACACTAACAGATGGTGTAAAACATGGACCAGGGTGTTGCCGACAGTCCTGCTATCATTGTCATTAAGGCACCCAACCAGAAGTATGATGACCAGACAATCAACTGCTTCCTGAACTGGACAGTGGATCAACTAAAAACCCATATCTCACATGTGTATCCCAGTAAACCGGTGAGTAGGTTATGGCTTACGTACAGTGAGATTGGTCTCAGTTTTCATTTCCCTTGAGGTCTGTTCAGATCAATAATATATATAAAAAATCATTGGTTCAGATGGGGATTGAACATTCAGTATAGAAATATATTGCATAGTAGATTCAATAAAATAGAACAATAGAGCCATGTCCACTCTGATGTGGGATGTCTTGATTCTGAAATGCACTTCCCTGTTTATTTAACTTTTTAATTCTTGGAGGTTACAGCCATCTGGGACAATTTGTCGCTATCCCTGAAACATCATATAGGCAGACTGTCAGTAGCACAAATGTTAAACTAGCTACTGTTTTCCCACTGGGCATAAACTGGTTGAATCAACATTGTTTACATGTCATTTCAACCCCCCCAAAATCTGTGATGACTTTGAATTAACGTGGAAAACGAATTGGATTTGCAAAAAGTCCTCGACGTAGTCTTTTTTCCCCCACCCAAGTTTTAACCTAAATCCAATGACATGGTGAAATGTTTTGTTGATTTCACGTTGAATTCACTTTAGTTGATAACTCAACCAAATGTACATCAAAACTGACATCTGTGCCTGGGTTAGGCTACTGACATCTGGGTTAGGCCTACTTCTCCCTCAAATTTCCAGGGCTGCATTTGTATGCACAGTTACAGCAGCCATCATCGAGGATTATCTGTTGTACAAAGATGTAAGTGACTGGATGCGTTGTGATTTGATGCAGGGGTAGGCTATAAGTAGGATACATAACCTAGTAGTCCAAGACTAATTTGAATTGAATCTTTTGTTTACGTGAATATTTTTCAATGAGTGGGCTTAATCAGATTAGTTGGAGAGAGAGAAACAGAACCTGGCTCGGTTTGTTTTGATGTGAATGAGCCAATTAGTAGTATAGGTTTATAAACCTTGTCATGTGTTTTATCTACCTTGTTTATTTGTCTGTGAAAAAAGGACTGCAGAATACTGACAGTCTAACTAGCTTCATTTAGTCTTTGCTGAATTCACCATCACATGGATAAAGCAATAATGAAAGGTTGTGCTTTGGCCTGTATTTGAAAAGATTCCTGTCTTGAAAGTGTGTAGATTTGACGTCAGGCTGGACGGAGGCCAGTGAGATTCCTCTGTTCTCTGATTTCCTTATGGTTCCTGCTCAGTAAACACTGAGCACTTAAAATCACTCTCGTCTGGTAATCTCAGTCTGTTGTGTGTTCTCCAACTTCTCTGGTTAGCATCATCTACCACTGTTTACCATAATAGTTTTAACCAGGTGACAGCCTTCTTTGTTAAAGCTGCAATATGTAACTTTTTGGGTGACCTGACCAAATTCACATAGAAATGTGAGTTATAAATCTGTCATTCTCATTGAAAGCCAGTGTAAGAAGCGGTATATCTGTTCTATGTATGCTATTTCTTTGCTTCCCGGCGTTGTCATTACCCTACCCTACTAACCTAATCCTTGGTTTCCTAACACCTGTCGCAGGGATTTTTCTGCCATTGTAATCCTTGGGCGTATGGCCCAAGTGTTTTTTTTCGGGCTACCTAAGCCCCCTTTTGATCCAGAAAAAAAACCTGTGTCAATCTGATTAACTAAACTGAGATTTAAGAGTACATGTGGCCAAATCGTTTTTCAAAACGTTCATAGATGACCAGCAGGGTCAGATAATAAATAAGTAGTTCTATGTTCTGAACTGTCTGATTTTCATTGTAGAGCTCCAAAGACCAGAGGCTGGTGTATTCTGGGAAGCTGCTCTTGGATCACTTAACACTGAAAGATGTGCTCAGAAAGGTCTGTGTGCTGCATTCATTTTCTTATTATTTCATCTTCACTTGATATTCTGTCCAGAGATTACGGCAGTGTATGCATTCATCTTAGATTACATTCTTAAAGTCAAGATGATTACTTTGACAATTGTAGTTTAATGCAATAGTGTGGCTGTCCGTGCTAATGGCCACGGATGACTCTTACAGCAGGATGAGTATCACATGGTCCACCTGGTGTGTGCATCACGCACCCCTCCTGGGTCCCCCAAGGTCCTCAGGAGCCACAGTAACAAGGCCACTGGAGTCCCCTCTACTAGCTCCACGGTGAGTTACCGGTATGCACCCATTGATTGCCACACATTTCATCATCCCAGCACACCTTGGGCTAGCCTGAGTGCCAGTCTGTTTGTGCTATCATGCCAACTCATTGTCATGCCAAAAATGGCTTGACAATGAGCTATGGAGATGGCAAGAGCACAAACAGACCTGGCTTATCTAGGCCTACTTTCTATTGTAATCCACACCAGCTCCTGAGATGATTATACATACATACAGTGGGGAGAACAAGTATTTGATACACTGCCGATTTTGCAGGTTTTCCTACTTACAAAGCATTTAGAGGTCTGTAATTTTTATCATAGGTACACTTCAACTGTGAGAGACGGATTCTAAAACAAAAATCCAGAAAATCACATTGTATGATTTTTAAGTAATTAATTTGCATTTTATTGCATGACATAAGTATTTGATACATCAGAAAATCAGAACTTAATATTTGGTACAGAAACCTTTGTTTGCAATTACAGAGATCATATGTTTCCTGTAGTTCTTGACCAGGTTTGCACACACTGCAGCAGGGATTTTGGCCCACTCCTCCATACAGACCTTCTCCAGATCCTTTGGGTTTCGGGGCTGTCGCTGGGCAATATGGACTTTCAGCTCCCTCCAAAGATTTTCTATTGGGTTCAGGTCTGGAGACTGGCTAGGCCACTCCAGGACCTTGAGATGCTTCTTAAGGAGCCACTCCTTAGTTGCCCTGGCTGTGTGTTTCGGGTCGTTGTCATGCTGGAAGACCCAGCCACGACCCATCTTCAATGCTCTTACTGAGGGAAGGAGGTTGTTGGCCAAGATCTCGCGATACATGGCCACATCCATCCTCCCCTCAATACGGTGCAGTCGTCCTGTCCCCTTTGCAGAAAAGAATCCCCAAAGAATGATGTTTCCACCTCCATGCTTCACGGTTGGGATGGTGTTCTTGGGGTTGTACTCATCCTTCTTCTTCCTCCAAACACGGCGAGTGGAGTTTAGACCAACAAGCTCTATTTTTGTCTGATCAGACCACATGACCTTCTCCCATTCCTCCTCTGGATCATCCAGATGGTCATTGGCAAACTTCAGACGGGCCTGGACATGCGCTGGCTTGAGCAGGGGGACCTTGCGTGCGCTGCAGGATTTTAATCCATGACGGCGTAGTGTGTTACTAATGAATTTCTTTGAGACTGTGGTTCCAGCTCTCTTCAGGTCATTGACCAGGTCCTGCCGTGTAGTTCTGGGCTCATCCCTCACCTTCCTCATGATCATTGATGCCCCACGAGGTGAGATCTTGCATGGAGCCCCAGACCGAGGGTGATTGACCGTCATCTTGAACTTCTTCCATTTTCTAATAATTGCGCCAACAGTTGTTGCCTTCTCACCAAGCTGCTTGCCTATTGTCCTGTAGCACATCCCAGCCTTGTGCAGGTCTACAATTGTATCCCTGATGTCCTTACACAGCTCTCTGGTCTTGGCCATTGTAGAGAGGTTGGAGTCTGTTGGATTGAGTGTGTGGACAGGTGTCTTTTATACAGGTAACGAGTTCAAACTGGTGCAGTTAATACAGGTAATGAGTGGAGAACAGGAGGGCTTCTTAAAGAAAAACTAACAGGTCTGTGAGAGACGGAATTCTTACTGGTTGGTAGGTGATCAAATACTTATGTCATGCAATAAAATGCAAATTAATTACTTAAAAATCATACAATGTGATTTTCTGGATTTTTGTTTTACATTCCGTCTCTCACAGTTGAAGTGTACCTATGATAAAAATTACAGACCTCTACATGCTTTGTAAGTAGGAAAACCTGCAAAATCGGCAGTGTATCAAATACTTGTTCTCCCCACTGTACATACATACAGTTGAAGTTGGAAGTTTACATACACTTAGGTTGGAGTCATTAAAACTAGTTTTTCAACCACTCCACAACTTTCTTGTTAACAAACTATAGTTTTGGCAAGCCGGTTAGGACTTCTACTTTGGATTCCTACAAATCAGCTTGGCTAGACAATCTGGACCCTCTCTTCATAAAATTATCCGCCGCCATTGTTGCAACCCCTATTACTAATCTGTTCAATCTCTCTTTCATATCGTCTGAGATTCTTAAAGATTGGAAAGCGGCCGCGATCATCCCTGTCTTCAAAAGGGGAGACACTCTAGACCCAAACTGTTACAGACCTATATCCATCCTGCCCTGCCTTTCTAAAGTCTTCGAAAGCCAAGTGAACAAACAGATCACCGACCATTTCGGATCCCACCGTACCTTTTCCGCTATGCAATCTGGTTTCCGAGCTGGTCATGGTTGCACCTCAGCCACGCTCAAGGTCCTAAACGATATCATAACCGCCATCGATAAAAGACAGTACTGTGCAGCCGTCTTCATCGACCTGGCCAAGGCTTTCGACTCTGTCAATCACTGTATTCTTAACGGCAGACTCAACAACCTTGGTTTCTCTAATGACTGCCTCGCCTGGTTCACCAACTACTTCTCAGATAGAGTTCAGTGTGTCAAATCGGAGGGCCTGTTGTAAGGACCTCTTGCAGTCTCTATGGGGGTGCCACAGGGTTCAATTCTCGGGCCGACTCTTTTCTCTGTATATATCAATGATGTCGCTCTTGCTGCGGGTGATTCTTTGATCCACCTCTAAGCAGACGACACCATTCTGTATACATCTGGACCTTCGCTGGAAACTGTGTTAACAAACCTCCAAACGAGCTTCAACACAATACAACACTCCTTCCTTGGCCTCCAACTGCTCTTAAATGCTAGTCAAACGAAATGCATGCTCTTCAACCGATTGTCGCCCGCCCGACTATAGCATCACTACTCTGGATGGTTCTGACTTAGAATATGTGGACAACTGCAAATACCTAGGTGTCTGGTTAGACTGTAAACTCTCCTTCCAGACTCACATTAAGCATCTCCAATCCAAATTAAATCTAGAATCGGCTTCCTATTTCGCAACAAAGCCTCCTTCACTCATGCAGCCAAACATACCCTCGTAAAACTGATTATCCTACCGATTCTTGACTTCGGCGATGTCATTTACAAAATATCCTCCAACACTCTACTCAGCAAATTGGATGCAGTCTATCACAGTGCCATCCGTTTGGTCACCAAAGCCCCATATACTACCCACCACTGTGACCTGTATGCTCTCGTTGGCTGGTCCTCGCTACATATTCGTTGCCAAACCCACTGGCTCCAGGTCATCTTTAAGTCTTTGCTAGGTAAAGCTCCGCCTTATCTCAGCTCACTGGTCACCATAGCAACACCCATCCGTAGCACGCGCTCCAGCAGGTATATTTCACTGGTCATCCCCAAAGCCAACACCTCCTTTGGCCGCCTTTCCTTTCAGTTCTCTGCTGCCAATGACTGGAACGAATTGCAAAAATTACTGAAGCTGGAGACTTATCTCCCTCACTAACTTTAAGCGTCAGCTGTCAGAGCAGCTTACCGATCGCTTCAGCTGTACACAGTCCATCTGTAAATAGCCCATCCAACCAACTATCTACCTCATCCCCATATTTGTTTTTGTTTTTCTACTCTTTTGCACACCAGTATTTTCTACTTGCACATCCTCAACTTCACATATCACTCCAGTGTAAATTGCTAAATTGTAATCACTATTGGCCTATTTATTGCCTTACCTCCTTACTTCATTTTGCACACACTGTATACAGATGTTTCTATTGTGTTATTGACTGTACTTTTGTTTATCCCATGTGTAACTCGGTGTTGTTTTTGTCGCACTGCTTTGCTTTATCTTGGCCAGGTCGCAGTTGTAAATGAGAACTTGTTCTCAACTGGCCTACCTGGTTAAATAAAGGTGAAATAAATTAAATTAAAAAAGTGGAGTTAGAGAAGTAAAATAATCCAAACGTATTTGTCTGTTTTCTCAGATGGGTCAGAGCCCCAGTGTCCCCTCCCAGAGTCAATCAACCTCCTCTGAAGAGAGCTTTGACGGGCTGAGACATCGGACAGGCCCAGCCCCTAACCATGCAGCACACCCTGCCTTTATGCAAGGGTAAGTCCTTATACACCAACACGGTTAGTTCTGGACACGTTATGATTGGCCAAGAGGTGAACTACTGTTGAGAGGTCTCACTTCATAATAGATTTTTGTGTGTTTTTATGTGTTAATGCGCTTGTTGTCTACTGGTAATGCCCAAATCCCTTACCCCGCAGCTGTGTACTTACCTTGCAGCTACATGTGGAACCAATTCCCGCCACAGCAAGGCCCTCCCACCAACATGCCAGCCTACCCTGGCATACAGTACAATCCCATGACGCTGCTGTGGTGGCAGCAGGTGTACGCCCGGCAATACTACATGCACTAGTAAGTCTGCTGTCTCCCAATAACTGTGTGACAATATGCTCAATTACCCATGCTGTGTCATGGAATCACTGAGATTCAATCACAATTATCTCACTTTCACATGTTCTCTATATAAAACTAACCAGGTTCTCAGGTGGACGAATTATCTGGCGCATGGAAAAAAGTCACGACCATGCTGACGGAACGAGGAAGTATCGGTACAATTTCATAATTGTCGACAGAAAATGTTTGTTCGACATGGGATCTTTTTGTGTCGTGAAAATTAATAGTGCGATAAATTGCGGTGGAAACGCCTTCATGCACAAATATTGTTTTTATGTGGATTTTATAATATTCGCATGAAATCTGTCAACAATTAGATGGAAAACTAACTACTAATCCAGATTCTATACATTCATTTCTCTCTCCTTTCTCTCTCTCTGTCTCTCTCCCTCGCCCTTCAGTCAGATGTTGGCTGCCTCGTCTCACCATCTCAGGCCTGACCTGCTCTTGGCCCAGCCTGGCCAATCAGATCCTCTGAACCCGCCTCCCCCGGAGGAGCGCCATGGCGACCCCAACATCCAGTTGAATGCCCAGGGAGCGGAGGCGCTGCTGAACGAGGAGGATCAGAACTGTGATTGGCTGGACTGGGTGTACACTGTGTCACGCGCCGCCATCTTGCTCAGCATAGTCTACTTTTACTCATCCTTTAGCCGCTTCGTCATGGTGATTGGTGCCATGTTGCTGCTATACCTGTGAGTATTCCCATGCACCCTCTGAAATTAATGCTGTCTGTCCCTTTTAGCGGTGACATACTAGACTGGCCCCAGAACTCGATGTATGTGCTGTCTTGCCAATATCCAAAGAGATAGCTATACAGCTCTGGGACCAGGATCTTTCCATGACCGACTGACCAAATGAAAGCTATGATCCTTATTGATGTTACCTGTTAAATGGGCTCCCGAGTGGCGCAGCGGTCTAAGGCACTGCATCTCAGTGCAAGAGGCGTCACTGCAGTCCCTGGTTCTAATCCAGGCTGCATCACATCCGGCCGTGATTGGGAGTCCCATAGGGCGGCGCACAATTGGCCCAGCGTCGTGTGGGTTTCGCCCGGGGTAGGCCGTCATTGTAAATAAGAATTTGTTCTTAACTGACTTAGTTTAATAAAATAAATCCACTTCAAACAGTGTAGAGCAAGGGGAGGAGACTGATTTTTAAGCCTTGAGATAATTGTGGCATGGATTGTGTGTGTGCCATTCTGAGGGTGAATGGGCAAGACAAAAAATGTGAGTGCCTTTAAACGGGGTATTTAAACGGGGAACTGCAACGCTGCTGGGTTTTTCACCCTCAACAGTTTCCAGTGTGTATCAAGAATGTTCCACCACACAAAGGACATCCAGACAATTCGACACAACTGTGAGAAGCATTGGAGTCAACATGGGCCAGCCTCCCTGTGGAACGTTTTCAACATCTTGTAGAGTCCATTTCCCAATGAATTGAGGCTGTTCTGAGGGGAAAAAGGGGGTGCAACTCAATATTAGCAAAGGTGTTCCTAATGTTTAGTATACTCAGTGTATTTGTACAAATTGTGTAAATGGAAAGTGAGTTCTGAATACTTTATTTTAACCCTATACCTTTCTTTCCTTATTTTAACCCTATACCTTTCTTGGCTCTTTGACCCAACAAATGTGTTGTGAAATGGTCACCTATTATGTATCACAGGGTTTGTTATTGGCTGTTTCTCTGTGTTTTCGTTAGGCACCAAGCAGAGTGGTTCCCCTTTAACCTGGAGAACGAACCTCAGAACCCTGGGGACGGGCCCCACCAGGACGAGATGGAGGCTGACCTTCATCATGACCTCCAAGAGACGGTAGGTCATCTGCAACCTCTGACCTTTTACCTTTAGTTTAAGTGCTTTTGAATGTCAGGACAGAACCCCTGGAATGATACAGTAATTTAATTTGCAATAGCAGTGATGCATGATTTATGTAATGCTTGTCTGGTAACGTAATATGGCATTGCTATGGTGAATGATTACAATTGTAAGACGGGGGGAAAAAATCTATCCAGTTTTACAGTTTGTGTTGTTTGACCTACACAGGAGCGGGTGATGGATGATGATGCGGACAGTGGAGAGGAAGGACCAGAGGATCCCAATGGTATTCCCCATGTTGGCTTCCTCAATACAACTTGGTCATTTATTGTCACGTTCTTCATGTCTCTTATACCTGAGGGGCCCCCCAATGCTGCCAACTGAGGCAATGAGCCATGGAAGTCAGAATGCCACTAGTGACTGGACTGAATACACTATCTTAGTATGCCCAGTGAGTTCACCCCTAGGTCTACACAATCATTGTACATCTACCTGATCACAGGGCACTACCGAAGAACTGAATGGTCACAGACAAAAAGGTTTTGAAGTGAACAACAGAATGACACTTTGGGGGAAAATGACATAATTTGAAACTTTCAATATCATGAGATCTAAATATTCTTCAGTATAACCTTCTCGGTCGTTGTAGTATAGGAAACTATGAACTATAAACTATAAAGACGGAGAACATTTATCCCTGTGTAATATTATCTGTTTAATACAATGATAATTAGCCCTATTTCTGTGTGAAAGAATAATCAACTATGTACTGTCTGTATAGTTGCAATAATTGTTAAATTGTATAATAAGTGTATTATGTTAATATAAACTTCAAGCAATCAGTTAGAAAGTACCCTAAATCATATTTGTTGTGATGTGTTTGGCGCGTAATCGGTTAAAATGGAACCTTGGGGCGTTCGTTTGTTGGTAACGGTCGTGAGCATCAGATACATGCTCGAGCTCAAGCATGATTGAAAACCGACAACTTTTTTTTTTTAAGAAAATATTTTATACAGTATAAAAAAACGTATATTGTTGTTTTTTATATGAATTACTATAACAATGGTGCAGTAAAACCGTCCTGATACTGGGTTTCCATGGTTACTAAATAAATTGCGGCGCGTCCTCTGAAGTTGAGTGTCACAACAAATGCTTGCTAGTTAGCAAACTAACGTTAGCTCATTACTTCGAAGTTTGACAAAGAAAATAACCGGTTGAAAATACTGAAACGAGTTGCCTAGCTGGTATCTCTGGCAATTATGTAATTTTTTGAGGCATTATCGGAGTCTGAACCTGAAGACTCTCAGTTCTGTCGATCAGGCCCAATTTTAGTTCTGAAAGGGACGATGAGTAATTGTTACAATCAACCGAAGTCATCCGGAATGGTGGAAAGGGTAAAGGCATTGAATTTGCATTGAATTTGGCCGTCATGTCAACAAACGACAGGCACGGAAATGTGTTTCTCTCAACTGAGTTTTGCAAACCAAAGAAGATGGGAGTTGACGTGTCTGTTTTCATCAGAGATAAACTAGGCCTAACTACGACGCAACGCGAAGTGCCTGGACACAGCCCTTAATAACCGTGGTATATTGGCCATATATACCAACGTAATTAGAGCAGTAAAAATACATGTTTTGTCATACCCGTTGTATACGGTCTGATATACCACAAACACCCGAGGTGCCTTATTGCTATTATAAACTGTTTACCAACGTAATTAGAGCAGTACAAATAAATGTTTTGTCACGCACGTTGTATACGGTCTGAAATACCACGTCTGTCAGCCGATCAGCATTCAGGGCTCGAACTACCCAGTTTATAATTATTATTAGCCTATGACTGTCAGTGAGCATTCATTAATTTGATGACAAACCGGTGTGCCCCTTTTTGACAGCTGTCTTGGTTGGACTTCTACATTGGTAGGGTCAATATGCAGGTACTGTATGTGGCTATAACCTAGCTACTGTGCCTCGGCAGGCAATGGCCAGATGCAGAAATGTAAAGGTAATTAGTCTATTGCAGTGATTCCCCGCTCCCCCAAAAGAAACTTACTCTTGAAAGTTGTAATAGTAGAATGCACAAGGTGCAATTTCGAAATTGGGTAGTGCATCATCAGTTCATCTTGTAATGCATACCTTACAGAGCTATTTATAGAAATGTCCAGATCAACTAGCCCATGTCAGCTAACGTCTTTTTAGCCCATATGTATTGCTGTAAACATTTTGTTGGTTTTATTTGTCAGGATCTGTATTATTCCCATTTCAAGTTCTTCATCAAAGCACCATCCTATTTGTATTGGCTCCACCTGATCATGGAGTACCCTCTTGTGATCAATGCTCTGAAGAGGCTCAATCTGTTCTCAGAGGCACTGTAAGGAGTTGGAACTATCTGGTATTATTTTGCTAGCAAGAATGTATCATTTTGTAAATATGCAAGTGCAGATATTTATTTATTTCACCAAACAGAGACAAAGGAGAAACAATGGCTACCATTTAATTTTAATCTCGTTTTTTCAGAGTTCCCAGTTGTCTTGAGCGCACCGAAGTCTGAGATATGCGAGTTCCCAGTTGTTTTGAAGACAGTATTAATCTCAGCGGAGGGAAGGAGTGAGCAGCAGAGGGTCCGCCTCTCATGGTCCCTGCTCTGTCCTTCCATTCCTGTGGTGAGATTGACCAGAGAGAGGTTACGCCGTCTTGCACCTGATGGCGAAACTCGAGTCGCACCGCATCTGCAACTACATTTGCATCTGCCTCATTCACAAATAAAACATTTTCCTATGACCAGAGAAAGTGAAATATTCCTCTATATTAAAATAGACACGACGAGCTGCTAATAATAATGAAAACGCAGCGCTATCGATACACTTGGCTACTTATTCATTGCAGCGGCAGCGCAATTGGAAGTAAGGAGAAGCGCGTTTTATGTTTTGCAATAGTGTTGAAGTAAAACAGTGTTGACTGCTGAATAAAAACTTAAACATGAACTCACTCGTAAAAAGTGCAGCTCTTTGCTGTATGCTTTGACAGTTTCTCTCTGGTCATGGTTTTAAAGGTTATGAAATCTCAGTCTAGTATCAAACTTTGCTTTGGCTGGGGTCGTGGAAGCTGCAGGCATGGTGATTTGAGCTATCCGATTGGCCAGCGCTGTAGGCACACTCGAAAGAGTTTGTCTTTTCAGACAAATGAAATGGTCCAAAAGGGAAACACTTTGCTTACCTGGTGCGCAGGGCTTCTGAATCAAGTGAACCTACCGCCAACAGCGCAAAAAAATATATGTTTGGTGATCAACTATGAATGCCTAGAAGATCGACCAGTCGATGACCACTGGTTTGTTGTAAGCCATGACAAGTAGTGGCATGATGGACAAACAGACAGGTACCCAGGCTAGTTTCTCCCTATGGTACTCCATAAAACCATGGTCTTTGGTATCCATGCTGTTTTGGTGCCCCTTTTGGGGGGGTGGTCCTTTCCAGTGGCAGTTGTCTTGGAGGTGTCATCAACGTCCTGTGTCTCTTCTTCAACTATGGAGAAGTAAGAGAGAGTTTTGCACTTTGGAGCTGTGTACTCTGTGAAATCCATATGAAAGTTTCCTCACTTGGGGCTCCCGAGTGACGCAGCGGTCTAAGGCACTGCATCTCAGTGCTAGAGCCATAACTACAGACCCTGGTTCGATTCCAGGCTGTATCACAACTGGCCATGATTGGGAGTCCCATATGGTGGCTCACAATTGACCCAGCATCGTCCGGGTTAGGGTTTGGCCGGGGTAGGCCGTCAAATCTAAATAAGAATTTGTTCTTAACTGATTTGCCTAGTTAAATAAAGGTCAAATTAAATTGAAAAAATTCATGTTTTGTTGAGATTCATGTAAATTGATTGTTGTATACAGTGTATGGAAACTCTATCTTAGATCCTCACGGGGGTTGGCTGGTGGTGAATGCTATCTCAACTAGGGATGCACGATATATCGGTGAACATATCGGAATCGGACGATATTAGCTAAAAATGCCAACACCGGTATCGGTCTGATGTCTAGTTTAACGCCGCTGTTAAAAATCTGATGTCAAAGCTACCGTGCATACCTATATAACGTAGGTACATAACGAAATGAGTTGAGCAGTCATTTGAAAGAGTAAGAACATTTCAGTGAGACAACTCAAAGGCGAAATCCATTAAAGCCAAGATAATGGAATTTGTTGACCTTGACAATCAACCGTTCTCTGTCGTGGGTGATGTTGGCTTTTGCCGACTGGTCGAGCACTGGTGCACTCTACCAAGTGCGCTATTTTTCAGATGTTTCCCTAACAGAGTTACACAGTAATAGCGTCACTGCTATTAGCTTCACGACATACATACTATGGAACGCTGTTTGGGTATCAAAAAAGATACAGTAGCACTGTTAAAGCTGTACAAAAAAGTCTGCAAACACCGGCCACAAACAATGTTATTTACAATACCGCGTTGGTAATAAAGCATGATTTGTTCGACCGCAACTTCTGGGGTAGCTAGCTTTAGCTTGATACCTAGCTAGCACCAATACAACCAGCCTGAAAACAATGACCAGTAGAAACTGCAGTCATTTTCATTATTCTTAGCAATGATTTAGGAATCCTTGTGAGAAAGTATTAGCTAGGTTGCCACTTGTTTGCCTAGTAAAATTTAACTTCAGTTCATGAAAATAAATAGCTAGCCAGCTGTTGCCCAAAGCTAACGTTATAAGCAGCCAGCTAGCTTCATCTGGCTTGTGATGCTCGACCAGACCAGGTTATGTGTTGTGAAGCTAGCCACAGTAAGGATTAGGCACAATAGTGGAATTTGCGGGTTGCCTTCAAAATAAAAGTATGTCATTGACAGTGATGCAAATGAATACAAATAGTAGAACTTCGCCATACTTTCCACTATTGTGGCTAATCCTTATTGTGGCTAGCTTCACATAGATGGGTCCGACCACCATTAATCAAATAAGAACTGTCTTATAAATTAGGATTATTTTAGATGATGACACTTAGCTATATAGTCAGCTTGTAACGCTCGTCTTCCTCCTCTTCTGAGGAGGAATAGTAGGATGGATCGGAGGACCAATGCGCAGCGTGGTAAGTGTCCATATTTTAATAAAGAAAATAGAACACTGAAACAAAAACAACAACGTGAACGAACGAAAACGAAACTGTACCATATGGTCAGACACAGGAACAATCACCCACAACCCACAATAACAAACAGGCTACCTAAATATGGCTCCCAATCAGAGACAACGACTGACACCTGCCTCTGATTGAGAACCATATCAGGCCAAACACATAGAAACAGACAAACTAGACATACAACATAGAATGCCCACTCACATCACACCCTGACCAAACAAAACATAGAAACATACAAAGCAAACTATGGTCAGGGCGTGAAACAGCTAGCTAACTATAGCTACTGAAACAGATTGTCCTTTTGATATGTTTTTGGGGAAGAAAATTGTTTGCATCCATGAGCTACCTAGCTTTTTTTTATGACCAGCACTGTAGGTGCGCGAGACAACTTTACCAGCATCATAGCATTCGTATCGATGAATCGTGACATATGAAATACGAGTGATAGTGTAATCAATGTGTAATAACTACGTAAAAAAATTATGAACATGTTAAATTATTTATGTGACGTGCTGTCATATTCGGGTCCTGATTGGTCAACAAGCTTATTTGACACTCAAATAGTGTTATTTGACGTGTATCTTTTTTGACGCGCAAAGACGCAAACGGCGTTCCATAGAAATCCTGGTGTAAGAATGAAACGACTGAAAAGCAAGTAAGTGAAAGAAATAGGTTTTGATTATGTTTTACTGGTAATGGGGACATACTGTACATAAATGCCAACAAATAACTTGTTGGTCAGTGTGGTGTGTGTGTGTGTGTGTGTGTAACCTTTATTTAACTGGGCAAGTCAGTTAAGAACAAATTATTATTTACAATGACGGCCCGAACAATGCTGGGCCAATTGTGTGCCGCCCTATGGGACTCCCAATCATGGCCGGATGTGATACAGCCTGGATTCGAACCAAGGACTGCAGTTACACCTCTTGCACTGAGATGCAGTGCCTTAGACCGCTGTGTCCGTGTGTGTTAACTATTTAACTGTACTAGAATGCTTAAAAGGCCGCAAAAAAAATTTAATATCGGTTATCGGTATCATTTTTTTTGGCAAGGAAAGTATTGGATATCGGTATCGGCCAAAAATATCATATCAGTGCGTAATCTCAACTCATGCTATGTATTCCAGAGCACTCGGGTCATGTGGACTCCACCGCTGAGGGAGAGCTTCTCCTATCCCTTCTTTGTCCTGCAGATGCTGCTGTGAACACGTATTTTCAGTTCACATGCCATTGATCTTAACTATTTATAACCATCTTGGGCTTCACCACTCTTTTCAAAACCCTATTTATGTTTTATAGATAAATATTCAGTTAGATATATATTCACTTAGATAAATTAATACATGTCACTGATGATTCATGCAAATAATACTGTTGTCTTTGCACCATTTTGTAGGCATTCCAACCGGAAGATCCCTAGTAATTTTTGGTGCTTGCAATGTGTTGTTCCTTCCTCCTTGGCCATTTGCCCAATTTGTTTTGCTAACTCAGGTAAATAAATCCACACACTGAGGTAAAAACGCATACCTGGGATGTACCAGTCAATTTTCAAGATTCTGTTTATGTACTGAAGATCCTCAGCTGTACAGTAGGGTTCCGTGACAATACATTGAAATGCTTATGTTGTCTGTCTCTTCAGGTTGCATGTCTGTTAGCCCATCAAATAACAGGCCATCTCCACTGCCAAGATGACGTCACTACTTGTTGTGCACCTGGTATTACTACTGAATTGATATTTAGACAGACTTGTCACAGGATTAAGAAACATACTGTTATCTGCTGTTGTTGTGAAATTATCATAGTATAGTTCCAACATTAACATTTTTAATAAATGATGGTTTGATGATGGATCAATGTATTTTGATTTGATCAAATGTTATTTATTTCTCTCTTTAGGCTTCACTTGCCATCTGCTTTATGTTGTTTGGGAATTTGGCACTTTGACATCCTTTTACACTTCTTCCCTGGTTGCTGGTTGGGTGAGTAGACTAGGAAATAGACTGAAATGCTTGCTAGTTAGCAAACTAACGTTAGCTCATTACTTCGAAGTTTGACAAAGAAAATAAGCGGTTGAAAAATTCTGAAACAAGTTGCCAAGCTGGTATCTCTGGCAATTATGTAATTTTTTGAGGCATTATCGGACTCGGAGTCTGAACCTGAAGACTCGATCAGGCCCAATTTTAGTTCTGAAAGGGATGATGAGTAATTGTTACAATCAACCGAAGTCATCCGGAATGGTGGAAAGGATAAAGGCATTGAATTTGCATTGAATTTGGCCGTCATGTCAACAAACGACAGGCACGGAAATGTGTTTCTCTCAACTGAGTTTTGCAAACCAAAGAAGATGGGAGTTGACGTGTCTGTTTTCATCAGAGATAAACTACGCCTAACTACGACGCAACGCGAAGTGCCTGGACACAGCCCTTAACCGTGGTATATTGGCCATATATACCAACGTAATTAGAGCAGTAAAAATACATGTTTTGTCATACCCGTGGTATACGGTCTGATATACCATATACCACAAACCCCCCGAGGTGCCTTATTGCTATTATAAACTGTTTACCAACGTAATTAGAGCAGTACAAATAAATGTTTTGTCACACGCGTTGTATATGCCCAGGGACAAGTGTTATTTCGTCACACTCATTCCTGTACGGTGGAGTTTTCTAGGCCATCATCGCACTGAGAAACGATGTCGCACGAGTCTGCAAACCTGGAATCATCACAATTGCAGTTATTTAGTTATATGCTGTGGTAAATTGGTGAAATTACGTTCCTCAGAATTTGACATTTTTTTGTGACCTTTTTCAAGAGAGATCTATTGAATTCCAATGGTATGATAGCATCCCAAGGGTCTCAACTCTATACCCCCAATGTAACACCTGGTAACATGCAATTACATACAGACTATTGGGAAAGTATTCAGACCCCTTCTCTTTTTCCAAATTTAGTTACATTACAGCCTTATTATAAAATTGATGAAATTTGTTTTTTTTCTTCTCATCAATCTACACACAATACCCCATAATGACAAAGCGAAAACAGGTTCTTAGAAAGTTTAGCAAATTTATAAAAAAATTAAATAAAAATTAAATACCTTATTTACATAAGTATTCAGACCCTGCTATGAGGCTAGAAATTTAGCTCAGGTGCATCCTGTTTCCATTGATCATCCTTGAGATGTTTCTACAACTTGATTGGAGTCCACCTGTGGTAAATTCAATTGATTGGACATGATTTGGAAAGGCACACGTCTATATAAGGTATGACAGTGCATGTCAGAGCAAAAACCAAGCCATGAGGTCAAAGGAATTGTTTGGAGCCAGCAAGACTCTTCCTAGAGCTAGCTACCTGGCCAAACTGAGCAATTTGCGGAGAAGGCCCTGATGGTCACTCTGACAGACTGAGCAATCGGGGGAGAAGGGCTTTGGTCAGGGAGGTGACCAAGAACCCGATCTCTGACAGAGCTCCAGAGTTCCTCTGTTGAGATGGAAGAACCTACCAGAAGGACAACCATCTCTGCAGCACTCCACCAATCAGGCCTGGTAGAGTGGCCAGATGGAAGCCACTCCTCAGTAAAAGGCACATCACAGACCGCTTGGAGTTTTCCAAAAGGCATCCAAAGGACTCTCAGACCACGAGAAACAAGATTTTCTGGTCTGATGAAACCAAGATTGAACTCTTTGGCCTGAATGCCAAGTGTCACGTTTGGATGAAACCTGGCACCATCGCTATGATGAAGCATGGTGATGGCAGCATCATGCTCTGGAGATATTTTTCAGCGGCAGGAACTGGGAGACTGGGCCAACTTTGATTTGATTTGAGGGAGACATGGTGGAGTGGTAACGCGCGTGTAAGCAGTTGCTCCCGACGCCACTTGGGTACACTGCTGCATCCACCGAGAGGCTCTTGCTGCCAAGGCCTGCCAAGGCCTGACAGCTTGAAAGACGTTTTGGACACTACAGTGAAAATGGTTAACTTTGTTAAAGCAAGGCCCCTGAACTCTCGTGTATTTTCTGCATTATGCAATGATATGAGCAGAGACCATGTAACGCTTTTACAACATTTACAATGTGCGCTGGTTATCAAGGGGCAAAGTATTGACACATTTTTTTGGAATAGAGAGACGAGCTTAAAGTTTTCTTTACTGACCATAATTTTCACATGTCTGACCACTTGCATGATAACGAGTTTCTCACACGACTGGCCTATCTGGGTGATGCTTTTTCTCGTCTGAATGATCTGAATCTAGGATTATAGGGACTCTCCGCAACTATATTCAATGTGCGGGACAAAATTGAGGCTATGATTAAGAAGTTAGAGCTCTTTTCTTTCTGCAATTAGCTAATTTTGCTAGCATGTGTAGTACACGTGTCCAAACGCTCGCGCAGATGCAGGCAAACGTCGGACGAAAACTTAAAAAAGTTATATTCCAGGTCGAATAAACTGGTCAAACTTAGTAGAGAATCAATCTTCAGGATGTTGTTATCATTTATATCCAATAAGGTTCCAACCGGAGAATTCTTTTCAGTCTCTATAAGTAATGGAACGCATGACGGTATAATGAGGAAAGCGCGTGACCAAGAACTGGCAATCTGCCAGACCACTGACTCATTCCCCTCCCATCCGGTCCCACAACACAGCATAAGCTTAATTCCACATTCTACTGACTGTTGACATCTAGTGGAAGGCGTATGAAGTGCAAACAGATCCATATATTACCGCGAATTGAATAGGCGATGACTTTAACAACGACCACTCTCAGAATTTTCACTTCCTGTTTGGATTTTTTCTTGGGTTTTTGCCTGCCATATGAGTTCTGTTATGCTCACAGACATCATTCAAACAGTTTTAGAAACTTCAGAGTGTTTTATATCAAATAGTAATAATAATATGCATATATTAGCATGTGGGACAGAGTAGGAGGCAGTTCACTATGGGCACGAAATTCATCCAAAAGTGAAAATGCTGCTCCCTATACCAAAGAAGTTAACAAGGACAACACACAGGTCTTTCCATCATTGTATAATTTTTTGTGTGCAAATGAACTCAAGCTTACGGACAATGTCAAATGTGATATAGCGAAGCACCTGAGTGAGTTGGATGCACAATTACGCAGGTACTTTCTCGAAACGGACGACACAAACAACTGGATTCGTTATCCCTTTCATGCCCTGCCTCCAGTCCACTTACCGATATCTGAACAAGAGAGCCTCATCGAAATTGCAACAAGCGGTTCTGTGAAAATTGAATTGAATCAGAAGCCACTGCCAGATTTCTGGATAGGTCTGCTCTCATTTTCTTGCCTTGGCAAATCTCGCTGTTAAGACACTGCCCTTTGCAACCACGTACCTATGTGAGAGTGGATTCTCGGCCATCACTAGCATGAAAACCAAATACAGGCACAGACTGTGTGGGAAATTATTTAAGACAGACTCTCCAATACAACCCAACATTGCAGTCATGTGCATCCTTTCAAGCACACCCTTCTCATTAACCTGTGGTGAGTTATTCACAGTTTTGATGAACAAATAAGGTTTTATATGTAAGATGGCTAAATAAAGAGCAAAATGATTGATTATTATTATTTGTGCCCTGGTCATATAAGAGCTCTTTGTCACTTCCCACGAGCCGGGTTGTGACAAACTCACACTCATTCTTATGTTTAATAAATGTATCGGATAGTGTGTGTGTTGCAGGCTTACAATGATGTCAAAAAACAACATTTGAGAGTGCGCTGACCAAGGTGCTAAGCTGGAGGTTGAATGTTTGGGACTATAAAAAGTTTGGGAACCACTGGTCTAGAATGTCATTGTATGCTGTAGCGTTAAGATTTCCCTTCACTGGAACTAAGGGGCCTAGCCCGAACCACGAAAAACAGCCCAGACCATTATTCCTCCTCCACCAAACCTTACAATTGGCACTATGCATTGAGGCAGTTAACGTTCTCCTGGCATCCGCCAAACCCAGATTAGTCCGTCGGACTGCCAGATGGTGACGCTTGGCATTGTGCATCGTGATCTTAGGCTTGTGTGCGGCTGCTCGGCCATGGAAACCCATTTCGTGAAGCTCCCAAAGAACAGTTCTTGTGCTGATGTTGCTTCCAGAGGCAGTTTGGAACTTGGTAGTGATTGTTGCAACCGAGGACAGATTTTTACGCGCTAGGCGCGTCAGCACTCGTCTGTCCCATTCTGCGTGTGTGGCCTACCACTTCCTGGCTGAGCCGTTGTTGCTCCTAGACGTTTCCACTTCACAATAACAGCACTTACAGAGTGTGCAACGCTGTCAAGGCGAAGGGTGGCTACTTTCAAGAATCTAAAATATATGTTGATTTGAACACTTTTTTGGTTACTAAATGTTTCCAAATGTGTTATTTCATAGTTTTTATGTCTTCAGTATTATTCTACAATGTAGAAGATAGTAAAAATAAAGAAAAACCTTGAATGAGTTGGTGTGTCCAAACTTTTGACTAGTACTGTATGTAAATGTGATATTTCTGTTTTTTATTTTTAATAAATTAGCAACAATTCTAGAAACCAGTTTTTGCTTTGCCATTATGGGGTATTTTGTGTAGACTGATGAGGGGAAAAAAATATTTAATCAATTTTAGAATAAGGCTGTAACGTAACAAAATGTGGAAGAAGTCAAGGGGTACGAATACTTTCCGAAGGCACTGTAGGTCATTTATTTTCCTTTCACACACGTTTCCCTTGACCACACATAAGGTTCTGAGCTTTTACCACCACCTGCGTTTGACCTTGGCTCTACCTCTGTTGTCATGGAATATATTTTGATTTGTTTAACACTTTTTTGGTTACTACATAATTCCATATGTGTTATTTCAAAGTTTTGATGTCTTCCCTTTGTCTAGTACAAATAAAGAAAAACCCTTGAATGAGTAGGTGTATCCAAACTTTTGACTGGTACTGTATATAAATAAAATATGTTACTCATTGTGTATATATTCCTTGTTATTATTTTTATATTTCTATATTTTTTTCTCTGCATTGTTGGGAAGTAAGCATTTCACTGTTAGTCTACACCTGTAGTTTACGAAGCATGTGACAAATACGTTTTGCAATAGAAAATTAAAACAAGTTTGTTATTGGTCACTTTCCCTCCGTTTCAGTCCGTTTTCTTCCATTTGGTGCGTTATGAACAAAGCCCTGTACTATGTTCTCTCACACTGATTCCCACCTTACTGTGCTACACTTCACAGTTCTGGGATCTGGGACGTGGAGAACGGGAAAGTTGCCGCTATGTACCCTCCTGTCCATCAACTCCCGACCTCACTTCACCACAATGTTCCAGAACAAAGTCTACAAAGTGCTGAAAATCCCCAAAGCTGCCAAATATGACCTTTTAATATAGGGATATCATTTTGATTAAACATGTTAAATTTCACCTTCAATCTCAACTTCTTTAGTCTGGTGTTTTTCTTTAATCTCTACACTACAGAATAATGCCTTTATCTCTTAAACAGTTTAAAAAGCTTTAGCTGAATCCCAAATCATCCTGTTTCCCTCGCCCCTCCATTTGCGCATTCACACGCGCCTCCACCATATGCACAAGTGTCTCAAAACTGAGTGACTGAAAATTATGGGGGGTGTAGAAGCTAATTGGACCCTCCGATAGCCACTTTGACTGAATCTGCTACACTGGCTTCCAGTGGTGTAAAAATACTTGAAAGTACTACTTAAGTAGTTTATTGGGGTATCTGTACTTTACTATTTATATTTTAGACAACTTTTACTTCACTACATTCCTAAAGACAATTATGTACTTTTTACTCCCTTCATTTTCCCTGACACCCAAAATACTCGTTACATTTTTAAATGCTGAGGAGGACAATAAAATGTTCTAATTCACAGACTTATCAAAAGAACATCCCCGGTCACCCCTACAGCCTCTGATCTGGTGGACTCACTAAACCTATGCTTTGTTTGTAAATTATGTCTGCGCATTGGAGGGTGCCCCTGGCTATCCGTAAATAAATAAAAACAAGAAAATGATGCTGTCTTGATTTGCTTAATATTAGTAATTCAAAATGATTTATAATTTTACTTTTGATACTTAAGTATATTTTATCAATTACATATACTTTGGATACTTAAGTATATTTAAAACCAAATACTTCAAGCAGTATTTTACTGGGTGACTTTCACTTTTACTTGAGTCATTTTCTATTAAGGTATCTTTACTTTTACTCAAGTATGACAATTGGATACTTATCCCACCGCTGCGGCTTCAGAGCGAAGTGGTATCCCATAACGCACTGCATTCTTTTTGAGTTTGCGCAATTTAACAAATGAATATCGGCTTGCCTAATTATGATTCACCTGTATTTATTTGTGTCTGATTTCGAGACATGACACTTTACATCTGAAATACTTCCCACATTAAATGTTTAACTGTTACCAAGGTTTTTATCGTGTAAAACGACAGGGGGAATTATTTCATTTGAATTTCATGCTTTTTTTATTATTTAAATGTGGAACATGAATTGCATCATTCAAGTCAAGGGTGTGTCCTGGAGTTGATGGGTTTATTTGATCCCTTCGCCACTCTTGAAGTCACCCTGCGAGTTTCGTCAGCAACACGTGACAACGGAGAGCCCCCAGAGAGAGTTGGTAGGGGTTTGGGATTCACCGTAGGTATTGTACACATACTGATGGTGTGCTTTGCACTTGGCTTAAATATGCAGAGAGGAACAATAGACATTTCATTTACTTTTAATTGCTTTCCATCAACACTTACAAAAAATAGTTTCCATCCTACATGTTCTTATCGTATTCAACAACATATTACAGGAGAATGTTCTGTGCTTGACTGACAGCAGTAGTGAGGTCAGTGTAATACATGGTCCTAAAGAATACCCTGTTTATAGTACAGATCAGAGCCATATATTATTTATGGTAAAGATCATATAATACAGATGGAATCCATTGCACTGCAATACCATTTGTGTTCTACAATGAATTGTACCTACTGCATACATATAGTATCACAAATACCAAAACAACATTTGTAATGACTTAAAATAGCCAACATTTTACCAGAATTGTGTTCAAACGAATTGCAACAATGCACATTTAAATTTTTATTAAAAGATAGGTGTTTGGCGAAATGCATTAGATTTCTGTAAATTTCATTAGTGATATTGAAGTTACAATAATTCTGTGCACATTCACTGATATTGCATGTCAAAAATTACAGTTCATACCCATTCGTGAACAAACACTACATCTGTGACATACAAACACATACAGTACATTATCGACAAATTAGTATGATGAAGTGTGTACTAATGAGTTCATATTTGTCATGTAATACATCAGGTTGGTTGTCGGGTTGAGGAGGACGTGACTTTCACAAAAACATTCAGAGCACTACCGCATTCATATTTCACTTCAGTTTCAACCGATATGAACAGCCTGTCGATATTCCGTCCTAGCTTGCTCGTCTCTCTTACGCCTTTTGGGCAATGTGTGTGTGTGTACTACTTGAACATTAACACTATGTCTACAGTATGAATAAAAGACCAACAAAGAGCATTCACAAGGCACGTAAGCTATTGTCTGTATAAATCAGCTACACACTAATAGTCAATAGAGGAGACACACAACGTGGATGGGGTTTGACAAACTCCCCCTAGACAGCTCAATAGAAGCATCACTCCAGACATTGTATCGTACTGAAAACTCGTATATTATTGCTAAAACAGGAGCATGTGCGCTAAGCAAATGAGAAATATATAATTGCATTTTACAGATCATTTTTGGAAATATTTTTCAGCATAAAAATGACATCTGCAATATTGAACCTACTGATACGGTGTACATTGTGACACACAAGTATCAAAACTTGTACAGCATAAATTGTACAATATTGTGAGAATACAATTTGACTGCACAGAATAACGTTGTTCATTGCTTTTAGAAGAAATCTAACGGCACATTACTTTTTTGTTCACTTTCCTGTTTACCAAAAATAATTGTCCCGAGAATAATAAATCCAACAATAATACACAAATAGGTTATAATAGTGAAATACTGTGCGAATAGTGACAGACAAGCGATGAGTGTAAAAAACTTCCCACAATCAGAAATCATGTTGATTTCAAAGTTGTAACTTTTTCTAGACATTTGAGCAACAGTTCTGTGGATCTTCAGATTCAATGGTTTTTAACTCAATTCAGACCTGTGCACTAATTCCTACTGGCAAACAAATCTAAAGTGCTTATTGTAGTATTCATCCCATCACTTTCTTAACCTTAAAATTAGTATTTCAGAAAATGTTCCATAGAAACATACAACAGAAAGCACACAATCCCACAGAAACAGCATAACAACATATACTTACAAACAAAGAAATATTCTCAGTTGAACAACTTCATCTGAGCAGCAATACCAATAGTGAGAATGCAACTTGCAGAGTATACAGTACAGATACAGTACAGGGGCAGTGAAAAGATGTCGCCACTACAACCGTTGTCAATGTTTCACAAGCAAGACAGATTATGGGGGTAAAGGCGTCCGAATGTCTACATTCTTTGTTTGGTTTGCAACAGTTTAGATTTAGATTCCCCGTGTTAAGTCATGATGTAACCAGTTTGCACTGACGAAAATCACAGAAATAACAACTTGAATCATCATGGCTTGACTGACATGTGTTTCTGGAGCTGGTTTGTGTTTAGTACATTTTTGGAAAGGAAATATATATTATTTAAAAAATGTAGACAAACCAGAATAGCTCACATATGACATGTGCCCCAAAAAACAGGATGCAAGGGTGAATCTCTTAATTGGTAATAAAATATAACTTAAAATGTACATGAGAAAATATACCTTATATAGTACAATTAAGTAAATTTACGCATACACAACAATTGAAGAAGATTCCGCATATGTGTGACGGTGGTGGCCCCATCCTTTGGCATCTGTGGCAGTGGGTGGGAAATGATTGGTTGACACGGGGTTTCGGTAGGCAGTGTGAGTCTGGTTCATTCATGTCCCGGCAATGTGCTCGCCACTGCGGGGCAGTCAGTCCTCTGTGCACTGGTGGGCCTCAAGACCCCCATAGCTACACTGGACCACTGGAGGTCACTGGAGCTCAACTGTTGACCCAGCAGACCCACAAAAGGGGCTTCTTTTCCAGAGACCAGTCTGATTGCTCTGCTCAAGTCCTAGCTTGCTCACTGTACCAGGGTGGCCCTCTGTGGGGTTAGGTGGGGGGTAGGACAAGGTCTCCTCCATCACAAGGCAGTCTCTAAGGCTGAACTCTCTCCTCCTGCCTCGGTAGTGTCCATGTTGACTCTAACACAGGCTACCTTCTCCTGGCTGCCAGAGACAAGGGAGGGAAGCAGATGGGAAGAGAGGCATCAATGGGCTGGTTGTGCTGTGCTGGGCCAGGATATCAATGTGTCAAGGATAAGCAGGAAATGTGTTTCTGATGTAAGTGCAATGCTGTCTGTGAAAGTGTCAGACGGCAATGCTAAAATTAAACTCAAAGCTCATATCATGCTCTAAGAATATACGGTTGTTAACACCCTAGACTTGAAGATGGCGGGCTCATGTCTTAAATTATGTTGTTCTTAACTATTATAATTGGGACGGAAGGATAAAACGTGGCAGCACCGAGTTAGATCCTCAGGACATGTAAGAACCTCAGGGCAAAGCCTCTTCAATGACTTAAATGTAAATGTAAATGTATATCGTAGGCAAATATATCCGTAGGCAAATACAATATTCAGGAGAATAGAATGTATTCTTGTTTTATGGAAATATCCACACACAATTCAGATCTCACAACATACAAGCGACTGAACATGATGCAAGTTATGACACAGCAAAAGCAATAACTTAATACTCTCGTTACATACGAATGGATAGATTGTCCTTATCATACCTATTAATTAATTCATGGGCTAGTCACAGAATTAAGTTGATTATTTAGTTATATTAGATTCGTTACTGTCCATAAGAATAGTCACAGAATATAATAGAATTATATGATCTACAAGGGGTAAGTTATCAATGTGATCTTGTCTTAATGAGATTTCAGTAGACCTGAGGTGTGCCTGGGAAAAAAGGCCCCTCCATTTTCAGGACAAAGAGGGGTGACAGCTAAAGACGAGTCGTTGTCGGCATAGCTACCTTTGGCTACGCTTCATAGACGGGCCGAAGTCGGCGCTCAACGCCACTGCTTTGCATGCCCCGCTTTTGGCCATTTCCTCAGAGATATTAACATTGCCGAGGTCACATGAGCTACATGCAGCGAGGAACAGGACAGAACAAGGGAGGGGAGACATGCATGCATATGGATAAGGTAAACAAACAAAAGATTGAAGCAAACAGGGCTACTTGGCACCAGCTTTGGAGGCAATTGTGACTATTGGAGGATGGTTGTCTGGGGTGAGTTCTCTATGTAATCAATGTGTACATTAGTCATTAGTATTCACATGGTTTTAGAGCCTTTTTACCTTGCCATGATACGATGGAGCAGTATGTATCATAACAACCCCCCCCCCCCCCCAACACACAAACGCAACACGCAGGGAGTGTGTGTTCGATAAAAAGGCATCATCTACAGGTATAGTAAATAGCCAAGTTACGATTTTGGCCATGCGCTCACTGTCGTTACTGTATATTCCTGAGTAGGGTTAAAACTCATCACGTGGGCTGGATATATCAGACACCCACCCCTACCGCCTCTTCATCCACTGGGAAGGTATGAGCGATTATTCTGTACGATCTGTTCAAGATAAACACGTTACCGAACTAACATCGTCACGGTTACCTTCACGTTGCAATACCGAGAATGTAGAGATGGAGATTTTTGTTGTTGTTGTTTTATACCATAATAAAATGATATCGTCAAATCACACAAAGATAAAGCTAAAGAAAAGTGTGCCCTTCATTTATCTATCTAGTGTAATGTTTCGTATTGTACTCCTGTTGCGTGGTGGGCGCCACTCACCTCCCTGAGAACGTTTTGACTGGGATCTTGAGCAGGTTCCCACCGTCATAATGGACCTTCACAGCGTTCGCGCCCACCTGTTCTTCTATGAGCAATAAAGCCTGGGACCAAGGGGACAAGCGGAGAATTACAATCGAGTGTACCCATGAGAGTGCAGTCAAATTGACATCGTCTGAGCGGCGGCTTTGCCCGATCTAGTTGGATTTCTGCGGGGGCAAGTCATGTTAGCGTGCTAGACGGGGAATGTTGTCGGGGGGGGGGGGAACTAATGGCTTTAAAGTGCCACTGTCTGTTACCCGTTTCACCCTCTCCTTCTTCTTCTTGTCATCCTCTTTCTTCTTCTTGCTCTCGGGCATCAAGTCGTCCAGATAGCTGAGCTCCCTCTTGGTAAAGAAAAAGTCGAGAAGCTTCCGAATGAAGACGAGGGCCAGCACCTTTAAGCAAAAACAGGATATTTTAAGAGGGAGAGAGGAAGCAAAAGAACTACACAGGCCCATACACACGGTTTTAGATATTTTCATGTTTACAAACACCCTTGTTGGTAGACAAGATATCACATTTCTCCAGTTTGTAAATTGTGAGAGTGATATTAACCATGGAGAGATAGAGTGATGGCAGTACTACTATAAAACATTTAGCTCTATGGGTATTACCATCATGGGGAAAACGACAGCGGCTGCGGAGGCCTTGATGACCCACAGCAGTATGAGGCAGGTGAGCTGCACCAGGGTGAAAACATGGACCTTCCACAGGGGAACGTATCGCAGGTAGATCAGGTCAGGCTGGTGCTTGGCTGGCATACCAAACAACTTGATACGGTCAAAGAACTAAGAGAGAGGGAGAGAGATGTGAACATTGTCCTGAGCACCATTTCATCATCCGTTTCGCATTTTTTTGTCAGGAAACACATTTGAAATGAAAGAGTTCAACTGCAATGACATGTTTTCTTGATCAAAGGGAGTTTAATTACAAAAAGAGTAGGCTCATCATTACAGACAAAGGCATTGCATTGCTTTACTGTCTAAAGATCCAAATCTCTGATCATATCCTCAACTAATCATTGAATATAATCTCACCTGAATGCCTTTGAGTGAAGAGGCTCCCATGTAGAGGAAGACCCCGTACAGCACCGGCATAGGAATGAACTGGAGGTTGGGGGAGAAAGGTTGGACATACAGTATATAATAATAATAATAATTTCAAGCGTCTTTAAAAAAAATCATCCATGTCAACTGTAAGGTGAACACATAAGAGTCATTCACATTGCATTATGGGTCCAGCGCCCATCGTCTTATATTAATAACCCATCTTATTTTTTATAACACTTTTCTGAAACCCAAAGAGGTGTCACCTTGAGTGCGGAGGTCATGAAGACGGAGCAGCCCATGAGGACAAATATCATGAAGCCGGTGACCCTCTGCTCTCTGATGCCCAGGAACTTGGGCTGTTCTCCTGGCGCCGAGCAGCCCGACTCCACCTTTTAGATTTGATTCGATCACATTAGACGAATGTCTATTATACTCAAGAGAAATACATTATTTTTCTAACAAAAACCCAACTCACAACTAATCACTTACAACAGAGGTGTCAAACTTAATACCCGGAGGGCCGAATGTCTGCCGGTTTTTGTCATTTCCTATCAATATGTTCAGTTAAGACCTAGACAACCAGGTGAGAGCAGTCCCTAACTAATTGATGACCTTAATTGATCAATGAGGTACAAGGGAATTGCGTTTTACACCGCTGACCTAGAACGAATAAACAAAAGACAGCCGCAGGCTTGCCAACCTTGAGGCTGTTGACGTGGGAGATGGAGAGCACGGTGGCGGCTACGAACCAGGGCAGGCCCATGATGGAGCAAACCCCCAGCATTACCGCCACCACCAGCAGGTCCAGATGGTAGCCACAGCCTTTCTACATGACGGAGAAGAAAGGGGGGGGGGGGGACCAGGGGGGAAAAGACGAGGATAAAAAGTGATTATAGTATACTGTAGTTGGGAGCACCGAATTGTACACAGTGAATACGCTTCATGAAAACACTAGCTACATTCAACACAGTGAATGATAATATAATGGACAGGACAAGGTGACAGAACAAAACATCCTTGTAAGAAATGCGTCTGTTCCACCCCACCTTGACGGTGTGAATGGAGTCTGTAGACTACGGAAGTCGATGCCATAAACCAGCGCCGGCTCACCTTGAGCTTGTGCTCCTTGCGGTTGATGATGACGGCGGTGATCTGCTGGTCCATGAAGATGAGGATGGTGCAGAGCAGAGCGGGCAGCGCCGCCACCAGCAGGGTCCACCAGGGGTTGGTGCCCAGCGGGGAGATCAGCCAGCCGCGATGCTTGGAGGTAGGCTGTAGACCAGAGCATAGAGTTAGCTTTTAAACTATAATGCTCAAAGCTGGCAGTCAGGCTATAGTGTTCGAGTTAAGTTTATTTGTCATATGCACAGGAACACATGGTGTAAACAGTACAATGAAATGCTTGCAGGTTCCCCTCTCGACAATGCGACAACAATAAGAATAGAAAATAATTAAGTAATGCAAATGTATAAAAAGAGTAGAAGTCAATAGAAGCTAAAATAAAATAGAATAGATATTTAGCAGAGCTATAAATACAAGGAAGGCACATTACAATATTTACACGTGTGCCGGGGAAGGGAGATATGAAGTGTGTTGTGCAATATTAAACAGAAGTCCAATAGCAGCAGTGGTGTGTGTGTGTGTGTGTGTGTGTGTGTGTGTGTGTGTGTGTGTGTGTGTGTGTGTGTGTGTGTGTGTGTGTGTGTGTGTGTGTGTGTGTGTTTGTACCTGCATATGTGTGGGCTTGTGTGAGTGAGTGACTGAGTGGCTGAGTGAGTGACTGAGTGGCTGAGTGAGTGACTGAGTGGCTGAGTGACTGAGTGGCTGAGTGAGTGACTGAGTGGCTGAGTGACTGACTGAGTGACAGTGAGTGACTGACTTAGTGACTGAGTGAGTGACTGACTTAGTGACTGAGTGAGTGACTGACTTAGTGACTGAGTGAGTGACTGACTTAGTGACTGAGTGAGTGACTGACTTAGTGACTGAGTGAGTGACTGACTTAGTGACTGAGTGAGTGACTGACTTAGTGACTGAGTGAGTGACTGACTTAGTGACTGAGTGAGTGACTGACTTAGTGACTGAGTGAGTGACTGACTTAGTGACTGAGTGAGTGACTGACTTAGTGACTGAGTGAGTGACTGACTTAGTGACTGAGTGAGTGACTGACTTAGTGACTGAGTGAGTGACTGACTTAGTGACTGAGTGAGTGACTGACTTAGTGACTGACTGACTTAGTGACTGAGTGACTGACTGAGTGAGTGCAGGTGTGCTAAGGTACGGAGAGTCAGTGTAAATGGTCAGTTCCAGTTCAAGTGTTTGGTTTGTGGGTAAAAACTGTCTCTGAGCCTCGTGGTCCATGACCTGATGCTCTGATACCGTCTGCCAGACGGTAGGGGAGTGAACAGTCCGTGGCTGGGTTGTGTGTGGTCCTTCATGATGTTTTTCATTGTACATTGCATTGTCCTGTGTACACTTTACTGTATCCTGTGTGACTTTGATTGATTTTAGCTATAATGCAAAAGGCTAGTATCTAGCTATCGCATTACACTATTACACCTGCCGTGGTGCTTGGAGGTGGATCTGCAGCAGGGCAGAGAGTTAGCTTCAACGCTAAGGCTAAAAGAAAGCCATCCCGTTGCGCTCGACAGATCTGAATAGGTCAGTGTCCACATTAGCTTACTGGTATCACTACTGCCTCTAGTATCAGCCCAGGATATATATATATCATTGCTGTCATCAGTATCACATGACATGTTGATATGATCAGTATGCCATATGGCAGTACGGCGTCTTTTGAATGCCTACACAGAGATACAGTATCAAAAGAGTCCTACCTCAAAGCGGTCGGGTACGTTGAGTTTAGGAGAGGGGATGCCCATCAGATAGTCCACCAGCACCATGATCATAATGGTCAGAAACACGGCAAAGTCACTGATGGTGGAGCGTACCTGCACAACCCATAATAATGACATTTTTCATAAACGTGGTAAAGTGTAAACAACAAAGCCATTGTAATTCACTCAGTGGGAACACCCACACACAGTAGCTAATGGTAACAGCAAAGCATGAGACATATTGTGTGGGAAGAATGTGACGACCTTGAAATTAAACTGTGAATGTTGTTGCAGCACAATACACTTTTAGAGGAACATGGACACACACACACACACACACACACACACACACACACACACACACACACACACACACACACACACACACACACACACACACACACACACACACACACACACACACTAGCTGTACGCCCTGATCGCAAGTGAATAACACACCATTGTAGGGAAGTATCGCTCGGTCTTGATCTCCTTGAGGAAGGAGGAGAGGAAGAAGGTGGTGAAGAAGAGGATGATGGACCAGAAGAGGACATCTGGGATGTAGGGGCCGTGGTGACCACAGGCAGGACCAGCAAACTCTCCATGGAGCAGGTTACACATCTGGCAAAGAGAGTAAAAGGGTCAGAGAAATACACAGGCTCAACAGATGTTTTCGCAGTGTGTGTGTTCCTTGTGTGTGTCCTCTGACTGACCGATACGTTGAGACTGTTCCAGGAGATAGAGTCTGGTGTGTGTCCTGTCTGGTTCCACGTCTGCAAGATCTCAGTGGAGGCGTTGGCCGGTGGAGAACACTGACACCTGAGTCAAGAGAAGAAATCTTACACACTCCATGCCTTACACTCCCCACACAACCATCATTTCCCCTTTTCCATCTTTGGGCGCGAGTCGGTGGTAATATCATCTGAAACACTGCAATCCAAATAGAAAAGGTACATTTCCTGAATAAAATGTGTGTTTGGTCAGCTATTTTTTTTAAAGGCAGCGGAAAAATGGCAGCTCCCATTTCCCGCGGCTTTTGCCCTCCGCCGAGGCTCTCTGACCCAGACTCACGAGTAGAGGGTGAGGTTGTCCAGCTCGTTGTGCATGTTGACGGGGTAGTGTTCCCCCAGGTGGAAGAGCTTCTCCAGGGCCTCGTAGATGAAGATGATGCAGATGAGCGCGGCGAAGGCCTCCTCTGTGAAGCGGGTGATGTAACAGACCAGGGAGCTGGCGTCTGTGGCAACCAGGACCAGGCAGAGGAAGGCCGTCCACAGGCCGATGCTGGTCCTCAGAGACAGGTAGGACAGGCCGTAGTCCCTGGGTAGGAGAGGAGAGGAGTTCGAGACTCAATAGTGGTGGGGCTGTCAAATCACTAAACAATGCAATCGAGTTGACTCGCGGGATTCTCTGCGATTATTCGCAAATTACAAATTTGCTCAAAGTGAGCTGTAATTTAAGATTTTTCATACAAGAAAACATAACAAGAATATTGATGTCTTGATTTTATCTAAAGCAACGGTTAGAAAAATTTGGTAAATTAAGAAAGCACACTTTATTTAACCTCAATATCAACTTTACAAGGCATTGTACTCGATTTTAGCTGTATATATATAATGTATTTTGGATGTTTTCAGTGTATTTTCACATTCATATCTTATTAGGTACTGCAAGCAGTGAGCTCAAAGCATATAAACGTTATGACAGTTGTAGGGGAGGAGCAAGCACTCGGACCATGCCTTATGAAATGATTGAATGACCTTGAGCCTGTCCCGACTTCTTTCATAACTAGTTATGGCCCTGAGTTTTTCCTGACCATGTGACTTGACCAAGAAAAACTCCAGGCACTTGATTTACTGTGCATGTATACAGTACATAAAACTCAGGGAGTTACTGATCAGAAACAAATTAGAAATCCCCAAATGGCAGGTGAGCATGTACTTGCAGGTTGTTACCACCAGAGGGCCACAGTGCAAATGACAGTGAACCCAGGATATGGTTGCACACTCACTTGCAAAACTTGAAGAGGATCTTCTCGAAAACTAGGACAGGCCCCGTACTGCCCAGTATAGTGAGGGGCTGCCCCGCAAACAGAGAGAAGGCCACTCCTGTGAGGGATGCCCCAAACAGAGACTCTATGGCACTCTGTAGCAAAATAAGAGAGGGAGGGGAAGAAGCAGTGAGAACGGGAGGAAGAGGAGGAGGTGGTAAATACATAAGAGGAAACCAGAGAGAGGGAGAGACTAAGGGGAATAAGGCAAAGTGGACAGAACACCCCACATAACATAGCACATCAGTTTAAAGTGACATTCCAGCTCAGGCTGCCTAGCATCAGACAGTGTAGATAAACTGCTTTACTTCATCCACCCCGTCGGCCTGTCTGTACTTATATCCCTCCGCCACTGGCCTTCTAATGAGTTTACTCAGACGCATCACACACCCCGGCACGCTGACGCTAGCTACGCCAACAGTCTCCCTCTGGAGTTACTGTAGGATTTGTGTGTGTAACTCATTGTCAGGATCAAAGCATGGAGACAGTATTCTGAGTAGCTCGCAGTGAGGAAGAGGGACACTGTCTAACCACATCCGATGTGCTTATAGTGATATGAATCCTATATGCTTTTAGTGATATTTGTATATAGTAATAAGCAAATAGGGTAAGACCTTTTGGTAAGACCTTTTGTTAAACGTATACATAATTAGTGCAAGGCTTACATTGACTTGTTAAACTCTAAGTGACTTGCATACATTAAGGGATACTGCACAGATAGAAGACAGACTGCTGTAATCGGAGTGGCATTCATTGACACTCATGGACAAGGACCCACTCACTATGTTTCCCTTAGTGGCCTCGCCCAGCAGCCCTCCGAAGGTGATGACAGGGGACATGCAGGCGCAGTAGAGGAACAGGATGGAGGCCAGACACTGCAGGTTCAACGAGTCCCGGATATCGCTCCAGTAGAACGGCGCCTTCCTCTTTATATCCATCACCAGGCCTCCAAAGATCCTAGAGGACGGGCAAAACCACAACGCTTCACAGCAGGCTAACTAAAGTATCCCAGATGAATCCCAGATTACATCCTTAGACATCTGGATTAGGTTTTTTGGACCATACAGGGGACCATACAAGCCACTGGGCACACACCTGTCGAGTCAACGTTTTCCTCGCCATTTCAATGAAATGACATTGAACCAACGTGGAATAGACGTTATTGACGTCTGTGCCCAGTGGGAACGCATTATTGGACTCCGAGATAACTCTTTTGGATCTATAGGGCTCCCAGAGATTTGTTAGGACCCACAGATAACTTTTTCAGAACATCAGTGTTGTACGGTACACCATAACCTAGGTACTTTCTGATACTGTAACATGAGAAACGGTTCCCTGACTGAGATGATCAAGCCTGTCTAGTAACATGACGACTGGGCCAGCAGCCTAACCTTTCAGCGCCTTTGGCGTTCCAGTTCGACAATTATACTGACCAAAAATATAAACGCAACATGCCACAATTTCTAAGATATTACTGAGTTACAGTTCATATAAGGAAATCAGTCAATTTAAATAATTTCATTAGGCTCTAATCTATGGATTTCACATGACTGGGAATGCAGATATGCATCTGTTGGTCACAGACACCTTAAAGAAAACGTGCCTCACAATGGGCCTCAGGATCTCGTTACGGTATATCTGTGCATTCAAATTACCATCAATAAAATGCAATTGTGTTCATTGACCATAGCTTATGCCTGCCCATACCATGGAACATTTCTAGTATCTTTTGTTTCAGCTCAGTACACTGAACAAAAATATTAACGCAACATGTAAAGTGTTGGTCCCATGTTTCATGAGCTGAAATAAATGATAGAAGAAATTTTCCATACGTACAAAAAGCTTGTATCTCTCAAATTGTGTCCACAAAGTTGTTCAAATCCCTGTAAGTGAGAATTTCTCCTTTTCCAAGATAAATATATAAAATCAAATTGTATTGGTCACATACACAGATGTTATTGCGGGTATAGCGAAATGCTTGTGTTACTAGCTCCAACAGTGCAGTAGTATCTAACAATTTACAACAATACACACAAATCTAAAAGTAAAAGAATGGAAATAATATATAAAGTAAGTATGGAAGTAATATATATATGTAATATATATATATATATATATATATATATATATATATATATATATATGGAAGTAATATATATATATAGTAAGAAATATATAAAATATTAGATTGAGCAATGTCGGAGCGGCATAGACTAAAATACAGTAGAATAGAATACAGTATATACATATGAGATGAGTAAAGCAGTATGTAAACATTATTTAAACATTGTTAAAGTGACTAGTGTTCCATTATTAAAGTGGTCAGTGATTCCAAGTCTATGTATATAGGGCAGCAGCCTCCAAGGTGCAGGGTTGCGTAACCAGGTAGAAGCTGGCTAATGATGGCTATTTAACAAGGTCTGATGGCCTTGAGATAGAAGCTGTTTTTCAGTCTCTCGGTCCCTGCTTTGATGCACCAGGGCCCCGAGCTTAATGATGAGCTTGGAGGGTACTATGGTGTTGAATGCTGAGCTGTAGTCAAAGAACAGCATTCTTACATAGGTAATCCTCTTGTCCAGATGGGATAGGACAGTGTGCAGTGCGATCTGTGGATCTATTGGGGCAGTAAGCAAATCCATTCACCTGACAGGTGTGGCATATCAAGAAGCTCATTAAACAGCATGATCATTACACAGGTGCACCTTGTGCTGGGGACAATAAAAGGCCGCTCTAAAATTTGCAGTTTAGTCACACAACACAATGCCACAGATGTCTTAACTGCAGACCACGTGTATGGCGTCGTGTGGGCACGTGGTTTGCTGATGTCAACGTTGCGAACAGAGTGCCTCATGGTGGCGGTGGGTTTAAAATCTTTGAAACTGTTGCATGTTGCTTTTATATTTTTGTTCAGTATAATTTGACCTAATATTATGACCATGGATGAGTAGATGTACCCTGATATGTATCAAATTACATTTTAAAACAGTTAATAGTAAAATGTTTCTATGCTCATATATGGTTTTGCAGAAGGATTTTAGGCTAATGTCCACACATCAGCTACAGCGAGTCAGCCTACCATTACATCTGTGCTAGAAGTTAGAACTTCCTTCACACAAAGTACGACAAAAACTCAAAAGATGCCCATAGGTTATTCTGTGACTTTGGCTAATCCACTTTTTTTTTTGCCTTGGTATCGAGTATTGATATTGAGTATTATGATACTAAACCTGGTATCGAAGTCAAAATTCTGGTATCGTGACAACACTACCATCAATAGGGTCTGCCAGAAAAAAATGTGGAGCCCCCAAATGTGGTACACATTTATAGACACTTCCTACAAGAATTAATTGACATTTTAGAGATCTTTGGTTAATGGTAATTTCCTAACTGTGATGCTTAGAGCTAGGTTCCTTGCTGAGGGGAACCCTGTTAGTTTCCCACCGAGGTTGGACACACTCCTGCTCTCTGACCCAGACACCACTCAACCCATTCACACCCAGGTTCCTACCTCACACACACACTCCGCTAACTTACACAAACACACTCAACCTACCAGTCTCAGGTCTAAGTCACCACACCTTTGTGTGTTCAGGGACTGCATAACACCCCGTAAAGACTATCCCTTATCCCTACCTTAGTCCCTCTCTCTCTCTCTCTCTCTATATCCCTTATCCCCTATCCCTTATCCTTCCCCCCCTCTACCTCTCTCTCAGTCGTTCTCTGCCGGCATGCTGCTTTTTATAGCAGCACGCCGAGAGTGGATCTGCGGAGGGGTAAATAATGCAGTGCCCAGTCTGCGAGGTGTGTGTGTCCTGGGGGAGTGAGGTCACAAATAATCACACTCTACCAGCAGGGCAGCCACGCGATCTCAGAGGCTTTCAGCAGAAGAGCATGAGTATTTACTTATGTCAGCATCGTAATTGTAACGTGTGCAGTGCATTGGTGCATGTCACAGTATGTGGGCATGGTATGTTATTCATTTTTGTCTTCATAAACAGTCTCAATAATGGATTACCTTATACATGTTTAATGAATTTCATCAAGAATAAAAAGCATCAAAACAGTAAAAAAAAAAAGAAGAGTTTTACAACCTATTGCCTATGTCATACCATAGTATTTAAAGCAAAGTCTTAGGCAGTGTCTCAAATGATACCCTATTCCACATGTATGGTAGTCCACTACTGTTGATCACAGCTCTTTGTAAGAAATAGGGTGTCATTTGAGATTTACCCTTATCAACTCTTCTGTATGGGGCAGTTTCCCCCAGACACAGATTAAGCCTAGTCCTGGAATAAAAAGCAAGCTCAGTGGGGAATCTCCATTGAAAATGCTTTTAGGTCCAGAATGAAGCTTAATCTGTGTCCCCGGAAACCTCCCCTATGAATTCGTACGCATAGCTCACCGTCCGGTTCTCTGCAGCTCGGGCCCAGCTCCGTGGCCTTCGTCCTCCTCCTTCAACATCTCCCCAGAGGGTGAGGGCGACCCGTTGGGCTGCGAGGGAATCTTCCTCTTCAACTACAAGTGAGAGAGCCATTATAGGTTTGGCTCAGATGGTAGAGCATGGAGTTGGCCACGCCAGGGTCGTGGGTTTGATTCCCGCTGGGGCCATCCATACGAAAAATACATGCGCGCATGACCGCATGACTAAGTTATTACAGGGCTGTTATATCCTCTACTGCCACCAGGAGGCACAGTCATACACATCATGGAAACATCATGGAAAACTAACATGCAAGCCAGTGTTCTTCAATCCTGGAGACCCACTGGTGGTACAGGGTAGACTATACTTCCAACACATCTGATTCAACTAATCATCAAGCCCTTGATTAATTTAATCAAGTGTGCTCGTGCTAGGCTGAAACAAAAACCCCTTGTGGGTCTCCAGGATCAAGATTGAAGAGCACTATGTGACCAATCATCTGAAATCAGGCTTGACTTCAGACTTCATGTTGATTTTCTGTTTCTGTTTATATATGTCAACTTAGACCCTCGCCTGCGATGGGACGTTCTTGGGGGGTTCGATTCGTATCGAGGGGTCCCATTCTCCTGGGGGCAGGACTGTCACCTGGTCCAGAAATTCATCTATCCCAGACAGCAGGTCCATCCGATCTTTGGCCTTGTACGCCACGTCATGGAATATCTACAGAGAAATGCAGGAAAGAGTATACCTTTTACGTTTTGATCTTAAAATTGATCTAGTCTGAACGCCACACCCATCCCCCCCGATGGGAAAAAGTTACTCAAAGGAGTTAGTCTATTCTATGCACGTGGGGGGGAGCTAATTCATGTTTATGACTGAATGTTACCAATCTTCATAAGACTATAAGGATAAGTGCACAAACAGCAGCACGTAAAACGTCTCCCGTCCTCTCACCTCATCTGTCATCAGTGTGGCCATGGATCTGCCAATCTCATGGTACTGAGGGCCTTTACCGTGTGGACCCAGCAGCAGAAACAAAAACCTGTAGGGGACACAAACCATTTTCACGCATTAGACTGAACGCAATGTAGGCAGGTATAGGCAGGTATAGGCAGATACAATGTGTTTTATTCAAAACCCAACATAATTTAGTATATTTGGTGATATGACTCCAAATACAAAATGGTTTAGGCTACTGGTAGGGGAGCAGGTGCATGAATAAAACCTAGAAACAGCAGGTTAGACAGAGAAAGAGCAGTGAGAGTGGGTGTGGAGATGTAGTGTACCTACCTGGTGGGCACGGGCACCTCTGTGAGCCCTGTGATGAGGACGGCGGGGGACAGGCGTACGAAGGCGATGATGGGCCTCTCCAGGAAGTCCACCTCCCCTACCAGCACGTTGGACGCCTCGGCGCCCGGGGGAATCTTCTTCATGAAGTTCATGTCCACCTAAAAGAAGCGGAATGGGACAGAGAGAGAGAGAGACTTTAGGAAGTAACGACTATATGAGACAGTGTCTCCCAATCCTGGCTCTGTTTCTGTGAATCCTGTGAATCCTGGTCCTGTGAATCAGGTGTGCACTAATCAAAGGATTGATGATGAGTTGATTAGTTGAATCAAGTGTGTTAGTGTTTTTATTTCACCTTTATTTAACCAGGTAGGCTAGTTGAGAACAAGTTCTCATTTGCAACTGCGACCTGTCCAAGATCGCAATTCGACACATACAACATGTTAGTGTTAGGGGGGGAAAAAAACAAAAAATGTGCATCCCTTTGGGTCTCCAGAACCAGGATTGGGAAATAGAGGACAGCGCCGGACTGAATTCTTAATCCCGCTCACTTCTTTTCTTACCGCGCCCGCCCGCTCCTGCTGACTTCTCGTCCGACTCCCACCCACTCCTTTTCTTACCGCGCCCGCCCGCTCTTGCTGACTTCTCGTCCAACTCCCACCCACTCCCGCAAGAACTGGTCCCAAATCTGGCCCCAGGCCCGCAATGTAGGTGTATGGGACACAGCTTGCTTTTGCATCCCCGGTCCCAGCAATTTAGATAACACATGACATACAAAACAGAAAGACTAACCCTTTCGAAATAACCTTGCACAACTTTAAAAGAAGCAGGACGATTCGCAGGCAGACAAATTCATGCGTCATCAATGTTTATTTCCAGTCAATGTCGGAGCCTAAACTATAGCCAATCCTATTTAGGAAGTCATTTTCCATGGAAAGACAACTGCGTCGTGCTTCTCCGCCCATGCATATAGGCTACAGGCTATTTAATTGAGACCACACATAGGCGCATTTGTTCTCGCGCGCCCAACAAAAACGAGGAAGCAGAACTAGCCTATACGAGTTTGTGAACTGTGACACAAAAAGGTGTTTTTATACAATAGATAACACATACAACACAGAAAGACAACCGTTCAAAATTATCTGTGGGACTGTAACATGTTTTCATCCCAAAGTTGTGTCTGACCGCCCGCCCACAGCATGAAAAATGCCAACCGCGCTGCTATGATCTGTCGGGGACCATAGGTCCCGCGGGATGCACACGGCAGTGCGGCCCTATATTGGGAAACACTGGTATAACAAATCAAGCCGAGCAAAATATATACGTTATGTCATGATATCTACCTGGAGCCCAATTGGCACAACAGAGTAGGGAGAGACTTCAAATGAAAGGAAGGAATGACGGGGATGGAGCGATCATGCTCAGTGGCAGATGGACGCTAGGGTTGGAGGAAGCTACGGTGTTAGTGGCGTAGAGGGAAGCTATAAGGGGCAGTACTGAGCAAAGGAGTCCCTTTCATCACAAGGTCGGTTGTTTGAACGATGTAACAGAGCTGGGAGACCTTGCCCACTGAGATGGGTAATATCTGCATCTCTCTCTCTTCCACAAACACACACACTCTGTCTCCTTCTCCCTCTTTTGATTAGACTACCCCAGTCAAGTATGAGCTTGCTTCTTGGCAAACACATGAAAGCTGATGACTCCTCACGGCCGCCAGCCTACTTATTTCATGGCTGAAAAGAGTCATAAATGGATATAATGAGGGATAAGATCTCACTTAACCAAACCCAGTTATTGAATTAAAACAATGTACAGTTCACTTTGAGACTGGCTCTTGGTTCTAGCAGGCAGAGAGTGGGTGAAGTTTCTTATGCTCAGAGAGTAAGGGCTGTGATTGATGATGGTTGTCTTGGATGTCTGGATGAGAGTGGCTGATGATGGGGGGGGTTTCTTTGCCCAGTAGCAGGGGTTACCTTGCTAAAGTCCACACTGCTGTTCTCTTTACTGACCCCAGCTCTGGAGGGCCTCCTGTCTCCAGTCTTGCTGCTGCTATCCAGGTTACTGGGGACAGAGTGCGTGGACATCAGTGGCCCTGTAACGACAGACAGACAGACAGACAGACAGACAGACAGACAGACAGACAGACAGACAGACAGACAGAGACAGACAGACAGAGACAGACAGACAGAGACAGACAGACAGAGACAGACAGACAGACATGGGATAGCGGCAGAAGAGTGTTAGAAATTTCAGCTCTGGAGGACCGAGGCACCTGCTCAGTGCATTCTCGTGGATACATTAGAATGCCTACATTTGATTACATTGTGTTTTTCATATATCATTTATATGCAGAGTTTGCAAAGCATCAAAACACAATACAGGTTCTTCTTTTGAAATGTATTCAGAAATGATGTAGCTATACTCTGACAGATTTGCAATTATTTTTCAATAGGTTCTCTGTATAGGCCCAGACTACATATGCATATATAATAGTATTTGATACATAGTTTGATTTATACACTCTCAAAGACCTTAACAAATTGCTAACATAATGAAAATTCATTATGGCCTACAGTGATAAGGGTTCAAGAAATTGCACATCCGCCTCCCCACTTCAATGCACCCTATAGCCATGTGAGGTGAGCCGTACACAGGAAACGCCAGCACTTCAGCGAGGGAGACATGCATTGAGGAAATTACCACAGAAATGAATGAACTGTAACATAGCGACACCACACACTCCCCTCCCTCTGTCTCAATCATCTAGAACGTAGATGAATGTTGAAAATGAATAGGTGAGTTTCCTTGTGGTCATCCTTGACCTGTGACCTGTTGTAACCCGGCCCTACGGGCTACTAGGCAGCCATGTCGGGATGAACAGAAGCGCCATCGCTCACATTCCTTACAAAGCCTCTGGGAGTGACGGGGATTAGTGGAGGTTGCGTCCGCGGACACACTTCATTCAGGAAGATAAAGCCCGGGAATGCGGGCTCCACGCTGGACCTCAGGCCACGGTCCATATGCAAACGAGTCCCAATAATCAAATCATATCATTCCAAAACCAGGGGCACACTGAGGACAAAAACTACTGACTCTATGATAATCTGCCTTCATCTGCATACTAAGAGCTGACACGACATGTTAATGTGTGGTACTGTGGCATGAGTGCTTCCGTGGCATTAGACAGTTCATTAGATAGTTATTACCAGAGAATCCGGCAATCAAAATGTGAGTAGGTGTACTGTATATACAGTTTCGGCCAAATAATTTGTCACCCTTTCACTTTTCATAAATAATTCTCTATTTCTTCTAAAATAGGTTTAAAAATAATAATAAATATATATATATATATATATATACACACACTACATATATACTACATGACCAAAAGTATGTGGACACCTGCTCGTCACCTGCTGGGATGGCTTTTTACTGGATCTTGGAACATTGCTGCGGGGACTTGCTTCCATTCAGCCACATAAGCATTAGTGAGGTCGGGCACTGATGTTGGGCAATCATGCCTGGCTCGCAGTCGGCCTTCCAATTCATCCCAAAGGTGTTCGATGGGGTTGAGATCAGGGCTCTGTGCAGGCCGGTCAAGTTCTTCCACACCGATCTCGACAAACCATTTCTGTATGGACCTCGCGTTGTGCACGGGGGTATTTTCATGCTGAAACAGGAAAGGGCTTTCCCCAAACTGTTGCCACAAAGTTGGGAGTACAGAATCGCCTAGAATGTCATTGTATGCTGTAGCGTTAAGATTTCCCTTCACTGGAACATTATTTCTCCTCCACCAAACTGTACAGTTGGCACTATGCATTGGGGCAGGTAGCGTTCTCCTGTCATCCACCAAACCCAGATTCGTCCATCGGACTGCCAGATGGTGAAGCGTGATTCATCACTCCAGAGAACGTGATTCCACTGATCCAGACTCCAATGGCAGCGAGCTTTTCACCACTCCAGCAGACGCTTGACATTGTGCACGGTGATCTTAGGCTTGTGTGCGGCTGTCCGGCCATGGAAACCCTTACATGACGCTCCTGACAAACAGTTATTGTGCTGACATTGGCTGAAATAGCCGAATCCACTAATTTGAAGCGGTGTCCACATACGTTTGTATACACCGAGTGAACACCTTCCTAATATTGAGTTGCACACCCTTTTGCCCTCAGAACAGCCTCAATTCGTTGGGGCATGGACTCAACAAGGTGTCTAAAGCATTCCACAGGGATGCTGGCCCATGTTGACTCCAATGCTTCGTAGAGTTGTGTCAAGTTGGCTGGATGTCCTTTGGGTGGTGGACCATGCTTGAAACAGACGGGAAACTGTTGAACGTGAAAAACCCAGCAGTGTTGCAGTTCTTGACATGCTCAAACCGATGTGTCTGGCACCTACTATCATACCCCGTTCAAAGGCACTTAAATATTTTGTCTTGCCCATTCACCCTCAGAATGGCACACATACACAATCCATGTCTCAATTGTCTCAAGGCTTAAAAATCCTTCTTTAACCCGTCATCTACACTGATTGAAGTGGATTTTCACCTGGATTCACCTGGTCAGTCTGTCATGGAAATAACAGTACACTGTTTTGTACACTCAGCATCCAACATTGCAGAACCAATTTTAGTTTTGTAAACTATATAAAGTTTATCATTTTAATTTAGAAAATAAAGACAAATGGCATGGACAAAATGATCGGCATCCCGGAGCTAGTACTTGGTTGCACAGCCTTTGGCCAAGATGACTGCAGACGTTCTTGCAGCCATCAATGAGCTTGCTGCACCTTTTACGGGTCATTTGTCCTACTTTTTAGCAGCAAACTGCTCTAATTCTTCGATATTTGAGGCGGTGCCCTCCACCAACTGCTGTTTACAGATCTCGCCATAAGTTTCAGATGTGATTAAGATCTGGCCTCTTCTCTCGCCACTCCATTACGGTCCATCGTCTCTCTTGAACCATCCCTGGGTGCTTTTGGATGCGTGTTTTGGTGTCGTCGTCCTGCTGGAAGACCCAAAACCTTCAATGGAGACCCAATTTTTGGACACCGGGTTGAACATTGCACTCCAAAACACCTGCAGGTTCATTGTGCTTTGTGCACGTTCAAGGCCCCCAGTACCAGAGTCAGCGAAGCAACCCCACAGCATTATCAAACCTCCCCATCTTTGATTGTAGGGAGGGTGTTCTATTCATTGTATGCTTCTAAAAGCTCCAACAAATCATCCTTAACCGCCTGTCTATGCCAGCATGGGATTCAAACTCAAATGAGCGATACTCAGAACGAGGTGAAGTAAGTACGTAGTATATCGTTTGTTTGCAAATGTTGTCAAGCATGGGATTCAACGTTCACTCGAGCGATACTCACAACGTGGTCAAGTACTTTATATTGTTTCGTGGCAAACGTTGTCTTTACAGACATTAAGTAATGGAAGATTACAGAACCACACTTGTACTTATAACAAGACCACAAGCTGCCACCCTTAATTCATGTTTCTCTCCAAACCAGCAGTCTCTAGTTGTCATGACCCAACCTTCCAGTTCAGCTCTCTTCTACACACACTGCTATATATATATACACACAGGGGATAAAGACTATCCAGGTCTGGGAAGACAAATAGTCACGGTGGATGACACTGGGACTGAGAGAGTTACGTGCCAACGTTACAACCCTCCCAACCCCACTCTATGGCTTTATATTTAGCATGCTATTTGCACACGTAGGAGTCTCTAGCGAGACTCTTAATGGAGAAAACGTCTCTGAGACATCTGTGTGTTTATACTCGGGAATTACGGAGGAGCGACGCCAAACAATGCTGCTCTGGAAAAAGACGAGACGTCTTTAAGTTGTTTAAGTCTGTCCCGACTGTATATTCACAATAGGACAGTCATGCAGAGCAGTGACAGTTATAGCTGGGAGGATACGCCATGATATGAGACCTGTTGCCATAGTGGCGAGTCGGGCGACTCAACTCTTACACTGACTGGATTAAACAGGCCCTCAAGGGATGGAAAATAAGGGATGGAAAATGTGCAGTCGATTAAAACCCCCTTCAGGTTTCATCTTAGGACTGAATGAAAAAAAAAGGTTTGCAATGGAAAAAGTGGACAAAGAAATATCACAGAACCAGTGTTCAACAGAATACTTTTTTATTACTGTTGGCCAAAAATCTACTGGCCTGAACAGAATTTCTACAGGCCCGGACATTGTGTAGTTAAAATGCATTGCCCAAGCAGGGCCTATAGGTTGGCAGGCTTCCTCTCTATATTCAGCTAGCAATGTATCAAAACGCTGTGTAATAGAATCTAGCGATATAATTATTTAAAATTGCATGAATTGGGAAAGGGGGATACCTAGTCAGTCATACAACTGAATGCATTCAACTGAAATGTGTCTTCTGCATTAAACCCATCCTCTCTGAATCAGAGAGGTGCGGGGGGGGGGGGGGGGGCTGCCATAATCAGCATCCTTGTCTTCGGCAACCAGTGGGTTAACTGCCTTGCTCAGGGGCAGAACAACAGATTTTTACCTCGTCAACTCAGGGATTCAATCCAGCAACCTTTCGGTTAGTGGCCAAACGCTCTAACCACTAGCCTACCCGTCGCTCTAACCACTAGGCTACCTGCCGCATTCACTTTGTTTCATTTTGAGAATATTTTTTTTACATCTCAAAATAGGACAGTGCCCCTTTAAGACGACTGTGTTTCAAAAGAGAAGCTATTGATCTGGCCACAGTAGGCTAGCCAAGACAAATGCTAGGTGTCTTTTTGTAGCTTTCTTTGTGCAGACTATCAACAGTAGCCTGTATCAACTGTATCAACTGTAGGTTCATGCTCTACAACATTCGCAGAGTACGACCCTGCCTCACGCAGGAAGCGGCGCAGGTCCTAATCCAGGCACTTGTCATCTCCCGTCTGGATTACTGCAACTCGCTGTTGGCTGGGCTCCCTGCCTGTGCCATTAAACCCCTACAACTCATCCAGAACGCCGCAGCCCGTCTGGTGTTCAACTTTCCCAAGTTCTCTCACGTCACCCCGCTCCTCCGCTCTCTCCACTGGCTTCCAGTTGAAGCTCGCATCCGCTACAAGACCATGGTGCTTGCCTACGGAGCTGTGAGGGGAACGGCACCTCCGTACCTTCAGGCTCTGATCAGGCCCTACACCCAAACAAGGGCACTGCGTTCATCCACCTCTGGCCTGCTCGCCTCCCTACCTCTGAGGAAGTACAGTTCCCGCTCAGCCCAGTCAAAACTGTTCGCTGCTCTGGCACCCCAATGGTGGAACAAACTCCCTCACGACGCCAGGTCAGCGGAGTCAATCACCACCTTCCGGAGACACCTGAAACCCCACCTCTTTAAGGAATACCTAGGATAGGATAAAGTAATCCTTCTAACCCCCCCCCCCCTTAAAAGAGTTAGATGCACTATTGTAAAGTGGTTGTTCCACTGGATATCATAAGGTGAATGCACCAATTTGTAAGTCGCTCTGGATAAGAGCGTCTGCTAAATGACTTAAATGTAAATGTAGCCAGCATATTGCTAGCATCTTCACTATTGAAGGTTGACGTTTGTAAATCAATTTCCCTAAAGTAAATGGATTGGTGAGCTCTTCTTTTTACTCTGGACGGCTCGCGTGTGCCGCGTGAGCAGATCAACTTATGTACTGCTCGAGAAGTTGTGAGTCGCGGTCAGCGTGGTTGAATGATTTCTCAAATACAAAACAACAAAAATCTGTTGTTCATATTTCTCAAATACAAACAGCATGACTTTTCCGCGTGTAGTCTTCAATGGTGTTCAAGACTGCAACACGGCAGGTAATTTAGAGCCATTTTATGGGCTCTAAACCAACCATGCTATTTATTTTTATTTTTTCTCGCATTGTTTGTAACTTATTTTGTACATAATGTTGCTGCTTACCATCTCTTATGACCGAAAAGAGCTTCTGGACATCAGAACAGAGATTACTCATCTTGAACTGGACAAAGATCAGGGTGCCTGGTAAGGAGCCGGCGACGAGTGGCTAATATGCCTTTGCCATCGGTACTATTGGCCAACGTACAATCGCTGGATAATAAGGTGGACGAACTACAAGCACGTATATCCTACCAATGGGACATTAAAAACAGGAATGTCTTATGTTTCACAGAGTCGTGGCTGAACGACGACATGAATAACATACAGCTGGCGGGTTATACACTGTATCGGCAGGATAGAACAGCAGCCTCTGGTAAGACAAGGGGTGGCGGTCTATGTAGATTTGTAAACAACAGCTGGTGCATGATATCTAAGGAAGTCTCAATGTTTTGCTCGCCTGAGGTAGAGTATCTCATGATAAGCTGTAGACCACACTATTTACCAAGAGAGTTTTCATCTATATTATTCGTAGCTGTCTATTTACCACCACAAACCAATACTGGCACTAAGTCCGCACTCAATGAGCTGTATACGGCCATAAGCAAACAGGAAAATGCTCATCCAGAGGCAGCGCTCCTAGTGGCCAGGGACTTTAATGCAGGGAAACACATCCGTTTTACGTAATTTCTACCAGCATTTTAAATGTGCAACCAGAGGGAAAAAAACTCTAGACCACCTTTACTCCACACACAGAGACACGTACAAAGCTCTCCCTCGCCATCCGTTTGGCAAATCTGACCATATTCTATCCTCCTGATTCCTGCTTACAAGTAAAATATAAAGCAGGAAGCACCAGTGACTCTGTCAATGAAAAAGTGGTCAGATGAAGCAGATGCTAAGCTACAGGATTGATTTGCTAGCACAAACTGGAATATGTTCCGGGAATCTTCCGATGGCATTGAGGAGTACACCACATCAGTCACTGGCTTCATCAATATGTGCATCGATGACGTCATCCCCACAGTGACTGTACGTACATACCCCAACCAGAAGTCATGGATTACAGGCAACATCCGCACTGAGCTAAAGGGTAGAGCTGCCGCATTCAAGAAGCGGGACTCTAACCTGGAAGCTTATAAGAAATCACGCTATGCCCTCCGACGAACCATCATACAGGCAAAGCGTCAATACAGTACTAAGATCGAATCGTACTACACTGGCTCCAAAACTCGTCGGATGTGGCAGGGCTTGCAAACTATTACAGACTACAGGAGGTCAGAGAACTGGCCGTGTGGTGCCAGGACAACAACCTCTCCCTCAACGGGATCAAGACAAAGGAGATGATTGTGGACTACAGGAAAAGGAGTACCGAGCACGCCCCCATTCTCATCGACGGGGCTATAGTGGAGCAGGTTGAGAGATTCAAGTTCCTTGGTGTCCACATCACCAACAAACTAACATGGTCCAAGCACACCAAGACAGTCGTGAAGAGGGCACGACAAAACCTATATTCCCTCAGGATACTGAAAAGATTTGGCATGGGTCCTCAGATCCTCAAAAGGTTCTACAGCTGCACCATCGAGAGCATCTTGACTGGTTGCATCACTGCCTGGTATGGCAACTGCTCGGCCTCCAACCGCAAGGGACTGCAGAGGGTAGAGTGTACAGCCCAGTACATCACTGCCATCCAGGTGCTAGAACGATGCTAGAACGAGGAGCGGAACCGGAACGACGAGTTCCACCCTCTCTCTTTGCAAGTCACGGGCTGAATTTTCCCTTACCATTCCCTTACCTACGAGATCCTGACTTGTCAGTGACGGAAATAACCAGTGACGGAAAACCCTAACACCAGAACTACTGCTCCCTGCTATCCCACACATCCCATTCCTTCCCAACAGATTCTAAGGTACCAGTTATGTTTCCCTAGATCTGTCCATTAGAGATTACATAGCAGGTAAATGTCAACTGGAACGCCAAAATGCACTGAGAAGTTACTGGCCCGGTCAGCCCAGTGACTGAGGAGATCCACTGGCTCGACATGTTTTTACCGGCCCCGCCGCAGCGGGCCATTGTTAATGTCGGACCCTGCAGAACTATGGTATGGTAAATTATGAAACACATTCTCGAGGGGAGCCATGCACACACACTGAGCAGAGAGAAGTGGAGGGACCAAGCCAAGCAAGGTGGGGTTAGTGTGGAAGGGCTGGATGAAGAAAGGTGGAGACAGAGGGAGAAAGGAACGTGAACAATAAATAGCCTAGGAATGGCGCGAGATATGAGAGAAAAGGCGAGAGTGCAGACAAATGTATTTGATAAGACTAAACTAGAGAAACACAGACAGAGAGGTATGCAAGAAAAGAACAAGGTAGAGGGAAACAGTGTGAGGTCTTGTTGAGTTAATAGAGGAGGGGTATAAAAAGTGAACCTTGCTGGGGGGTTTGTCATGGATTTGTAGTCGGGTAGGGAAGGAAGGCACAGCCAGCATGCTGGTGCTAGTGTTCTCTGTTCAAGCCGTGACTCACACTGGCAGGCTACACAGATATTTGCCTTCTAAGGGCAGCTGCTGGAGCCCTTTAGTCTGCAGCGACGGTTGCCGATTGGTATACGCCTCCTCATCCTTTGTAATGTCGGTGGGTGGCGACTCGTCGTCCTCAGGCGGTGACACCACCACCTCCGGGATGGCCTGGGGGACCGGAGCGGGGCCAGGGGCGCGGGGAGGGTCTGGGGAGCGGCGGGGAGTAGGGGGGGTGTTCTGGGGGGTGGTGAGGGGCGAGGGTCCGGGGGAGGGCCCCCCAGCGGAGGTGGAGGAAGAGGAGTTAGGCAGGAGGAGGTTGAGGAGGACGGAGACCCGGGACTCTCGCCTCTGGGACAGGTTGGAGACGGAGGCCCCCGGCTTCAGGGAGTGGCGGGAGGCAGAGAGGCCCTCCCCTGGAGCGGCGGGAAGACACAACAACAAAGAAGAGAAAAGAGGGAGAGAAGAACGGGAGGAGGGAGGAAAAGGGGGGGGTGGTAAAAGGAGGAACATATGAGGGAGAATGTCATCAGAGAGGTGGTTTTAGGGGTGCATTCTCTGGGGGCAGAGAGAGAAGGTGGTGGGAGCTTGGGAGGAGTGTGGTTAGAGAGAGACAGAGGCGTCGAGAGGTTCTTGCAGGGGAAAGGTGAGGTGTCCACAACAGACCAATAGGCTTGTCCACTCACCAATCACACAGTGACAGACTGAGGGGGAGCATTTTGGGTAGAGAGATGCTTGCAAGCAGGAGAAGAGGTGTGGGCTGGTTAGCATAGTGTCAGGGTACAGTATATTGTGCATACAAATACAGAACCACACACAAACCAGACATATTTCATATCTGTCCAAGCCGTGCAATAATTGATTGTGTAGCACATGAATATATGACATTTCACACGTATTTTATACCCAGGCAACATTGCATTCAATGCATTCAATAGAACAAAATGTGACAGTAGGACAGAGACCACTACAACTGTAGCACGGGCTCGTTATTTCAGTCACATAAAATAGTCACACACCATACTCATCGTACACATCACACCCTCAGGTCATGCTCAGCAAACGAAACATTTCAAACTGCAAGAAGAGCATCACCCCGACCATTCCGACATAGAGTAGAAGCCATTGTTAATTCTGAGGCCAAACCCTGAGCCAGGCCAGCCACACGCACCATCCGCACCCAGATGTATCTTTTACCGTGGGGGGGAAGGGGTAGTAGTTGTCTCTATGAGGCTTATGCCCTCATTGTAGCGTCTACTCACTTCATTAGTTTGACACCTCCTGAACTGCCATGGTGGATTTGGTCTTGTGTGGCTCAGTTGGTAAGACCGTGGCGCCTAGCAACGCCAGGGTCGTGGGTTCAAATCCCGCTGGGGCCACACATACTAAAATGTATGCACTCACTGTACTGTAAGTCACTTTGAATAAAAGTGCCGGCTACACGGCATACATTACATACATGATTGTTGTGGTCATAGCATCTCCAAACATACACTCTTAGGGAAAAGGGTTCCAAAAGAGGGTTCTACATGGACCCCAAAAGGGTTCTACCCGGAACCAAAAAGGGTTCTCCTATGGGGACAGCCGAAGAACCCTTTTGGAAGGCTTTTTCCTAAGAGTGTGTGGGAGATGCTGTCACCTTTCCTTTTTTGGAATACCAAGGATTGCAAAGATTATGTGAACCCCCTCGAGGCTTGAGGAAAAGGAAATGGACTGTGCGTGGTGCAGGGGATCTCACCGTGTCTCTCAAGCAACAACGGGTCTGAATGTTTCTTGCCTATGTCTGCGATTGAGCGCACCAGCGGGATGCGGTTGCTGAGCTTCCTCTCGTTCTGGTGGTGGTGTCTCTTCAACATGGCCTCACGCACCTTCTGACACAGCTCCTCCTGCAGCTGGCCTGACGCCACCATGCTGTCAATCAGCATGTCTGGACACACACATGTAAACACACACACGTACGCATTGTATTGCCTTGTAACGTTGTTCATTTGGAGGTTCACACCACTGGTACACACACACTTGCACATGAGCTTGCACGCGCACACACACACGCACGCACGCACGCACACACACACACACACACACACACACACACACACACACACACACACACACACACGCACACACACACACACACACGAATTCAGTTTCACCTTATTCAACCAACTTTTCATTATTGCCTTGTTTATCATTTGCACACCCAAATCGAAATAATCAAATAGCATGCACATGAGCATACACACACGCACACACACACACACAAACTCTTCTGATATGAATATACCTGCAATCTCCTCGATACAGGTGGCCCTCATGTCTAGCATGACGGTTCCGTTGAGGATGCAGCTCCTCAGCTCAAACAGGCTATGTAGAGACAGGGTGGCCACGTAAGGTTTGCTCCAACGCTCCCCTCCATCTTCCACGTCCTCCTCAAACTTCAGCCACCTAAACACGCACGCGCACAGACAAGCACATACCAATAAAAAAAATTGAAATCAAATTTCCCCAATGCTGACTAAGAACAGCTTGACCAGAGGTCAAGACCAGGCCTGGACATATCAGACAATTTGCATTCCCTTGAGTGGTTCACTTTTGAGAGGTAATGGGAAAAGTTTGATAACGTTTTTCCGGCTTTTACCTCCTGTCAGCCTGAAACCAGTTTCAACCAGTTTTTTTAAGAGAGGTAAATTGCTGTGTATTTGTGTCTGAGCCGTGAGCGTAGGCTGACATTGTCTGGGATGGTGATATTGCCATGGCTATGGAGGATGACTAAGATAGATTGACTCACAGCCAGACTTGTAGGCAGTAGAGCTCTGTCAATCTTACCCATTACTCATGATAACACATTGCCACTCACACACAAGACGCGTCACTATCTCATAGTTCTCTGTTCCCCAGCCCCCGCAAGACAATTTCAAGGGGGTTATAAAAGGCCACAGTTTACCAGCCTACCGTTTTGGCCATTAAAAAGTTGGTTTCCCTGAATATTTTACCACAGTCAAGAAGACGACTTCAACATTCTCAAGACGCAAAGCTAAACTCATCGACGTTTCATGGAAAACCTACGGTAGCAATAAAGTGCCGCTGAATTTAGACCTGAACGAACAAAGAACAAAGAATGACATGATGAAGTCACATGGACCCTGGAGTGTGGAGGCTGGACCCTGGGCTGGGCTGTGAACTACCTGGCTGTCTCCTTCCACTCGGTGGCGCTCCCGTCCCTGAAGGACAGCTCGTCCAGCTCGGTGAACAGGTCGTGGGGGACGTGCTCCACGTCGTCATCTTCCGTACCCAGGATGAACTGCACCCGCTGGGAGGGCGTGTCTAGAGGGGGAGGGGGGAGGGGAGAAGACAGAGATATAGAGACGAGGACTGGAGGAGCGCGTGCAAGGAGCAGGATCCACCGCTTAGCTTCTGAATGGACTGCTGTGAATTCCCGTAGACGCACACACACACACACACACACATACACACTCCCCCTCCATCAGTGTCACTGCTTGCTCCTGGAGGCCTGGGTTTGCCTTTAAGAGTGACGTTCCATTCACAGCATGCACACTCTCTCTAAACGAACGGACAGATAGATAGGTCTCCATGTTTCTGCCTCCATTTGAAGAGCTCAGCCAAACACTCACAGATGCCTGAGAGACTTTGCCAGGTACCCTGGCTACTACAGGTTTCTGTTTCTGCCTCTGGGAAGCATGATACAACACACTATTCAAATTGAGAATAATAATCCAAGTTATTTGGGAGAATGCTTGAGGGTAGCAGCTGGGGTGGGAGTTGTTTTGAGTTGATGTGATTCCAATACGCTATGATTATGTCTAGTGCTACACTACTGACTCGTTATCCAAATTAGCCCATGGTAGCCTACTACAGAAACACATTATTTACATAAGTATGCAAACCCTTTGATATGAGACTAGAAATTGAGCTCAGGTGCATCGTGTTTCCATTGATCATCCTTGAGATGTTTCTATAACTTGATTGGAGTCCACCTGTCGTAAATTCAATTGATTGGACATGATTTGGAAAGACACACACTTGTCTATATAAGGTCCCAAAGTTGACAGTGCATGTCAGAGCAAAAACCAAGCCATGAGGTCGAAAGAATTGTCCGTAGAGTTCCGAGACAGGATTGAGTTGAGGCACAGATCTGGGGAAGGGTACCAAAAAATGCCTGCAGCATTGAAGGTCCCCAAGAACACAGTGGCCTCCATCATTCTTAAATGGAAGAAGTTTGGAACTGTCATGTCTACTCCCGCTCCCCCTCTCCGGCGCTCGACTTCGCCAGATTATTCATTATTACACACACCTGCCACCATCGTTACGCGCACATGAGACTCACCTGGACTCCATCACATTCCTGATTACCTCCCCTATATCTGTCACTCCCTTTGGTTCTTTCCCCTTTTATTGATTCTGTTCCTGTGTTTTATGTCGGTACGCTACTCGTGTTTCTTGTTTTATTGATTATTAAATTCACTCCCTGTACTTGTTTCCCGACTCCTAGCGTACACGTTACAGGAACCAACCAGACTCTTCCTAGAGCTGGCCGCCCGGCCAAACTGAGCAATCGGGGTGGGCCTTGGACAGGGAGGCAACCAAGAACCTGATGGTCACTCTGACAGAGCTCCAGAGTTCCTCTGTGGAGATGGGAGAACCTTCCAGGAGGACAACTATCTCTGCAGCACTCCACCAATCAGGTCTTTAAGGTAGAGTGGCTAGACGGAAGCCACTCCTCTGAAAAAATAGGCACATGACAGATCACCTGGACTTTGCCAAAAAGCACTTAATGGACTCAGACCATAAGAAACAAGATTCTCTGGTCTGATGAAACTAAGATTGAACTCTTTGGCCTGAATGCCAAGTGTCACATCTGGAAGAAACCTGGCATCATCCCTACGGTGAAACATGGTGGTGGCAGCATCATGCTGTGGGGATGTTTTTCTGCGGCAGGGACTGAGAGACTAGTCAGGACTGAGAGAAAGATGACCGGAGCAAAGTACAGAGAGATCCTTGGTGAAAACCTGCTCCAGAGCGCTCAGTACCTCAGACTGGGGCAAAGGTTGACCTTCCAACAGGACAACGACCCTAAGCACACAGCCTAGGGTCTGAATACTTATGTAAAAGTGATATTTCAGTTGTTTTAAAAAAATATATAAATTAGCAACATTTTCTAAAAACTTGTTTTTGCTTTGTCATTATGGGGTGTGTGTAGACTGATGAGGGAAGAAAACAATTTAACCCATTTTTAACGTAACAAAATGTGGAAAAAGTCAAGGGGTCTGAATACTTTCCTGAATGCACTATATGTGCCACCACATATTTATTCAATTGCATGAGGAGATGAACGAGGACCACCACGGAAGGTAGAATAGAAGTTAATTGTGAAAAAAAAAAAAAGACACTACATTAACCTATTAAATTGTTGTCAGCATATATAGTATCTGACTTTCTTCCTTTTTTTTACTATTGCTTTAGTCAGCTAATGGGTAAAAATGGTTAACTTATTAAATTGTTGTCAGCATATAAAGTGTCTGACTTCATAAATGTATTACACCGTTTCCTATTCCTTTAGTCAGCACCTCTACGAACATTTCTAACAGTCAGCTTTCTACTGGACTTTAAGGTAGAAGTTGGTTACCATAAGTGGGGTCCTCGCGGTCCTCCTCTTCGTGGTCCTCCTCCCGCTCCCGCCTCTTGCGGTGGTGTTTGTGGCCTCTGCGATGGTGCCTGCGTTTGCTCTCCCGGCCCAGGGGCACATGGACCCCGACGTAGACCGCCCTGTGGCCTAAGACAAACCAGACGAGACCAGAGAGAGATTTACCTGGTTTTCATTTTCTCTGAATAACCTACTTAGATAGGGAAGGAAAAGACCATCACTTTTTTTCACATTTGTTTATTTCTGCTGTTACTTTTTTCCACAATCCCTCATTATAGTTTCTGTTCCACTGGATTGTTAGATTGTTGCTCTGAAATGCAAATGTCCTAGTTTCTGTGCCAATAGTCACGTTGGAGGAGGAGTCGATGCACTTTGAATTGTGAGATACTCTCAAGTTAGGGAATAACGAAAATAAGACATGAGGGGAGAAGAGAAAGGAAAGGATAAGAGAAAGACATGAGTCTATCAGATGAATATACAAAGAGAAAGAGATGAAGGGAAGGAGCCATAGAGTCTTTTAGAGGGATACAGAGACGGAGAATACAAGAACAGAACAGGGGGGAGAGGGAAAAGATAACGAAGGGAGAGAGAGAGAGAGAGACACACGACAGATACAGCGAGGGAGGAATCGGAGATACGTGTGGCAATGATGCTGTGGCTAGCAGCATTCTCCAGACGTGAGCCTCAATTGACACTTCCTTTAACCCTCGAGTCTAAGTAGCCGTACTGCTATTAGCCCATAGCATTGAATAACAGATTCATACATGGAAAAATAGAAAATAGTGTCTGACTTTCTTCCTTTTTTCTTTTTTACTATTGCTTTAGTCAGCTAATGGGTAAAAATGGTTAACTTATTAAATTGTTGTCAGCATATAAAGTGTCTGACTTCATAAATGTATTACACCGTTTCCTATTCCTTTAGTCAGCACCTCTACGAATACTTCAAGAGGAAGTTTATTTTGAAGTGTGGGAGATATAGAAAAAAAAATACTTTGACACACATTTAAACCCTTTTTTAGGCACTAAACTACTTCAATATACACTGAGTGTACAACACAGTAACGACACCTTCCTTTTATTGAGTTGCCCTCAGAACAGCCTCAATTCATCAAGGCATGGACTCTACAAGGTGTCGAAAGAGTTCCACAGGGATGCTGGACCATGTTGTGTCAAGTTGGCTGTATGTCCTTTGGGTTGTGGACCATTCTTGATACACACAGGAAAGTTTTGAGCGTTAAAAACCCAGCGGCATTGCAGTTCTTGACACAAGCTGGTATGTCCACCATACCCTGTTCAAAGGCACTTAAGTCTTGCCCATTCACCCTCTGAATGGCACACATACATACACAAGCCATGTCTCAATTGTGTCAAGACTTAAACATCTTTCTTTAACCTGTCTCTCCCCTTCATCTAGACTGATTGAAGTGGATGTGACATCAATGAGGGATCATCATTTTCACCTGGATTCACTTGGTCAGTCTATGTCATGTTCTTAATGTTTTGTACAGTCAGTGTATACGTCCATTCATTTTTTTTAACTGGTACCGGGCTACCTTCAAGTCCTGTGACGCTTGTGGGGGTCGTAGAGCAAAACCACCGACATGTACGTGTTTCCATAGACATGTCATAATAGTTTGTAGGCTAAACCGTTCGGACACTACAGACGTTTTCGTGAGAAGACCGATTTACGGGATGTCTCATGGTCCGACAAAACACGGAAGGTCAATATCTCTAGCTTAAACAGACGGTTTTTAATGCGGATTCTTTTATTATGCTAATTTGATTTTAATCAAAAGGGTTAAACGCCTCTCCTCTGTCTGCCTCGTTCCCAGGAGACGGACCACAGAGGATCACTCTCAATCACAGCTGGCTCACTGCCAGCTCTGTTTCAAGGCAACACAGAGTTATTTTCTAAAATGAATATAACTCAAATATTGCCCTCATCCTGGAAAAATGCACTGTGAATGTTTTATTTTTTTTATATATTTTTTTTTAGGGGTGTGAATGTTTGTGAGCACGTACTGTGAATGTTTCATGTTTCAAATGACTCATCATACTGATTTGTATGACCCTAAATAGCCTACTGACTATTTAGTGCTCTCTTGGTCAACCATTCCGTATACTGCGCTGCAACCTCAAACGAAATATGCAGCCTTTTTCTGCCAGGGCCAGGTATTGGCATGTGTTGTCTTTGCTCAGTACCTAGTAATTAGAGATAATGACAGGTCCTGTTTGAAATCCCCTTGAATGTACAGCTCCGATCGAGAAAGCTAGCATCGTAACCTAGACAGCCGAGATACTCAGAGGCCATGTGGACAGCTAATCATGTCCTAATCTCCCAATGTGCGGCTAATCAAAGTTAGATAACCAGAGAATGTTTGCGGTAAGGAGACACCACCGTACTGTTATGTACTGTAGTTTTATGTGATATGACACTACAATACCACAGATGATACTATCCCAGCGGGCAAAACTGGTCCAAATCCTCCCATAACCAGTTTCTGGTTGCAATGACATCATTTCAGACGTTTTTTCCCCGCTGGCAAGGCATTTCATCCCATTGGAAATCCTTATTTGTAATTGAAACCAAAGCTCTAGGCTAATTCGGGAAAATTGTGACATAATTATACATCATTATTTTTTTATATAGCCCTACAGGTGTGTTTAAAAAAAAAAAACACACAAAGAGTCTCCAGCTGAACTTGAATAAAGCTGTACATGACAGATAAGTGCAATTACAGTTACAATATTCCTGTGGGCTCATGTACGCCTGGCTAATGAACATACCCTTCTGGGAAGCTACAGGAGTGGAGAGCCAGGCTGGGGCTGGCTTTAACCTTGCCAAGAACTCAGCGACACCTGTTCTTTCTATTCACAGCACGTCTCTAGGCCTATATGTGGACAGGAAGCGCCCACACAGAGACAACTAAACAGGCATGTAGACAACAGTAACAAAGGAAAACGCACATACTGTAGCTATACACACACACACACACTGACTGATACATGAGCCCACAGTTGGAGTCAATTCAATATCAATTCAGGAAGTAAATTGGAAGTGGAATTGACCCCCATCCTGACTGCTACACCACTCCAACACATTCCCCACAGGACTAGACATACACAACGTTACAGTAAGTGGGTAGGGCTGTACTGTAGGGTCTTACTCTCCAGCTCTTCCGTCTCATAGTTGGTGTGGGTGGTGGAGCTGGTCTTCCCGAGGTCAACGATGGCCTCCTCGTCAAGACCCTGAGAGACAGAGATGGAAAGAGGTGTCAGACCTTTAATGGACCAATAAACTGACAGTTGAAACCAAGACTGAGCCAGAGGCATATTGAAAACGACTTTAGAAGACTGCCAGAGTGGCATAACAGCACATCCAACCATTAGTCTAGGTTTACCACCGAAATCACCGACAAGATTGATGTCTGTCTGATATTCAGGGAACAACATGTGTATCAGCAGCTTTTGTTGCCTTCGCAGAGAACAAGCTGCTTTGACACACACGCCATTTCAGTGTGTTCGATTTGATTTCAGGATTCAGGAAAAATCAGGCTACTATAATATATTGTCTCCGGGAATAGGCATATTTGACAGTATTCCTGCACCTGGGCTAGGAAATGTTAGCCTGATCCCACCATCCAGAACACTGTGCTCTCGTTTCGTTTCACTTAACTGAATCCGTGTAGCAAAACAGAATACCAATCGCTCGTGAGATCAGGATGGTCCTAACGAAGTTTGGGGAAATGTAGCTTATCGGATAGGATGAAGATTTGTCACCCTCTGGAGGAAAGGTAATAGTACTTTATCACAAGGATGTTTCAGTGAGTCTTCGTGGGGAGATACACTAGGGCCCTCAAATTAAAATCTGGACCTCGAAGCCAGTTTCACTGCTTTAAAAAAAAAAAAATCCCTCTAATCAGGAACTGATTTAGACTTGGGATACTAGGTGGGTGTAATTCATGAATTATCAGGTAGAACAAGAACACCAGCAGGCTCCAGAACTTGCAGGGTATGATTTGAATAGCCCTACACTAGGGGATTAGGCATATATCGGCTTTAAGTATTCTTCATGGACCTGTACTGATACAGTACAAGCATAAGGTAACATAAATCACAGTTTGGCAAGAGTAAGTAAGTAGATGTATCATTTAGCATACATGTACTAATGCAGGGATGCAAAAAGCGGCATCCCAGAAATGGGGCAATTTAATAATAAAGTGTATTTGTTAAGGAACAGTTTCAAACATTGACACATTGAATTAGGCCTATCGTTAGTCAGGGCAAGCACATTTTTAAAAACTAAATCTCTATTTTGGGATGTAAATAGCATGCTATAGAAGTGTTCAGACACTTTTTTGTGATTTCACTTGGTTTTGAGAAACTTACCCCACCAGTGATCGACCTCCTCAGGCTCATTCGGCAGTATGTGGGCACGCAGAAAACACGAACAAAGCTCCAAAAACACCCAAATACGTCCTTTCAGAAACGGCAAAGCTTCCAGTATAGTGATGCAGGTCTTTAAATGTTGTACACAATGAAATTGTGGCATTCCAAACTATCCGCAATTATAGATTTTATTTTGTTGAACTCAAGCAATACTTTTTAGTGTGTAAGCATGTGTGTCCTTTCAGCAAATAGAGATTTTTTTTTTTTTTTTTTTAACACTGTCCTTTAAGCTTGCTCGAATTTGCAGCATCACTCCATAGATGGACTTTGAAATAATATAATATTAACCAGCACTGTCAGCAATGCTCAGTAACTGGCTTTTAACTTTGGGTAGTTACACACATCAGTTCCTAGATTGGCTTTAAAATAATGTCATATTAAACTGAGTCTCAGCGATATGTTGGTACGAGCAGCAACGCAGATATTCAAATGAGCGCGACGTAACACTTTGCTCTCACACAGGCACACAGAATATCTGCGCATGTGCAAGGGCGCGCTTCACGCTGCTACAACGTGATAGCTACAGGACCAAAGCAGTGGAGTTAGCCTCATGCTCAAACGGTCTTAGTGCAGTAGAACAGAGGAGGTTCTGCCTGAAGATGAAAGTTAATAGAAAAACTGTTGTAGGCCAGTTACAGTTGAAGTCGGAAGTTTACATACACTTAGGTTGGAGTCATTTTCAACCACTCCACAAATTTCTTGTTAACAAACTATAGTTTTGGCAAGTCGGTTAGGACATCCACTTTGTGCATGACACAAGTAATTTTTCCAATAATTGTTTACAGACAGATTATTTCAATTGACATCATTTGAGTCAATTGGAGGTGTACCTGTGGATGTATTTCAATGCCTACCTTCAAACTCAGTGTCTCTTTGCTTGACATCATGGGGAAAATCAAAAGAAATCCGCCAAGACCTGGAGGCGAACATAGCACAGCAGGCTATGCATCGGGAGCTGCTGGAGGAACAGCGTCAGCAGACCGCTCTCCTGCGAGCTGAACTCAGCCAGCTGACAGCCGCCCAGGCCAGCATAGCGGCAGGCGCAGCAGTCTCTCGTCCCAGGTTTATACTGAAGCTGACAGAGGCTGACGACATCAAGGCTTACCTCCCAAGCCTTCGAGAGGACGGCGGCTAGGGAGAAATGGACCCATGAGCAATGCGGCCAGCCTGCTAGCACCCTTCCTATCAGGCGCGGCACAGAAGACCTATCAGGATCTGACGGTTGACCAGGCGACGCATTACGAGGTGCTGAAAAAAGGAAATCCTGCGCCGGTATGGTTACACCCTGATTAACAGGGCACAAAGATTCCATGATTGGGCGTATGATCTTACAGCAACCCCCGATCACAAATGCATGATCTAATTAGGCTGGCCAAGAGCTGGCTAACTGCTGAACCCCTGACGCTCATGACATCGAGAAAGTGGTCATAGATACATTTATACGCTCTCTCCTGTTCTAAGTTAAAAGGTTATCCAGCCAAGCTAACCCGCAGAGTGAAGATCAGCTGGTAGAACTGGTGGAAGGACAACAGGTGGCCTTGGAGGTCCTGCGCAGTGGACAATCAAGAAGGCGGAACCCTCCACTCGACCAAAGGAGCAAAAAAGGAAGGAGGACCATGCTGGGAGCCCAGCCAAGGATGGGGGGGATGCCAACAGCTAGCTTCCCAAGACGATGCCCCTTCCTGAACCTGGACAGCAGGAAGTGCTCCAAGTGTGGCGAGCCGGGACACATCACCTGGGACTGTCCAAATCACGATGTCCCGAGGCCTTTGGCCTCAGCTAGTGAGGTAGCCACCGGGTGTCCTTGCGGCTTACTGAGGGCATACTGTGCTGAGGAGAGTGGTACTTCCCCTGTCACCCCGGTAAGAGCCAACAGAAAGGACACCACAGCACTTTTGGACTCCAGGAGTATGGTGACCCTGATCCAACCTGACTTCGCCCTGTCCCCGAACCTGACTGACACTGTGGCCATCACATGCATACACGGTGAGACTAAGGACTACCCTACCACACTCCTCCACCTACAGACCACAAAGGGACAACACACGGGAACAATGGGAGTCGTCCCAAACTTGCCTGTGCCGGTCCATATCGGAAGGGATTTCCTGATGTTCCGCCAACTGTGGACCAATATTTTTGGAGATGTGATGAACCGAGGGAACCAGAAGGGAGGAGGGAGGTGGGAGGGACACCAGAAGGAGGGATGCCCGGATGTGTGGATTCCAGGAAGTGGACCCCCAGGCATCAACCGATCCCCTCTCAGAGGGGGACTCTGAAGTCAGACTGGAGGGAGAGGTGGCGAGTCTGGAAGACATGTTCCCAATGGATCATGAGGTGGCACCAGAGCCCGTCTCTCTAGTGGGTCGGTTCGGCACGGCCCAACTGGAGGATCCCAACTTGGCCAGCGCTCTCTATCAGGTGACCGTAGTGGACGGAGAGCCCGTGGAGGGGGTAAGTCAGATAACCTACCCCCATTTCTCTATAAAGAAGAAGTTGCTATATCAGGTCGTGAAGAAGAATGACGAATGTCTGGAGTTGTTGTTGGTGCCCCATCCCTTTGTACCATCTGTCCTGCAGTTGGTGCACTCCCACCTTCTTGGGGCTCACCTAGGTGTGGGAAAGACCTTAGACAGGATCAAGGCACGATTTTACTGGCCAGGGGTGAAGAAAGCAGTGGAAGAATACTGCCGCAGTTGCCCAGAGTGCCAGCAGGTGGCTCTAAAAACCCCATTTTCGCAGTCCCTTAATTCCCCTACCCATTATTTCAGTTCCTTTCAGCAGGATCGCAATGGACCTGGTGGGACCTCTACCCAAGAGCAACCGAGGGCACCAATACGTTCTACTGATTGTGGATTATGCCACCAGGTACCCGGAAGCCATTCCCCTGCGCACCATGGCCACCAAGGGAATCGCACGTGAGTTGGTTATGCTGTTCTCCCGAGTAGGCGTTCCCGACAAGATATTGACTAACCAGGATTACCCCTGGAGAACGGAACGGACAACAAGAACGGCTTGTGGACTGTGAAGTAATTAGTGAAATCCCCCTTCTTTCCCAGTGTACAAAAATCCCGTAAACTTCCCATTTGCATTCTAGTTGTGCTACTGGTGCATGTTTTGTTATTGAACTTGGTGACGCAGAAACCCCACACCCTTGAGCCTGCTACAGCATCATTAAATATATTGAGGCAAAAATTACAGACAGTAATGTACAAATAGCTAAATCAAACTCAACTGGATGTACATTAAATTGATTTTAATATAATTTAAATACACTGCTCAAAAAAATAAAGGGAACACTTAAACAACACAATGTAACTCCAAGTCAATCACACTTCTGTGAAATCAAACTGTCCACTTAGGAAGCAACACTGATTGACAATACATTTCACCTGCTGTTGTGCAAATGGAATAGACAAAAGGTGGAAATTATAGGCAATTAGCAAGACACCCCCAAAAAAGGAGTGATTCTGCAGGTGGTGACCACAGACCACTTCTCAGTTCCTATGCTTCCTGGCTGATGTTTTGGTCACTTTTGAATGCTGGCGGTGCTCTCACTCTAGTGGTAGCATGAGACGGAGTCTACAACCCACACAAGTGGCTCAGGTACTGCAGTTCATCCAGGATGGCACATCAATGCGAGCTGTGGCAAAAAGGTTTGCTGTGTCTGTCAGCGTAGTGTCCAGAGCATGGAGGCGCTACCAGGAGACAGGCCAGTACATCAGGAGACGTGGAGGAGGCCAACAACCCAGAAGCAGGACCGCTACCTCCGCCTTTGTGCAAGGAGGTGCACTGCCAGCGCCCTGCAAAATGACCTCCAGCAGGCCACAAATGTGCATGTGTCTGCTCAAACGGTCAGAAACAGACTCCATGAGGGTGGTATGAGGGCCCGACGTCCACAGGTGGGGGTTGTGCTTACAGCCCAACCCCGTGCAGGACGTTTGGCATTTGCCAGAGAACACCAAGATTGGCAAATTCGCCACTGGCGCCCTGTGCTCTTCACAGATGATAGCAGGTTCACACTGAGCACATGAGCACATGTGACAGACGTGACAGAGTCTGGAGACGCCGTGGAGAACGTTCTGCTGCCTGCAACATCCTCCAGCATGACCGGTTTGGCGATGGGTCAGTCATGGTGTGGGGTGGCATTTCTTTGTGGGGCCGCACAGCCCTCCATGTGCTCGCCAGAGGTAGCCTGACTGCCATTAGGTACCGAGATGAGATCCTCAGACCCCTTGTGAGACCATATGCTGACACATGCACATTTGTGGCCTGCTGGAGGTCATTTTGCAGGGCTCTGGCAGTGCACCTCCTTGCACAAAGGCGGAGGTAGCGGTCCTGCTGCTGGGTTGTTGCCCTCCTACGGCCTCCTCCACGTCTCCTGATGTACTGGCCTGTCTCCTGGTAGCGCCTCCATGCTCTGGACACTACGCTGACAGACACAGCAAACCTTTTTGCCACAGCTCGCATTGATGTGCTATCCTGGATGAACTGCACTACCTGAGCCACTTGTGTGGGTTGTAGACTCCGTCTCATGATACCACTAGAGTGAGAGCACCGCCAGCATTCAAAAGTGACCAAAACATCAGCCAGGAAGCATAGGAACTGAGAAGGGGTCTGTGGTCACCACCTGCAGAATCACTCCTTTTTTGGGGGTGTCTTGCTAATTGCCTATAATTTCCACCTTTTGTCTATTCCATTTGCACAACAGCATGTGAAATGTATTGTCAATCAGTGTTGCTTCCTAAGTGGACAGTTTGATTTCACAGAAGTGTGATTGACTTGGAGTTACATTGTGTTGTTTAAGTGTTCCCTTTATTTTTTTGAGCAGTGTATATAGGTCTATATAGGGGTTGGAACAGTAATTCTATTCTGAACAGAACCACTATTCTTTTCGTTCCGTTCTACTGTTCCGACCTGCAAAATAAAGTTCGAACCCAAAAAGTACCGGTTTATATCGTTCCTTTTTAAACCTCTGAAATATATATTTTTTACATTTAGCTCGACATTATTTACTTCATCAATCAGTGCTGATAGAGCAGTTTAGGAGCGGGCAAGCTATAGTTGTTTACATGCACGATGTACAGACAAATGTAGGGCGAGATATGTGATTTTTGCAGGTGGGGAGAAAGAAAGAGAGGGTGGATGAGGAGGCTTGGAGGGTGGATGAGGAGGCTAGGAGGCTAGGCTTGAAGCGCTTGGCATCTTATGACATGCATTATTTGAATTAGGCCCACAGAATTATACCTACGGAGGACTGGCTTCTATGGAGGAACTTTGAATGTCTTTGAACTATCGACAGTTGGCTTAACGTTGGACTAGAGCGAAAGCAAGCTTGTGTGTGCAGAGCGGCACCAGAACTAAACATGTCTTACCTTTTTGTAGTTAATAAATCCAATGTGAAACATGATAACTATAGTATCCTTAACTAGCATTGAAAAAGTTCATCCATTCTTCTGTAATTAAAAATTCTCCCTAATTTCTGAATCACGCTTGTAATGTCAGTAGGCTACAGTATCCTATGCTTCAGAAGGGGAGAGGCAGGTAGCCCACACACGAACACACACACAAGGATTTTCAGCTGGCAGGCAGACACTGGAATACGTTTCTGAGTGACAAAGAGAGGGCTTTGTTGTGTTTTTTTGTGGGACTGAAAAAAATGCCCGGAAAGTAAAACAACGCTATTAATCGGTTCCCATGCTTTTAAAATATTGGTTCTGTTCCAAAACAGTATAAATCACTTTAGTTCTGATTCTGTTCCTCCAGTTTTTGGTTCTGTTTCCTGAACCGGTTCCAACCCCTGGGTCTATGTAGCCTATACTGTATTTATATTTTAATACAGTCATCTCGGTTTTCATTGAATAATCCTTTTATCATAAGCTTGTTATTAACAATTGCAAAGAAATCGGCATCTTTGTATTTGTAGTCATATTCATTCTGAAGTTATCAGCGGTCACAGAATGACAGATAAAATCAAGATGTTTATCTTTAGCGGAGATCTTCTGTGTATAAAGTGACACGGAAGGGCCAAACATTTTCTAACAACGCACTTAACTGTTCTGGCCTGGAAGGCAAACGGATTTGGTATATAACAAGCGTTTTCAAGAGCAATAGTTTTAGGAAACAGCTCGGAGATTTAACGATGCTCCTGTGAAGGTTCTAACGATTAACTTAGCCTTAAGGTGCTTTTGGGAAACAGGGCCTTGAACTATGATGCAGCAGAACATCTTTAATTTTTAATAAGGTGGCTTTGGAAAATAAATGAAATCACCAAGATGTCTGTTACAGGCTATGGTTACATTGAAACGCCACAAATAAAGCAATACTATGAGCCCAATGAAATTAAATAGCGTAATAGTCGTGATCGTGGCAATACATCAGAGCACTAGACAAAAGGACCATTTACACCGTTCCAAAATGTATTCATATTTCACGCCTTGTAGCAACAACACTGCCTAACAGAAACGTTCACACTTCATAGTGACAACCTCTTGGTCCCAAAGTCCAATTAAAACTTTTTATTTTATTTTTTATCAGTGCTATACTGATAATAATAATTACACTTGATATGTGACCAGAATCCAACCAAACCTAATACAACGCCTCTTAGCCCTCATTAGTGATGTTTCACAACATTCCCCTCTGTTTCCTTTGCCCCCCCCCCCCCCCCATGAGGACAGACAGACAGACAAGTCTCTCAATCTATTTCAGCCCCACATGAGGTATTGTGACTGGGAGAGGAGGCTATTTTTGACCTGCCTGAGCCTCCATAACGGATGCAAAAATACCACCGGGTGAACCACAACTCTGCTGGCTTAGGTCTAAAATACTGAGGAGTTTGGCTGGATTAAGTTGGACACGGGGACATGTTGTATGGCTAAAAGAGGGGGAAAGTAATGTTGCTGGAAGTAGAATTCTCTAGTGTTTCTGGCTTTTATTTCTGTAAAACCAGGAGTGCTGTCCACTGGACCGCTCAGTTATGGTTAAGAAAACATCAGAGCAGCACTTGTCTGTGCTTGCACTTGTCCAGTCCGTCATTACAGACAGGTTATTTCAGAAATTCTTAATACAATAGAAATAAGCCTATTAGGGCTGGGTGCTATACCGTATTTTACTAAATGCCGGTATTGATGCCGTGACTGTTTTTTTCTTCTTCTTTACCGTCTATAATGGTATTTCAATGTTTGTTTGTTAAATCGGATACACCAATCCGTTTTTATAGTTTACTCCGCTACTTGTGTCGTCTCTCTCTCTCACCAAACCCCGCCACCTGTCACTCAAGGAGCGCAGTTGTTGTTACTCGATCACAAGGTCATTTGCAGACAGTTCACTCAGAGTTACTGTACTGTCTTTGGTTCACTCTTTGGTCTGCATGGTCAATGGAGCAGATGCAACAATATGTTGATGACAACCATGCTGCCTTCCACTTTACTTCTTAATATAAATCCGCAAGTGTTCTATAATTACACTATTAGTTTGTGTATCTTACTGTCTGCAAACAGCTAGCTCGTCTTTTCTTAGCAAGTTATGGCTCGAATAAATCGTGTTAGCCGCTAATGCTTATCGCTAGCTAGCTACTAAATGTACTGAGTCAGAGCAAGCGTAGCTAGCTAATAAAGCCTGATACCAGTGCTGTTGTAGGCCTAAATCAGCATGTTGTTTTCTAAATGAGAGGGGAACAGGCAAAGCATGAATATGTTGGCTACATGAAGTAAGAGAAAACATTTAATGTAGCCAAAGATTATAGGGTCCCACACCCCTGGGAAACGCTGACCAACACTTTGCTTCCTACCCTGTCACAATAACGCATCCAAAAAGATCCTATTAGTATTCTAATTCCTAATTCTATGAATGCCTCCCTGGTTTTGCCATCCATTGTCATGTCAAACGGCACTGTATTCAAAGTGCCCAACATTTCACCCAAGTGTTTTGATCTAAATTGCAAGTCAAATCGCAAATGCAATATTTGGTCAAAAATAAGGTCTACATTTTACATGACAGTGTGGAAATTATCTCAAATGAGATTGTTTTATACTGTTCAATCAGAATGGGGAAAGACATCCTAGGGTCATGCCATATCGCCCAGCCCTAAGGCCTATATGGTACTTGGTTGGTTAAGTGATGAAGAAGAATAACAGTATATTTGAGGGCTTTAAATGCAACATCTCCTCCATTGGAGGAGGATTTGAGATATCCCACCAATCACAAAGAAACACTGCTGCTAAGCAGCGGAGAGAGCTGACACAATGGGTGAGGATGTTAAACACAGTAGGAGGATAGGAACATGATATGCACAGAGCACATATCTCTGACATTGGGGTCCCTTTTGCCCCGACCCCTCTCTCCACTGAAGTATACAAGCCCCTCTTGCACTGAGCCCCCATTCTCATGAAGAGCACGTATGCTCGAGCCACGACAAAGAGAGACACACAGATACAGACACACAGAGGTACACCACAGGCACATTTGCAGTGCTCACAAAGGCAGTTCCCCAAGGAGCAGAGCATCCATGGTGAAGGACACTGTTTGAAGGACACTTCATGGTGGTAGCCTAGCGGTTAAGAGCGTTGGGACAGTACCTGAAAGGGCGCTGGTTCGAATCCAAGAGCCGACTAGGTGAAAAATCTGTTGTATGTGCCCTTGAGCAAGGCACTTAATCATAATTGCTCCTGTAAATCGCTTTGGATTAGAGGGTCTGTGAAATGACTGAAATGTGAATGAGAGCGCTGTCTGAGAGACAAACGAGATTTGCCAGAGCTGACTATTCTGCCAATCAGTGTGCAAGTGTGTCTTAGGACTGCCAACACAAAGCTGTGTTTTAAATCTAAACTAGGCCTAGCTAAAAGTCTTACAAGAGTCAATTAAAATGGAACAAATTGTATTTTTCATATCAGTCACAGCACAAGTGACATGCGTCTTGAAAAAACATGTCTACCACACACAGCTAGTCTACCTGTAAACAGAGAGTGCACACATATAAAACATGCTCTTTCCATGACATGAGACTTACTATGTGAATCCAGGTGAAAGCTATGATCCCTTTTTGATGTCACTTGTTAAATCCACTTCAATCCCCGTAGATATAGGGTACGAGACGTGTTAAAGAAGGATTTTTAAGCCTTGAGACAATTGAGACATGGATTCCGTATGTGTCATTCAGAGGGTGAATGGGAAAGACAAAAGACGAAGTGCCTTTGAACGGGGCATACCCTTCATCTAGGTGCCAGGCGCCCCGGTTTGTGTCAAGAACTGAAACGCTGCTGGGTTTTTCACGCTCAACAGTTTCCCGTGTGTATCAAGAATGGCCCACCACCCAAAGGACATCCAGACAACTTGACATAACTGTGGGAAGCATTTGGAGTCAACATGGGCCAGCATCCCTGTGGAACGCTTTCGACACCTTGTGTAGAGTTCATGCCCTGACGAATTGAGGCTGTTCTGATGCCAAAAGTGGTGGGTGCAACTCAATATTAGCAAAGTGTTCTTAACCTTTTGTACACTCATTAGGATGGCCTTTGGGTCTCCATCTCACCCCTCAAGAGATAGCATCCATAATCGATTTCAAGAGTCATCACACTGGCCAGGGAACTGCAGCAGTGATCTATTCCATTCCTTTCCATGTGACTGTCTTACGATGACATTGAGATTCACGCCACCTATACATTACCATAATCACTTCTCTCCCGTTTGAAATACCACCTTGGGAGAACAGTGAGCACCTGCCTGCTGAACTGACTTCGGTGTCCCAAATGGCACCCTATTCCCTGCATAGTGCACTACGTTTGACCGGAGCCCTATGGACCCTGGTCGAAAGTAGTGCACATTATAGGGAAAAGGGTGCCATTTGGCAAGTAACCGACTTCTCTTCTGCTGCTCATGGATTTCCACGGCAATTAGCTCTCTGACAGTCTCTTGATGGGGGAATGGTAATAAAAGTGAGAGGTGAGCCAGGAAATAAAGACGGGTTTGATAGCGGGCCAGAACTAGTGGAGTGATGATGCTGGGCTGGGCTCAGTGGGCTGCATAACTACTGTTGTTGACTGTTCATTGTGATGGGGACTTGGGGAGGCTAGAGACTGAATCAGTTTAATAAATTGACCGGATACAAGGCATCAAATAGGCTAGGCTATACTAAGCCAGTGTTTACACTTGAGAAAAGCAGATTATTCCAGGTTCATTACCAGTTCAAAGCCTCTTAAAATATACCTAGTGCCTACGGAAATCTATTATCTTGACGTTTAAGAGCATGTAAAGAAATAAAATAACTGTCATATCTACTTTTTACTATTTTCTACATTGTAGAATAATAGTGAAGACATGAAAACTATGAAATAACACATATGGAATCATGTAGTAACCAAAAAGCGTTAAACAAATAAAAAATATATTTTTTATTTTAGATTCTTCAACTTCAAAGTTGAAGAATCTAAAACTTCAAAGTAGCCACTCGTTGCCTTGATGACAGCTTTGCACACTCTTTACATTCTCTCAACCAGCTTCACCTGGAATGCTTTTCCAATGGCCTTGAAGGAGTTCCCACATATGCTGAGCACTTGTTGGCTGCTTTTCCTTCACTCTGCCGTCCAACTCATCCCATAACCATCTCAATTAGGTTGAGGTCAGGGGGATTCCATCACTCTCCTTGGCTAAATAGTCCTTACAAAGCCTGGAGGTGTGTTTTGGGTCATTGTCCTGTTGAAAAACAAATGACAGTCCCACTGAGCACACACCAGGTGGGACGGTGTATTGCTGCAGAATGCTGTGGTAGCCATGCTGGTTAAGTGTGCCTTGAATTCTAAATAAATCACAGACACCGTCACCAGCAAAGCACCCCCACACCATCACACCCCCTCCTCCATGCTTCACGGTGGGAACCACACATGCGGAGATCACCCGTTCACCTACACTGCGTCTCACAAAGACACGGCGGTTGGAACCAAAAATCGTACATTTGGACTCATTAGACCAAAGGACAGATTTCTACCGGTCTAATGTCCATTGCTCGTGTTTCTTCTCTTCTACTTATTGGTGTCCTTTAGTAGTAGTTTCTTTGCAGCAATTTGACCATTAAGGCCTGATTCACGCAGTCTCAACTGAACAGTTGATGTTGAGATGTGTCTGTTACTTGAACTCTGTGAAGCATTTATTTGGGCTGCAATTTCTGAGGCTGGTAACTAATGAACTTGTCCTCTGCAGCAGAGGTAACTCTGGGTCTTCCTTTCCTGTGGCGGTCCTCATGAGAGCCAGTTTCATCATAGCGCTTGATGGTTTTTGCGACTACACTTGAAGAAACTTCCAAAGTTCTTGAAATTCTCCGCATTGACTGAGCTTCATGTCTTAAAGTAATGATGGACTGTCGTTTCTCTTTGCTTATTTGAGCTGTTCTTGCCATAATATTGACTTTTACCAAATAGGGCTATATTCTATATACCACCCCACCTTGTCACAACACAATTGATTGGCTCAAATGCATTAAGACGGAAAGATATTCCACAAATGTACTTTTAACAAGGCACACCTGTTAATTGAAATGCATTCCAGGTGACTTCCTCATGAAGCTGGTTGAGGGAATGCCAAGAGTGTGAAAAGCTGTCATCAAGGCAAAGGGTGGCTATTTGAAGAATCTCAAATATAAAATATATTTTGATTTGTTTAACACTTTTTTGGTTACTACATGATTCCATTTGTGTTATTTCACAGTTGTGATGTCTTTACTATTATTCTACAATGTAGAAAATAGTAAAAAATAAAGAAAAACCCTTGAATGAGTAGGTGTGTCCAAACTTTTGACTGGTACTGTATACACAGTACATTCGGAAAGTATTCAGACCCCTTGACTTTTTCCACATTTTGTTACGTTACAGCCTTATTCTAAAAGAAAACTCAATCTATACAAAATACCCCATAACAACAAAGCGAAAAAAGGTTTTTAGAAATGTTTGCAAATGTATATATTTTTTAAAACCTGAAATATCACATTTACATAAGTATTCAGACCTTTTGCTACCCAATTAATTATCTTTTACTCGTCTATTCAAAATCAAATAGAAATTCACTAATTGTAGGCTAACTGTAAGCCGCCCTGCACAATCGATGAACCAACAGCATCGTCTCGGGTTAGTTCTCTCCCCGACTCATGGAAAGACATTTTGGAGTGTAGCGTAAGGTCCATCCAGTATGCACAATAATACAGTCCACACTCAAAGGCGAGTACTCCAATTTGTGTAATTTTGGAGTATAGGCTTGACCAGTTATGGAACAAAGACATCTTAAATCAGTTTTGTTTTATGTTTTTCTGCCATGTGTAATATGCGGTAGGCTATGTGTTGTATAACAGCACAATCAACATTTTAATTCAGGCTTTTCTTTCGTGCTTGGGCTCATTAGCCTAATAAGCTCTAATATGCATATGGGTGTTTTTTGCATTCATCATCACCTTAGAAAGCGCTGTTCATTTTGTTGTTAGGCTTTGAAACAACGTCCACAAACAACCATGTTTTACACTGTTTCAACCTGCTGTTGAACTTCTTTCTCCAAATTGATCATCACAGTGAGGTGAGTTTTAAAAGGCATGATACTGTTTTGATGATAAGTGTTTGATGTGATTTTCAACTGCGTTTGCATTGATGCCAGTGTGGTTATTGGGACAATAGAGCCCTGAGTACCAGGCCATTAGAGACCTGATGGTAGTTAGCAAGTTGGGTACTACCAACGCATGTCCAGAGTGCATAAAAGGAGATTACCGTGACTCAACAGCGATCACTTTGAATTTTATTGCGGTCATGACTCATGACTGGCGGTAATACGGTCACCACAACAGTCTTAGACGGGAGTTTGTTTCTGCGGTAACGTGGACTCTTAAAAACGTGATGATACTTTGTTGCTCCTTGCTGAAACAAGAAACTAGCAAATGACACGTTGGTTGCCTAGGCAACGCCCCACAATGCAACAGCACACACAGAAATATAATTAATCAAATGGGTTTGGAACCTCTGACACTGGCAATTTGACTGGTAAACTCATGGGTACACTCGCAATGGCTGCCTGGTATTGTGATGCAATACTTTCCATGGTAATGTAGAATGTTTGTTCAAATGATGTAAACTGATGTGGCTCATGCAATGGAATGTATTTTTGGTAATGTCAGTTCAGTTGAATTAACAAATCACAGCACATACTGATGGGTACACTTCCAGCTTTTACTTCCTGCTTTGCTCCTATTGGGTACACTCGCAATGGCCGACAGTTCTATTCATTCTATTTCTATGACGGCACATGCAGTCAGGAGCGAAAAAGATATATTACGGAGACCGCGGTCATTTGGCAGGCCAATTACCGTCATCCATGGTTTTGATTTAGCTTAACATGTTAGACCAATAAACTGTATGTGTGTGTAAAGGGTCAGTTACTGTATAGTCTACAATATCTGTTAAAATGGGGGCTACCTTTTGAAATTAAATTCACTGAGCATTGAACACTGGTGCTTGTCACCGTGACTGTGTGTGAATGTGAAATGAATCGGTGTGGATGACTGGTGTTTAGTGTAGGAGTGATTTCAGAGACAGCCAGGTTCCCTCTATTCCAGGCTGTTGTTACTGGGCCTTGTTCCAGGCAGGGGGGGGGGGGGGGGGTGACGTAAGTGAGGAGTCACATAGCTCTAGAGACACACACCAGTCCTCTGAGTTGTATCTCCACCGTCACACATGGGCCAAACGCAATACCAGAGCCAGCAGCAAATTGCATGCCCCCCGCCCCCAGAAAATAGGCTAAAGCATAGGCTACACAGTCACAGAAACCATTTCCATTCCTCTCTAAAACACATTTTCCTCTCCTTGTATGTACAACCTAATAACCACAGGTGTCTACATATTCCCCCTTCCATGTCATTCTCGCCTTATCTAGGCTATTTCAATAGCCAAACATTTTGTATTTCCCTCAACTTATGTTCAATAGATAAACAATAAACATCATATACATAATCTATACATTTTTATCAAAGGAGCATACTCTAGTCTGCTGCCCCATATTCCTCCTCTACTCCTTCTCTCTCACGCTCTTTAAAGCAGCCATATCTGTTCCTGTCTCATTTTCTCCCATTCTGGCTCCTCAGGGCTAGTGAAGAGCAGGAAGGACCATTTCCTTTCTAAGAGGCATTTGTTGGTGAGGCAGGCAGGGACTCTCCCCCTATCACCCCCCCCCCCACCCCCCTCTGAGCTACATCCAATATTCTATTCGGTAACCACGACCACTATTCTATGGTACAGCAAGACAATGTCAGAGATGGAGAAGACACGCACACGTACACACACACGAACATGCACACAAAACAAACAGACAGAGCAGACCTACCGTCAGCACATGCTCCCCTTCATGGTTCCCCTCCATCGGGGCTAAAACATCAACGGCAGCCGAGGCAGCTGTGGCGTTAGCTGGCTTTGTCTCTCTGTTATCTCCCCTGTGTGTGTGTGTGTGTGTGTGTGTGTGTGTGTGTGTGTGTGTGTGTGTGTGTGTGTGTGTGTGTGTGTGTGTGTGTGTGTGTGCGTGCGTGCGTGCGTGCGTGTTTCTGTGAGCGTGTGTGTGTTTCTGAGCTCTGACTAAGACACTGGAATACTGGGCTGCTGTTGCCTGCTCGTCTGTGTTTATACGGAGGGAGAAAGCAGAGTGCTGCCTGTCTTAAAACAGACCTGCTCCTCTCTGACAGCCCGCTCCTTTCTCAGCAGCCAATCCCCCGCCACCATGAATATTTCATTTGCCCAGCAAAGAGCGCACCCAGACGTGCACGCAAACAGAGAGGACATACACAGACACAGAGGACACACACACACATACCCCCCCACACACATACACACTCAATCACCCACAATGGCATTCAGGGCACACACCCGCCCGCCCACACACACACACAAACATTACCGAGAGGGCGTATAGAATTGAAAAGGACAGACAGAGATGTACTCATTAAATGTCTTTGCCTCCTTTGATTCTGATACATTAGTGATCTTTATCACAGTCTCAAGGTCATGTACCTGTCTTTCAGCACCTTCTAATCCCATAGAGACTCATGACCACATGAGGTCGTCAAACATAGGGAAATAACAGTGTAACATCATACTTATACAATGGTAATAGACAGAAGATGGTAAATCAAGGTCTCTGTCCCAAATGGAACTACTTTTGACCAGAGCCCTACAGAAGTAGTGCCCTGCACTATGGGTCCTGGTCAAAAGTAGTGCACTTCATAGGGAATAGGGTGCCATTTGGGATGCCTATGCCTACACCGCCTAAAGAAAAGAAAATGTTCAACTTTTAGTCGCAATCACAGAAAGCTAGCCTACAACAAGTAATGAATGGCTAAAGACAGGACAGAAGACATACATCTGATCATTGCCTCACGTACAATACAGTTCTGATGAAGCCGGGGGGCAGGGTGACACCTAATGGCCAACTCTGAATCTCACATGGAGGCAAAGCATTGGCACGCCAGCTGACACACAGTACATTTTTAGATTCTAGAAGACATTCTTATCCAGAGTGACTTACAGGAGCAATTAGGGTTAAGTGCCTTGATCAAGGACACATCGGCAGATTTTTCACCTAGTTGGCTCTGGGATTCGAACCAGCGACCTTTCAGTTTATTTATTCTAAACCGGATTTGAAGGTCAGGCTCTCCAATGATGTTCTTGTACTATGTGTACTGTCAGCAAGACAGCGTCTCATTTTGACCAAGATGAGTCCCAATTAAGTATAGGCTCTGGTCAAAAGTAGTGCAGTATATAGAGAATAGGGTGCCATTTGGGACTCAGCCTGCAACAGGCAGTCTATTCTTCTTTGTAAGCACCATGGACTCACCACCAGCTCTGGAGACCATTTATCCACCACTGCACGGAGAGAGACTGATCACATGGCCGAAAGCAAAGACTCACTCAAGTCTTTTAATCTGAGAGGATTATTAACCAGATTGGATTAGTATAGTAGAGGGCTGGAGAGCTGAGACATGAAGCCAACAGGTGGGATTGACCAGTAGCCATGATCAATTAGATTACCCCAGATCATCCGTGAGAAGGCTGGGCACCCTGGCTGGAGGTGTGCTGTGCTCCCCCTGGGGCATCATTTTACTCCTGGTTTTTTTCTGGATAAAAATGGGGCTAAAGTGGTGACCATGGGCATGGCCAATGGTGAGGTTGCTGACCAACATTCTTTAAACCCGCCTGTTGGCAGCAGTAACAAAATGTAGCTGTTTTAAAGCACATTTCCTGCAATTTTACATATTTTGCCATGTGACTGAGAACATTTTACCACTTTGAAGCACATTTCCTGCAATTCTACCACGGCTTAAAATTAGGCGGGTCGATTTTGTATTGGCGGTGTAAAATGTATATTTCACCAACCACGATGGCGGGTGGTCAGGGCTCCACAGTGCGAGCATTAGTGAATGAAAATAGTCAAGTATGATCACATGTATAGCAAAATAAATGCTGCTGTATCTGATCTCAAATTATTTCTTCCGTTTTGTTTCAAAGCTGGTAAATTTAAACGCACAAAGTCAAAGAACTACGAATCCTACTATAGCCAATCCCGCCTCGCGCTGCAACACTGCCTGGCTGGGGGCTGTGCGCAGGTGAAGAGCTGAGTGAAAGATTCATTTTGAGAAGCGCTCTGCACAGGTAGACAAGTTGGTCTAATTTACTTGAAAGGAAGTCTACTGACGTGAGACTTTGTCCTTGTGTTTCTTCTTGTTGTTTTGTTCACAAGCTAGGTTGTTTTTCAATGTTTGAGTTTCAACTGTTAGACAAGAGAAGACAATTGGGCAACTACTCAAACTCTCAATCGCACAGTCGCAAACATGACTAATGTCGCGTTACCAAGGTAACCTTAAAAGGGAAGGTGAAATTGTTTGTCTCATCTGGGATATTTTGGTTAAAAGACTCAGGTCACAAAAAAATGAAATTAAACGATATACCACATTACTTCTAACTAGTAACACATGTATTGTTTTAGAAACATTACAAAGCATGTTCATCCATTTGCGGTATTTTGTTGGTGTAATTTTAGCTGTAAAAAACATATTTTGGCTGGTAAAAAATCTGAGTGGCTGGTAGATTTTTAGATCTACCTGCCACAGTGGCTGGTGGACCAAAAAGTAAATGTTAGGCCCTGAATTCTACACATTTTGCTAAGGTTTATGCTATCTGAGTGACTCAAACATTATAACAAAATCAATGGGGGCACCATGCCTTAACCAAAAATACTCCTGAATGCAACATTATTGGAATTTTTGATTCTCCCAGACTGTCTATCTTATATTTGTGTGATTTTTTTTTGTCCCGTCTTTAGTCAGATGTCCCCCACAAAAACAAAAATTAAACGGTTAAAGTAATTTTTTTTCAACCATAATTGGCAGTTCCACGATTATACTAATTGTGCCAGCCCTAACTGAAATACACCCCTCCAGTTCTGGAGGATATGACAAATGCCTGAACTAGGTCTATGTTAGTACAACTATGTTACTTTATCATAGCCCGAAAAACATCATTTGCACAGACATGACATTTTGAACTTACGAAACATGAGGTCCAACAATCAAATCATAAAAACACTGCCTTTTGTAGGGCCCTATAAAATCAGTAAAAATGTTTTGCCTGATTCCGTAATTTCCCCTAAAATTCATTTTTTTCAGTTATTCCAGGTTTCCGTTTCCCCCTGTTTTTTTATGTAGAAAAACAACTAAATTCGATTTTCTAAGTCCACAACAATGTTTAAACTACATCAGGAGTCCACTTTTGAGGTCTGGGAAAAATTTGTGAAATTTAGATTTTGGGGTGTAGTAACCCTTTAATTCCAGTGAGCACCAGCAAGAGGCTGTTGTGAAGCTGTGTTTTTGTATTGCACACGTGATGGTAGAGTTTGCAAAACAAATACCCACTGGATAGATGCAAATAATCATTGTATCATTATGCCTGGTAAGCATAGGCTACGTTGTAGTGAACATTTAATTGAATGCCTTTCCATCTACCAGAAGACTTTTCATTAGCATCATCGCTAACGGCTACACAAAGTGGTAAACGCACATACACAGACGGGGAATTCTCATTGTCTCTTTAGAAAGTTGCAGGAAATACGAATCAATGATGCATTTTGTCCATGTCTTATGATTAACTTAATTCATTTTCAATACATTTTAGTTGATTCCCTAAATTAAATGCATTTTTGAATATTGTACAATTCCGTTTCAATGTCGGATTCTGTGATCCCGTCCATGTTATCCGTATCGCACATTTATAGGGCCATACTTTTGTATACTGAAGGTGTCGGACTGGAACCAATGGGTTGACTGCTTTGGGGGGTTGGAGTGGGGATGGGGGACTTTCTGCACTCCAGCTCACGGCTAAACCACCGTCCTCAGGCTCCTCTCAGCACCTGACCTTGGGAAAGATCCAGAGCAGGAAATGTTTCAGTCTAATTGAGTCTCGTAGACAGACAGGCTATTGTCCAGACTCCAGTATGAATGTTCAGACATGGAGAAGCTAGTATACAGACTCCTCAGACTAAGCTACCTCCTGTAAATTCATATGACTGCAGAATCAAGTCTCCACAAACCGGAAAAGCTTACTAACTACTGGGCTTCATGGGCTCTCGAGGTTTCCTTTCATTTGATAACCTGTCCTGCTTATCCTGACACACGCAGATATAGGTGAAGCCCAATGAAATCAGATTGAACAATACACCTCAGTGGTAGGGAGTAGAGACCAGAATCACCAGCCATCATTTTGGTCTGTTTCTCCTTTAGGCTTATACCCCATTGTACCTACTTCACGACCCCACTCCTACAAATCATGCTTAGACGAAGCAATAAGTTCAGTGCAGTAAAAACTCAATCAAATTCTCATGACTGGAATTTAATTAGGGAGGGGGGAGAATTCTGTCGGCAAATAATGACATTTCATTTTAAAGTAAGTAACCAAGCATAAACAAACAAAAGCGTACAAAAAAGGTATTATTTTCACATTCTTGGCCGTGAGCCTTCCAAGAAAAACTGCACTTAAAAGCTTACAGTCTTAGCCCACTACAGACTGTGCTTTACTTCAACCCTACCCCAGACTATGCCTAGCATTATACATACAGTACTGTATAAACAGAAGCCCCATTGTGTCTTGTGTAGGTTCATGCGGTACAAAATGTAGGGTGAAGATGGAGGCTTGGTTGGATACTGGAGTCCAGCAATTAAGAAAGACGTCAGCTTCTTTGATAACGCCTCTACAGAGCTTTAAATGGAATAGAGCAGAGAGCCTGAACCTGCTGAACTAAGAACCTATTTCAGATCTTAGTGGGGGAAGACAGCAGGACACAAAGCCTTTTGGCACGATTCTCCTGGCACCTGAGATACAATTCCATGACAACAGAGGTAGAGCCAAGGTCAAACGCAGGTGGTGGTAAAAGCTCAGAACCTTATGTGTGGTCAAGGGAAACGTGTGTGAAAGGAAAATAAATGACCTACGGTGCCTTCGGAAAGTATTCGTACCCCTTGACTTCTTCCACATTTTGTTACAGCCTTATTCTAAAATTGATTAAATCGTTTTTTTCCCTCATCTACACACAATACCCCATCATGGCAAAGCAAAAACTGGTTTCTAGAAATTGTTGCTAATTTACTGAAAATAAAAAACTGAAATATCACATTTACATACAGTACTAGTCAAAAGTTTGGACACACCGCCTCATTCAAGGTTTTTCTTTATTTTTACTATCTTCTACATTGTAGAATAATAGTGAAGACATAAAAACTATGAAATAACACATTTGGAAACATGTCGTAACCAAAAAAGTGTTAAACAAATCAACATATATTTTAGATTCTTCAAAGTAGCCACCCTTTGCCTTGATGACAGATTTGCACACTCTTGGCATTCTCTCAACCAGCTTCAAGAGGAATGTTTTTCCAATAGTCTTGAAGGAGTTCCCACACATGCTGAGCACTTGTTGGCTGCTTTTCCTTCACTCTGCAGTCCAACTCATCCCAAACCATCTCAATTGGGTTGAGGTCGGGTGATTGTGGAGGCCAGGTTATCTGATGCAGCACTCCATCACTCCCTGGTTAAATAGCCCTTACACAGCCTGGAGGTGTGTTTTGGGTCAATGTCCTGTTGAAAAACAAATGACAGTCCCACTGAGCACACACCAGATGGGATGGCAAATCACTGCAGAATGCTGTGGTAGCCACGCTGGTTAAGTGTGCCTTGAATTCTAAATAAATCACAGACACTGTCACCAGCAAAGCACCCCCACACCATCACACACCCTCCTCCGTGGTTCACGGTGGGAACCACACATGCGGAGATCCTCCGTTCACCTACTCTGCATCTCACAAAGACACGGCGGTTGGAACCAAAAATCGCAAATTTGGACTCATCAGACCAAAGGACAGATTTCCATCGGTCTAATGTTCATTGCTCGTGTTTCTTGGCCCAAGCAAGTCTCTTCTTTTTATTGGTGTCCTTTAGTAGTGGTTTCTTTGCAGAAATTCGACAATGAAGGCCTGATTCACGCAGTCTCCTCTGAACAGTTGATGTTGAGATGTGTCTGTTACTTGAACTCTGTGAAGCATTTATTTGGGCTGCAATCTGAGGTGCAGTTAACTCTAACTTATCCTCTGCAGCAGTCCTAATGAGAGCCAGTTTCATCATAGTGTTTGATGGTTTTTGTGACTGCACTTATAGAAACTTTCAAAGTTCTTGAAATTTTCCGGATTGACAGACCTTCATGTCTTAAAGTAATGATGTACTGTCGTTTCACTTTGCTTAGTTGAGCTGTTCTTGCCATAATATGGACTTGGTCTTTTACCAAATAGGGCTATCTTCTGTATACCACCCCTACCTTGTCACAACACAACTGATTGGCTCAAACGCATTAAGAAGGAAACAAATTCCACAAATGAACTTTTAACAAGGCACACCTGTTATTGAAATGCATTCCAGGTGACTAACTTATGAAGCTGGTTGAGAGAGTGTGCAAGAGTGCAAAGCTGTCATCAAAGCTACTTTGAAGAATCTCAAATATAAAATATATTTGTGTAATTTTCATAGTTTTGATGTCTTATGTAGAAAATAGTAAAAGATGAAGAAAAAACCTTCAATGAGTAGGTGTGTCTAAACTTTATACTGGTACTGTAAATATTCAGACCCATCACTCAGTACTTTGTTGAAGCACCTTTGGCAGCGATTACAGCCTCGAGTCTTCTTGGTTATGACGCTTCAAGCTTGGCACACCTGTATTTGAGGATTTCTCCCATTCTTCTCTGCAGATCCTCTCAAGTTCTGTCAGGTTGGATGGGGAGCGTCGCTGCACAGCTATTTTCAGGTCTTTCCAGAGATGTTCGATCCGGTTCAAGTCCGGTCTCTGGCTGGGCAACTCAAGGACATTCAGAGATTGTCCCGTATACACTCATGCTTTGTCTTGGCTGTGTTCTTAGGGTCGTTGTCCCGTTGGAAGGTGAACCTTCGCCCTAGTCTGAGGTCCTAAGCAGGTTTTCATCAAGGATCTCTCTGTACTTTGCTCTCTTCATCTTTCCATCGATCCTAACTAGTCTCCCAGTCCCTGCTGTTGAAAAACATCCCCACAGCATGATGCTGTCACCACCATGCTTCACCGTAGGGATGGTACCAGGTTTCCTCCAGACGTGACGCTTGGCATTCAGGCCAAAGAGTTCAATCTTGGTTTCCTCAGACCAGAGAATCTTGTTTCTCATGGTCTGAGTCCTTCAGGTGCCTTTTGGCAAACTCCAAGCGGGCTGTCATGTGCCTTTTACTGAGGAGTGGCTTCCGTCTGGCCACTCTACCATAAAGGCCTGATTGGTGGAGTGCTGCAGAGATGGTTGTACTTCTGGAAGGTTCTCCCATCTCCACAGAGGAACTCTGGAGCTCTGTCAGAGTGACCATCGGGTTCTTGGTCACCTCCCTGACCAATGCCCTTCTTCCCCGATTGCTCAGTTTGGCTGGGCGGCCAGCTCTAGGAAGAGTCCTGGTGATTCCAAACTACTTCAATTTAAGAACGATTGAGGCCACTGTGTTCTTGGGGACCTTCAATGCTGCAAAAATGTTTTGGTACCCTTCCCCAGATCTGTGCCTTGACACAATCCTGTCTCGGAGCTCCACAGACAATTCCTTCGACCTCATGGCTTGGTTTTTGCTCTGACATGCACTGTCAACTGTGGGACCTTATATAGACAGATGTGTGCCTTTCCATGTCATATCAATTGAATATACCACAGGTGGACTCCAAACAAGTTATAGAAACATTTCAAGGATGATCAATGGAAACAGAATGCACCTGAGCTCAATTTCGAGTCTCATAGCAAAGGGTCTGAATACGTATGTAAATAAGGTATTTCTATTTTTAATTTTGTATACATTTGAAAATATTTCTAAAAACCTGTTTTTTGCTTTTTTATTATGGGGTATTGTGTGTAGATTAATGAACAAATAATTGTATCATTTTAGAATAAGGCTGTAACATAACAAAATGTGGATAAAGTCAAGGGACCTGAATACTTTCCAAATGCACTGTATATCGGGAAGGCAAGGGGATGCGGTCACCATGCATGTAGTAATTGAGGGGAAATGGATATTTTTTTGTTTATTTTTTTATTTTTTTGTTTTTTATATATATATATATATTTTTTTTTTTTCACCTTTATTTAACCAGGTAGGCTAGTTGAGAACAAGTTCTCATTTGCAACTGCGACCTGGCCAAGATAAAGCATAGCAGTGTGAACAGACAACACAGAGTTACACATGGAGTAAACAATAAACAAGTCAATAACATGGTAGAAAAAAAAGAGAATCTATATACAATGTGTGCAAAAGGCATGAGGTAGGCAATAAATCGAATAATTACAATTTAGCAGATTAACACTGGAGTGATAAATCATCAGATGATCATGTGCAAGAAGAGATACTGGTGTGCAAAAGAGCAGAAAAGTAAATAAATAAAAGCAGTATGGGGGGTGAGGTAGGTAAATTGGGTGGGTAGTTTACAGATGGACTATGTACAGCTGCAGCGATCGGTTAGCTGCTCGGATAGCAGATTTTTAAAGTTGTTGAGGGAGATAAAAGTCTCCAACTTCAGAGATTTTTGCAATTCGTTCCAGTCGCAGGCAGCAGAGAACTGGAAGGAAAGGCGTCCAAATGAGGTTTTGGCTTTAGGGATGATCAGTGAGATACACCTGCTGGAGCGCGTGCTGCGGGTGGGTGTAGCCATCGTGACCAGTGAACTGAGATAAGGCGGCACTTTACCTAGCATAGCCTTGTAGATGACCTGGAGCCAGTGGGTCTGACGACGAACATGTAGCGAGGGCCAGCCGACTAGGGCATACAGGTCGCAGTGGTGGGTCGTATAAGGTGCTTTAGTAACAAAACGAATGGCACTGTGATAAACTGCATCCAGTTTGCTGAGTAGAGTATTGGAAGCTATTTTGTAGATGACATCGCCGAAGTCGAGGATCGGTAGGATAGTCAGTTTTACTAGGGTAAGTTTGGCGGCGTGAGTGAAGGAGGCTTTGTTGCGGAATTGAAAGCCGATTCTTGATTTGATTTTGGATTGGAGATGTTTGATATGAGTCTGGAAGGAGAGTTTGCAGTCTAGCCAGACACCTAGGTACTTATAGATGTCCACATATTCTAGGTCGGAACCGTCCAGGGTGGTGATGCTAGTCGGGCGTGCGGGTGCAGGCAGCGAACGGTTGAAAAGCATGCATTTGGTTTTACTAGCGTTTAAGAGCAGTTGGAGGCCACGGAAGGAGTGTTGTATGGCATTGAAGCTCGTTTGGAGGTTAGATAGCACAGTGTCCAAGGAAGGGCCGGAAGTATATACAGTGGGGAGAACAAGTATTTGATACACTGCCGATTTTGCAGGTTTTCCTACTTACAAAGCATGTAGAGGTCGGTAATTTTTATCATAGGTACACTTCAACTGTGAGAGACGGAATCTAAAACAAAAATCCAGAAAATCACATTGTATGATTTTTAAATAATTAATTTGCATTTTATTGCATGACATAAGTATTTGATCACCTACCAACCAGTAAGAATTCCGGCTCTCACAGACCTGTTAGTTTGTCTTTAAGAAGCCCTCCTGTTCTCCACTCATTACCTGTATTAACTGCACCTGTTTGAACTCGTTACCTGTATAAAAGACACCTGTCCACACACTCAATCAAACAGATTCCAACCTCTCCACAATGGCCAAGACCAGAGAGCTGTGTAAGGACATCAGGGATAAAATTGTAGACCTGCACAAGGCTGGGATGGGCTACAGGACAATAGGCAAGCAGCTTGGTGAGAAGGAAACAACTGTTGGCGCAATTATTAGAAAATGGAAGAAGTTCAAGATGACGGTCAATCACCCTCGGTCTGGGGCTCCATGCAAGATTTCACCTCGTGGGGCATCAATGATCATGAGGAAGGTGAGGGATCAGCCCAGAACTACACGGCAGGACCTGGTCAATGACCTGAAGAGAGCTGGGACCACAGTCTCAAAGAAAACCATTAGTAACACTACGCCGTCATAAATTAAAATCCTGCAGCGCACGCAAGGTCCCCCTGCTTAAGCCAGTGCATGTCCAGGCCTGTCTGAAGTTTGCCAATGACCATCTGGATGATCCAGAGGAGGAATGGGAGAAGGTCATGTGGTCTGATGAGACAAAAATAGAGCTTTTTGGTCTAACTCCACTCGCCGTGTTTGGAGGAAGAAGAAGTATGAGTACAACCCCAAGAACACCATCCCAACCGTGAAGCATGGAGGTGGAAACATCATTCTTTGGGGATGCTTTTCTGCAAAGGGGACAGGACGACTGCACCGTATTGAGGGGAGGATGGATGGGGCCATGTATCGCGAGATCTTGGCCAACAACCTCCTTCCCTCAGTAAGAGCATTGAAGATGGGTCGTGGCTGGGTCTTCCAGCATGACAACGACACGAAGCACACAGCCATGGCAACTAAGGAGTGGCTCCGTAAGAAGCATCTCAAGGTCCTGGAGTGGCCTAGCCAGTCTCCAGACCTGAACCCAATAGAAAATCTTTGGAGGGAGCTGAAAGTCCGTATTGCCCAGCGACAGCCCCGAAACCTGAAGGATCTGGAGAAGATCTGTAGGGAGGAGTGGGCCAAAATCCCTGCTGCAGTGTGTGCAAACCTAGTCAAGAACTACAGGAAACGTATGATCTCTGTAATTGCAAACAAAGGTTTCTGTACCAAATATTAAGTTCTGCTTTTCTGATGTATCAAATACTTATGTCATGCAATAAAATGCAAATTAATTACTTAAAAATCATACAATGTGATTTTCTGGATTTTTGTTTTAGATTCCGTCTCTCATAGTTGAAGTGTACCTATGATAAAAATTACAGACCTCTACATGCTTTGTAAGTAGGAAAACCTGCAAAATCGGCAGTGTATCAAATACTTGTTCTCCCCACTGTAGAATGGTGTCGTCTGCGTAGAGGTGGAGCAGCAAGAGCAACATCATTGATGTATACAGAGAAAAGAGTCGGCCCGAGAATTGAACCCTGTGGTACCCCCATAGAGACTGCCAGAGGACCGGACAACATGCCCTCCGATTTGACACACTGAACTCTGTCTGCAAAGTAGTTGGTGAACCAGGCAAGGCAGTCATTAGAAAAACCGAGGCTACTGAGTCTGCCGATAAGAATATGGTGATTGACAGAGTCGAAAGCCTTGGCCAGGTCGATGAAGACGGCTGCACAGTAATGTCTTTTATCGATGGCGGTTATGATATCGTTTAGTACCTTGAGCGTGGCTGAGGTGCACCCGTGACCGGCTCGGAAACCGGATTGCACAGCGGAGAAGGTACGGTGGGATTCGAGATGGTCAGTGATCTGTTTGTTGACTTGGCTTTCGAAGACCTTAGATAGGCAGGGCAGGATGGATATAGGTCTGTAACAGTTTGGGTCCAGGGTGTCTCCCCCTTTGAAGAGGGGGATGACCGCGGCAGCTTTCCAATCCTTGGGGATCTCAGATGATACGAAGGAGAGGTTGAACAGGCTGGTAATAGGGGGTGCGACAATGGTGGCGGACAGTTTCAGAAATAGGGGGTCCAGATTGTCAAGCCCAGCTGATTTGTATGCGTCCAGGTTTTCCAGCTCTTTCAGAACATCTGCTATCTGGATATGGGTAAAGGAGAAGCTGGGGAGGCTTGGGCGAGTAGCAGCGGGGGGGGCGGGGCTGTTGGCCAAGGTTGGAGTCGCCAGGAGGAAGGCATGGCCAGCCATTGAGAAATGTTTGTTGAAGTTTTCGATTATCACGGACTTATCAGTGGTGACCGTGTTACCTAGCCTCAGTGCAGTGGGCAGCTGGGAGGAGGTGCTCTTGTTTTCCATGGACTTTACAGTATCCCAGAACTTTTTGGAGTTAGAGCTACAGGATGCAAATTTCTGCTTGAAAAAGCTGGCCTTTGCTTTCCTGACTGACTGCGTGTATTGGTTCCTGACTTCCCTGAACAGTTGCATATCGCGGGGGCTCTTCGATGCTATTGCAGTTCGCCACAGGATGTTTTTGTGCTGGTCGAGGGCAGTCAGGTCTGGAGTGAACCAAGGGCTATATCTGTTCTTGGTTCTGCATTTTTTGAACGGAGCATGCTTGTCTAATATGGTGAGGAAGTAACTTTTAAAGAATGACCAGGCATCCTCAACTGACGGGATGAGGTCAATATCCTTCCAGGGTACCCGGGCCAGGTCGATTAGAAAGGCCTGCTCGCAGAAGTGTTTTAGGGAGCGTTTGACAGTGATGAGGGGTGGTCGTTTGACCGCGGACCCGTGGCGGATACAGGCAATGAGGCAGTGATCGCTGAGATCTTGATTGAAGACAGCAGAGGTGTATTTGGAGGGCAGGTTGGTCAGGATAATGTCTATTAGGGTGCCCATGTTTACGGATTTAGGGTTGTACCTGGTGGGTTCCTTGATGATTTGTGTGAGATTGAGGGCATCAAGCTTGGATTGTAGGACTGCCGGGGTGTTAAGCATATCCCAGTTTAGGTCACCTAACAGAACAAACTCTGAAGCTAGATGGGGAGCGATCAATTCACAGATGGTGTCCAGGGCACAGCTGGGAGCTGAGGGGGGTCGGTAGCAGGCGGCAACAGTGAGAGACTTATTTCTGGAGAGATTAATTTTTAAAATTAGAAGTTCGAACTGTTTGGGCATAGACCTGGAAAGTATGACAGAACTTTGCAGGCTATCTCTGCAGTAGATTGCAACTCCTCCCCCTTTGGCAGTTCTATCTTGACGGAAAGTGTTATAGTTGGGTATGGAAATCCCAGAATTATTGGTGGCCTTCCTAAGCCAGGATTCGGACACGGCAAGGACATCAGGGTTGGCAGAGTGTGCTAAAGCGTTGAGTAAGGCAAACTTAGGGAGGAGGCTTCTGATGTTGACATGCATGAGGCCAAGGCATTTTCGATCACAGAAGTCAACAAATGAGGGTGACTGGGGACATGCAGGGCCTGGGTTTACCTCCACATCACCCGAGGAACAGAGGAGTAGTAGGATGAGGGTGCGGCTAAAGGCTATCAAAACTGGTCGCCTAGAGCGTTGGGGACAAAGAATAAAAGGAGCAGATTTATGGGCGTGGTAGAATAGATTCTGGGCATAATGTGCAGACAGGGGTATGGTGGGGCACGGGTACAGCGGAGGCAAGCCCAGGCACTGGGTGATGATAAGAGAGGTTGTATCTCTGGACATGCTGGTCTCAATGGGTGAGGTCACCGCATGTGTGGGGGGTGGGACAAAGGAGGTATCAGAGGTACGGAGAGTGGAACTACGGGGTCCATTGCAAACCAAAACAATGATAATGATAACTAGCCTGAACAACAGTATGCAAGGCATATTGATATTTGAGAGAGACATACAATAAGGCATAAAGTGATTGCAGGTCTTGATTGGGAGAGCTAGCTAAAACAACAGGTAAGATAACAGCAGCAATAACAGGGTGCTAGTCTAACACAGCAACAACAGGTAAAAATGGCGACGACTAGGCAGAGAGGGTCGGATTAACTACACACAGATCCTGAGTTAAAGCACAGAGCCGACAGATAAAACACAAATAAACAGAATGGAGTACCGTGAATTAATGGACAGTCAAGCAGGCATCAGCTATGTAGCCAAGTGATCATAGTGTCCAGGGGGCAGCCGTAGATGGAGCAGGGAGGCCTCCACTAAGCTAGCACGCGGCGTTTAAAGTTAGTAGCCCGGGGGGTGGTCTGCTCAGACGGAGGGGGTCTGCTCAGATGGAGGCCGGTTGAGGGCACAGCGGGTGGGGTATTCGTCTGCAGACCAGACGTGGTCGTGTCGACAGAGAATCCAAGCCGGATGGCGATGGCGAAAGAGAGGTTGTGAATTGTAGAATTGTGTTTGCTAACTGGTGCTAGCTTCGTGGCAGTGGCGCTAGCTGCGCTAGCTGCAAGCTAGCTGTGAGGATCAGAAGTAGTGGCTCAGGGATTACGGCAGGAATCCGGCGTTGTTGTCGAGAGACAGTCCGATGCTGGTAAATTGGTGAGTAATATCCAGGCTAATAACAGGGCTGGTGTCTGTGCAGAAGGTAAAAGCTGCTAGCAGCGGCAAAAAATTGCTAAATTAGCTTGTAGCTGATTTAGACCAGTTGTGATGGATTGGCAGGGCTCTGTGTCGGCAAAAAAGGTCCAGGCCAATTGGCAAAATATGTATTGTAGCACAAGAATTAGCCGGAGGACCTCTTCGGCTAGCCGGGAGATTGGCCTAGCTCGAGGCTAGCTCAAGGCTAACTGTTGCTTGCTTCGGGACAGAGACGTTAGCCAGGAGTAGCCACTCAGATTGCAGCTAGCTATCTGATCCGGTGTAAAGGTCCAGAGCTTGCGGTAGTAATCTGGAGATTTGGTAGAGAAAAAGCAGTCCGATATTCTCTGGGTTGATATCGCGCTGTGCAGACTGGCATGTATTGACCAAGCTGAGGCTGGCTGGTGTCCGAGTTAACGGTAAAGACCACTAGCAGTGACTAACTGATAACTAGCTAGTAGTTAGTTAGCTGGCTAGCTTCTGATGGGGGTTCCGGTTCTAAAGTATAAAAATAGCAGATCCGTACCACATTGGGTGTTGGGGGTTGCAGGAGAGTATATTCAGTCCGTAGATGGAAAGTGAGATTAAAATATAAACGGAAAAAACGAGGAAAACGATTATTTACACGGGACAAGACAAAACACACGTCCGACTGCTACGCCATCTTGGATATGGGAAGAGTTCGCTGGTCAGTCATAGGACCTATAGGTCTAAATGCCCAAAATTATATTTGAGAAAATTATTCCCATATCATCTCAAACTATGGGGGATATTCTTAAATTGAGGATGAAGGAGTTGTGAAAGCTATGGCCTGATTGAATTTCATCTCTTGAAAAGTGGTTCTAAAGCTTTCCCACCAAGTGCATAAAAATCCTGTAGGAGCATGTCCACTAATTGACTTAGAGGGGATTGGTGTACACACACAAGCTATCATTTGTTGGGGAAAGTAAGCCCACCAAGTAATGTACTCTGAGCCTGTGTATGAATGAAAGCTATTTTGGTTTCACTCAGTGTCGGGTGATTGATGTCTAAAACCTAAGTAGTTTCATTTGGACTTGCCGAGCACAGGCAAGGTCTGTGGCCATGACAGCGCTGTCCATTTGGATGGGCATTGGCTTCAATCAGGCCACAGCTTTCACCACCCCTTCCACCTCATTTGTTTATCTATTCCTGTTGGTTTCATTTTTTCTATAATTTCCCTATTTTTCTCTCTGCATTGTTGGGAAAGGCCCGTAAGCATTTCACTTTTAGTTTACACTGGTTGTTTACAAATGATGTGACAAATAAAATGTTAGTTGATTTCATAATCTAATACATTGAGGTTTACAATGATTGTTTGTCAGGAGTTTCAGGGGCTCTCCACAAATGCCATAAACAGATTCAGGAGGAATCATGCGCAGTAGGAGAGGTCAGGAGGGTTACACTTAAGTGATAAGGCATTATCACTTTTATACAAAGGGTTACCAACAAATTCAAATAACGATTGATATATTTTCATTAAAAACGTTATTTTGATTTAATTTATTCATACTATTTCATCCTTCCACAAGATATAGTCCCGACACAAATCTAGGGTTGCTACCCAAGCCGGCTGGTTGTTTGTTCCATTGGATCGGTTGCCGGCTGGTCTTTCGTTCTATTAGTTCGGTTGCCAGAGACTCGACCCAGTCGTTCCGTCTTTTTGTTCTGTACAAGCAAGGGATAAATGTTGTTTGTCCTAAATATTTCATTGCCATACTGGCTGGCAACGTTCTTATCCCTTGCTTGCTAGCCAACTACGGATAACTTACAGTCACGTGCAGCCAGAATAACAACAGTAGCCACATTTGCATTTCTTTAAGCTGTTTTCTAGTGACATTTATTTGGATACATCCATAACAATAAGCTAATGAGGTGCAATTTCGCCTGGCACAGAAAATGTGCTTTCTCGTCAGGACACTGTTGTTCAGAGGAGCTAGCCAACAACACAGCCAACACAATCACTTCAAACTGAAGCTGGAAAGACTGCAAACTGGCTTCACTTCGTTTCGTTGTACCTTTTTTCAATTGACATTTCTTTGTATATATCCATACAAATTATGCCAGCTGATTCGTGATTTCAACTGGCTTATACAAGTTTATACAAATCTCTGCTGTTAAAAACTAAATGTTGGTCTAAAAGAAATGTGAGATAATGTCTACATGCTTTGTATAGTGGAGATCAAGTTTATAACTTACGAAACGTCATAGATTTAGCCGGTGGTAACTTGTGGAATAGACACCGGCTGGAATGCGCTTTTAACCAATCAGCATTCAGGATTAGACCGACCCATTGTATGATTGAGGGTTAAATATGGGAAACCAGCTAGGCCTATATGATGACATTCCTGGTAACACTGTATTTAAACAGTCCCAAAGGTGAACAGAGCAAATCTAATGCTCTGCTGACATAAGAACAATCACGTATCCTTCAAGTCAAGATGGAGGGGGGAGCAGCTCTGACAAAGAGTGAAGCTGGGCTTCATTAAACATGTCCTTTTCAAGCAGTCATTTGTCTGAGGTCTCCTGTGTCACAGTCAAGCCACTGATTGACTGGAGGCAGCCTTGAGTGGAAAGATGCACGCAGGGCAGCAAAGGGTCAGTTTACTCCACCCTCTCACCTCCCCAACACACACACTTCCTAAGACATCATTATGATAACACTGCAATTGGATGAGGAGGAATGGCAAGTATACTTACCTTCTAGTAAGTGACAGCTAAGGAAGGACTGATGAATGTAAGAAAGGATGGGAAACCACATATAAAGATGCACTCGATTCTTAGCCTGAGTACCAGTTGATTTGTGCTATGATGCCAAGTCCTTGTCACTCATAGCCATCCCATACATTTTATGCTTGACAAGGAGAACAATGCAGCAGGCAAGAGCACAAACCGATCTGGGACCAGGCTACCAACTCTAATCTCACTTTAGAGAGCACTGCCACTGTGGACAGAAGAAATAAGTAGGGTATATAGGTTTTGGGCCATGTTGCTCTTTTGCCTCTTCAACACTTATCTTTCTCTCACCAAAATGAAAGACCCACCCAACAAAACAGGAAGTACAGTAAGCCATTATTATCACGCATGCCTCACAGCACATTACCTGCTAACTAGTCCACCTGGGAAGTCATATCAGTATAATTTTAACAGTCAAAACTAAATTGATCAAAGCATATTTAACTTGCAACTCAGTCAGAGAAAAGTAAACTTTACTAGCTAGCTAGCTATTTACTTCAACATTTTCTTAGGACAGTCAATGAGGAGTTCATGATTCGCTCATCCTCCTCACAAGCGTCATAGCGACAGAAACAGAAAGCCACGAGTGTCTTGTTGACATTAGCTAGCAACTTGGCTAGCATCCCCCAAAGCCGAAGCTAAATCTGACACAGTATTAGAAAACTAAATAAAATAACTGTTGCTTTGCATAAGTGCGGTTGTCAAAACATTTTTAAATCGTATTTTCTCACCATGTGTTTTAATAGAAAAGCTATTCAATCCAGTACAGAGACCGGACCACTGTGGCAAAATAATCTTTCTCCATCTCTCTCTCTATATATATATATATCACATTACGTTATCGATGACTTACTGTCCTCAAAAGGGGTCTTTCCTGTTCACTGTTTTCTTCCATTTCACCTGTCGCCTCAGCAAATGTGATAGACCGGTGACACTTCAATATACTAAAAGAAAATGTGACGGTCTGGTAAGGTTTCGCAACTGTAGCCACTCAGCGTACGTTATGAAGACGCCCTTCGACACGATTGACAGCCTTTCGCACCACTAGCCGATAAATGATTGGTGTCCATAGCCAATTCAATCTAAGGAATGCCAGATGGACGGCGCGTATCCCTGTCCTCTCCTCAAGCGAGTTTTGTGACAAAGCAAGGGACTAGCAACATGGTCTTGAACAGGTCCTGAGCAGACAACAGGGATGCAAATTCTATTCAAAATAGATACGTCAAAGGGGACGTAGTAAATCAACATACATTCGAGACATTTGTCGAATACTGAAATGTGTAGACTATATTTAGTAAACCACAGAGCAGAGAACAGTGCTTTGAAAAGCAAAAACACAAAAGAGAGCATGCTACACTCTTCATCGTCCATGACAGTCAGTGACAATCACTAGCTAATTGTCAACCTAAAGTAGAGAACATTTTGATTTCATGAGTTTTCTGTAGGCTTGCCTTGAAAGTCGGCTACTCTAAAACAGGGTTTATCAACCTATTTCAAAGCTCACTGAGGCCCCTATGCCAGGGGTTCTAGGCCCCTGCAATTAAGAATCACTCTTAGGGTGCGTTCGTAAATTCACTCTGGCTACTATCTACTCTGATTTCAGAGCACTCTCATCTGAGTGTAACTGATGAATTTACAAACGGACAATCTGACAAGGCTCTGAATGAACGAACACCCAGAGCGCACTCTGACCCTCCAGATTGAATTTACGAACACACCCCTAATCTCTAGACTAGAGGATAGGTCAAGTTTCCATAGCAGCCCACAGAGATCATCATTATTTCCAATTAGAACCAGAGTTATAAGTCATGTAAGTTAACTAATTACACAATTTGGAACAAAATCATTGTGACTGATAACTGATATTAAATGATGCATTACTCTTCAGGAGACTAAATGTACTATGAAGCACTATGATTTTAAAATATAGGCCATGACAAAATACGATGAAATAAGGTAAGGCCTCTGAGCCTGATCAGTGTCAGGGACAGAATGCATTTTCTCATTCTAACCAGCAAGTGGCAGTCCCGTATTACTACATTTTGCCCTAGCCTGGAATATAACGTATAGATTGTTATATTTACTCAACATAAATCATTAACTATATAAGGAATAGAAGGGCAAATTAAGTTATTGATTAAAACTACCTAGACATTGCAATATTTTCTTAATTCATGCATTGTAAAATGTTAGTATCCTGTGACAAGGTTGGGGTCATTTCCATTTTAATAAACTACATTAAATTCTAGAAATGCATTTGTTTATTGAATGGAACATGTATTGAAATTGATTTTGAATAAGGATTTTTCTATTCTTGAATTTGAATTACAATTCCAAAATGCACTAAAATGCAATCATCCCCAACCCTGTTATGTTTGGCCTGATCAACAAGCTATTCCATTCAATTTGAAGCCCTCGGATCTCTCTCTATCTTTTAAACCCCAACACCATCTTTCAGACCAAAGATACACCCATAGTCATTCTGAACATTACAACAAGAATCAAACAAAGGTTCAACAAGCCAAACCCTGCCTTCAGCAGTGTTCGTGGGAGACTATAAATAAGGCTCCCCCAAAAAGGCATAATCACACGGCAGAGCTGAAATAGAACTGTGAGGTGGGAGATCAAACTATCACCTCTTAATTGTGCCCTGATTCTTAACAGGCTGAGAGCCCATTAACGCACAGTGAAATGCCATCTTCCTTACTTAAAACATGCACCATGCTGAATGCAGCTGGGAGAGATCAATCTGAAATATCATACACACATGAAAGCTGCGTACGCCTCCTCACCTGCACTGGACGATACTAACACTAACAGATGCAAATTGCTACATTTACAATGCATGAAGAAGACAGAGTTTTCACTCTTAAAGCACCAAAATGGAGAGAAAGGGGTAGTGATTTCACAGTTTAAAAATGGGAAGTGTCTAGCCCTTGAGGTGGACGTCTTGTAGTGATATCAATATCAAGGAACCCTCTTGTAAAAGCAGTAAGGGGGGACTTTCTGCAGTTGTGTTTTGGTAGCTCAGCTGTAATGTCCTAATATTGTGCAATTTGGTCAGCCTCAACTGACCCCTAGAAATGCATGCAGGTTAATGAAGGTTACCCAATCAATAGGCTTTTCACATAGGCTTTTACTGATATCCTCAACCACACAAACAGCTGAAATCCTGTCCATACGATGCAATAGATTTGAGTGTTTAACGTGACACTGGCCACCACACTGATGAGTATTGAACAGGTCAAGTTTTGTGACAGGAGGCTGCAGAAATCAAGAGTCTCTAGTCTCTTTTCCTACAGATTTACAGGATGTAGTTTTTTTCTAGTGGTGATGCTCTCCCAGGCACTAGGAGAGAAGGGGTTAGGGAATGTGAAATTCCCAACTCTGTCGGAAGCGCTCCTCCAAATTGCCAATGCATCGATTTTGACCACAGACCTGTTCCACTCGGCCGCCTCCTGACTCCACTTGGCCCTAACCCCCCCTCCCGACCAAACCATGTCTGCAGTCTTGTGGGAGCTTTAGTGCCCCTGAACCCTGGTTGGCTCCACTGAGACCCACAGCATGGGGAGGTAGAGAGGGAGGGGGGGTATGGAGAGACCCATCCAGTCTAGTTCACCCAAATGGACACAGCGGCGGGTAGGGGATGTGGTCTGGAGATAGAGGGGGGCAAGGAATGGGGGGGGTTCTACGACCCACCAGCAGAGGTGCGTCCCAGCACCCCCTGGGAAGAGCGCTGGGGATTTGAAATCAATGCACTGTTAAGTGCAGCCTAGCAGCGGGACACTGTCTCTTGTTCTGGCATTAGTTATGCGCCACAGAGTGGGGCCCTATCAGGGTTCGAGGAGGATGGAGTAGGCTACCATGCAGGTCCTGCAAGCGGCAGCGCCTCTCTGTTTCTTGAGTGTCTCTGCTAACACTCAACGCCCTACTCAGGAAACTTAGGGTCTTGCTAAGTTGAGACTCAACTCACACATAGGCCTAACACATAAGGGTCCTGTGAGCGTTTCACCCCATGCCGCAAACACGGTCCACGCCTTTCCCTGACGGTTGAGGATAAGATTCAATGAGCAAATATGTTTTTTACAGTTGTAACGCTCGTCTTCGGGTGAAAGAGAGGAGGACCAAGGCGCAGCGTGGTAAGTGTTCATGATGATGAATTTTAATGCTAATCCAACAAACAGAACACTACAAAATACAAAACAACAAACGAAGTGAACAAACGAACGAAACAGTACCGTGTGGCGAACAAACACTGACACGGCAACAAACACCCACAACTCAAAAGTGAAACCCAGGCTACCTAAGTATGATTCTCAATCAGGGACAACGATTGACAGCTGCCACTGATTGAGAATCATACCAGGCCGAACTCAAAACCCCAACATAGAAAAACACACATAGACTACCCACCCCAACTCACGCCCTGACCATACTAAATAAAGACAAAAATAAAGGAAATAAAGGTCAGAACGTGACAACAGTACATAACATTCTGAGGGTTGCTAGAAAGAACGCTTTGTCATCATTATGAAAATCAAATGTCCCCCAATGAAAACAAATTGAAATTTTAAAGGAAAGTCAAAGGAGAAGTTGCTGGAACATCATTGTATTAAATCAGGGGTGTCAAGCTCATTTTGCCCTGCGGGCAGCATTCGGTCTTCACCAAGGTCCGGAGGGGAGCACTGAAAATGTGTTATATTTCCTCGCTGTCAAAATGTGCCAAGATTTGATGCTCCCTGACTGTCTAGCTTTCGTTTCGGTGATTGTTAGCGAGCTGTACAGAGTGAAGAGACTGTATAAACATCCATGATCATTTCTACAGTTTCGATTTGGTTTTAGTCATTTCAATTTAGATTGATGTCGTTTTTTTTACGGGGGCAGGGGAGGGGAATCTAAAACATCAGCCATAGGATTTTGCACATCATCATAATGAATGTATACACCACTACAGCCCCGCAAACACTGTGGCATCCGACCCCATAGCATGTTAGAATAAGATATGAGAATTCAAGTGGTCCCCATTTCAAACCAATAACTTGGTCTTGCTATTAATGTTGACAAGAGTCTTGTAAGATATACTAGTGCTGAGAAATACTGTACACACACGAGTAAAAAAGTGTGAGTAAAAAGTGACACCCAGCCCCAGTTTCCCCTATAGAGGAATGTAGAAGTGTCACAAAGCTCAATAGATGGATGTGTTTGCCGTCTACGTATGTGCGAAGAACCGGTTGCTGACAATACAGGAGTCAAAGATGTATTTTCCTTGCTTGCTGAATCATTTTTTAATGTAAAAAAATATGCTGAGAACTCCATGAAAGACTCTTCAACAGGATACCAATAAAGCACATAGGTTTGTATGAATGACTTGACATGGTGGCCCATAGTGGTCCATAGTGGTGGCACTATGGTGGTCAACCAAATGCCTATCTTCTCTTGTTACAGATCTGAGCTGGGACTTTTCATTCGACATAATGACATAATATGCAACACATCAAAAGAGGATATATCACAAAGAAGAAACCTTTTATTTGATTTTAACATGTATTTAACCAGGAAACCTTCAATTAAGACACAGTCTCTTTCACATCTCTAAAACATGCACCACCATCTCAATGCATTCTGACCTTTGGTTACTTTTTGAAGGGGAGCTTTAGAATTCTCCTGACCCAGAAACATGTTGTTGCCTGTGGTCCCGTTTAGCCACTGAGAGCAGTGATAGTATGTGACTGGAGAGATGAGGAAACTGCCTCAGGTTCCGGTCTGAGGATGTCAACCCTCCTTGGCTCTCTGTCTCAGCGGCCTTTCTCATGGCTCTTACAGGCCGCTCTCGTATGGATTATGACTCCTGGGTGCAGAACTGCAGGCACCCCATTACAACGCCCTGGTGTCATTATTATTTCCATTGCAATGTCCTACCATCCACTAGGGGCAGGGTGAGCAACTATTACCACATAGTACGCTCGCAAGCTACGGCTCTGAGGTTCATGGTTTCAATCCCAGTAATAGGCGCTCATTTTACATTTTATTTAAACCCTATCCAAACCTTAACCCTTTCCTTAACCACTCGGAATGAATGCCTCAACTTTACTGTTGAGTTGACTGAAAGCTAACATACAGTGCATTCGGAAAGTATTCAGACCACTTGACTTTTTCCACCTTTTGTTCCTTTACAGCCTTATTCTAAAATTGATTAAATCGTTTTTTTCCTTATCAATCTACACACAATATCCCATAATGACGAAGCAAAAACAGGGTTTTAGAAATTTCTGCAAAAAAAAAGATATATACTGAAATATCACATTTACATAAGTATTCAGACCCTTTACTCAGTACTTTGTTGAAGGACCTCTGGCAGCAATTACAGCCTCGAGTCTTCTTCGGTAAGACGAAACAAGCTTGGCACACCTGTATTTGGAGAGTTCATCCCATTCTTCTCTGCAGGTCCTCTCAAGCTCTGTCAGGTTGGATGGGGAGCGTCACTGCACAGTTCTCTCTAGAGATGTTCGAATGGGTTCATGTCCAGGCTCTGGATGGGCCACTCAAGGACATCCAGAGACTTGTCCCGAAGCCACTCCTGCATTGTCTTGGCTGTGTGCATAGGGTTGTTGTCCTGTTGGAAGGTCCTGAGCGCTCTGGAGTAGGTTTTCATCAAGCATCTCTCTGTACTTTGCTCCGCTCATCTTTCGCTTGATCCTGACTAGTCTCCCAGTCCCTGCTACTGAAAAACATCCCCACAGCATGATGCTGCCATCACCATGCTTCACCTTAGGGATGGTACCAAGTTTCCTCCAAACGTGACGCTTGACATTCAGGCCAAAGAGTTCAATCTTGGTTTCATCAGAACAGAGAATCTTGTTTCTCATGGTTCGAGAGTCTTTAGGTGTCTTTTGGCAAACTCCAATCAGGCGGTCATGTGCCTTTTACTGAAAAGTGGCTTCCGTGTGGCCACTCTACTATAAAGGCCTGATTGTTGGAGTGATGCAGAGATCGTTGCACTTCAGGAAGATTCTTCCATCTCCACAGAGGAGCTCTGTCACAACTCACAACTCTGGAGCTCTGTCAGAGTGATCATCGGGTTCTTGGTCACCTCCCTGACTAATGCCCTTCTCCCGCGATTGCTCAGTTTGGCTGGGCGGCCAGCTCTAGGAAGAGTCCTGGTGATTCCAAACTAGTTCAATTTAAGAATGATTGAGGCCACTGTGTTCTTGGGGACCTTCAATGCTGCAGACATTTTTTGGTACCCTTCCCCAGATCTGTGCCTCGACACAATCCTGTCTCGGAGCTCTACATACAATTCCTTCGACCTCATGGCTTGGTTTTTGCCCTGACATGCACTGTCAACTGTGGGACCGTATATAGACATGTGTGTGCCTTTCCAAATCATGTCCAATCAATTGAATTTACGACAGGTAGACTCCAATCAAGTTGTAGAAACATCTCAAGGATGATCAATGGGAACAGGATGTACCTGAGCTCAATTTTGAGTCTCATAGCAAAGGGTCTGAATCTTGTGTAAATAAGGTATTTCTGTGTTTTATTTTTAATACATTTGCAAAAATGTCTAAAACTGTTTTCGTTTTGTCATTATGAGGTATTGTGTGTAGCTTGATTAGGGACATTTTTTAAAATACATTTTATAATAAGGCTGTAACGTAACAAAATGTGGGAAAAGTCATGGGGTCTGAATACTTTCCAAATGCACTGTGTAGACAGGTGTGTGCCTTTCCCTATCATGTCCAATCAATTGAATTTAACACAGCTAAACTCCAATCAAGTTGTAGAAACATCTCAAGGATGATCAATGGAAACAGGATGCACCTGAGCTCAATTTCGAGTCTCATAGCAAATGGTCTGAATACGTATGTAAATGATGTATTTCTTTTTTTGTTTTTTATACATTTGCAAACATTTCTAAAAACATATTTTCGCTTTGTGATTATGAGCTATTGAGTGATGAGAAATGTGTTATTTAATCCATTTTAGAATAAGGCTGTAGCGTAACAAAATGTGTAAAACGTCAAGGGGTCTGAATACTTTCTGAATGCACTGTACATCAAAATATTACGTAATTAAAACATCCACACATATGTTGCTGCAGTTGTGCACAGGGACTGCATTTTCTTTTGTGATTGAGTTGCGCTCTTACAGTATGTGAAAACAGCACATTGGGACCAATGAAGGCCTATGGGAAGGGCACATACTGTACAAAGTCCCTATACACCCAGACAGACCTATACCAGTGCTGTAGGACTACATGTTGAAATTACGGCTTGCCAGTTTATTCAATATACACTGAACAAAAATATAAACGCAACATGCCACAATTTCAAAGATTTTACTGAGTTACAGTTCATATAAGGAAATCGGTCAATTGAAACACATTCATTAGGCCCCAATCTATGGACTTCACATGACTGTGAATACAGATATGCATGTGTTGGTCACCGATACCTTTTTTTTTAAAGTAGGGTCGTGGATCAGAAAACCAGTCAGTATCTGGTGTGACCACCATTTGCCTCATGCAGGGCAACACATCTCCTTCTCATAGAGTTGATCAGGCTGTTGATTGTGGCCTGTGGAATGTTGTCCCACTACTTTTTCTTTTTTTAAACTTTTTGTTGTTGTTGTCATTTAGCAGACGTTCAATGGCTGTGCAGAGTTGCTGAATATTGGCTGGAACTGGAACACACTGTTGTACACCTCGATTCAGAGCATCCCAAACATGCTCGACGGGTGACATGTCTGGTGAGTATGCAGGCCATGGAAGAACTGGGACCTTTTCAGCTTCCAGGAATTGTGTACAGATCCTCGCGACATGGGGCCGTGCATTATCATGCTGAAACACGAGGTGATGGCGGTGGATGAATGGCACGACAATGGACCTCAGGATCTTGTCACGGTATCTCTGTGCATTCAAATTGCCATCGATAAAATGCAATTGTGTTCGTTGTCTTTAGCTTATGCCTGCCCATACCACAACCCACCGCCACCATGGGCCACCCAGCAAATTGCTCGCCCACACGACACCATACGCGCTGTTTCCCATCTGCCCGGTACAGTTGAAACCAGGATTCATCTGTGAAGTGCACACTTCTCCAGCGTGCCAGTAGCCATCGACTGTGAACATTTGCCCACTGAAGTCGGTTAAGACGGCAAACTGCAGTCAGGTCAAGACCTTGGTGAGGACGACAAGCACGCAGACGAGCTTCCCTGAGATGGTTTCTGACAGTTTGTGCAGAAATTCTTTGGTTGTGCAAACCCACAGTTTCATCAGCTGTCCGGGTGGCTGGTCTCAGACGATCCCGCAGGTAAAACAAAATGGATGTGGAGGTCCTGGCCTGGCATGGTTACACGTGGTTGTGAGGCTGGTTGCAGGTACTGCCAAGTTTTCAAAAATGATCTTATGGTAGAGAAATTAACATTCAATTCTCTGGCAACAGCTCTGTTGGACATTCCTGCAGTCAGCATGCCAATTGCACACTCTGTGGCATTGTGGTGTGTGACAAAACTGCACATTTTAGAGTGGCCTTTTATTGTCCCATGCACAAGGTGCACCTGTGTAATGATCATGCTGTTTAATCAGCTTCTTGATATGCCCCACCTGTCAGGTGGATGGATTATCTTGGCACTGGAGAAATGCTCACTAACAGGGATGTAAAGAAATTTGTGCACAACATTTGAGAGTAAGAAGCTTTTTGTGCGTATGAAACATTTCTGTGATCTTTTATTTCAGCTCACGAAACAACCAACATTTTACATGTTGCTTTTATATTTTTGTTCAGTATAGATTCAATCGATTGCTAATATAGAGCTTAACTGATAATGAATAAAAAATGATTTTGTTATGGGAAGCTAAGAAAACAATGTGCACATCGGCATCATCCCACTGCACCCAGCTCCTATATTCAACAATGTCTGAGTTTCAAGACATGCTGTTGAGGTGTCTATTGATTACTGTACCTTTTGCATGAATGGTTTTGAACAGCGACTGGAGTCTATCGACTTGTTGTTGGAGTTCTGACTTGTCACGGCTCCCTGAGCTCTCTCTTGTTTTGTCCAGGAAAAGATCTATGATGCACTATGCAGAAATCGATCCCCTATTTCCTGGTTGCTACAATTCGCCTAATTTCAGTTTAAGCGACAAAACGAGCAAGTATAGCGCAGAGAATCATTGTACCATCTAAACCGCTGTGAAAAATATTTTCCATAACCAAAAATATTGTATTTTCAGCTGTTTGAAGCTGGTGTACAAAACAGAAAGTAATAGATGCAGTAACAACAGGAACAGGAGGCATAGAAATAGCGCACATAGAACAAATTCTCCACTTTCTTGAACTGCTTTCAATGAGAATGACAGGTCTATAACACAAATTTCTAAGGGAATTTGGTTTGGTCGCCCAGAAAGTAAAGCTTTAAGTCAATGAAGGGAGGGCGTTTAGAGAACGGCACACTGCAGTGCAGGGCAGTCCAACACAAGATAGGCACTTTAGTAACTTTAGTAACACACCACACAGAATGTCCTGCTTTTAGGTTCCTCTCCTTCTTTCTTTCTTCCTCTCTCACATTTCTCACACGCTGTAACGGTGTTCCTCCTCCTCTTCATCCGAAGAGGAGGAGCAGGGATTGAACCAAGGTGCAGCGCGTTGAAATGACATACTGAAGTTTATTTAACAAGAACAAAACGAACTATACTTGGAATGATACAAAATAACAAAAACGAATGTAGACAGACTAGAACGACGAACTTACATGAAACATGAAGAACGAACAAACAAGTACTTACTACAAAACAAAACGACGAACGAACGAAACAGTCCCGTATGGTGAAAACATATACACAGACACAGGAGACAACCACCCACAAACAAACAGTGTGAACAGCTAACCTATATATGGTTCTCAATCAGAAGACAACGTCAAACACCTGTCTCTGATTGAGAACCATATAAGGCTGATTACAATAGACCTAAACATAGAAACACAAAACATAGAAATGCCCACCCAAACTCACGTCCTGACCAACAAAACATACAAAACTAACAGAAAACAGGTCAGGAACGTGACATAACCCCCCCCCCTCAAGGTGCGAACTCCGGGCGCACCAGCACAAAGTCTAGGGGAGGGTCTGGGTGGGCATCTGACCACGGTGGTGGCTCAGGCTCTGGACGAGGTCCCCACCCCACCATAATCAATCCCAGCTTACTTCTCCCCTTTAGAATGACCACCCCATTATTCCACCCACCTAATATAAGGGGCAACACCAAGATAAGGGACAGCTCCGGGACAAGGTAGCTCAGGACAGCGAGGTAGGTCGGAATAGAGAGATATCTCAGAATAGAGAGGTAGCTCAGGATAGAGAGGTAGCTCAGGATAGAGAGGTAGCTCAGGATAGAGTGGCAACTCCGGACTGAAGGGCAGCTCCGGACAGAGAGACAGCTCTGGACTGAGGGGCAGTTCTGGATTACTAGCCGCTTCGGGCTGAGGGGCAGCTCATGGCAGGCTGACGGCTCTGGACGCTCATGGCAGGCTGACGGCTCTGGACGCTCATGGCAGGCTGACGGCTCTGGCTGCTCATGGCTCGCTGACGGCTCTGGCTGCTCATGGCTCACTAACGGCTCTGGCAGATCCTGTCTGGCTGGCGGCTCTGGCAGATCCTGTCTGGTTGGCGGCTCTGGCAGATCCTGTCTGGTTGGCGGCTCTGGCAGATCCTGTCTGGTTGGCGGCTCTGGCAGATCCTGTCTGGTTGGCGGCTCTGGCAGATCCTGTCTGGTTGGCGGCTCTGGCAGATCCTGTCTGGTTGGCGGCTCTGGCAGATCCTGACTGACGAACGGCTCTAGCGGCTCCTGACTGACGAACGGCTCTGACGGCTCGGGACAGACGGGCGGCTCTAATGGCTCGGGACAGACGGATGGCTCAGACGGCACTGGGCAGACGGATGGCTCAGATGGCGCTGGGGAGACGGATGGCTCAGATGGCGCTATGGAGACGGATGGCTCAGATGGCGCTATGGAGACGGATGGCTCAGATGGCGCTATGGAGACGGATGGCTCAGATGGCGCTATGGAGACGGATGGCTCAGATGGCGCTATGGAGACGGATGGCTCAGATGGCGCTGGGGAGACGGATGGCTCTGGCCGGATAAGGCGCACTGTAGACCTGGTGCATGGTGCCGGAACTGGAGGCACCGGGCTAAGGACACGCACTTTCAGGCTAGTGCGGGGAGCAGGGACAGGGCACACTGACCTCTCAAAGCGCACTATAGGCCTGGTGCGTGGTACCGGCACTGGTGGTACCGGGCTAAGGGCACGCACCTCAGGGCGAGTGCGGGGAGAAGGAACAGTGTGTACAGGACTCTGGAGACGCACAGGTGGCTTAGTGCGTGGTGCCGGAACTGGAGGCACTGGGCTGGAGACACGCACCATAGGAAGAGTGCGTGGAGGAGGAACAGGGCTCTGAAGACGCACTGGAAGCCTGGTGCGTGGTGTAGGCACTGGTGGTACTGGGCTGGGGCGGGGAGGTAGCGCCGGAAATACCGGACCGTGCAGGCGTACTGGCTCCCTTGAGCATTGAGCCTGCCCAACCTTACCTGGTTGAATGCTCCCCGTCGCCCGCCCAGTGCGGGGAGGTGGAATAACCCGCACCGGGCTATGTAGGCGAACCGGGGACACCATGCGTAAGGCTGGTGCCATGTAAGCCGGCCCGAGGAGACGCACTGGAGACCAGACGCGTTGAGCCGGCCTCATGACACCTGGCTCAATGCCCAATCTAGCCCTACCAGTGCGAGGAGGTGGAATAACCCGCACCGGGCTATGCACACGTACAGGAGACACCGTGCGCTCTACTGCGTAACACGGTGTCTGCCCGTACTCCCGCTCTCCACGGTAAGCCTGGGAAGTGGGCTCAGGTCTCCTACCTGCCCTTGGCCCACTACCTCTTAGCCCCCCCCAAGAAATTTTTGGGGTCTCTTCTCGGGCTTCCAGCCACGTCTCCTTGCTGCCTCCTCATACCACCGCTCTTGGGCTCTCGCTGCCTCCATCTCCTCACGAGCGCGGCGATATTCCCCAATGTGAGCCCAGTGTCCTTTTCCCTCCAATACTTCCTCCCAAGTCCATGAGTCCTGATTTCTTGGCCGCTGCTCAAACTTGCGCTGCTTGGTTCTGGATAGGTGGGTGGTTCTGTAACGGTGTTCCTCCTCCTCTTCATCCGAAGAGGAGGAGCAGGGATTGAACCAAGGTGCAGCGCGTTGAAATGACATACTGAAGTTTATTTAACAAGAACAAAACGAACTATACTTGGAATGATACAAAATAACAAAAACGAATGTAGACAGACTAGAACGACGAACTTACATGAAACATGAAGAACGAACAAACAAGTACTTACTACAAAACAAAACGACGAACGAACGAAACAGTCCCGTATGGTGAAAACATATACACAGACACAGGAGACAACCACCCACAAACAAACAGTGTGAACAGCTAACCTATATATGGTTCTCAATCAGAAGACAACGTCAAACACCTGTCTCTGATTGAGAACCATATAAGGCTGATTACAATAGACCTAAACATAGAAACACAAAACATAGAAATGCCCACCCAAACTCACGTCCTGACCAACAAAACATACAAAACTAACAGAAAACAGGTCAGGAACGTGACACACGCTATGAGCAGAGATTGTGTAGTTAATGCAAGTCTGTATATGCTGTAAATAGGCTCTTCTCTGAATGTTTGGTGAAAGCAAGTTAATCTCCCAAGTGTCATGTTAACAGCAGAATTTCACTGTATAGCGTGGTCTGCAAGAGAGAAGGTCCAGACCATATAAACTCAGCTAAAAAAGAAACGTCCTCTCACTGTCAACTGCGTTTATTTTCAGCAAACTTAACATGTAAATATTTGTATGAACATAACCAGATTCAATAACTTAGACATAAACTGAACAAGTTCCACAGACATGTGACTAACAGAAATTGAATAATGTGTCCCTGAACAAAGGGGGGGGGGGGTCAAAATCAAAAGTAACAGTCAGTATCTGGTGTGGCCACCAGCTGCATTAAGTACTGCAGTGCATATCCTCCTCATGGACTGCACCAGATTTGTCAGTTCTTGCTGTGAGATGTTACCCCACTCTTCCACCAAGGCACCTGCAAGTTCCCGAACGTTTTTGGGGGGAATTTCCCCAGCCCTCACCCTCCGATCCAACAGGTCCCAGACGTGCTCAATGCGATCCGGGCTCTTCGCTGGCCATGGCAGAAGACTGACATTCCTGTCTTGCAGGAAATCACACACAGAACGAGCAGTATGGCTGGTGGCATTGTCATGCTGGAGGGTCATGTCAAGATGAGCCTGCAGAAAGTGTACCACATGAGGGAGGAGGATGTCTTCCCTGTAATGCACAGCGTTGAGATTGCTTGCAATGACAACAAGCTCAGTCCGATGATTCTGTGACACACCGCCCCAGACCATTTAAAAAAAAAAAAAAAAAATCACCTTTATTTAACCAGGTAAGCAAGTTGAGAACAAGTTCTCATTTACAACTGCGACCTGGCCAAGATAAAGCAAAGCAGTTCGACACATATAACAACACAGAGTTACACATGGAGTAAAACAAACATACAGTCAATAATACAGTAGAAAAATAAGTCATTATACAATGTGAGCAAATGAGGTGAGATAAGGGATGTATAAAGGCAATAAATATGCCATGGTGGTGAAGTAAATACAATATAGCAATTAAAACACTGGAATGGTAGATTTGACAGTAGATGACTGTGCAAAGTAGAAATACTGGGGTGCAAAGGAGCTAAATAAATAAATAAATACAGTAAGGGAAGAGGTAGTTGTTTGGGCTATTTATAGATGGGCTATGTACAGGTGCAGTGATCTGTGAGCTGCTCTGACAGCTGGTGCTTAAAGCTAGTGAGGGAGATAAGTGTTTCCAGTTTCAGAGATTTTTGTAGTTCGTTCCAGTCATTGGCAGCAGAGAACTGGAAGGAAAGACGACCAAAGGAGGAATTGGTTTTGAGGGTGACCAGAGATATACCTGCTGGAGCGCGTGCTACGGATGGGTGCAGCTATGGTGACCAGCGAGCAGAGATAAGGCGGGACTTTACCTAGCAGGGTCTTGTAGATGACCTGGAGCCAGTGGGTTTGGCGACGAGTATGAAGCGAGGGCCAGCCAATGAGAACGTACAGGTCGCAGTGGTGGGTAGTATATGGGGGCTTTGGTGACAAAACGGATGGCACTGTGATAGACTGCATCCAATTTGTTGAGTAGAGTGTTGGAGGCTATTTTGTAAATGACATCGCCAAAGTCGAGGATCGGTAAGATGGTCGGTTTTACGAGGGTATGTTTGGCAGCATGAGTGAAGGATGCTTTGTTACGAAATAGGAAGCCAATTCTAGATTTAACTTTGGATTGGAGATGTTTGATGTGAGTCTGGAAGGAGAGTTTACAGTCTAACCAGACACCTAGGTATTTGTAGTTGTCCACATATTCTAAGTCAGAACTGTCCAGAGTAGTGATGCTGGATGGGCGGGCAGGTGCAGACAGCGATCGGTTGAAGAGCATGCATTAAGTTTTACTTGTATTTAAGATCAGTTGGAGGCCACGGAAGAAGAGTTGTATGGCATTGAAGCTCGTCTGGAGGGTTGTTAACACAGTGTCCAAAGAAGGGCCAGAAGTATACAGAATGGTGTCGTCTGTGTAGAGGTGGATCAGAGACTCACCAGCAGCAAGAGCGACATCATTGATATATACAGAGAAGAGAGTCGGCCCAAGAATTGAACCCTGTGCCACCACCATAGAGACTGCCAGAGGCCCGGACAACAGGCTCTCAGATTTGACACACTGAACTCTGTCGGAGAAGTAGTTGGTGAACCAGGCGAGACAGTCATTTGAGAAACCAAGGCTGTTGAGTCTGCCGATGAGGATGTGGTGATTGACAGTCGAAAGCCTTGGCCAGGTCAATGAATACGGCTGCACAGTATTGTTTATTATCGATGGCGGTTATGATATCGTTTAGAACCTTGAGCGTGGCTGAGGTGCACCCATGACCAGCTCTGAAACCAGATAGCGGAGAAGGTACGGTGGGATTCGAAATAGTCGGTGATCTGTTTGTTTACTTGGCTTTCGAAGACCTTAGAAAGGCAGGGTAGGATAGATATAGGTCTGTAGCAGTTTGGGTCAAGAGTGTACCCCCCTTTGAAGAGGGGGATGACCACAGCTGCTTTCCAATCTTTGGGAATCTCAGACGACACGAAAGAGAGTTTGAACAGGCTAGTAATAGGGGTTGCAACAATTTCGGCAGATAATTTTAGAAAGAAAGGGTCCAGATTGTCTAGCCAGGCTGATTTGTGTGGGTCCAGATTTTGCTGCGCTTTCAGAACATCAGCTGACTGGATTTGGGAGAAGGAGAAATGGGGTAGGCTTGGGCTAGTTGCTTTTACGGTGCAGTGCAGTTGACCGGGTAGGGGTGGCCAGGTGGAAAGCATGGCCAGCCGTAGAAAAATGCTTATTGACATTCTCAATTATAGTGGATTTATCGGTGGTGACAGAGTTTCCTATCCTCAGTGCAATGGGCAGCTGGGAGGAGGTGCTCTTATTCTCCATGGACTTTACAATGTCCCAGAACTTTTTTGAGTTTGTGTTGCAGGAAGCAAATTTCTGCTTGAAAAAGCTAGCCTTGGCTTTTCTAACTGCCTGTGTATATTGGTTTCTAACTTCCCTAAAAAGTTGCATTTCACGGGGGCTGTTCGATGCTAATGCAGAACGCCACAGGATGTTTTGTGTTGGTTAAAGGCAGTCAGGTCTGGAGAGAACCAAGGGCTATATCTGTTATATCTACATTTCTTGAATAGGGCATGCTTATTTAAGATGATGAGGAAGGCATTTTTTTTAAATAACCAGGCATCCTCTACTGACGGGAGGAGGTTGATATCCTTCCAGGATACCCGAGCCAGGTCGATTAGAAAGGCCTGCTCGCTGAAGTGTTTCAGGGAGCGTTTGATAGTGATGAGTGGAGGTCGTTTGACCGCTGACCCATTACGGATGCAGGGAATGAGGCAGTGATCGCTGAGATCTTGGTTGAAAACAACAGAGGTGTATTTAGAGGGCAAGTTTGTTAGGATGATATCTATGAGGGTGCCCGTGTTTACGGCTTTGGGGTTGTACCTGGTAGGTTCATTGATAATTTGTGTGAGATTGAGGGCATCAAGCTTAGATTGTAGGATGGTTGGGGTGTTAATCATGTCACAGTTTAGGTCACCTAGCAGCACGAGCTCTGAAGATAGATGGGGGGCAATCAGTTCACATATGGTATCCAAAGCACAGCTGGGGGCAGAGGGTGGTCTATAGCAGGCGGCAATGGTGAGAGACTTGTTTTTAGAGAGGTGGATTTTTAAAAGTAGAAGTTCAAATTGTTTGGGTACAGACCTGGAGAGTAGGACAGAACTCTGCAGGCTCTCTGCAGTAGATTGTAACACTGCCCCCTTTGGCCGTTCTATCTTGTGTGAAAATGTTGTAGTTAGGGATGGAGATTTCAGAGTTATTGGTGGTATTCCTAAGCCAGGATTCAGACACGGCTAAGACATCTGGGTTGGCAGAGTGTGCTAAAGCAGTGAATAAAACAAACTTAGGGAGGAGGCTTCTAATGTTAACATGCATGAAACCAAGGCTTTTACGGTTACAGAAGTCATCAAAAGAGAGCGCCTGGGGAATAGGAGTGGAGCTAGGCACTGCAGGGCCTCTACATCGCCAGAGGAACAGAGGAGGAGTAGGATAAGGGTACGGCTAAAAGCCATGAGAAGTCTAGGACATCCGGAACAGAGAGTAAAAGGAGCAGGTTTCTGGGGGCGATAAAATAGATTCAAGTTATAGTGTACAGACAAAGGTATGGTAGGATGTGAATACAGTGGAGGTAAACCTAGGAATTGAGTGATGATGAAAGAGAGATTGTCTCTAGAAACATAATTGAAACCAGGTGATGTCATCGCATGTGTGGGTGGTGGAACTGAAGGGTTGGATAAGGTATAATGAGCAGGGCTAGAGGCTCTACAGTAAAATAAGCCAATAAACACTAACCAGAACAGCAATGGACAAGGCATATTGACATTAAGGGGAGGCATGCTTAGCCAAGTGATCATAAGGGTCCAGTGAGTAGTGAGGTTGGTTGGGGTCACGGTGATTCAGACAGCTAGCCGAGCCATGGGTAGCAAGCTAGCAGAAGATGGAGGTCTATTTTTAGCCACCCCGTGCGTTTCCGTCGGTATATTAGTGGGTTACGTGTGGTAGAGGGGACCAATCCAATTGTCAATATAGTTATAGTGGCCCAAGAAGATTGTTCGATAGACCTGTTCAGATAGCAGCCGATATGCTCAAGACAGCTAACGATTAGCGGGCCGCAGTTAGCAGATGGGCGTTCAGGTTACGTCGCGATGGAGGGGCCAGTTGAATAACTCCCACGGGCAGATAACGTCGATATTCCAGTCGTGAAGGCCCGGTGGGGCTCCGCATCGGCAGTAAAACGGGTCCGGATAGGTGATTGTAGCCCAGGAGTGGCTGATGGAACTCTTCAGCTGGCTAGCTCCGGGATAATTGGTGTTTGCTCCGGATTCGATGTTAGCCAATAGTCACTCGGATAGCAGCTAGTTAGCTGCAAGATCCAGGTGTAAATGTCCAGAGCTTGCGGTAGAAATCCGGGGATATGTAGAGAAAATAGGTCCGGTATGCTCTGGTCTGAGTCACGTTGTACAAAACTGCCGATAGCTTTCCGAGCTAAAGGATAGCTGATGACCGCTAGCCGTGGTTAGCTGAATACTAACGTTAGCTAGTGAGCTGGCTAACTTCTGGCAGGCTTCTGTTGCGGATTTATTTTTGTGCTGAGTTTATGCTATATAGGTCCTCAGGCACCACCAGCCCTCTAGTGTATAGCCTCAAGGCTACTGGCCCCTTGAGACCTTAGTGGCCCTGTGCTGCATTGCCCTCTGAGATCTATACAGGCTACTTTTAAAGCACTCATTTCCTTCAAGGCAAACTTTACTTGTTAAATATCTTGAGCGTTCACTTGACAAGCCTAAATGTCAAGCTACGTATAACACCTCATGCCTGGTGTTATAGGCAGAGGTCAATACACAAGAGCAAACAAGAGCACTTAGCTCGTCAGATGCTACGGAATACAATGATTCACTGACATTAACACAGAGCAAACAAGGAAGATGTTTTGCTCTAAACTCCGTTCCCCCAAGAGTCTATTTCTTGCATGCTTCCTTCCTGAAAGGCCAGAGCAATCAGAACTCTAGCTTGTTAGGAGGTGTTAATTGGAGTTAGTCAGATTTTTCACTTTCTGTCAAGGAGTCTGACAACAGAATTAATTAGAACATGGGGTATTTAAGTCAATTCAAATGGGAATCATTGAGGACAGGATTTTTAAGTTCTCACTAATTTCTCATTGCGAATGTTATGACTTCTCCCTTCACTACAACTAACCATTTGGACATTGGATCAACTGTAGTGCAGAAATGTCTGTGAAAAGGAATATACAGTGCCTTCGGAAGGTATTCAGACCCATTGACTTTTTCCACATTTTCTTAGGTTACAGCCTTATTCTAAAATGGATTTAATTGTTTTCCCCCCTCATCAATCTACACACAATACCCCATAATGACAAAGCAGAAACTGGTTTTAAGAATGGTTTGCTAATTTATAAAAAATAAAAAATAAACTGAAATATCACATTACATAAGTATTCAGACCCTTTACTCAGTACTTTGGCAGCGATTAAACCCTCGAGTCTTCTTGGGTATAACTTGGCACATCTGTATTTGGGGAGTTTCTCCCATTCTTCTCTGCAGATCCTCTCAAGCTCTGTCAGGTTGGATGGGGAGCGTTGCTGAAAGGCTATTTTCAGATCTCTCCGGAGATGTTCGATCGGGTTCAAGTCCGGGCTCTGGCTGGGCCACTCGAGGACATTCAGAGACCTGTCCTGAAGCCACTCCTGCGTTGTCTTGGCTGTGTGCTTAGGGTGGTCCTGTTGGGAGGTGAACCTTCGCCCCAGTCTGAGGTCCTGAGCTCTCTGGAGAAGTTTTTCATCAAGGATCTCTCTGTTCTTTTCTCCGTTCATCTTTTCCTCTATCCTGACTAATCTCCAAGTTCCTGCCACCACCATGCTTCACCGTAGGGATGGTGCCAGGTTTCCTCCAGACGTGACGCTTGGCATTCAGGCCAAATAATTCAATCTTGGTTTCATCAGACCAGAGAATCTTGTTTCTCATGGTCTGAGAGTGTTTAGGTTCCTTTTGGTAAACTCCAATCGGACTGTCACGTGCCTTTTACTGAGGAGTGGCTTCTGTCTGATCACTCTACCATAAAGGCCTGATTGGTGGAGTGCTGCAGTGATGGTTGTCCTTCTGGAAGGTTCTCCTATCTCCACAGAGGAACTCTAGAGCTCTGTCAGTGAGGTATTTCTCTTTTTTAAATCTGCTAACATTTCTAAAAACCTGTTTTCACTTAGTCATTAGGGGGTATTGTGTGTAGATTGCTGAGGATTTCGTTTGTTCAATCCATTTTAGAATAAGTCTGTAAAGTAACAAAACGTGGAAATAGTCAAGGGGCCTGAATACTTTCTGAAGGCACAGTATTATCCATTATTTAGACTGGTTTACACCAGTTTAATGGTGAATTAATATATAGTTTTGCATGATCAGGAAGGTTTCACAGCTAATTTCCTGCAATTCTACCCATTTTGCCATGCCATGCAATATATGATAATATGACAATTGCATAAGAGTGACTGACAAAATCTATAGGGGCCTCCTTGAGGTCAGGACCCCTTGGTACGTGCCGTTCGAGCTCAGTCAGTAATTCAGCCATGAATACTACAAGTTTAGATATCTGGCCACACTGATTTACCAATCTAAAAAATGTTAGCTGACATGGGCTAATTGACTAACTGTCAGTGACTGACATAACAAGAGGAAAACTGATGATGCACAACCAAATTTCGAAATTGCACCTTGTGTATTCTTCTACTATTCTAAGCAATAATCTCTGCCCCATGGCAATATTTGTAGAATTGCAGAAAGCTTTGGTTTACACTGAAACATGTTCCCTACTCCCCCATTGCAAAATGTGTAGAATTGACAGAAATGAAAACTTACATTTTCTCTCTCCATAGTCAAGAGGGGGGCAGGGGTTGGGGGGTAACTGAGTCCAGTTATATGCATAAATGAGCTAGCAAACTTATAGGCCTAACAATATCCTGTACTTACTTCTTAACGGAAGTGCACAGTCTTATTATACAGTTAGCAGTCTGGTTTTTGTTGAACTTTACTGTTGTATGGGGCTGGTGGTGGACTTTCGCGATGCTGACACCCAGACCGTACACCATCCACCACACCTCATGTCATATTGAATGAACTCATACATTGTAATAATAACAGGCTAATATTAATAACAATAATGATCAGTAAATTAGTATCTATAATATGGATATGGTTGTGGTCTTTGTAGATGAATGACTACAGTCGTATTTTGTCTAAATGGAGTTATCTCCAACAGGCTGCATTAAGTCCATCACAAAAACTTGAATGTTGTATTTATTTTTATTTTTGAAAAATAAAATAAAAATAAGGCAAATTTTAACAAATTATACATGTATCTCAGACCAACGCGCTCGTGCGGGGCTCACGACAGCTATATCTCCAAGCGTCTCAAATTAATGCTTCGGAATTATTGGGAAAGGTACGAATTAAACAAAAATATTTGGTTGTCCAAGATGATCAGGGGTGATAATCAAAAAGATTTGTCATCAACATCCGGGGGGATTCCTCATCTACAAATGCTTTCTGGCCTGCACACGCACGTGCGCGTTCGTGATCACCATGAAAATGGTGAGTAGCCTCATGATAATCATACTGTAGCTAACTAAAGTTACACTTAATTGTTTGTGGTTGGGTCAACCATCCCATAATACCAAATCATTTATTATGTTGGATATTTCCATAAAATAGGCCTATAACTTCATTTTAATTAAAGTTAGACTCATCGATAATACGTAGGCTAGGTGCAGAAAGTAAACAGAATAGCGGGTACATTTTGTAGTATTTACAGACATTCGATCTCTTCCTGTCTGTTGTCGCCACATGCTTCAAAATTTCAACTATTGTTCCTGTATCCAAGAAAGCGAAGGTAACTGACCGAAATGACTATAGCCCCGTAGCATTCACTTCTGTCATCATGAACTGCTTTGAGAATCTAGATTGGGGTCATATCACCTCCAATTTACCCGACACCCTAGACCCATTACAATTTGCATACCGATTACACGGACGACGCAATCGCCATTCTGGACAAGAGGAATACCTATGTAAGAATGCTGTTCATTGACTACAGCTCAGCCTTCAATAACATGGTGCCCTCCTAGCTCATCACTAAGCTCAGATTGCTGGGTCTGAACCCCTCCCTGTGCAACTGGGTCCTAGACTTCTTGACTAGGACCCAGGTGGTGAAGGTAGGCAACATAGCGGCCACACGGGTGCATGCTCAGCTCGTGACCACACACATCTCCAACTCAATCAAGTTTACTGATGACACCACAGTGGTAGGCCTGATTACCAACAACGATGAGACAGCCTACAGGGAAGAGGTGAGGGCTCTGGCAGAGCGGTGCCAGGAAAATAACCTCTCCCTCAATGGAAACAAAACGAAGCAGCTGATCTTGGACATCAGGAGATGGCAGAGAGAACACGCCCCCATCCACACCGACGGAGCTGCAGCGGAGCGTCAAAAGCTTAAAGTTCTCTGCGTGCACATCACTGAGGATCTGAAATGGTCCCTTCACACCGACTGGTGAAACCGCGCCTCTTCAATAGGCTGAAGAAATTCAGCTTGCCCCACTACCGTCCAGAAGGCGGAGACGGTACAAGTGTATCAAAGCTGGGACCGAGAGACTGAAAAACAGCTATCTCCAGGCCATCAGACTGTTAAACAGTCACTGCTAGCCAGCCTCCGCCCAGTACCCTGCCCTGAATTTCAGACACTGTCACTACCCTGCACGTTAGAGACTGCTGACCTATGTACATAGTAATTGAACATTTTAATAAATTACTATTGCTATACACATACATATTCTGGACTCATTCAGAAGCTAATTTCCTGCAATTCTATTTTACCATGATTAAATATTGTATTCTTGACATAGCTCATTCTAATACTGTACATTGCATTTATTTATATACAGGATTCTTGACTTAGCTCGCTGTACAGATCACTTAGTAAATATTGTGTAAATTCATCCAGTGTATGGATTGCATTTGGATTACTGTTATTCATTTTTAAATTGGATTAGTTCTGACTTAACTTTTTTGTACTGTTCTACATAATGCTGTTTTGTTAGGAGATAGTGAGTGCAGCGAAATGCTTGTTACTATAACATCTGCTAAACGTTTATTTGATTTGCGCAACGATTAAGAACGTTCAAGAGTGAGGCTCAACTTCTCCGCTGTTTTGGAGCCCTGGCACATGCGCAGATACTATGTGTGACTGTATGAGGGCGAAGACTCACATCTCAGTGGCTGCGATTGGCAATGTAATTTCACGGAGTCGTCCTTAAGTAAATATATATTGTTGATAAGAAACGAGACAATTTGCAAAGTGGGACATTGTTTATGAAAAGCTTGTTTTTATTAGCCATTTCATAACACCTCCATGAAGACAGTTTGTACAAGATACATCACATACTAAAGTGCACAAATACTGTACAACAAAATGACCTTAAATAAAATCACATGAGTAAAAAATTAAATCAACTGGGGACATGCTTTAAAACTTGTCACAATGCATGTGTGTTCGTAATTTGTGCAGCTTGCTTGGGAGCACAAAGCTTCGGCACCTTTAGATAAAAGGGTATTTAAAAAAAAAAAGAAAAAAAAGTGGGCACTCAATTTAAAACAAAAAGAATACGATTTTAGTAGTCTTTAGGGGCTCGTGTAAAAGGCATAGTAGCCCATGCCTTTGGGGTTGTCTTTGTTGTACTCTTCCGTTGTGGTCAAGTTCTCACACTTGATGGTGGGGGAGTTCTCCGTGCTCGACCCACCAGGTGACATACGGCGTCTCTTGCAGACCATGGAGTACACGCCCGAATCGGTAGAGTCCACAGATTTCAGCGAGTGGGACGTCTCTACCCAAGTGGAGGCTGCGGTGCTCTCATCAGGCAGCTTGTCTTTGCTAACAGCCAGTTGGTCGTCTGTGAAGGCTGGGGGGCTGGGCCGAGGGGACCAGGGCAGGCCTGTGGTCATCTTTCTCTGGTAAGTGCTTCTGGTGCCCCAGCCGGCTGCCATTGAGGCGAAGGCCGAGTCGGGGTAGTAGCTGAGGGCGTGGGAGGTCTGGAGGGGCAGGGGCTTGATGCCGTAGGACAGCAGACTGCTGGCTGAGTAGTCCTGGTCGTAGGATAGGTCAAGCTTGTTGGAGCCCGACTGCTGGACTGGGGTGACGAACCAGCGCTGAGCCGAGCTGGCCCCGGCATCCTCAGCCTGGGGGGAGAGGAGACTGTTTGTCTGGGGCACGGCCCGCTCCCCAGTGTAGAAGCGGTTCTGTGGCAGGTTGTTGACAAACTGGTCCTGGAAGAAGGGCTGCATGGCATAGCGGGCACCCGGCACAATCTGGTGAGAGCGAGGGGAGGCTGTCGGGGATGGGGTCAGCCTGTCACCCTCTGGGGCTGTGTACATCCTGTGGAAGAGACAAAAGGTCCAAGGATGAGTTGTTTGCAAAAGAAAAACAAGTTCACACTAGAGACTAAAAGTAGCAGAGCAGAAAAAAAATGGCCACAATACCACATGCAAAAAAGGAAGTCATTGTCACTTACGAGTCATAGTTGTCTCTGAAGCCTTTAGCAAAGGGGTTGTGGTCGATTTTAAGCTGTGTGATCTGGAAAGGAGAGATCGATGTTCAAGCCATGGTCAGAAGTGTTGACAACTTATTTTATAGACAGTCAATATTCAAAGAGTATACCAAACACTAGGAACACCTTCCTAATGTTGAGTTAGCGCCACCCCTTTCCCTCAGAATGTCCTCAATTCCTTGGGGATATGTACTCTATGGTGGTGAAAGCATTCCACAGGGATGCTTCCCACAGTTGTTAAGTTGGTTGGATGTCCTTTGGGTGGCGGACAATTATTGATACACATGGGAAACTTGTGAAAAACCCAGCAACGTTGCAGTTCTTGACAAACCGGTGCGCCTGGCTCCTACTACCATACCCTGTTCAAAGGGACTTATATCTTTTGTGTTGCCCATTCACCCTCTGTATGGCACACATACACAATCCATGTCTCAATTGTGTCTCAAGACTTAAATCATTATTTAACCCATCTCCTTCCCTTCATCTACATTGATTGAATTGGATTTAACAAGTGATATCAACAAGGGATCGTAGCTTTCCCCTGGTCAGTCTATGGCAGGTGTTCTTAATGTTTTGTGTACTCAGTGCAGAAACTTAAGAATTCTTAAGATCTATCTAGATTGATAGTAGTGGGTATCGTACATCTGTGTTCTGGTAGGCAGTGACTGCAATGAACTGGTTCTCTGGGAAAGTGAAGGTCTGTGTCTTGGCATCACTGCCTATGTCCTCCACTCCCTCTTCGGTGACCTCCACGATGTGCAGCCGAGGCTGGTATTTGTGCAGAGACTGCAAGACAATCATCTACAAAAAAAAAAAAGGTGTGAATTCAAAGTTAGTGCTTGGGTTTTTCATGCTTTCAAAACAGTTAATGTGGTCAGTTATTTGTCACGTCACCAATTACTTTGGAGATTTTTGCCAATAGCACTGTCAAAATAAATAAAAAATATGCTTTTGGACTGATTTGTGATCTAGAACACCAAAGGCCACTTTTTAAAACTAGCCAAAGATATTTGAGTCCAAATGAATAAATTGCAGTGTAGGCCTCACCTGTGTGTTGTTATTGTTTGCCCCCTTGTTGTTGGTCAGCTTCAGTTTGCCGAAGGAGATCTCTTGCCTCATCCAATGAGCTCCAGTGTTCGGGGATTCAGGATGAACATACATCTTGTTACCTGTGATTGAATAAATTGTGGGACATAGAACATAAAAATATTAAAGTACAATGCAGCACAAATGCAAAACAAAAATATAAGGAATAACACTGATATTTTCCCATTTCTTAATTTTAACTTCTGTTACATGTGTCGAACTCTATACATTTCCAAAAAGACCAGCAATTTGCCAATTTACTACTATGGGATCACATGATCAGGATTTCAATTTTCAAAAGCAATCAGATGTGAAACTGGAGCTATTAGGCTAATATGTAAATATGGTTAAATTGCACAGGTAAAAAAAACATTTTGGGAGAAAATGGAAGATTGAAGTTGACTATTTTCATGTTATTAAACCTCATTGGTAAGCCATTTTACACCATATGGAGAGAAAAAAAGATGACTAATAATAATTTAATCCGTTTTCCAGGAAAACTGGAAACGGGTCAAGCACATTATAGACCAATGTTACCAGCTAACAATGTTTGAATGGTTGTCCATTCTTTTGAAATGGGTATAATCAACCAAGAAAAAATATTTATAGGTAAAGTGATGGTGTGGTTGGAAACGACCAGCAGCACAGCATAAATACCCAGTTAATTGAGTGTAGATGTTAGGTAAATGTGTATTGACATTAACGAAACGTTCCTAATTGACAGGTTATGCGTCATCGAAATGTAATTTAATTTCCGTTAATTGAAATGCGCTTCTGTAGGCCTATAGAGAACTTCTTTTGAAAATATCCCTCTAAATAGGTAGCCTACATTACAGGCGCATTTCATATTAGTCTCACCTTGCATGTTGTTGTCTGCTTTCCCGCAAGTAACCCACTTTCCTCCTTGAAATCGCCAGTGATTTGGATCGGCCAACACGACCTCAACAAACACGTTATAATGCGCCGTCAAGTTAAGTCCAGTGATGTTGAAACTGAGAAATGGAAACATCCGCCTGAAAGAAAATACAATTTGTCACAATTATTCAATTTCAAGTGTTTACTCAAACGAAAATTATCAGAAGGAGTCGTTGCAGTCAAGAGAATTCGTAAGGTTAGGTCATGGCATGAACTAATCAATATTTGACACTTTTCCTCACTTAGGCTATGCCTGCACGAAAAAAAAAACGTCTTAAACGTTTGTATAGACTACATAATAATTTACAAATACACAATTAAATATGTACAAGTCGGCATGTATGGCTATTCATAAAAATGGTGTGAATAACATGTCAAAATATGCAAATATGACACCGAAATATAAACGACTTTTGGAACATCAGATGGGCGGATATTTAGTAAGGTAACCATCATCAAACATGACATTCCGTCAACTTGTCTCCAACGTCTCTGCTCACCTGCCCTGTTTCGTGATGATCATCTCCGTCTGGAATCGGTGAAACTTGAGCCACAGGGGCCGGTTGCAGAGATAAACTTGAGCCCTCGTTCCCGGTGTGGACCCCGGGAGAGCCATGGAACCGATACCTGAACCCGTTCCCGGATAGGAGGGGTACAGGCAACCTGGACCCTGGCCGAATTGGTAGCTACTGCCAAACTGACTCCGGCTAGGGCACACGGAGGATGAAAAGCCTGCCGGTGGCAGGACCGATCCGTAATGAAGGGAAGAATACCTGGATCCATTTGACCCGCTGTACATTGTCCCAGTTTGTCCTGCGTATGGAAAGAGGGAACACTGATTTGCCACATCGGAGCTCGTCTGTGAGGACGAGATAAAGTATCTGTCAGAGCCAAGTTCATCTATGTGGTACCGCCGGCCAGTGGACTGGTCGTCTTCACCGAGGACCGGTGAGCTTTTTCTTCCGTCTGGGGCAGCTTTAGTCCCGGTGAAGGCATTGCCCTCTCCCTCACCCATCATGGCGTTCCCCACTCCGCTCAAATATTTATTGGGACCGTTACTTGGTTCGGATTCCGTCCGGTCAACTTCTTGATATTCGATCTGCAATGGCCCCGGGCTATTATTTGCACTATCTGACGACGAGAGGTTATAAAAAGTATTGGGTAAGTTGATGGTTGATGCGCTGGGAAGAATATTCTCCAGCTGCATTATTTTTGAAATAGCAAACACTACAAAAATTCAAAGGATCCAAAATTTGGCTACAACCATCAAGACGCTACACCACTGCGCCCTGGTATGAGTCCTCTGTGTGCGGCTCACCACTCCTCTGCTAACTAATGTTGACCTTCTCAGTTGCACCTACGAATTTACGCTCACTATATGATTATGATCTGCTCACGAATTGTTCAAGGGCTCTTATAAGATCGCCTTATTCACACACCCAACTCACGGCAAGCATCAGGGGAGGAGCTTTTGGGGATCCATGGAATAAGCTACAGCCCTTCCCATGCCCATTGGTTCAACTCACTGATTTTAATTCAATTAGACATAGGCTACCATAATTGACATTTGGCTAACCATTTTAAATCCATTGTACATTTGCACTGACTTTGGGTAGCCTATAACGAAGTCACTTTTTAGATATTCTGATAATGATTTAGGCTATTCTACAGGCCTATGACATTGAATTTGCTAAATTGTTAGTTATGCGCAATGTTTGGGAATATTATGGATAAAAGCAATTAGCCTATATGTATCAACTTTTGCTGAACATTGTACAGTTTGATTAAAGTATGCCTGAAGGACTAGAAAATCAGTTTCTTCCCGTAACATAGCGAAGTAATTGGGAGATATCCACACACAGGGTGTTCACCCACTGACCAGAGTGGGTGAAAACGGGCTTTGGTTATAGAATATAGTATGAAGACATGATTATTCATGTTATGAATCGCTCGGTACGGTCTCTCTCTAACATATCGTTAGCGTTCTGGCAAAGGTCCGATTTAATATAATGCATCCGATAATAAGCACCAAGCTCTGTTGACATAGCGGTGCACGTTTCTCGTAACAACTGGAGAAAATTACTTTGGTCGTCAACTTTAAAGTTGTTTTCGCGTGTCGCAAAATTAGCATGACGAGTTGAATTACATGTAAAAGATGTTGGAAATAAAAAACTACGCTCAGTAAGTACTCAGTTGAGATTTCAGAGATGGGCCTAGGCTTGTTTTTGTTTTTAAAGAATTCTTCGAAAAAACAGGAATGTCGAATTAATATGAAAAGCGTATACTAAAATATGAAAATACTACATGTCATGTCTCAAACGCGATATCCATCTACCTCTATACTGCGGATTCGAGAGGAAAGATGAGTTAAATGGGAAAATGAGCCTGTCAAGTAACCAATAGGCTAGATTCTGTGCAAGAATTAAGTCTCTGACGCGATGCAATTTTTCCAGATTTTTGACCACTTTTTTCCCCTCTGGCCTCCATTAATTTAGTCACCCGAATTCTGGCCATCCTACAAGGGTAAACACTCCAATAACGTTTGATCCGATTGTGATGGAGACATGAGGGTTGGACCATTGGTTTTCTTATAGGAATATCTACACAATTAACATATTTTACTCTTGTTAAAATTTTGTAAAAAAACCTTGGATTGAAACTATTTCGGATTATTTTGTTACTTTACGCATTCAACGGGGCTATATTGTATGTACGAATTCGTACCCTTTGCAAGTTACAACAACAAACCTCTTGCAGATTTTTCCCACAAACAATTCCTAGCAGCGTCTAATCAGTCGGCACGTGCGCTAAACGTCACATTTAGGCTCTCCATGCATATCAACTCATTATTTGTTGTTTTCTCTGTTGAGAACTCTTTTGTATGTCAAATGGAAATGCCTGCCATTGAAAAATCTATCTTCGAATACGAGGAAATTGTGCATGTTGGAGTCAAATTATAAGACGTTAAAATGATGTGAAATAATAATACACCTTACTTTATTTACATCATTACGTACGCGACATCAGCCAGTACTCATCTGTCTTCCAGTCCTCATCTGTTCTTTCTGAAGTGACACATTTGTTTGCAGCACCAATTATGTGAAGTGACTGTGAGCCTGTTTACAGGAAACGATGAAAAAAGTGAAAGCGTTACCTGTGAGGTCTGTGGTTTACACAATTAAAATAAATAATCAATTTTTGAGATTAGTTTGTTATTAATCTCACAAAAAGGCTACTCGTGAAACATATATTCATAAATGACCATCAATTGAGAACAATTGAATAACCTATAATTAAAGGGAAAATAGTCTAAACAATCATGGCTCTCAATCAAGCAAATAATATGTAGCCCAGGCAAGGCCTACTTTTGGGAATGGTTTAATTGAATGGGATAGCAAGATGATTAGCCTACATGTAATCAAATAGCCTAAACCTATATTTAAATAAACTGATGTTGATAGATTTTTTGTATTTTATTTTAATTGTAATATAATCATAACTCTTAGATTAAAAAATATATATATTTTAATTTAATGTAACATCTGATCGTGTCCTCATAATCAAACTGTTATGCTATATGAAAGGGATATGCGGATACAAATCCCACAGGGTTGCTCTTCTCCAAGAAAAGGAAAACGGCCAATTATTTTTCCGTCTGAGGTAACCGGTGATGTATAACGAAGAGACAGCTCGGGAAAGAGCCACAGCGTTATCTAAATTCCTTATTCAGAATACGACGAGTACATGTATAGAGGCTTGACAGACGATGCCTGCGTGCCCCAAGAAGAACAACACGACACTGCCACTTCGCGTTGACACCCATAAAGCCCATTGGCCACTATTGCACATTCAAAAGTTGACGCAAACGTAGCTTTTACATTTGTCATTTTTATTTGGCGGTCTGCTAAAGATAACATAAACAATCTTATGTTTGAGTAGACATTATGTTCCATTTCTTTTAGAAATGAATTGTTTTAAATAGGTTAATAGTAGGCTATTCCACAAACATACACAAATAAAAGGGATAGGAATTATATATCTGTTATGAAATGTATCCCCTAACTAAAACTAACATCACCAGAAAAAAGGTTTAGGCATACAAGCTACTCGATAATGCTCACTGCTCACTGTGAAGTATTGTAGAGATGTGAGAATTAACCTAGTGTTGAGCAGCAACCGCCTTGTTTCACGTTGGGACTATCTGGGACAGCGTTCTTTAGTGATTGTGCAGAGCAAACATAAATAACATCAGGCTACTATAATTCCAATGCTGAAATTGGGCAATCCCATTTACCTAATGCTTATGTCTCCTTTCAGACATCTACTGCAATGCACTAGTAGCGCGTGGGTAAAAAACACGGGGGAAGCCAAACCAGGGGGAAAAAAGTAAATTACAACCTATGTGTTGTGGTAATTGCGTTGTTTACTCTTTAATAATTTAGTTCATATGCCACCGTGCCCACTGGGCAAAACCCGGTTGAATCAACGTTGTTTCCAAGTAATTTCAACCCAAAAAATCAACGTGATGACGTTGATTCAACATGGAAAACTAAATGGATTTGCAAAAAGTAATCAACATAAGGGCATTTCATATTTTTTTCTCCCAACTTTTAACCTAAATCCAATGAAATGGTGAAATGTTTTGTTGAATTCACTTTGGTTGACAACTCAATCAAACGGACATCAAAAGATTGAACTGACTTCTGTGCCCAGTGGTTGATATAGAGTAGCACAGTATGAGTCATAATACCCATAAAATGGGAAATGGTTCCAATCATACATTTTTCCCATAGAGGATTCTAGAAACACTTAAAATTAGGCCGGTGTTTCATGTAGGCTTACCCTGGCGTGACGTTTTAATCTCTCTAGGACAAAGTAACTTTTATCAATATATTCACCTGTATTGACCCCCCAAAAATGATAACCACATTTGCAGCAAATTAGCATATCATAAAGAACTAGAAAATGCCATGATCATCTGGACGAGACTGCCGATAGGAATCTCTGGATTAACTATCTAATGTTAGCTAAATGTAGTAATGAATAAATTGGCTACATTTCTTTAAATGGATAATTCTGTGCACTGTCTTGTGCAAGTTTTAAATAGTCACCCATACATGTTAGCAAAGGTGTCAGCTAGAGATGAAGTGCAAAGCTTGCAGGGATTTGTAGTCTTACATGTCTACTTTGATACTAATTAGCATTTTCGATTCTGAGTAAATAGAGACCCATATATTGATAAAAGTCACATTGTCTGAGAAAGATTTACATGGTTATCGAAACGTCATGTCAGGGTAAGAATACACAAAACACAGCCCTTACTTCAAGTGGTTCCCTATGGGAAAAGGAATAGTGGAAAACTATTGGAACCATTTCCCTGTTTGACCGCTAGGGTTTATGGGTATTATGACACCTCCACTGTGGGGCTCTATATAAGCCAGAGACAGCAAGAAGACAACAGTCACACAGTGGCAGAATAAATTCAACACGTTTGTTTCATCACAAAACCAGAGAGCAACGTCTGTCCAGTGAAGTTCACAAAGCATATTGCATGTAACAAACAGTTACATGACCTACCTACAAATTTATGTTTCCCGAAATTTACGGACTGCAAGTCGGAAAGAAAACAGCAAAGGTCCTTTGCTGTTGTTCTGGGATTGAGTTGCACTTTTCGCACCAAAGTACGTTCATCTCTAGGAGACAGAACGCGTCTCCTTCCTGAGTGGTATGACGGCTACATGGTCCCATGGTGTTTATACTTGCGCACTATTGTTTGTACAGATGAACGTGGTACCTTCAGGCATTTGGAAATTGCTCCCAAGAATGAACCAGAGGTCTTGGCTGATTTCTTTTGATTTTCCCATGATTTTCTACATTGCATGTAGGATAGATAATAAACAGAGTAGCAGCAGCGTTTTGTGTGTGTGTGTGTGTGTGTGTGTGTGTGTGTGTGTGTGTGTGTGTGTGTGTGTGTGTGTGTGTGTGTGTGTGTGTGTGTGTGTGTGTGTGTGTGTGTGTGTTGGAGTCAGTGTAGTATGTGTGTGGGTAGAGTCCAGTGAGTGTGCATTGAGCCGGTGCAAGAGTCAGTGCAAATATGAAGAGGGTCAATTCAAATAGTCAGGGTAGCCATTTGATTAACTGTTCAGCGGTCTTATTTTTTTAATTTCACCTTTTATTTAACAAGGTAGGCCAGTTGAGAACAAGTTCTCATTTACAACTGCGACCTGGTCAAGATAAAGCAAAGCAGTGTGACACAAACAACACAGAGTTACACATGGGATAAACAAACGTACAGTCAATAACACAATAGAAAAATCTATATACAGTGTGTGCAAATGTAGTACGATTAGGGAGGTAAGGCAATAAATAGGCCATAGTGGCGAAATAATTACAATTTAGCAATTAAACACTGGAGTGATAGAGGTGCACTGGGGTGCAAAGGAGCAAAAAATAAATAACAGTATGGGGATGAGGTAGTTGGGTGGGCTATTTACAGATGGGCTGTGCAAAGGTGCAATGATCGGTAAGCTGCTCTGACAGCTGATGCTTAAAGTTAGTGAGGGAGATATAAGTCTCCAGCTTCAGGTATTTTTGCAATTCGTTCCAGTCATTGGCAGCAGAGAACTGGAAGTTGGCTTTGGGGATAACCAGTGAAATATACCTGCTGGAGTGCGTGCTATGGGTGGGTGCTGCTATGGTGACCAGTGAGCTGAGATAAGGCGGGGCTTTACCTAGCAAAGACTTATAGATGACCTGGAGCCAGTGGGTTTGGCGACGAATATGAAGCGAAGGCCAGACAAGGAGAGTATACAGGTTGCAGTGGTGGGTAGTATATGTGGCTTTGGTGACAAAACGGATGGCACAGTGTTAGACTACATCCAATTTGCTGAGTAGAGTGTTTTGTAAATGACATCGCCGAAGTCAAGGATCGGTAAGATAGTCAGTTTTACGAGGGTATGTTTGGCGGCATGAGTGAAGGATGCTTTGTTGTGAAATAGGAAACCGATTCTAGATTTAGTTTTGGATTGGAGATGCTTAATGTGAGTCTGGAAGCTGGTCAAGGGCAGTCAAGTCTGGAGTGAACCAAGGGCTAGATCTGTTCTTAGTTCTACATTTTCTGAATGGGGCATGCTTATTTAAGATGTTGAGGAAGGCATTTTTAAAGAATAACTACGCATCCTCTACTGACGAAATGAAGTCAATATCCTTCCAGGATATCCAGGTCAGGTTGATTAGAAAGGTCTGCTCGCTGAAGTGTTTTAGTGAGCGTTTGACAGTGATGAGGGGTGCTCGTTTGACCGCGGACCCATTACGGACGCAGGCAATGAGGCAGTGATCGCTGAGATCCTGGTTGAAGCCAGCAGAGGTGTATTTAGATGGCAGGTTGGTCAGGATGATATCCAAGAGGGTGCCCATGTTTACAGATTTAGGGTTGTAACTGGTAGGTTCCTTGATCATTTGTGTGAGATTGAGGGCATCTAGCTTAGATTGTAGGACAGCCAGGGTGTAAAACATATCCCAGTTTAGGTCACCTAACAGTACAAACTCTGAAGATAAATGTGGGGAAATTAATTCACATTTGGTGTCCAGGGCACAGCTGGGGGCAGAAGGTGGTCTCTAACAGGCGGCAACAGTGAGAGACTTATTTCTGGAAAGGTGGATTTAAAAAAATAGAAGCTCGAACTGTTTGGACACAGATCTGGATAGCATGACAGAACTCTACAGGCTATCTCTGCAGTAGATTGCAACTCCACCCCCTTTGGCAGTTCTATCTTGGCAGAAAAAGTTGTAGTTGGGGATGGACATTTCAGAATTTTTGGTGGCCTTCCTAAGCCAGGATTTAGACACGGCTAGGACATCAGGGTTGGCGGAGTGTGCTAAAGCAGTGAATAAAACAAACTTAGGGAGGACGCTTCTGATGTTAACATGCATGAAACCAAGGCTTTTACGGTTACAGAAGTCAACAAAAGATAGCGCCTGGGGAATAGGAGTGGTGCTGGGGGCTACAGGGCCTGGGTTAACCTCTACATCACCAGAGGAACAGAGGAGGAGTAGGATAAGGGTACGGCTAAAGGCTATAAGAACTGGTCGTCTAGTGCATTGGGGACAGAGAATAAAAGGAGCAGATTTCTGGGGTGGTAGAATAGATTCAGGGCATAATGTACAGACAATGGTATGGTAGGATGTGAGTACAGTGGCGGTAAACCTAGGCGTTGAGTGACGATGATAGAGGTTTCGTCTCTGGAGGCACCAGTTAAGCCAGGTGAGGTCTCCGCATGTGTGTGGGGTGGGACAAAAGAGCTATCTAAGGCATTTTGAGTGGGACTGAGGGCTCTACAGTGAAATAAAACAGTAAGAACTAGCCAAGACAGCAGTAGACAAGGCATATTAACATTAGAGAGAGGCGTAAAGCAAACACAGGTGTTGATCAGGAGAGCTAAGACAACAACGGGTAAATGGCGTTGAATGGGCAGAGAGTGTTAGTTATGTACATACAGGACCTGAGTTCGAGGCTGGGGCCGACAGGTAAACAAAATGAGGTACCGTGTTGTTGAAACAGTCCAGGGGGCATCCGCTGTGTAGCCGAGTGATCGTAGGATCAAAAGAGCAGCAATAGGTGAGTCAGGGTGCCATTTGGTAGTCACTACTACGCTAGACAAGCAGGGGACACAGCGTTCAGAAACGCTAGCGGGCCGGGGCTAGTAGATGGTTCTTCGGCGACACCGTAACAGAATAGCCTGTTGAGACCCCCTCGGACGGTTACGTCGGTAGACCAGTCATGATGGATCGGCGGGGCTGTGTCCGTGTCGGCAGTAAAAGGATCCAGGCCAATTGGCCAAATAGGTATTGTAGCCCAAGAATTGGCTGAAGGATCTCTTCGGATATCCGGGAGATGGGCCTAGCTCGAGGCTAGCTTCAGGCTAACTGGTGCTTGCTTCGGGACAGAGACGTTAGCCAGGAGTAGCCACTCGGATAGCAGCTAGCCAGCTGCGATGATCCGGTGTAAAGGTTCAGAGCTTGCGGTCGGAATCGGGGATGTGGTAGAGAAAAAGCAGTCCGATATGCTCTGGGTTGATATCGCGCTGTGCAGACTGGCAGGAATTGACCGGGCTGAGGCTGGTTGATGTCTGAGTTAACGGTGATGACCGCTAGCAGTGGCTAACTGACTACTAGCTAGTAGCTAGTTAGCTGGCTAGCTTCTGATGGGGGTTCCAGTTCTAAAATAGTGTAAAATAGCAGGTCCGTACCACATTGGGTGAGGCGGGTTTCAGGAGAGTATGTTCAGTCCGTAGATAGAAATTGAGATAAAAAATATTTACGAAATGCATACGAAGAAAACAATATATACATGGGATGGGACAAGACAAATAGACGTCTGACTGCCACGCCATCTTGGAAAAAATGTATACCCCCTTATGGCTTGGGGGTATACGCTGTGCAGGAGCCTTTTTGTCCCAGACTGGCTTGCCATGTAGTAGCAGAGAGAACATTCTATGGCTTGGGTGGTTGGAATCTGCCTGGCATAGAGGTCCGGGATGGCAGCGAGCTCGACCACAGTGATATACTGGGCCATGCGCACTACCCTCTGTAGCACCTTATGGTCGGATGCCAAGCAGTTGCCATACCAAGCTGTGATGCAGACAGTCAAGATGTATTGACTGTCTGGTGCAGCTGTAGAACATTGGTGCAGCTGTAGAACATTCTGAGGATCTGAGGGCTCCCTCATATCTCTACACTGCAGTCTCACTTTGGATGGGTGAAACTAGAAGCCGGTGCTGAATGCATCTTTTGAATGCAAACAGTAGACAGTTAGCTGTAGCCAGAGCTATGTTTTTAGAGAGTTGGGCCAATGCGGTTTCTGCATTATGATGCATTTGCATGACACTAAAACATATTACGGCAGCCATGTTAGCTCCCCATTAACATTACATGGGGGACGATTTTAACGTGTAAATATTGGTTGGGGCAAACAAAAAAATTACAGCAAAGCCACAACACTAAACAAACTGTTAGGGCCTACATAAAGCTGTCCCAATAGCAGAGCTTTCTCAGCACCATGGAGTGATTCCTTACCACAGCTACACCTGGATATCAGCAGAGCCTTGTCTGACAGCGAAACAGTTCATTCAGCCTCATTTACTGCCTTTTTATAAAAATATAGCTGATATGGCTGACTTGCTTAAACTAGTGTGGTTTCTACTGACAATTGAGATGTACATACTATGGAATAAGGGAACGACGAGCGGATAAGAGGCAATCCATAATTTCGATGAAGACATTGAGCGAGCTAGGACGGATGTAGTCAATCTAACTATTTGTTCAGCACTTTTGAAATGTACAGCGGCAGAATTCAGAACATGGGCTGTTCTTACAGTTTTCTCCCTCTACACCAAGTCAGAACCGTAGGATAAATAAAGGGGGCATATAAGCAGACAATGAAAGCGCTTACAATATTTGATGATTACATTTCTCTAATACAGGCTATAGGCTACATGTGCACCACCAAGTCAGAACAGTAGGCTAAGTTATAAAGGGGAAGAGACCAAATTATTATCATTTATGCAGCAGCATACAAGAGATTTTTGGACTCACTTGAATTGGAAGGTGGTGCGGCGGTCCTTCTTGTGTGCAAATTTTGTCATCACTGTCTGGCATTCTCTGGATTTATGGTGCTTTTAAGTCAACTAGGAACTTGTGAATGTTTATCTTTTTAAGCTTGGAAAAGATACCCTTAAACCCAGACTTGGCCCACACACCCACTCCACTGAATAGCAGGCTAGTGATTGCTATCCAACTCTTGCAGTTAGCCACTGATTCCTTCCAAACCACTCATTGTTGCATTTTCGATTGCCAACTTGTTGTGAAATGTTTGTATCCAATGGTTGATAAGCACCGATACGTTTTCTCTATAATTTCTCTTCATATGACAAGGATTGAAAAGGATTTCCCAGTAGATTGTCGACTTGGTTCATGATGATGACTGCTTGCAAGCTAAGATTTTAAAAGTATGATGTTGACATGATCAATCCAATCAAATCTACAGTAGATATAACGTGATTTGACATCATTTTATCTGTGCCCAATGACCTTCTTGGATGGGCACTTCTAATGTAAATCTATGGCAGCACCCAAGGGGCTTGAATTTTTGAGCTCTCCTTGTAGATTTTGCGGTGACGTAGTGTCCCCATGCCTGACAGAACACTGAGTGAATCACGGCGCAACTAGAGAACATTACCAATCCCTACGCTCCGTTTTGTCCAATGGCTGCCCCACCACCACAGAAAGCACTGAGCTAGGCTGAAACACTTGCATTTTGGAGCTGACTTACTCAAGAAAGCAAAAAACAGACCATGTTTGTATGCATCTTTATTAACTCCCACAAAAATGTTTTAAAATTGTTTGCAAACTGATTTTTTTTGTCAGTGAATCCTACTGGGGAACTTCTAAAATGATTACACTGGAGAGGCTAAAGGGTTATGTGAAACAGGGTAACTCAAAATCAGTAATTAGCTTTTAGACTAGGGCGAAATCACGAAGGGCTGTCTTGACTATCAGTCCTGGACGCTTCAGGGGGAAATGGACAGAGCAAATCAGAACATGAGGCAATGATAACCAGCCTGGTATTGTGGAAATCCTAAGTGTTAGAACTACGACAGGCACTGAGACCATTGTGCTTACTTTCTGTTGTAAGGAGCCTGACTCTCTCTCTTTCCCTCTTTCTCTGTTATTTTTTCTCTGTCTCTCCTTTTCTCGCTCTCTCTGAAACACACACACACACACACACACACACACACACACACACACACACACACACACACACACACACACACACACACACACACACACACACACAGCTTGTGAGTATCCAAAAACTCAAAGGAGGCATCTATTTGATGATTTGGACACCAGAGGAGGCTGGTGGATGGAATGGTGTCAAACACAAGGAAAACCATAGCAACTTACAGGAACAATTAGGTTTAAGTGCTTTGCTCAAGAGCACACATGCAGATTTTGTAACCTTGCCTCTGGGATTCGAACCAGCGATCTTTTATTTGCTGGCCCAACACTCTTAAACGCTAGACTACCTGCCGCCCCTATCATAGCAGTGAGTTGAAGTTCAGGGCACTGAGGACAGAAGCGCACAGGACCATGCCGCTGAGGTTACACTGATGGGGTAAAGGGGAACTTTACAGTCGGTAGGCTTGGCTTTAGGCAGTGTCTCGGTATTAAAGACGAGGCTCTCTATTTCTCAGCAAACAGCTGTCAACACCTCGTTAGTCTAACTCCACCGAACTGTGCTTTTTAGCAGTTAGAGTATGATCAGTAAATTATCATAAATCCATAAGTAAAAGTAGTATATCTACTATCTATGTTGGGGGAAATAGGCAAGGAAGTGGAAGTTAGTCTCTGCTCACTGGGAATAAATCAAGCCTGAAAGAGAGGCACACTGTTTTTCAAAACAGTCAAGAAGAATATAATAAAAAATCTGTTTATCTGAATTATTTCACAACCGATCATCATACTTTACAGCTATGTTTCACAGATGACTGCATGCATGTGGCGAGAAAAACTCGATAAAACAAACAATAAAAACGCAAACGCTATCATTTTAACGGGCATAACCGCACGGCTTCAAGTTTTGTTGGTTTTTCCAAAGTGACTCCAAAGCTGCGGACGCCGTTTGAAAGTAGAAAACAGAATAAATGTGATTTATGCAGCACCTACACATAAACTAATTCCAAATGAGGCCGATGTTTAGGTCGAATCGTAAAGGAGCTCCCGTTCTGACCTGTCAGCATGTTCCTTGACCACCCATAAAAGTCCAAGTGTGTCGGAGATGACCTTGGATGGCCTGGGGCCAGGGGCTGCGCGACAGGGGAATGGAAGTCTTACCATATTGTTGTCAGAGTAGATAATCAGCATAGCACATGAAAGGAATACATTCCAGGTTTTATGGGCCAAGGCGGCTGCTGAAGCCTTTGCTCGGGAGTGAATTCATGTACCCCATTGCAAGGATTAATAACACCGGGCTCATTAGTGCATCCCAACTACTGAGACCCCTGGCGGGAGGCATGATGGGAAAATAACCAACTTCATCGCGCGCCATCCTGACCATGCTCTCCTCCGCAAATCATCATCCTCTCTTGAACATTTTTATTGTAAAGAATTTATCTGACAATTCTATCATGGAAGGTCCCTCAGTATATTTCCCACTGTGTAGCAAGAACAAACATGGACTCAAAGGGATGGTGTTTACGCAAGTCAAAGCTTATGTTACCACACTTGCTGTCTTTGAAATAGACAGATTCCACACATTTTATTTGGTTATATATTGCTTTCTTCAATGGCTATAGAATGCAATTTGGTATTGCTTCTGCTTTCTCTTATCTCATTTTGTCCTTAAATTGCTGAAATACCAATGGTAATGAAGGATGTGGTTTATAGGACCTTGATTACAGGTCAGTTCTGCAACATTTTTGTCATGCACATGTTCTCAATTTCCTTAATGACATTCAAAATAAAAATTAAAAAGATAAGCCACACCATTAAATTGTGTAAAAATGTCAAATGTATTCATGCTTGATGTGTATGTCATTCCAGATACTCTACTCTGGCAGAGCAAATTATGTAATAGAAGTTTCGCCCTTCTCCATCGTCTGCCAGCCAGTCACTGAGGTTGCCAAGGGAGTTCTCCACTATGCATGTAGCACATTGTACATCATCCAATGTATAAATTGAAGCTACATAAAAACAACAACACATTAATGCACAAAATCAGAGGAATGTTACTTATTAACGTTCCACAGATAAGCCTCAGTATATCTCAGGAGGCTGTTTCTGTATTTGTACTCTCTGTGTGTGTGTGTGTGTGTATGGATGGAGGGGTGGATTTATTGTCGCATCCTGAATCTGGGGGAAGTGTTTAGCCTAGGCTGAGGCTCAATACTTGGATATAGGGAGGAGGTTTTTAGGGGGCTATGATAATCCACTGTGTTAAGATAACTCTTCAGTCAGGTACCTACGCTGCTTGCAGAGAGATAGGCTTGAAAGGCACACAGACTGTATTTGATCCCAAGGCACTCCAACATGATTTTTGGATTACTGCACTACGGGAAGTGTCACCATCGGGCCTTCTCCTGGGACAGGGACACAATATGGAAGACGGTGCACACCAAGTGTCAGGCTTGGTGTGCACTTTATGTCTGACTTTCCAACCACTCCTACAACTAGGACAAATCTTTCAAAGTACATTAGGATTAGATAAACAGTATTTTCTAAGCTTGAAGTACATACTGTAGTTCTGGACTGGAGTGTCCTATTCTTTTTGAATGGCCTATGTCAAGGCAGCAGTCCCGTTCTTCATCTGCCCCCTCTGGCAAGTTTAGTGTAAAATATTAGTCCTGCTGACAATTGTAACTTTATTTAAGGACTATGGTGCTATTACTGTGATTGCATGTATCTTGTGAGACATGTCAATGTTTACCATTACATGTTGACACACAGAACATATTGAGGCTAGTCTGGGGATACAAATTACCACTGCATGGTTTTGGCACATGTAGCCAACTCGTATCTTCTCTTAGTGAAGCATGGGTAAAACATGTGAGCTTGTGAAATCCAAGATGGATGCCAGTCCTTTGGCCTCCGTCTCACCCTCACCCTCATCCCCATTTGAACATCAACCTTTGTTGACCCACTTCTCCACTTCCATCCCATCCCATACCAGAGGAATCGACATGAGGGGCCAAGCAAAATGACAGGTGCTAAAAGTTTGACACCATTGGCTGGATATGTGTTCTGTGGAACGTGAGGCGTAAGGAGTGGGGAGGAGGGGGGAGGGATAGAAGGATGGTAGAGTTGTATCGACTTGGCATCAAGCCTTGGAAGAGAACACACCCTTGACAGGCACACTCTCTTGGCCGGGGTGGGGGTGGGGTGGGGGGGTACTCTATCCCACAAGCACTATTACAGCCGAACAAGGTGGGCTTTTATCACATTGCTAATCCTGACTCAGAAACTGCATTTCGTACCCTCTTTATTGTGGTTAAATCAGTGAGTCAGAAGTGAGAATGTAGCATCTAGAGAAACACAGAGGAAAGCCCAAACTGACTCACTATGCTAGTGGGAGGATGGCTATGTAGACATGTTTAATGGTTTAAGGGTGACCCTGCGGTGAAACCGTGCCATTGCCCAGGGATCTCTAGTACCTCTCTGGGGGCCTGCACTTACAATGCTGGACTTGGCTTTCCATTGCACTTCTCTTTCTGTCAATCTCAGTAAATGTCTAGCTAATATATTTATATGACTTCACTTACTTGCAGAAATATTCTTGGCTCTCAGTACATTTTCTCAGACATCAATCAAATAATGAACAAATCAATCGCTCATTGAATATTCGGTTCTGAAGGAATGCATCCAGTGACAAATGCAATTAGGGACCACAGAATGGAATTGTATTAAAACATTCCCTGTAATTTGGCAGCTGCGTGTTTTAGATGTATTGGAGCAGGCCACACACACATGCACCGCACACTCATATGCACACACACAGAGAGACCTGTGTGCAGCGGACCCCTTCAATATTGAACACAGGCGCAGGCCCTGCGTCTCTGTATTTACATGTAAATGGCCTACAACAATCTGGGTCCCTCCTGTACTGTAGGATCCCTCCAAAAGGCTGGTGGATGGATGGGTGACGACTAGTCAGATGGAGAGACCACATCAGATGGGCTTGCATGGTTCTGGAGCCAAAGCTGCAAAGGGAGAGCCTGGCAGTCAGGGTAACAGCAGGGACTCCCACATACATTGTGGCGGCCCATAGCGGTACAGTCTAACTGGAGAGCAGCACAGTGTCAAGTACAAAAGCAAAGAACCCTATGTCAGAATGAAGATTTTTTTTAAATAGAAAATGAGCTTACATGCTCCCCAAAGCAACGTCCAACAACGTGGAAAGTCAGAGAGGTATGGATCCACTGGGCACACACTGGTTGAATCAACCATTATTTCAATGAAATGATGTTGAACCAACGTGGAATAGATGTTGAATTGACAGTGGGGAGTGACCGTTTTAATCCTTTTTCAACCCAGCAGGTTAAGAATTGACAGAAATTGGACGGAACGTTTGGTCACAGTACAACCCATTGGCAGCTCCTGTAAATGACTGCCTCCACCACAGCCGTACGAAGAGGTATCAAGACAAACTCCCTCAGGTTGGACTTGAGTGACAAGAAACACCGAACAGCGACTATCACGAGTCTCCAAGTAACACGGGGAAGGGAAAGCAGTCTATCTGTTCCTTTGGATCGTCTGTCGAGTGTTTGTCGCGTTTGTCATGTTTGCCGTGTCCTTCTGTGCTAGCAGGTTAGACATGGTGGAGGTCTAGACACATCGATCAAACATTCTGTCGGTCAGGGACGGGGACGCTTGCTTTCGAAGATCATCTCATTGCTTTGGACCTTGCTAGAACAGAACAGATGGGACCAGTTGGCCCCCAAACCCGGCACTAATGCTCCGGGTTCTGTTTCAAAAATCTGTTGTATAGGCAACGAACGACTGGTTCCCCCCTCCGCAACAAATGCTTGCATGTTATTAGTCACTCATGCACATAGACATCCACATACAATATTAAGTTGCCAGATAATGTGCAACTCACAAATGTATAGAATAAGAAGGTTAAGAGGCCAATTCAAGTGTACAGCCCACTTAGGACTTGCCATGAAAATGTAGTTTTTTAAATTTATTTTTATTTTTTGTTTTTTTAAATACATTTTATCCCATTTTCTCCCCCCTTTTTGTGGTATCCAATCGCTAGTAATTACTATCTTGTCTCATCGCTACAACTCCCGTACGGGCTCGGGAGAGACGAAGGTCGAAAGCCATGCGTCCTCCGAAGCACAACCCAACCAAGCCGCACTGCTTCTTAACACAGCGCGCCTCCAACCCGGAAGCCAGCCGCACCAATGTGTCGGAGGAAACACCATGTACCTGGCCCCCTTGGTTAGCGCGCACTGCGCCCGGCCCGCCACAGGAGTCGCTGGAGCGCGATGAGACAAGGATATCCCTACCGGCCAAACCCTCCCTAACCCGGACGACGCTAGCCCAATTGTGCGTCGCCCCACGGACCTCCCGGTCGCGGCCGGCTGCGACAGAGCCTGGGCGCGAACCCAGAGACTCTGGTGGCGCAGTTAGCACTGCGATGCAGTGCCCTAGACCACTGCGCCACCCGGGAGGCCCCTATGAAAATGTTTTTTAGGTGAAAAAGCAGACAATGGGCTATGTCTTGAATATTCAATGAATTTCCATCGAACAATGAGTATAAAAGATACAAAAAACATGACAACTACTAAGTGAAACTCCCACTTGGACTGGTATACAAGCATCCTCTTTCCTTACCAGCTCAGTAAGAAAAATGACACGCAGGGGATCCCCTATGAAAAGGGAAGCAACACGACTCTTTCCAATCACACAAAAAAAAAGTCTGATAAAGCAGCAGAGGACATCCCAACATAATATATGCAGGTAGGCCTGATTTGAAGAGCGCTTCCCTCCTCCAGCCTAGTGGTTAGCACGTTGGGCCAGTAGCCGAAAGGTTGCTAGATCGAATCCCCGAGCTGACAAGGTAAAAACAAGGCAGTTAACCCGCCGTTCCTAGGCCGTCGTTGTAAATAAGAATTTGTTCTTAACTGACTTGCCTAGTTAAATAAAGGTTCAATAATAAAAATAAACAAAGCTCCACACCAGCAAGAGCAGCGATCACACCTTCAGCGAGTAGGCTGTTGAAAGGGGAGCCCCGGGCTGAGGCGGTGTGTTTGTGTGTTAGACACAGCGAGGTACATTTGCGTGGGAGGTGTTAGAGTTGAGACCCCTTCATATACAGTCAAAAAGAACAATGTATGAAAGCAATACTTGATCATACCATTACCAATGGGCCCTTGATTCAGGCTGTTCAGAGGCGTTGTTGGGATCAGTATTTTGTTGAATTCTGCTATGGTATTTCGGTATTTTCATTGGGCTGTTATGGTGGTATTAGTCTAGTGACCCTTAAAGGGGCCATCTGCAGTTGCTACATCCCATTTTGGACTTATTCATTCATGATATGTACCCATTGATTCTTGAAGAACGTAACTTCAATGCCTCATGAGCTTAGTTCAACTGTTGTACCACAAAATACCGTATAAGCTTGTTTGACTCAAATGTTTGTAAACAAAGTACATGTAAACAAACAGGGTATAGCCTCAAAACATGGTTAAAACTTTAATATTGATATCATGAATGGTCCGTCCTTGCATCCATAGCTTTTTCTATGAATTTGAGACTGGTTACGTATCTCCAGCCCCATCCCAGCATGCTTTGTTATTGTTTCAACTGCTGATTGCTGTATTAATCAACAGCAACACTCAGCTTGGTTGGTTTGGTATGTCCTTATATTTGATATATTAAAAGAGCTGTGGTCTGTATCCTAGTTTGTGCAAATATCAGGCCACGTAGACGTTGTTCAGGACAAGTCTTTTGACTTTTGAGGTTCCTGTTGCTCGCAAGACTTGGGGGGTGTGGTGAGAATTGTGGGTAACCAGGCACGCCTCTGATCCCCATCTAGTCTATGTGTGTGTGTGGGTGGGCTTGAGGTGAAGTGAGTGTGTGGGTGGAAGAGTGAGTGGGTGGATGAGCCGCTCCAAGGTTGCCTACTTTCGCTTTCTCACTCTTTGTCTTTCGCTCTCCTCTCTCCTGACACAATATTGTGTACAATCCTATGTACCAGCCAATCATCCCCTGTTCATAGTGATTTATTCAGTGAGGCTCTCTTTCAACCTGACAAAATAACCTGAGCCGGTTTCCACCCATCACTGTCCGTTCTGATCTTGGCAGGGTCTGCATGGCTTGAGGGTCAGTGCAAGGGTAAGGCATGGCTAGCCGATCACTGCCAGTGCCAGGTACGTTCCGCTCTGTGCTCTTTGTGTTCTGTGGCATGCCTAAAATGGGTCTCTGCCTCCCCACTATGCTCCTGCCTGCCAGTGCCTGTGAGTGTAGCCGTGTTTCCCATAGCAGGAAGAGGAGTCTGTGACCCTGCTCCTGCCTGCAGCCTGCTGGTCCTCCTCCCTGCCGAGACCAGAAGGCCTGCTCTCGAGCTCTGCCAGCTCTGCCACAGTCTGTGGCACTGATGTCATAATGGCAGGAGCCTGTAGGCGGCTGCTATTGGTGAGTTCTATTAACACCGGATTCCCAAGTTCCATCAGCTGGCTGTGTAATATTTTTGGGGGTTTGTTTTTGTGGTGGGCCAAAGAATTTTAGGTTGAAAACAAGATGTTCTTCAACATCCTGTTAATTAATGCACATGTACACTTGGTAATGTGCAGATGTTGTTGTGAAATCTTTATGGTCTTTGGAAGGATTTTGACCACAACCAGGTATTGAGTTTTAGATGGCCGTTTTGATACGGGTGCCCTCCCCACGTCTATGTTTATGGTTCAATCCTGTCTCCTGTAAAGAGCAGCAGCAGGGGCGAACCATCACATTTGGTGCCCAGCGTGGGGGCGGTTGGTAAGCTGTCATGCTCCAACTATCCCATGGAGCTTTTCTTCTGTCTTTTCAGTAAAATTTTGACTAACCTCATTTGCATCTGCTAATTAGATCCTGTTAGCATAATTCATACACATGACACCCTTTTGAAGCTAATGAATAGATACATCTCCAGACAACTCGCAAAGAGTATAATGAGGTTCAAGTTACTCGTAAATACATGTTTCTGAAGGGCGCAATCTACAAGAGAAAATGAGATGCATCACATTTTGTAGCCTCCCTGAAAACCAACAGGGAGAGTCTGAAACTTGCTAACCAGAAAACATTAGCAACGTGTAGTGGACATGAGTCGGTCATGATCATGTGACGAGGTAGCCCCGCCTGCGAACTTCACAACCAACGTGTAGCGGACATGAGTCGGTCATGATCATGTGACGAGGTAGCCCCGCCTGCGAACTTCACAACCAACGTGTAGCGGACATGAGTCAGTCATGATCATGTGACGAGGTAGCCCCGCCTGCGAACTTCACAACCAACGTGTAGCGGACATGAGTCGGTCATAGTCACATGAGGAGGTATCCCCACCTGCGAACTTCAAAACCAGTGTCTACCCTTGGCTCAAAATGGCATTTCTTCTTAGTCTAATGGTCTACTACGTCGGTTGCTTCCATGGGAAACCTGTATCCCACATGTTTCAAATGCACCAAACTTTAACCGGAGTGGCTGCGATTCTGGATTTTCTGGAAAAGATCAATCTTTTTTTACCTAGCTGCTGCCCACTCCCCTGCCTACATACCTTCTGCTCAGTTCTCCGCTGCTGCTTTGATCGGCGATGAAAGCCTTTGTATTGTGTAGCCTACACACTTCATGTCGTACACAAAGGACACGGTCAACATGTTCCAACTATTACATTCCATGCCTCAGTAGGCTATTAAGCATCAGCGTGATTCCATGTTATTTTGTTCAAGAGGGGAGTTAGGCTACATGCAGCTATTTACATGTTGTACACAAAAGACATGATCATCATGTTCGTACAAACTCGCAGAAAGTGTGGGGAGTTACATGCAGCTATCTAGGCACCATATCGAACACAAGCAAGACACAGACACGCAGTCTAATTAGCGATTTAATGTTCTTTTTCATCATCACTGCAAACATTGGCTAAGCAGGAGACAGGCAGTCAAAGTAGTCGTGTTCTTTTTCAGCAACTCTGCGTAGTGGCTACGATATGGCAGCAACTACAAAGATTAGCCTACATCATTATACAAAACGCAGATTGTTTTTGCTCCAATGCAATGTGTAGGGACTGCGTCCTGCTTGTGCAACTGCAATGTCAGTTACAACAGACAGAGAAGGTTGTAGCCTTCATAATGGGCTTGAATGTTCGTTAAAATCACCACTGAGTTTTTATTTCAGCTGTGATGTATCCATAAAATAGAGTGACGTTACAGACGACCACAGATGGTATGACTGGTTCATAAAGACTCAATCAAGAATCTGAGAAACACTAACATTCACTTCAAGTCAAAATAGGCTATAAGCAAATATGTTCTCTCAACAACACATGAATATTGATATACTGTATGTATGTATGTACAGTGGGGAGAACAAGTATTTGATACACTGCCGATTTTGCAGGTTTTCCTACTTACAAAGCATGTAGAGGTCTGTAATTTTTATCATAGGTACACTTCAACTGTGAGAGACGGAATCTAAAACAAAAATCCAGAAAATCACATTGTATGATTTTTAAGTAATTAATTTGCATTTTATTGCATGACATAAGTATTTGATACATCAGAAAAGCAGAACTTAATATTTGGTACAGAAACCTTTGTTTGCAATTACAGAGATCATACGTTTCCTGTAGTTCTTGACTAGGTTTGCACACACTGCAGCAGGGATTTTGGCCCACTCCTCCCTACAGATCTTCTCCAGATCCTTCAGGTTTCGGGGCTGTCGCTGGGCAATACGGACTTTCAGCTCCCTCCAAAGATTTTCTATTGGGTTCAGGTCTGGAGACTGGCTAGGCCACTCCAGGACCTTGAGATGCTTCTTACGGAGCCACTCCTTGGTTGCCATGGCTGTGTGCTTCGTGTCATTGTCATGCTGGAAGACCCAGCCACGACCCATCTTCAATGCTCTTACTGAGGGAAGGAGGTTGTTGGCCAAGATCTCGCGATACATGGCCCCATCCATCCTCCCCTCAATACGGTGCAGTCGTCCTGTCCCCTTTGCAGAAAAGCATCCCCAAAGAATGATGTTTCCACCTCCATGCTTCACGGTTGGGATGGTGTTCTTGGGGTTGTACTCATCCTTCTTCTTCTTCCAAACACGGCGAGTGGAGTTTAGACCAAAAAGCTCTATTTTTGTCTCATCAGACCACATGACCTTCTCCCATTCCTCCTCTGGATCATCCAGATGGTCATTGGCAAACTTCAGACGGGCCTGGACATGCGCTGGCTTGAGCAGGGGGACCTTGTGTACACTGCAGTATTTTAATCCATGACGGCGTAGTGTGTTACTAATGGTTTTCTTTGAGACTGTGGTCCCAGCTCTCTTCAGGTCATTGACCAGGTCCTGCCGGGTAGTTCTGGGCTGATCCCTCACCTTCCTCATGATCATTGATGCCCCACGAGGTGAGATCTTGCATGGAGCCCCAGACCGAGGGTGATTGACCGTCATCTTCAACTTCTTCCATTTTCTAATAATTGCGCCAACAGTTGTTGCCTTCTCCCCAAGCTGCTTGCCTATTGTCCTGTAGCCCATCCCAGCCTTGTGCAGGTCTACAATTTTATCCCTGATGTCCTTACACAGCTCTCTGGTCTTGGCCATTGTGGAGAGGTTGGAGTCTGTTTGATTGAGTGTGTGGACAGGTGTCTTTTATACAGGTAACGAGTTCAAACAGGTGCAGTTAATACAGGTAATGAGTGGAGAACAGGAGGGCTTCTTAAAGAAAAACTAACAGGTCTGTGAGAGCCGGAATTCTTACTGGTTGGTAGGTGATCAAATACTTATGTCATGCAATAAAATGCAAATTAATTATTTAAAAATCATACAATGTGATTTTCTGGATTTTTGTTTTAGATTCCGTCTCTCACAGTTGAAGTGTACCTATGATAAAAATTACAGACCTCTACATGCTTTGTAAGTAGGAAAATCTGCAAAATCGGCAGTGTATCAAATACTTGTTCTCCCCACTGTATGTATGTGTGTATATGTACAGTACCAGTCAAAAGTTTGGACACACCTACTCATTAAAGGGTTTCTTTATTTTTACTATTTTCTCTCAACCAGCTTCATGAGGTAGTCACCTGGAATGCGGTAGTCCAACAGTCTTCAAGGAGTTCCCACATATGCTGAGCACTTGTTGGCTGCTTTTCCTTCACTCTGCGGTCCAACTCATCCCAAACCATCTCAATTGGGTTGAGGTCGGGTGATTGTGCAGGCCAGGTCATCTGATGCAGCACTCCATCACTCTCCTTGGTCAAATGGCCCTTACACAGCCTGGAGGTGTGTTTTGGGTCACTGTCCTGTTGAAAACCAAAAATATTGTGCCACTAAGCGCAAACCAGATGGGATGGCATATCGCTGCAGAGTGCTGTGGTAGCCATGCTGGTTAAGTGTGCCTTGAATTCTAAATAAAACACAGACCGTGTCCCCAGCAAAGCGCCCCCACACCTCGTCCTCCATGCTTCACGGTGGGAACCACACATGCGGAGATCCTCCGTTCACCTACTCTGCGTCTCACAAAGACACGGCGGTTGGAACAAAAAATCTCAAATTTGGACTAATCAGACCAAAGAACAGATTTCCACCGGTCTAATGTCCATTGCTCGTGTTTCTTGGCCCAAGCAAGTTTATTCTTATTGGTGTCCTTTAGTAGTGTTTTTTTTGCAGCAATTCGACCATGAAGGTCTGATTTACACTGTCTCCTCTGAACAGTTGATGTTGAGATTAGAGGTCAACCAATTATGATTTTTCAATGCCGATACCGATACCGATTATTGGAGGTCAAAAAAGCCGATACCGATTAATCGGACGATTTTTTTTTTTTTTTATTACAAAAAAATCATGTTGACAATTTTTTATATATATATATATAAAAGAAATTGTCAACATGATTCTTTTATATATATATATCATACACACACACACATTTTTGTAATAATGACAATTGCAACAATACTGAATGAACAACAATGAACACTTTTATTTTAACTTAATATAATACATAAATACACACACGCACACAGCTCTGAAGTGACAATGATACTGAAGAGTCTGCTTAGGAGACAAATACTCTCAACTGTTTGAATAAAAATAGAGTTTAAGTTACCTGTGATGAATGTTGAAAACAAAAACTTTAATTTCTATATGCAGGAAATCCTATTTTAATAATGGGCATGGTAAGAATTGACAACCAAAGTGCGAGTCATAATTCCCATGACACCTAGCAAAATCTGAAAAGCGGTTCCTTCATTTATTCCATAGGATATTTTTAGATTCACTTAAAATAAGGTCTGTGTTTCGTGTAGGCTTACATCACCGTGCCAATTTTATAACTGTGTAGATATCCATAGGACAAGGTAACTCTGATCAATATTGGCTAAATATAAGCGAAGATAAAAACATTTGTAGAGTGGATTTATGAAAATATGTTGACAAACGTTACCTTATCCTAGTGAGATTTACACGGGTATCAAAACGTCGAGGCGGTTTAAGCCTGCACGAAACACAGACCTTATTTGAAGTAGATCAAGACATTCTCTATGGAAGACATGAACGGTAAAATAACGAAGGAACCCCTTTCAAATTCAGCCGCAAGTTATTACAGGAATTATAACGCGTCGACTATTTCTCTCTAAACCATATACCTTTGACTAATCCGGAAATTATCACCTCGAAAACAAAACGTTTATTCCGTTCCGTATTTTATCTAACGGGTGGCATCCATGAGTCTAAATATTCCTGTTACATTGCACAACCTTCAATGTTGTCATAATTACATAAAGTTCTGGCAAATTAGTTCGCAAAGAGCCAGGCGGCCCAAACTGTTGCATATACCCTGACTCTGCGTGCAATGAACGCAAGAGAAATGACACAATTTCACCTGGTTAATATTGCCTGCTAACCTGGATTTCTTTTAGCTAAATATGCAGGTTTAAAAATATATACTTGTGTATTGATTTTAAGAAAGGCATTGATGTTTATGGTTAAGTACACATTGGAGCAATGACAGTCATTGATTGATTGTTTTTTATAAGATAAGTTTAATGCTAGCTAGCAACTTACCTTAGCTTACTGCATTCGCTAACAGGCAGGCTCCTCGTGGAGTGCAATGTAATCAATGCAAGATTGGATCCCCCGAGCTGACAAGGTTAAAAATCTGTCGTTCTGCCCCTAAACGAGGCAGAACGTTCCTAGGCCGTCATTGAAAATAAGAATGTGTTCTTAACTGACTTGCCTAGTTCAATAATTATTATTATTATTATTATTTTTTTTATAAAAATAATCGGCAAATCGGCGCCGATTTCCGATTGTTATGAAAACTTGAAATCGGCCCCGATTAATCGGCCATTCCGATTAATCGGTCGACCTCTAGTTGAGATCTGTCTGTTACTTGAACTCTGTGAAGCATTTATTTGGGCTGCAATCTGAGGCTGGTAACTAATGAATTTGTCCTCTGCAGCAGAGGTAACTCTGGGTCTTCCTTTCCTGTGGCGGTCCTCATGAGAGCCAGTTTCATCACAGCGCTTGATGGTTTTTGCGACTGCACTTGAATGTTTTTTGTTTTCCGCATTGACTGACCTTCATGTCTTAAAGTAATGACGGACTGTCGTTTCTCTTTGCTTATTTGAGCTGTCCTTGCCATAATATGGACTTGGTATTTTACCAAATAGGGCTACCTTGTCACAACACAACTGATTGGCTCAAACGCATTAAGAAGGAAAGAAATTCCACAAATTAACTTTTAACAAGGCACACCTGTTAATTGAAATGCATTCCAGGTGACAACCTCATGAAGCTGGTTGCGAGGATGCTAAGTGTGTGCAAAGCTGTCATCAAGACAAAGGGTGGCTATTTGAAGAATCTCAAATATAAAATAAAATAATTTGTTTAACACTTTTTTGGTTACTACATGAGTCTATATGTGTTATTTCATAGTTTGGATGTCTTCACTATTATTCTACAATGTAGAAAATATTACAAATAAAGAAAAACCCTTGAATGAGTAGGTGTGTCCAAACTTTTTGTCACGCCCTGATCTGTTCCACCTGTCCTTGTGCTTGTCTCCACCCCCCTCCAGGTGTCGCCCATCTTCCCCATTATCCCCTGGGTACTTACACCTGTGATCTCTGTTTGTCTGTTGCCATTTTGTCTTGTTTGTCAAGTCAACCAGCGGTTTGTCTCTGCTCCAGCTTTTTCCTAGTTCGCTCTTTTTCTTGCCCTCCTGGTTTTGACCCTTGCCTGTTCTGACTCTGAGCCTGCCTGACTGACACCTCTGCCTGAGCCTGCCTGCCGTCCTGTACCTTCCTCCTACTCTGGATTACCAACCTCTGCCTGTATGAATATTGTATGAATATGTATGAAAAAGCACACGACTACTTTGACTGCCTGTCTCCTGCTTAGCCAATGTTTGCAGTAATGATGAAAAAGAACATTACATTGCTAATTTGACTGCGTGTCTGTGACTTGCTTGTGTTTGATATGCTGCCTAGATAGCTGCATGTAACTCCCCACTTGAGTTTTGCATTGGGGCAAAAGACTATCTGCGAGTTTGTACGAACATAAAGGAAAACCCAGGAATGAGTATGTGTTTCCACATGACTGATACTGTGTGTGTATATATATATATATGCATGTGTATGATTCATGATATATTTCAGCGATACGGCCCGAGGGGGTGTGGTGTATGGCTAATATACCATGGCTAAGGGCTGTTCTAAGGCACAAAGTGAACGTGACACCAGTAGGGAGCCAGCCGTGCGCGTGCATACTTGTGTGTATGCACATTTACAGTATGTAGTATGTGTGTGTTCCCGTCTGGTCTCTCCAACCAGTTGATCTTTCACATTTCGCATGGGCAGGAGGGACAAGAGGCTGCCAGGGTGCAGCCGGAGCCTGGGTACAGTACGCTAGCAGTGCCCGGCATTCATTAGCACCTCCCAAGCTGTCTGCACTTTCACCAAACGCTCTCTAACATGCACTCACTGGCTTCCCGCTCCCTCCCGTCACCCTGCTCAAAGGCCTTCACCACGCGTTGGCTTCACTTAGCCGCAGCTGAGGCCTCCATCTTGGCTTGGTCCAAGTCAACTTTGGTGGAGTTCACCCGCCGACACTCAGAAGGCGTTAGTACTTCATTGAAGTCCTCAGTAGTAGTAGTCATGCGCTGATCAACTTTCGCTCGCTAAGATCTATCAGTGCACACTTGATAGTGATGCTGAAATGGCTTGCCTCATAATCCCCTTACTTCGTTGTTGACTTGGTTGACTCTACAGTGCTCACGTTCAATCATTTCAATCAGCGTCTATGGAATCCACCATCATACCCTCCCGCCCGTCCCCTACTACCGTCCGTCTAATCTCCCAGCAGAGCAGGCCTATAATCTCTCCTTCAGGTATCCATATCATGGCACCGCTCACTGTCACCCTTGACTGGTCAGAGCGGACTGTGAGCTGATCAACACTAGCAGGTACTTATGAACTGCACCGTGGAAGCTCCGCCAAGACAGAGGCCAATCTGTGAAGAAAGGTGATTCACCCTCAGAGTGAGAAATAGCCCCACCCCGCCCCCTACGGTAGTTTATGTCCAGCACTCAGGCGACCGGGTCACTTGTTTTTTTTTACACTTTACAGCATCATGCGACTTAATGACGCGAGGGAGAGAACGAGGGAGAGCGGGGTAGAGGGATGGGGAGGAGAGGGAGATGTGAGCAGTGACCTGAGGTCTGAATCTGTGAACCCTGATGCCGCAGGAGGCGAGATGGGCCCACTCCGGGCTGATGAGTGAGGTGTCTCTCTTTCTTTCATCCCCCCTCCCTCACCCCCCCCTTGTCTCTCTCTCTGTCTCTCTGTCGCTGCCTCTCTCCTTCTCCCTTTCCTCACAGGATCAACAGGCAGGGAATACCTCAGAGAGCTGAGACCAGGGTGCAAAGAACACAGCGGGAGGGTTGTTTACCATGGTTCTGCCAGCCGGCTCCCTTAATAGCAGGATTATGCCTATGCCACACAGTATCACACAGTATCAGTGTAGGGTAGACCTGTTTTTCACAGTGGCTTTTTTGGGGGGCTGACACACTGTCCTCTCACTGTTACCAGAGTAGTATATGTTATTACTGTAGCGGACTGGGATGCCTAATGCTGTGAGATTGAAATTGTGGCATTTAGCATTTTCGCTAACACTGTTTGGTTGGTTTGAGGGGTCTGTTTGGGTTCTTGTTTGAAGGGTAGGTTTACATTCTGATTTGAAGGGTAAATTTCAGTTACCAGTGCTTATAAACTAAGTACTGTGAAGTATATGAGACAAAGAAGTAGAAAAACAGATATCCAGTCGTATGTCTTGGAGCTATCTGAGCAATGTCTGCTAAACCAGTCTCATCTCTGCAGCAGCTGATAGCCTCCACAGTAGATCTGCTAGCCTGCAGGCTAACGTAAATGCTAATGGCTTTGAAGGCTAATCCGGACTGAAGGCTTGTGCCACGATCGCATGGTGCTCATCTAAGCCGAAGCATGTTCTGACTGTCCATCCCTGAGCACTTGCATCCCCTTCAAATCCACTCAAACAGATAGGGCACACTGACAGCCACTTGGTTGGAATTTAGTTTCAGGCCAATTAGCTCAACAGCAGACAAACCTCAAAAAGCAGCGAGCTGCTCCGTCACATTCTGCCGAATAAGGGGGTAATGGTATTTGATAGGGAATGTATTTCGATGCTAACCCACGTCGTGTTCAATATAATCATGATAGATAGGGAAGGAGGGCCTGGAGTCTTGGGGCCAATTAACGCCTCTGAATGCGTCTTGCTAGCTCATCATGCAGAGCCTCTGTCTGTGTTAGCATATGTAATGATCTGGAATTAAAACACTCCTTACTATCGTAAAGGAAAATGATATTATCCTGTTTTATAATTTTTTTGGAGTATGTTTGATCATATGTGTGATAGACATGTTTCAGTGTATAACCATTTACACCAGGAATCATAAATGAAATTCAGCCCCGGGCTGATTTTTTTCTTGAGCGGATGGACGGAGTGCCGGAACAAAATTACAAATCATTTGTAGACCGCAAATTGACCGCCAGAAGCCCAAACAGATATAATATTTGACTAAAACATAATAATTTCAAACCTTGCTTACATTTGTGTAAGATCACGTGTCTCTCTACTATGTGTGTGAATACTTGGGAACAGATTTCCCAAATGAAAAATGCCTCGTGCTGATGTTTTTAAAACCATTTTTTTTATGTCCATCAATGTAAATTTGGGTGGCCAAATAAAACCACCCGCAGGCCTGTTGGGGAACCCTGCTTTACACTCTAAATGAAGAATAAATGAGCATTTTCTATGAATAGGAATCCCGTCCGTAAAATAAATGTATACATAGAGGTTTAACTGCCGTCGGGTACTGATACATAAAATACACCATTCAAAGCTATTATTATACTCATTAACACATTCCTTCAGTTAAAATGCACCCACAAATGAAGACAAACACCTAGATATTTATAACTGACAGTGTCTTGTTGCTGATGATGGTATGTGTAGGTATTACATTTGGTGTAGTGCTTAGTAAATATCATTTTAAATATGAAGGAGAGCCACTTAACGAGGGCATACAGTCTTTGAATGAACTTATTATAAAAACGGTGGATTATTTAGCATTTTCTGTCTGCATTGTCTCTCAGTCCACAATTTCCCGGTACCCAGATCAATAGATCTTTAATAGATTGGCACGGGTGGACTTAAAAACGGCCAATATTTTCACATTATAAGTGGTTTTGCTTGTAGCCCCGTTTTTGAGATTGGTTTCAAATCCAAGTTGTATTCCAAATGTTCAGATAGCGAGACAACGGTGTTGATCAGTGCTGTTGCTTTTGGAACAGCATTGTAGCGAACATCCTCTGAGGCAGAACTGCAAAGAGGCCACCGCTGACTCCAACTAATTTTAGGAGCTGCCACGCGTATGGGACAGCCTGCTGGGTCCAACATGGGCCTTCACCATGCCACAAAATAAACTAATGGTGGGCGAAAAAGAGAAAATTGATAAAGCCAGCACCCACGCCAGTTTTGTTTTCCAAGTGAACAATACCAGCATTGCTCAGCAGGGGCTCTGGCATGCCTGAAGGTGGTTCATTGTTTGTGAAAAAATCAACAACTTAGAAAATAGATTTGGACTTTTTTGGCTTCGGGTTTCAATGCGGGGTACACTTTGATAAGACTTTTAGCAGTTCACAATAGTTCAAAGAGCAAAATAACATAAGTTTGTTCAGTAAAAACTTTTTTTAAATAGTCTGAGATATCCAATTTAGATTTTGATATTCAACTACTAGAAATGGAAAGTAAGTAAGAGACACCGTGGGCAGTCGGAGAGAGTTAGAAGAGAGCAAGTTGAGGACAATACTGGGGCCCCTGCTGGAGGGAAGAGAAAGCCCGGATCCACCCTATTTATTGAGGTTCTGAAGAAGCCAGTCCTCCATTCCACTTGACCCTGGATGGATGTAAAGTAAATCATCACTGGCCCCGACGCTGTGCCCTCCAGCTACAACACGTCAATCCCCTTTCTCCTTCGGCTCACCATGAGCTGTTTGGGCAGATGCTAAATGCAAAGGGCACATACCCCGAGTCCCGACCCACCTCCTCAACCCTCCTCCTCTCCAACTCCCCCCCTTCACATTCAGTGTGTTGGCCTTTGTCTGTCTTAATTGAGCTCCCAACTCCATTTAATGGGCTGTTTAATACTTATTGAAACAGAGCTAGTGCTGCGGGTTAAATACATCTTAATGCGCCACAGCTAATCCCTTCATTAAAAGAGTTGTAAGGCTGGTTGAGCGCCGCAAGATTGCGTCCATTAATTAGGGGGTCTCTCTCTGCGCCCGTCAGGCCGCATGGAGGGGCGTAGAGGGGCATAGCGGCGGGCTGTGAATGGTGGGAGAGGAGGAAAGTAGAAAGAGGGATGCAAGCTCAAATACAGCAGGGGAGAACAAGGAGTTGGGAGTTTCTTTAGGTATCAAAGCTTGTCATTGAATGCTTTTGCTCTGTATATATTTCTTCAGCACCATTTTATGAGAATAATGTTGAAGGTGGATAATTCGGTGGAGTTCAAGGTGGAGAATTACTGACATCAAAATGAATTCAATGTGGAGGGAGATAGGAAGCGCCTCTCCTTTTTATTACAGGTTGTTGATTTTTGGGGAAAATACAGTATATTCCTATTTTACAAATCACAAAAATATGTGTAAACTATACAGCATTACATTTAAAATGAGTTAAAAACATTATGGAATACAGTATATTACAATTTTACAAATCACAACAATTTATGTAATTTATAAAGCATTCTATTTGAAAATAATGAATAACATTATGGAATCTTTATCCAAAAGAGTGTCTAAATGAATGTAAATTAATTGTAATAAATGTTGTAGTCATTGTTATAACATTATCGTAAGAGATGTGCGGGTATTTAACAGGTGTACATTTCACTATTTGAAAAGATAACAAAACTGCAACGTTAGTTTGTAGTATCACTTGTCTTTACGGTATGAGGTAGGTGCAGTGTTGGCACTGAGCTGACAGTCCCCATGCTAATGTTCCTGACTCTGTACAGGGTGGTGAGCTGCTCCGTGGCACGACAGGCAGGCCCAGCGTTGTCTTGTCTGGGCTCAGAGCCATGCTGCATTGGCCGGGGCGCATGGTCACAACCCTCCTGTACCCTCCTTCTCCACCCCCTCCCCTCCCATACCCCCCTTCCCTTTCACTTCACTATGGTGTTCTGAACACGAAACAGGCCCCTCGTATTCACTCTTCTGTTCTCACATTTGAAGACAACTTTTGATGTGGAGCTTCCCTTGACGAAAAGACAGCTTCTGATGTCCTGACCTCACGCTTTGCGAACAAAATCTAGCTTGTGGTAGGTTTGACACACTTTACATTTCAGTTCTAGTGCATTATAGTTTGAAATGATCAAATCCAGTTGTGTGTTTATAGAATTACCCCATCTTCTCATCCTATGATGTGCAGTCAGTCTGCTGACCCAGGCTGTCGGTCTCTTGCTTAATGATGCCGGAGAACATCGAGGCCCTTGAGGACAAGTCTTCTTTTCTGGAGTCGGACAAGCAGATTGTGATCATCTTGAACACTCATCCCCCCCCCCTCCCCGCTGTTGCACCGCGCTTTAATTTCCTGACACTTTCAGAGCTTTTCTCGCTGTATATTTTATCACTTTCTCTTAAGACTTGTGCTCAGCTACGCCTCGGCTCCTCTTAATAAACACAGCCAAAAGACAAGATGACTGACTCGCTCTTAATCATTTTTTTCTTCTTCTTCGCTCTTCCTCATTTGAACCTAGCAGGCGTATATTGGAAGGGGCACACTTAACGGAAGAATTTCTCACTGTGTTAGTCAAATGTATCTCTTCACGCCTGTAAATATCGTGCTTGGTTCATTTTGGAGACCCGTTCCTCTGAGGCAAGGCCACATGTCTTGTTGAGAGCTTGGGTCTGACAAAATGGTGGTGTTTCTTTTGAACTGTCAGCGTATGGATAGGATTGTGGCACACGCACAGACATTGTATATCAGTATACAGTACATTTTTATCCATTTTTGCTGGAATAATGAACTGCACACAGTATATATATTTTTTTTAAATATGCAGCGTACTCATTTGACAGAATTGCGAATTTGTTGTGATCTGTTTTTAGTCAAACATTATTTATTTTTTTACATCTAACAAGCATTTTGCTAGTGATCAATCATACAGCAATGATCGTTATCCCGTAATTACGAATTTATGAATATCATTGCCCGTTTTAATTTATTAATCGGACAATATGTTGGCACGTTCATGGGATGTCGATATCATCAGAGATTAATTATTTGTCACCTCACTATGTGTTTGTTAATGTTATGAAATGGAAGTGCAGTTGAAGTGTGACAGCAAATCGAGAGATCTCCTTTATGATTGTTACAAAAAAAAACCTGGTCGAGATATAGGCGCGTAATCACAACAAGGTACTGCCACTGTCTGAAGACACACATTTCTAGTGCCAACAAGTTCATGAGTGGAATCCTGTGGACGGCAGCACATGTACAGTGTAGTTATCCTAAAATTTGAACAAGGATAAAATAAGAAGAATATCTCAGATAAGGTTCCCTGAGACGCTTCAGTTTGTGTGTCTACAAATTAAACAAATTTAATGAAATAGCACCCTTATGAACACACTCGTAACATACGTTATCAGAAATAATCCTCACGTTTTGTCCCCCTGGAGTTTTCTGCCAAAATATAGTTTGTTTAAAAATGTATCAATTTGCTTCTTAGACACCAGATTCAATTCACTCCTCACATTTCAAGGTATGTCGTGGCCCTGTGTGTACAGCAAGCCTCTTTTGTCAGAACACACAAGTCCTGACAGGCATCTATTGATCAATCCTCCGATCAATATGGCTCCTGTCGATGAGGTGCTGAGATTTCTTGGGGACAAGTCACGACGTGCACCGTACAGCAACCCCAACCAGCTCCATCTACTGCCTTCTATGGTAGTACTCAGCCCTGTCTAATTGCCTAAAGCCACCCCCCCCTAACGCTCTCCTCCCTCACCCCTATCCATGCCTCCTCCTCCACCCTTCCACCCCTGCACCTTCCTGATAGCCCCAGGCCAGAGCAGTCCTCGTGGCGGTCGGTCGGTTGTAAAGGGCTCAGGAGAGTGGCCTCGGCTGGGGCTTGGGCCCCCTCACTCACACTCAGCTCAATGTGTTAATAGATCCAATGCCATCTTATTTTCTCACTTCGGTAAGACGGCGAGGGGCGACCAGGCGGGAGCGGCAGTCTGCCGCGCTGGAAGGCCTGGGAGGAAGAGGAGGAAGGCAGGGGGGAGGTGGAGGGAGGGTTGTGGCACTCAAGGAGGTCAAATAGAAGGCAGGGGGAACAAGTTCATCAGTGCAACGTAGGAGGATTGGATAAAGAGGGGAAGGAGGATACTAAGAACCACTGCTGTTTGTTTTTTGTACCTTTTCTCTTTAAATTGCATGCCTCCGGGGGTCACAAGTCATCCATAGCGTCAGTTTCTCATCATTTCATTTACAGATGAGCAGGTCAGTGGCAGAAAGCTTCGATGCTATATTCCTCATAAGAGACAGGAGATGAATAAACCATCAAATATACATCAAATACATCATATTCTCATTTTTAGTATTCTCTTACTGTTTATGGCGTCTTATGTCACCTATACGGACTGTGTTCAATCCCGGATATACAGTAACTTGTTGCGCACAACGTTTTCCAGGACAGACATTATTCAAGAAATTATAACAAAATAATGAAAAATATGAATTTACTATTAACTGACCGTAATGATTGCCAGCACATCATTCAAAATCAGCGGGGTAGTAGTGAGAGAAGTACGTTTCCAGTAGATATTTTGCATTACATACTGTAATCTAATTGTACTTATAACGTTGTGCAGTGCAGACTGTGTTGAAGTAACAGTGTTTATTACAGCAACAGGGGCAGGAAAACGATAGGTCAAGGCAGGCAGGGGTCGATAATCCAGACTGGTGGGGCAAAGGTACAGGACGACAGGCAGGCTCAGGGTCAGGCAGGTGGGCTCAGAGTCCGGACAAGCAAGGGTCAAAACTAGGAGGACGAGAGAGACCGGGGAAAAGCAGGAGCTGAGACAAACCACTGGTTGACTTGACAAACAAGACGAACTGGCAACAGACAAACAGAGAACACAGGTATAAATACACAGGGGATAATGGGGAAGATGGGTGACACCTGGAGGGGGGGTGGAGACAATCACAAGGACAGGTGAAACAGAACAGGGCATGACAGTACTGAAGAGTACAAAATCAGGCTGTGCTTTTTGTTGAAACATAAGTAAATCATGTCAGACCAGACCATAGGTCACTATAGCGGATACATTTGATGAAAAGCAGTTTTTATGAAAAAGCAACACAAGAACATAGGAATCCCTGCCTTGCTTTGCACCTACCAGAACCACCACACAGTAATCAGCATGAGGCATGACTGACATCTGTCAGTTGGTTTATGAAGGAGAATAGAGCAGTCCTTTTTAAAATGTTTGTCTCAGATATAAAGAACAATTAGCCAATGAAAGATGAAACAAGCAGCACTTGTTCTCAGATGGATACACTGGTAAGTTGGCAAGAGGGCAAAATGTTTGCCAACGAGAGTAGATATCTGCAAAAAGAGTGCACACTTGGTCTGGATGAAGCCGTGTTAACTGGTTTACTTGGCACATTCTACATAACTGCACGTAATGGCGGCAAGGCCATCGTAGACGTGACTGCAGTTACATTTTCTAATGACACTTGTCACGTTGTCAGAGAGCCTGGTTATTTCACATAGACATTGAACGCCAATGTCCTTTTTTGCATTTCTCCTCAGAACGTAAAGGTTAGAAGGATCAGAAAGTATAAAAGTTCACAGAGACATCCTCACGTGTTAGGAGGGAAAGGAGGAGGATGGTGTGTAAGTACTAGGCAGGCACAGACTTGGCTCTGAGCCATGTGTGTCTTCAGCGGTTTGGGTTCTTCACCTTCCCCTGGCCCTGTCACGTTAGTTACAGTGTTCCTCTCTGGGCGCCGGGGATGCGAGGTGACACTGACAGCCAGGGTGGCTTCCATGTCACAGAGGTGAGACAAGGCTCTCCGGCTAGATGGCCTGACCCCGGGGGAACCCCTTTGGGTCTGCCGCATGCTGAAAAAAGAAAACAACACATTCTTTCTCACCGTGGCTGTGGTGTCTAGCGGTGATGATAATGATATGGTCAGGGTGGACACCCCCTGTAACCATGTATGATATTGGCTCCTTCTCCGTGCGTCTCTAGGTCCACCGTCCAGCGGAGGTGAAATGCAACACGGTCATTTGATGTGGCAGTGTGTCAAGACATTCATTAGGGTTTAATTGGAGAGACGGCTTTAGGAGGGGAGGAGGGACAATGATGTCGCTCTGTTGGAATGGCAAAGTTCGTCTCTGTGAGGTGAGAAGTGGCCGAGACATGTCAAAGGTCACCAAGGGCCAGAGGCCACCCACAGTGGATACAGTCACTCACTGTGCACACACTTTATTTAGATGCTGATGCACATTCAAACACTGGACACATACAACACGTGTACACACACACACACACACACACATGAAAACACACTTTTGACAGGGAGGGGTATCTGAATGAGTGATGAGGGGATTTTGTCTGCCTCATACCCCTCTCCTTTGCCCTCTCCCCTGTATGGCTCACACCCCGTCGTGCTATAGCACTCACATCCTGCCCTGGCCAGACACAAGGTCACTCATCTGTTTAGAAGACAGATGCTTTCAGATGGCTACTTTCAGCTTGTGTGTGTGTGTGTGTGTGTGTGCGTCGGTGTGTGCGTATGTGTCGCAGGTGGGCGTAAAGTAATTTGGGTTTGTTTTCTCAGATGGCATCTTCCTCCTACCAACTCACCCTTCTACCCTACCGAAAGGTCAAAGTCCTCTCTATAATGCCTGTGACCTTTTGCTTCAAATCCCCCTTTCTTTGTTCAACCCTTCATCCATTTCAAATGATAACCCATTTAATGATGCTATGATGTTTTGTAATGGTCCATGAATAGTAATGGAAGTAATCCACGATGAAACCCATACATGAGCACGTGCGATGTTAAGGAAATGAATAGATACTTACTCGCGCTGCCTTCTGTCTCCCGAACCAGGGGGAGTTGAGGTCACCTGTGATATGTTGGAAAGGAAAATGCCCCCCGTCTCAATACAGAACCACACGCACGCACACACACGCAAACGCAAACGCAAAGACACACGCACGCACGCATGCACTCACACACAACACTGCCTTTCAGTGTTTTCGTATGGTCCCGCCCTGCTGGGCCTTAGTAATGGCAGTGTTTGTGTTGGTCAGCGGGGTCTCTGTCCACACAGTCAGAGGGGTCAGTGCCCCCACAGCAGGCATTGGACAGAGGGGCACACACAGAGTGGGGGGGGGGGGGGGGGGGGGTACCACTCCTAGTGTTGGTGGGGTCCACTCCACACTCCCCCACACATTCAAGCCAATGCATTCAATGTTCACTGTAATGCCAAGCTTGTCTGTCAGGGCCCTTCTCTGTGGGCTCTGGCCTTGGCATCCCACAGTAAGGGAGGCATAAACTGGCATAGGCGGACACTGGCTGTCCCAAATGGCACCCTATTCCCTATATAGTGCGCAGGGCTCTGGTCAAAAGTAGTGCACTGTATAGGGAATATGCTGCCACTTGAGACACAGGCATAAGCTTCCTTGCGGCACTGCATATGATTAGCTGGATCATTGGGCAGCTTGGCCATAGTGCTCCCTGGGCATGGGTCCACAGGGCAAGGGCAAGGACATCAGGGACTCTGCCAAGGTGGAAGCGGATCTTGTGCTTGTTTACATTACGTTGTGCTGACTTGGAGTATTCCAGTTTAATCTCCATTCGATCACATGGATAGCATTGCCAGTATATCTATGAATTGCCAGTGTCTATGTCTCACACTTAGATAGTGTCTATGAACAAAATTGGTTATTGGTCAGTTCTTTTAAAAAGAAGTTACACAAGGTGCCAGTGGGTCATACATATGCACAGTATCTCTGAATGTTGCAGTATTTTGATGAGGGAAGCATTATTTTGACCATATTTTAAACACACTGTGTGTCCAAAACTTTAGGAACGTCATAATATTGAGTTGCAACCCCTTTTGCCATCAGAAAAGCCTCAATTCATCGGGGCATGGACTGCAAGGTGTCGAAAGCGTTCCACAGGGATGCTGGCCCATTTTGACTCCAATGTTTCCCACAGTTGTGTCAAGTTGGCTGGATGTCCTTTGAGTGGAGGACCATTCTGATACACACAGGAAACTGTTGAAGGTGAAAACCCCAGCGGCGTTGCAGTTCTTGACACGAACCGGGGAGCCTGGCACCTACTACCATACACCGTTCAAAGGCACTTAAATATTTTGTCATCCCCGTTCAGACTCTGGATGGCACACATACACAATCCATGTCTCAGTTGTCTCAAGACTTATTATTTAACCTGTCTCCTCCCCTTCAACTACACTGATTGCAGTGGATTTAACAGGTGACATCAATAAGGGATCATAGCTTTCATCTGGATTCATCTGGTCAGTCTATGTCATGGAAAGAGCGTGTGCTCTAATGTTTTGTATACTCAGTGTATATTTGAGCTTTATTTTGATAGAGATGGGAGGCATACAATATCATTGTCACCTGTGTATCGTAAAGAGGTACAAAGGGCATAAAGCTAGTGCTATTTTTCTATATACTGTTAGTCCAACACTGCACACTTGATCTTCAATAGGATATGTTGGTGAATTCATTCACAGTCCTCTCTAGAAAATGAGATTTGATCCCAATGAGACTAACCTTTAAAGTGCAATAACAATGGATAAATACACGTATCAATTCACAACCATTTGACTTGTACTCTATGAGCACTTGAGGTCTTGCCCATGTCTTGTCCTGTTTCAAATTTCCCCAAATTCTCTCTGACAGGAAAGGGTTAAACGATCTCAAGCTTTTTAAAACAGCAATCCAACAAGCTGCCTTTCAGCCGAGTCTTATTCTTTCACACCTCCAACTTCGCAAGTGTTTCGACTTCCGTCTGTTGTGGTCTCTCTCTTTCTCTTTCTCTCTCTTCTCTTTCTCTCTCATTTTTTTCACTTGTGGATCCAAACACCATAGTGCCACACGGAAGCATCCTCACCATTATCATCCAGCTCCAACACCCACTTACCATGCCAACACCCCTTACCCCAAGACTAACTTACCCCCTCTGTAGCCCCCCACCCCCTTACTCCCTTACAGTAACCCCTACCCCTCTAACCCCCTGCCCTCCCCAACTCCCTTTCCTACCTCCTTTCCCTGAGGGTGGTGGGTGTGGGTCACTTCTCCCCTCTGCTTTGCCGCCTCCCCGGCCCTGTGCTGTCACTCTGGATGGCTCCTTGTCCACTCTGTCCCGCTGTGATTGAGCATTACGAGGTGTTTCACGCCTCTGTGCATTAGCCCAGAAAGTGGAGAGGAGAGGGGAGGGGAGGGGAGAGAGGAGGGGAGGGCTGCGGGTAAATGATACGTATGGATCGCAGGGGCACAGGGTTCAACCGAGGGTCAAGTCAGTGCCACTGAGCCCCTCTGATGGTGCCAAAGCATGCACGCGGGCTATGGATGGATGGGAACATACACTCACACGTGTGGACAAGCACACACAACACTTTTTCTCTCACACTGTACACACGCACTACAGTTGGGCATTGGAGCAGGGATTCCTATCCACATAGAAAATTCGGGAAAATAAAGATGAGTACACATACATACTAAAACAAACACATAGACTAATGAATACACAATCACAAATGAAATAGACTATGCGCTTGCAAAAGTCCTCATTTTCTAACCCTTGGTGGCAGCTCAACCACAGCATGTTCGAAACAATAAGAGCACCTAATTATTGGAGTCTGACGAAGGCCTTCTGCACTCGGACAGTGACAGACGCCCAACTGGGTTTTAATTCTGCCTGTCAAGCACCACAAATGATTGTCTTTGCTCTGGAGTTTATAGTGGAGAAAACATCAGCCATTTCACTGGCTAGCAAAGCCAAGTTGTACCCAAGGTTTATGGTCAAAGTCTAGGGGAGTCATTTCCTGCTTTTGGACCAATACATATGTTTACTGGTCGCTACTTACTCGCTATGCATTAAACCTACGTCACTTACTATCACAATGAATAAGTATGAAGACGGTTAATAAACTGATATCCAGAACTGAGGTCCGCTGAACTCATTGGACTACTATATGTTGAGGTGAAGGGGCGTGCACTGTTCAGTCAGTCAGTCAGTGGAGGGCTGAATGGTATCGGGGGTGTTCAGTCAGTCAGTGGAGGGCTGAATGGTATCGGGGGTGTTCAGTCAGTGCTCCATCCCTGACCTTTCCCCAGGTCCCCTCCAATTAGCACACACCCTGTTGCACGCCCATGAGCAGTGGGGACGTGCTCGATAACGCTCCCGTCTCTCCTGCTTAACCCCTTCACCGCCTGCAACCCCCCCCCCCCCCCCCCCCCACCCCCTCACACCCAGAGAGACAGACTGCTTCATTCAGTGTTTTCTCTCATATAGTATCATTACGTGTTATGCGATGTGCTAATAACCATTTGACCTCATACGTGAGGCATGAATGGAGTTGAATTCAATATGAGTGGAATATGATAATGGATTACTATTGGATTGAATATAATAACGTTGCCTGTGAAACGCTGTCTACGTTAACGGATATTCCATGCCATCTGCCATTACCGGAGAGAACCCTGAAGCGCCCAGTGTCGCATTGTTGACTGACTCCATTTTAAACATGTCGCACAGGCCCTGTGAGCCTCCATCGATGCAGTACTTGCCTGACATCCTCTTCCCGGTTTTGTTTTCTGGTGTAGGGACATGCTTCTAACATGGCTCTTTCAGCCTGAGTAAGCAGACTACAGGGCTCCCGAGCCGACACACTACCGTACACAGACTGCACACTACTGTACCTGCACTACAAAGGACCCTCAGTGCCCTCTTAGACACTGGAGGTAAGTTTGGGCTCTTGTTTCCAGACACAGGCACCTTGTACTGTTGTAGGGAGAACTGATCCCCCTTTACCCTCCTCCTTCTTCTCCTCTGCTCTGGGAGTCACTCTCTGGCAGACCAGACATATCCAGATCAATATTGTTTTCCAAGGGGCTGCTGGGTATGTCTGAGGGGAGCATTATGAAGTGTCTTCCCAGTCTATGGGGTCTCTGTTATTTTTCTCTGTCTGTCTCCCTTGCTCTGTTTCTCATAATTGTTTCTGTCTTCCTTTCTCTTGCCCTCTGACTCTCTGTTTCTCTCTTTCTTACTACCTTTTTCATCCCTACCCGCTACCTCTCTTAACATCCTTCACCCATTGTCTCTCTGTCCACTTTCTGTTCCCTTTCACGCCGCTTTTCTTCTCTGTCCCTCTATCTCTGTCATTTCCCCCTCTCCTCCAATATCTGTCCTCTCTCCCTCTGTCTGTGTCATTTCCCCCTTTCCTCGCACCTCTCTCCTCCCTCATTGCCCGCAACCCCGGGGCTCGACAAGCTGGCCGGGCCGCCGCATCTGCCAGCACATCTTTAGCGGCTTGGCAGCGAGTGGAATCCGTCACAGGTTGTAATCAGACCTGCCTGGAAACGAACGGAGAGGGGCCCCCCTTCTGGCTGATTAATCATAATGTAATTTTAATTAAAAAGCACAGTGTCAAAGGGTTTAGCTGCCTGAGAAGTGAGCCCAGATTGCCACGCAGCGGCAGCCCTCAGTTTGCACGCAGGAAATGCGTCCTGACAAATCCACGCGACCGCGCCAAGAAAACCAAAGGCGGCCATTACCGGGATATTGTCATCGGAGGGGGAAGATGGAGGGAGGGAGGGATGGAGGTGAGCGGGGGTGAAATGGATGACGAGCCGGGAGGAAGGGGTAGAAGGGTTGTGGGTCACGCTGTCATGGCAATTGGGTCTCGGCGCGAACGCCCGTGCCACGCGAGGCAAGAGGGAGAGGGGAGGAGAGGAGTGAGATTCTGAGATTGTTTTTGTCAGGGGGTGGATGTCGTTTGTGGGTGGATATTGTGACCGCATGTGAGAGATGCTTTGGGGTGGGTGGGTGGTTGCATGCATGCAGCATTACGTTTCTATATCTCAGATGGATGTATGGTCTAGTCAGTGTCGGCTACATGTGCAGTGACTATTGTACCTCCTGTAATATGCTCCAGGCCAACCTTTAGCCATGTGTGGATGATAGCTACTTAAGACAGGGCCAGTCTTAGCAGGTAGCTAGAGGGTTGGCTATGGTCAGATAAGGTTTTGGTGGAGACGTGGTAGGTCAACACGGCTGAAGACCAGGCCTGAGCCCCACACACACATAGCTACATGGTATTAAAGTTATGATGACGGATTAATAAGAGGATTACAGACATGGGTGAGGGGTGTGTCCGCGTGCCCATAAAATAGTATGAGATCAGGGGTTATTTGTAAAATAGGACACACAAATCTGTCGATGTGCCCATGAGCAAGGCACTTAACCCTAATTGCTCCTGTAAATTGCTCTGCATAAGAGTGTCTGTTAAATGAAAACAAATGGAGATTAACTTGTTGTGCAGGTAGTGGTACAGTCCTTCAAGGGACCAGAGAAAACCTCACACAGATTTCACACAAAGCCGTGACGACTGAACCCTGTGTCCGGCCCTGAGAGAGAGACGGAGATAGATAGAAGGCTGTGGCTTTTATCCCCCTCCCTCTCCAGGGGTACAGATTGTACTCCTAAAATGCATTAGGGACCCATGTAGTCTAATTGTGTTTCTGGGGTGAGGTCTGCGAGGTGACGATTCCTCGGGCCCCCCTGTGTCACTGACCCCCGCTGCCCTCACTGGGCCTTTTCTCTCTCTACCTTTCTCTCCCCTCTCTCTCTCTCTTTCTCTATCTCTCTCTCTCTCTCTCTCTCTCTCTCTCTCTCTCTCTCTCTCTCTCTCTCTCTCTCTCTCTCTCTCTATCAGATGACCTTTGGAGAGTGGAGGAGAGAGGATGCTGGGAGGGGGGCTCCTGCTCCTCAGGGTCCCGGGCTGAGGGGGTGAAGGTGAGAGACCGTGAAGGGCCTTCTTCCACCCGGTCACAACAGGCATGTGATTTCTCCCTCCAGGTGTCGTGTCGCGTGCATGGCAGCATCGCCAAGTGAAGGCCCATGCATGAAGAATGATGGCTGCTGTTCCTTGTTGCTGTGGCAGGTCCCTTGTTGCTGGATCCCGGGATGATTAGTATTGTTGCTGAGAGTGGACATTTTTCAATATTCCGAATGATGGAAACCCTGACATGCACTGTACACTCTTAGAAAAAAAGGTGCTATCTAGAACCTAAAAGGGTTCTTCAGCTGTCTCCATAGGAGAACCCTTTGAAGAACCCTTGTTGGTTCCAGGTAGAAACCTTTTGAATCCAAGTAGAACCGTTTCGGGTTCCATGTCGAACCCTTTCCACAGACGCTTCTACGTGGAACCCAAAATGGTTCTACCTGGAACCAAAAAGGGTTTCTACCTGGAATCAAAAAGGGTTATCCTATGGGGACAGCCAAAGAAACCTTTTGGAATGCTTTTTTCTAAGTGTATGAGTGTAGGAGCTCAGGAATGAAAAGAGGGGACAGCCAAGGCCTCATAGAAGTAAGAGAGATATATCAGTCATCAAGACAACAAAAAAAGTAGAACGAATCCCATTCACATTTATTATTTCGACATCTTGAAAGCCCCCCAATTAAAAAAACGAATGAACACATTTCTAAGCTTATATGGTATTTTTGTTGGTAGAATTCAGCATCCCCATCTAACTAATACATTGTTCAAATGTATATTTCTTCACGGCTTTGTTACCTAAACCAACTCAATTGAGCTAACATTATGGAGCAGAATGCTAGAATTGCGGGAGTAATGAGGTCTCCATATGATATGATAGGAACCGTATTGTCCTTTGATCCAGGGAGGCATGCTCCAGCCGTGCCATTTGCTCTGCCATGCTGCCTGGCGCTCTAGGACACTAACGAGAGAGACCAGACCACCCCTGACACCTGGGGCCAGAGAAACAAAAGACAACGGCAGCCTCCTGGAAGGAGAGCAAGAAACAGACAGATGACGTTTTTACAACAATTATCACACAGGTACACAAAGGAAAGTTGGTCTGATTAGCATTTGCAAAGCATGTGCATATTCACATAGAAATGTGCACATATGCACACGTGCAGGCAGGCACGTAGAGCCTATCCAGAAAAACAGAGAAACATATACGCCAATCCTGGTGATTAGCATATGTATTAAAAGAGAACCTATCCTTTCAAATCAATAGTTGAGGAAGAGCTGTGTTTTGCTACAGCTCCGCCAGGCCCCTTTCACCCTGTGAGCTGGAAGTTGGACTCCCGGTTTCCCCTAAAGGAACCACCCGCTGTTCGCCTTAACCGCTTTCTAAAAACCCCATCTGTTAAGTCATTATTGTGTCCACAGCCATATGAAGTGGGGGACCAACCTTCAAGCTAACAGGAAGGGAGTTGGGCGTATGGTGGGGGTTCAATGTAAAGCATAGAGAGGGTTGGGATGATTTCAGGGGGTTCTTTTTTTTGGTGGCATGGTAAAGCAATCCTCTCACTTTGTTCTCCAGGCAACCAACCCCATATAATGGGCGTATGTCATGTTTAGAATAAGAAAACAAACACAGTCTCTGATCCTACAATATGTGGTCATCGTCAAGCAATTATTGATATGATGTAATAAATGCACAATTTCTCAATGTAATACAATTTTGACAAAATAGCTCAAGCGTGTTTTCCTGTAGTATAGATTGGATTACAACGATTACACACAGTCTCGCAGTAATATGTTTACGTGATCTAATTCACAACACAATTTTAACAAAACAAAGGTAAAGGCATCAAATGTCGCTGTCAGTGAAATATAATACTGATAAAATATATACAAACAAAATAATTAGCTCCTATAAAAACCTTGAGTAGCAGTGACAGTGAGTCAGTGACACTGTCCCTTTAAAGGAAGGTGACGACTGACAAGGCCCTGAGTGTGTGTGGATGGATGTTGGGCCACCAGCCCAGTCGTGCCCATCCCTACCCAGCCTTACCCAGCTCTGTTGGCATGGGCAGCCAGGTAGGGCTGGTGAGGCTTTAACTTCGCTAAGCTTTTTCCTGCCAGGTCCCTGGGAGATCCCACTGTTCGTTTATATTGAACTTTGTAGGCTGGAGCCTCTGCCAGGCTCCCCTGCCTACTGCTGCAATATAGGTCCTGCTGAGGAGCGGACGGCTAAGCAAGTACCTCTCATCCTGCTCACACTGGCCTGTGGTTATTACATTTTTTTGAGTTAATATTCTGTGTTTGGGCTTGTGTGTGTGTGTGTGTGTGTATTTTGTGAATACAGTGATTTATGTTTTTATGCATGAAGTACTGATGTGTGTGAGCGCAGAATGTTTCACTATGTGTGTGTGTGTGTGTGGCTGTGTGGCCTAGTCCTTTCCAGATCACACAGCCACTGTCATAAACAGCCCAAGCCTCTGGCAGGTGTTGCGCTGTGGTGCACAGTTATGTGTTTCCCAACGTTACACACACACACACACACACACACACACACACACACACACACACACACACACACACACACACACACACACACACACACACACACACACACACACACACACACACACACACACACACACACGCACACTCAACTACAGGGATTCCCCACGGAGTGGCGGAGTCCACACCTTCTTATTAAAATGCACAGACACCCACACACAAACACTGATGCACAGACATACATGCGCACACATGCACAAACACACGCACACACACAGGCCGCACAATCCTCCCTGACAGCTGTTTAGGCTGTCTCGCACAGCGGCTAGTTTTCATACGGTATCAGTCTTCACTAAGACATTTATTATTTATCAAGTGTTTACCAAGAGAAAAACAAATCTGGCCAGTTCATACTTAATAGTCCATAGTTTGCATTGTCTATTTCTCAGAGGTAAGAATGATTTCTGTGAGATTCATGTCCTTTGTTTCTCGTTAATGCGAACACAGAGATTAACCAAGGTCCAAGGGTTTTACATATACTGTATATATACAGTACCAGTCAAAAGTTTAGACACACCTCCTCATTCAAGGGCTTTTCTTTATTTTTACTATTTTATACATTGTAGAATAATAGTGAAGACATTAAAATTAGGAAATAACACATATGGAATAATTTAGTAAGCAAAAAAGTGTTAAACAAATCAAAACATATTTTAGATTTTAGATTCTTCAAAGTAGACACCCTTTGCCTTGATGACAGCTTTGCACACTCTTGGCATTCTCTCAACCAGCTTCACCTGGAATGCTTTTCCAACAGTCTTGAAGAAGTTCCCATATATGCTGAGCACTTGTTGGCTGCTTTTCCTTCATTATGCGGTCCAACTCATCCCAAACCATCTCAATTGGGTTGAGGTCGGGTGATTGAGGAGGACAGGTAATCTGATGCAGCACCTCATTCCTCTCCTCTTGGCTCAAACAAGCCTGGAGGTGTGTTGGGTCATTGTCCTGTTGGAGCAAAAATTCTCAAATTTGGACTCATCAGACCAAGGGACAAATTTCCACCTGTCTAATGTCCATTGCTCATGTTTCTTGGCCCAAGCAAGTCTCTTCTTCTTATTGGTGTCCATTGGCGAACCATCATTTTTAGCAACATTTTTTTAAATGTAATTTAATAATTTATATTAATAATTTATATTTCTTGGGGCTTGCCTGTTTTGCATGTTATTTTGGCATTCATACGTGTGAAATATCTGTTTGCAAACAATGTAAAAAATAATATACATAATTGAGTTAATAAAGCTGCATACAAACGGTCTCTTTTTTGTTTTTTTGAGTAAGGCAGCTCCAAAATGCAGGTGTTTCAGCCTAGCTCAGTGCATTCTGTGGTGGTGGGGCAAGCCAGCAGAAAATACGGTGCGCTGCGCCGTGATTGGCTCAGTGTTCTGTCACTCATGGGGACACAACGTCACCGCCAAGTCTAAGGGTAGAACTCGAAAATGTGAGCCCCTTGGGTGCTGCCATAGAGTTACAGACAACTCTGTGAAGCATTTATTTGGGCTGCAATTTCTGAGGCTGGTAACTCTAATGAACTTATCCTGAACTTATCACTGAGTCTTTCTTTCCTGTGGCGGTCCTCAAGAGAGCCAGTTTCATCACAGTGCTTGATGGTTTTTTGCGACTGCAATTGAAGAAACTTTCAAAGTTCTTGACATTTTCCATTTTGACTGACTTTCATGTCTTAAAGTAATGATGGCCTGTCGTTTCTCTTTGCTTATTTGAGCTGTTCTTCCCATAATATGGACTTGGTCTTTTAGAAAATTAGGCATCTTCTACCAACCCTATACCAACCCTACCTTGTCACAACACAACTGATTGGCTCAAACACATTAAGAAGGAAAGAAATTCCACAAGTTAACTTTTAACAAGGCACACCTGTTAATCGAAATACATTCCAAGTGACTATCTCATGAAGCTGGTTGCAAGAATGCCAAGTGTGCAAAGCTGTCATCAAGGCAAAGAGTGTCCACTTTGAAGAATCTCAAATATAAAATATATTTTGATTTGTTTAACACTTTTTTGGTTCCTACATTATTCCATATGTGTTATTTAATAGTTTTGATATCTTCTCTATTATTCTACAATGTAGAAACACCCTTGAATGAGTAGCTATATCAGGAATCAAGGTAAGACCCAGATGCAGACCGTGTCGAAGTAACAATGTTTATTACAGCAACAGGGGCAAAGGAACAGGACGGCAGGCACGCTCGGGCAGGCAGAGTGCTCAGGCCGTGGGTACAGAGTCAGGACAGGCAATGGTCAAAAACCAGAAGGACGAGAAAAGAGAGACTGGGGAAAGCAGGAGCTGACACAAAAACGCTGGTTGGCTTGACAAACAGAGAACACAGGTATAAATACACAGGGGAGATGGGCGACACCTGGAGGGGGGTGGAGACAATCACAAAGACAGGTGAAACAGATCAGGGTGTGACGAGCTGTGTCCAAACTTCTACTGTATATATTTTTTTTCATACTGTCACTGCAGTCATTCACAAAAGGATTTATTGCAGCAATGCTTTGAGGGAAAGAAACATTTTTGTTATATAGTAAGTGGCCAAGACTGTGTACGCAACATTGTATCATTTTTTTTCTCAAAATGTATACATTTTTCCCCAAAATCATAGGCTTATGTTTTACAAACAGAAAAAGGAGACCGCACTTAGTTTAACCATCAACCAAGCCTTTGTTTCAATCAATTGGCAAACCAAAAACACTCATACAGGATACAACATGACAATAATAAAGTAAAATCTCAGCCGTTGCACAGGAGAGAGGGGGGGGGGGGTACTAATGCCTACAAAGCAGTGTGTTTACCGCCCAACCAAAAATAGCAATTCATTGGTGACCCTATAGTGCTATTCTCTGTCCAGCGCCCAGCAAGACGGCACTAAATGTTCCACGGAGGTAAGTGGCCAGGGAGGAGTCCTCTGACAATACAAGTATGGTCTCAACATCCACCCCGCTCGATATGGATGGCTTGACTTCTCTAGAGGGAGGATGTTGGGGGTGGAGTCGGAGTGGGGGGGGGGGGGGGGGGGGGGGGGGGTTGGAGGTGGGGGGGGCGGTGCGTCAAAGGGTTTGTGAGGCCGAGGGGTGCTGGATGGCGGTACGAGGTGGTCTCAGTGGGGGCCTGTCGATTGTTGCTTGACTGAGCCTTGTGGTTGTGGAGCAGTGGAGAGAGAGGAATCGGGACTTTCTCTCGTAGACCCATGTCCCCAAGACACCAGCAGGGGTGTTGGGCATGAGGTTACTGTATTACGGTCTTATTGCAATGGCTTAGGAATAGGAGAGGCGAAAGGAGAGAAAGGAAGATGCAATGAATCAATGATGTTGCCAACAATGGCTGATATCCAATGGCATCATACATCATACTGATATCCAATGGCATCATATGCAATGTCTTGCTCTGTGGTTTTATGAAAGTGGGTGCATCATCTAGTATAGAAGTACATGAGATGATTAGGTCCCACTTTAAATCAAGATGCTAAAACCCTATGTTTATTGGCAGATACATTGTTGTGGGTTCATATTGACATATTAGAATGGGTTGATTTACTGTCACGTATTAGAAGTGCAACCGTCACTTAATAATCGAAAAGGTATCATACTACGCTAAATTAAACTGCACACAATGTACATAGGCATTTTGTAGCATGTTGTTCATGTGAAAGTCACAGTTTATCCTTATCTATCTCCCTCTAGATCTCCAGTCTTCCTGCATCACCCTGTAAACGACAAGACGAGGCTGAGCAGCTAAACGGTGGACAAAGACACACAGCTAAAGGGTAGACTCCAGGCACTGAACAAACACCCTTCAACCACACCACGTCCACCCAGCCACGTCCCCTTGATTGAAACAGAAGTAGGTGTCCATTGTGATTACCGCTCCTGCAATTAATAAGAGTGAGGCGGAGGGGCTGACTGTCTGATGGGTGATACGCTTTTGACAACATTAGAGAGAATGGGCCCTTCCGTCACCTCTCTGTGTCGGACTGACAAGGCCATGACAAGCAAAGGTCAGAGCTATCTTTTCAACAGGCTGACCTCGCCGCTGAGGGCGGGTAGCGACGGTGGCGGCGACGGTGTCAGCGGCGGTCTAACGGATGCGGGGTCGTTGGGCCAGGATGTGTATACACGGTGAAGGGTCTTCAGGGGTGAATGAGCGGAGGGTGTACTGTGTGCCAATGGTGACGGGTCATAGTAATGGTGAAACGTTGAACGCTCTTTGGTTTGCTGTTTGAAAAGTGTTATATACTAAATGCAGTTGTTATTACTGTCACGGTACAGTGTGTCCACAGTGACAAATCATAGAGGAGAACAGTGTTATGAAATACGAGTGCAGCAAATGAAGTGCTGAAACCCGACAGCCCACATTTTGCACTGTGGTCAACAACTTGCTGATGATATGCTTATTCCCTTTGAAAAAAAAGTGTTCCAAAAGGCTTCTTCGGCTGTCCCCATAAGAGCTGTTTTTGGTTCCAGCTAGAACCCTTTTGGGTTCCATGTAGAACCTTTTCTACAGAGGGTTCTACATGGAACCCAAAAGGGTTCAACCTGCAACCAGAACGGCTCAAGAACCTCCACTACCGGGACGGCTCAAGAACCTTTGAAGGTTCTAGATAGCACTAAGAGTGTAGTGCTACTCTCTTAGTTACTGCTACTCTCCGTTTATCATATATGCAGAGTCACTTTAACCATATCTACATGTAGATACTACCTCAATCACCCCGACTAACCGCTGCCTGTATGTAGCCTCGCTACTGTTATTTTTCACTGTCTTTTTACTGTTGTTTTTATTTCTTTACTTACCTATTGTTCACCTAATACTTTTTTTACACTGTTGGTTACAGCCTGTAAGTAAGCATTTCACCTGTTGTATTCGGCGCACGTGACAAATAAACTTTGATTTGATTTGATTGTATGTTCTCAGTATTTCAGGAGTATCTCTCAAACTGTAGACCGTCTGGTGTCCTCCCAGAATAGAGACAGAATGGCTTACTTACAACACAAGTACTGCGTAGCTACTGGAAGTTCACAGATACTGCATTATGTGTCCCTGTAGAGGTATTAGCAGTGCAGGCCCAGTCAGGCACCACACTAAGATGCTGTGAGATACAGATTCTTCCACACCTCGCCATGTTCTGCCTGAAGGCTTCTCACAGGTACGATTTCTTACCCTCCCAAATCGGGAGCCGAAAATGAGAAATCTCCAAATTAGAGTCACAGAGTCGCGTCGGAGCCTGACCTCGACTTCTCACCTCCCATTCTCCTGGACCTGTAAACGCTCTATCTTGTCGCCCTGGCAGGCAGGCAGATCCATAGCCCTGGACTTGTTCACGTGCTCTCCCTTCTCCTCTCTCCCCTCCTCTTGAATTGTCTGAGCCTGATCTGAGGTAGGATCTTTTTCCATTTGTCTCTCTCTCTTCTGTTTATTTCTCATCTCTCACTTTCCCTGGTTGTGATTGTCTATAGATTAGTCCTATAATCTATGGTATCAGTGGGTGCTACTTCCCCATACAGTATGTAAACCTTACCCTATATACAATATTTCGAATTCTAAATCATTTACAAAAAAGGAACTGGGGACATTATATAAGAGAAATATCAAGCACAGAATATGTTTACTTTATAAATGGAGTACTGTCACCTGTAAATGATTGATACAGCATGGCGGTAGCATAGCATACTGTTTATAATATTGAATTGATAACTCCCAGGACTATAAGGTCCCGGGGGTGTCACTGTTTATGACTCAGGGCTGTTCAATGTCGGTCCTGGAGGGCCAAAACACGTATGGTTTTCATCCTCTTCTTCTAATCAGGCACTGATTCAGACCTGGGACACCAAGTGAGTGCAAATAACTACCAGGTAAAAACAAAAAACAGAAATGTTTTGTCCAACTAGGACCGGAACTGAGCAGCCCTGGTTGATTTTATAAACGCAAAGATGCTTTTGAAATGGCAGGTTATCAAACCTCGGTTATCATTGTCTTGACCTCAATCTAACTTATCCCAAATGTCCAACGTTTATCAACCATTGAATCGTTGGGTTCGAAATGAAGCCGACGACTTTGTAAAAGAAGAGAGATGACGCAGATATAAACTGTCCTGCCGGGGTCCAGGACTGTGAAAAGATTGGGACATACAGACCCATTACCGGACATGTCCTGTTAGGGGCTCCAGGAGTGCTGCTTTTGTTTCGGACGAGGCAGGCTGGCCGCAGGAGGGTTTCTAACATCAGCCCTTCTAGGCAGTCCAGGGTGGCTGGCTGGTTGTTGGTGAGAGGAGATGAGAGGATAGGAAAGAAAAATAAGAGATAATAAAGGAAGGGAGAGGTGGTGCTAGGGGACCGGGGGCTGTCTGTGTGACATGGCCTGTCTGCGCTCCGTTAGTGCTGGGTGGATGAGCTCCATCCACTGGGCCCGGGGAAAGGGGTCGCAGCCTGCTTCCTGCACTAGTGTGGTGGGGAGGGGGTGAGGAAGAGAACGGGGGGGGGGGGGGTGTAGGGTGGCACTGGTGGTGGTTGGAGGTGGTGGGGGATTTAGTAAAGCGTGCATCAGTAGATGCTGCTGGTACACGGGCCCTGGAACCACCACAGCAGTGATTTGAGTACGGCCTGAGGCTAAAGGCGGCGGCACCTTTGACAGTGCAGGGGTGCCACTATAGCTCCAGGCTGGCAGACCCTTATGCTACATTACACACCAAAATGCTTGTCTGTCTATATTCATGCTGATTGAGATGAAGGTACTGGGAATGAGCATGTTTACTGCACGTATAGCTCATTGCTACGGTAATTGTAGCTAAAGCGAATGCTTTTTTACATCTACCAGTTGCAAGAAATATAAATATAATACTCAATGTTAATACCATAGTCCCATCAGTGGTCATCTGAGGTGAATCCTCCCTACCAAACTTGCTTGAGTTAAAGTTATGAGCAATGAGTAATACATTTATATTTGAGAACAGATGAGAATCACACAGGCCGTACCTCCCTCCGCGCTTGGGGAGCACTTCCAGAGCAGAAAAAACACGTGTCATAGACACCTTCATTGGCGTGTGACTGTGTCAGTTCTATTAATTAAACCCAACGAACGCAACTCAGGAGAAATGAACATGCGCCATCTCCATTTGTTCATTTTTATACATTTCAAAAGTAAAAGAAGTCTCTCAATGATATGCCGATGAATTGTTCTCGTCGACTTTCTCTTCCTTTCTCTCTCTCTTTCTCTCGCAATCTCTTTCTCTCGCGCTCACACTCTCTTTCTCTCTCTCTCTCTCTCTCTCTATCGCTCTCACTATTTGTCTTGTTTTGATCGTCTTTTAAGTTGTGTTTTTCATCCGGGGTTACATTGTGAACATTATGCACCATTCTGCTTTAAACAAAACAAAATGTACCATGCATCAATCCTTCCATGAGATGCTCATGACATTCTCAGAATTGATTTCACATTCATTGTCAAAGGACTTCAACTTTAGGTAGAAATGTTCACGTTCTGTGATCTTAGGGAAATACTGTGCATGACGTATTGTATTTGACAGTGAGACAATGTTATGGATTAGTCTGTACAGTACACTCGTAGAAAAAAAGGTGCTATCTAGAACCTAAAAGGGTTATTCGGCTGTCCCCATAGGAGAACCCTTTTTAAAAAACGTTTTGGTTCCATGTAGGACCCTTTCCACATAGGGGTTTGCACGGAACCAAAAAAGGATCTACGTGGAACCAAAAAGGGTTCTCCCTGGAACCAAAAATAGTTATCCCATGGGGACAGCTGAAGAATGCTTCTGGAACCTTTTTTTCTAGGAGTGCAGAGCGAGTACAGTCAACATATTGCATTGTTTCCTCAGGCGAACTCGAGAGGCCAAGTGAGAGCGCAGATGCTTTGGGGTTCACACATGTAACGGAATATATGAACGTCTTACGTCTATCTTTAGTTCTGAGAAATGCTGTTTCACCACAGTTTTCACACCTTAGGATCAGTAGCTGATCTCACTAGGATAAGCACTCACTCTATTTCAGCTGTAGGTATGGTGCACTTAATCACACTACTGTACATGGCAGGTCAGATAAAAACACTGAGCTTTACTTATCAACAATGTTCCCGCAAACTTGAACATTGTGAAAATTCGGTGCAAATTCCAGCCGCATTTACTGTGAACGCTGAGGCTGTACCCGCTTTAAGTCACAGTTTTAACAGTGTCCATGTAGGCTATTATGACTATTTGATTGTAATGTAGGCCTACCAGAGTAGCCTACCATCAAAAACAATGTAGAAAACGCATCCCATAACATTTTAACATGGAAATAGCTGTTCTATCATTCAGTCTACAGAAGCAGCCAATGTGTGGTGTTCAATGTAGGCCTACATTCCATGAGACTTTTGAAAACAACATGCAGGGCTTAACATTAACCTGTTTATCCACTTGTCCTTCAGACAAGAAGGTGACTGAAAATGGTGTTGTGTTGTTTGATGCAAGAAACCACTTTACAAAACAAAATGCATTATTATTCTCATACCATTATTACAGAGAATCAGTCAAATTATGCTACCCTCTGCCTAGTGGCTACTTCGCTTATTCAAACCTGTCTCAAAATACAACACTGCCCCTTTAAGGCAAAAAAAGAGCTTTACCTGACTCATTTTTCAAAGGTGTCTAGAAATGTACACGTTTTGTGCTCTTGTAGGAAGCAATCACTCCCCTATTGCTGACTACAAATGATTTTTAGCTGGGCTAATAACTCACTAACTAGTTAAGGATATGAACAAATTTGCACACGTGGCTACATGCAGCTCTTGCTCTGATCTCAAAAGAAGCGCATCTACTCATGACCGCTCATGCTGTAGACACAGTCCAGTTCAAAGTAAATGGCACAGATCCATATATGGCAATGGTCTATTTGCTTTTATAAACTGGGTGGTTCGAGCCCTGAATGCTGATTGGCTGACAGCCGTGGTATGTCAGACCGTATACCACAGGTATGACAAAACATTTATTTTTACTGCACTAATTACATTGGTAGCCAGTTTATAATAGCAATAATTCACCTCAGGGGTTTGTGGTATATGGCCAATATACCACGGCTAAGGGCTGTATCCAGGCATTCCGCGTTGCATTGTATATAGGCCATATACCACACCCCCTCGTGCCTTATTGCTTAAATAGACCTACTGCAGCTCTGATTGGTTTTGCCACACCGGTCTGTGTAGAGTACGGGTTGAGTAGTGCCTGTCAATGCATTAGAATCCTACTCCGATGTGTTCTGCCTACAACAAGTCACAGTCTTCCAGCTGATGGTGAAACTCGTGTCGCACCGCAATAATTCTGCTTCATGCACAAATTCATGTTGTTACTCTCATGAACAGAGAAAGTGAAATATTCCTTGATATTAAAAAAGACCCAAGCCGCTAACAGTAACAACAACTCAAGCCTATATATACAATTTCCTACTCATTCATTACTGCTTGCTGTAGCGCAGAGTGGAAATAGGAAGAACGCACATTTTATGGCTTATAGAAGTGTTGAATACAAAGTGTTGACAGTGCTGAGTAAGAACTTAAACACGAACTCACTCATAAAAACAGCAGCTATGTGTGTATTCGCTGACAGTTCCTCTCTAGTCATGGCTTTAAACATTTTGAAATCTCTCAGTGTCAACTTTGCTGTAGCTTTCTTTTATGCCTGCTACATTACCACCTACCACCAACAGCCCGAGACTAATAAAAAAAAATTGCGACACAAGGCTTTATAGTTGGGCTTTTTACATAAATGTTTTCAGATCCACTAGGAATGCCTTGGAGATCGACCAGTTGATTGCGTCGACAGTTTGGTGACCACTGCTCTAGAAAGTGGAGTGAAGTTCAATCTGGTGCTTCTCTCTGTGGGTTGATATTTCTGCACTGCAGTCCAGGAGCTGCCCTGCAGTCTCGGGCTACTGCACACAGTTTAGAGGGAACATTGCACATCAGTTTTCAAGTTTTAATGTCACATGCAACAATGTACAGTGAACTGTCTTTCTTGCTAGTTTTAAGCCCAACAATGCAGTAATCAATGAAGTACTAAAAATAACATGAGGTAGCAACAAAAAATACGCAAGAAATAAAAATAAGAACAGGAGAAAGTAAGAAGCTATATACAGGGTCAGTTCCAATACAATGTTTACAATGTGCAGGGATACTGGCGTGTTAGAGGTAGATGTGTGTTGGGGTAAAGTGACCTAGGCATCAGGATGTATGATAAACAAAGTAACAGCAGCGTAAATTAAGATTCTATGTGAGTGTGTATGCGCGTGTATAAGCCGTATAAATGTGTGTGCATGTTATGTGTGTGTTGGAGTGTCAGTGTGCATGAGTGTGTAGAGTCCTGTGAGTATGCAAATAGATACAAGGGTCAACTCAGTCCATGTAGCCATTTTGTTAGGTATTTATTTAACTGTTTTTTGGATTGGGGATAGAAGCTGTTCAGGAGTTTGTTGGAGTCAGACTTGCACCGGTACAGCTTGCAGGGCGGAAGCAGAGATTACAGTCCATGGCTTGGGTGGCTGGAGTCTTTAACGATTTTCCGGGCCTTCCTTTCACACCGCCTGGTATAGAGGTCCTAGATGGCAGGGAGCTCGGCCCCAGAGATGTAACGGGCTGTCCGCACCACCCTCTGTAGCACCATGCAATCGAGGGTGGTGATGCAGCCAGTCAAGATGCTCTCAATGGTGCAGCTGTAGAACGTTTTGAGGATTTGAGGGCCCGTGCAAAACATTTTCAATCATCTGAGGGGGACTGTGCGTGAGTGTCAAACTGGATAGAAAATATAAAAAAGAATAGAAATAGAAATAAATAAATAAATAAATAAACAGAAATATACTGTATGTATATCAAGCAGGTTCAAGTGTGAAAATACTGGTTTCAAAATGTTGGTTTCGTTAACGTATCGGTTCAACTCTAACGTGATTGTATCGATCATTGGATTTTGTCAAATTTGGGATCTCTGTATGTTTTCGGTATTATTTATTTATTTAGTGCAAATATCTGAACCATGTAACATTGAAACCACCCGCCTCACTATAACAAGTAGGCCTATGTACATCTAATATCCATCCCGTGTTTGCTTAAGACTTGACTGTGTTAACATCTATAACCATCATGTGCATTACTTGAATACGCGCAGTTTCAAGACTTCCCATTGATTCCAAAACAGAATTAATATTTGCCCGCTTCGATAGTTCACTTCAGCAGCCACTGTCGCTAGAGCAATCGGCATCCACACACACAAACACATCTACGTTAGCCATTGTTAACCGTCGATGGACTTCTCTCATCTCCTTGAACAACATACATGAAATCACTTTCAGCGTCCATAAAGCCGCCATTGTGGAGTGGACCTGTGGTAATTACGCTACGCTAGCCTCCATTGAAGGCAGCCATTTAGCCGTATGGAGCTGGCCCGGGCCTCTGTTAGTTGATCTCATTTGCTGGCATTAATTAGCTTCGCTACGATTCTGCCGACATTTGGTGTTAACACAGGACAGGAGCCACCAGTTGGGGACGACAAACAGGGCTATCTGCCCCCCCCCCCCCCCCTCTCCCTCTCAATGACAGCTGGGAGAGCACAGAGGGCACGACTGGTCCTCATTCACTACATTCAGAGCGCTAGCCAGGGCCGCACAATAGCGCCTGCCTGTCCCATTTGCAGGAGCAACTCCCTTTCTACCCCTGTCATAATTGGACATTCTCCCCTTTCCGCCAGACCTGGGGGGTTGTAGTAGCCTGTGGAGTTCGGAGTTGTTTTGGGCAGTCGATTTGAGATCTTTATGTGGTGTGCTTTGAGACGATTGTCCTATCTTTTGACTAGCGTGATGAAGACGAGGAGTGAGAAAACGTAAATGCTGTGTTTACTTCAGTCGCATGTTAACCTTTTACACGATTCGAATGTTAGTTTATGAGTATGTGAATGTGTATGTCAGTTGCCAATGTTGCCAGTGATGCCTATGGGATCATTTGTGTGCTAGTTTGGGCTAATGAAGGAGTATGATGCAGGGTGTTACTTATCTTCTCGGAATATAGTGGTTTCAGGCACACCAACTGGTTACCAAACCATAAGAGCAGACCGTCAAATGAAAAAAAAGAGCACCAAATATAAAATCTTGCAGAGCTCTTTATTAAGTCTATGTGAAAAATGAGTTCTCCTTTTTAAACCCGCAAGATCCTCTTTTCATCAACGCTTTGTTTGACACCTCTAAGTAGACGAGAGGGAACAGATTATTATACAATGTTAAAAAACATTGTTTGGTCACTGTGCTATGTGGAAAAGGGAAATGTTCATAGATGTTATTTTGATAGATCGTGCAGACAGTCTTGCTTCCAAATGAGTCATAGTCAACGTTGGGTTAATACTAACAGATACAAAGCATTACCGGAAAGAGACTTTATTTTTTCCGTCTTGATTTTCATACTGCAAATATTTTGTTGGTCTTTTTACACGATCTCAAATGCAATGGTGAAAGGTGTTAAAGAGAAAAAATATATATTTTATCCTTTGATTTGTTGTACGATGGTGGCTACCACCCATGCCTCTGCACATCGGTGAAGAACAATTTCAAAGAGAACCAGAGGAAAGTAGGAAACACCCTCCTCTTTGACACCCACCCACACTAGAGACACCCTTTGTGTTGAGCGCTTAACCATTCTCTCGCTCTCTGCACACTTCAGTGTATGCTCTTGGCCACTTCAAAACAATTAGAAGCAGCCCTCGAGATTCAGATTTTGAACCTTTTTCCTATTTCTGACATGCACCCTAAAATTGTTGTGAGAAAATGTCTTATTTACCAGCAGAGCACTCGTTACCTTCCTATAGTTAGTCCCAAGAGTCTTGACATTGAAATAAAATTAAGATCTTAAGCTTTACAGTGCATATTCCCTTGGAAGCAGGAAGCAGAAAAGAACACAATATACAGTGGGGAGAACAAGTATTTGATACACTGCCGATTTTGCAGGTTTTCCTACTTACAAAGCATGTAGAGGTCTGTCATTTTTATCATAGGTACACTTCAACTGTGAGAGACGGAATCTAAAACAAAAATCCAGAAAATCACATTGTATGATTTTTAAGTAATTAATTTGCATTTTATTGCATGACATAAGTATTTGATCACCTACCAACCAGTAAGAATTCCGGCTCTCACAGACCTGTTAGTTTTTCTTTAAGAAGCCCTCCTGTTCTCCACTCATTACCTGTATTAACTGCACCTGTTTGAACTCGTTACCTGTATAAAAGACACCTGTCCACACACTCAATCAAACAGACTCCAACCTCTCCACAATGGCCAAGACCAGAGAGCTGTGTAAGGACATCAGGGATAAATTGTAGACCTGTACAAGGCTGGGATGGGCTACAGGACAATAGCCAAGCAGCTTGGTGAGAAGGCAACAACTGTTGGCACAATTATTAGAAAATGGAAGAAGTTCAAGATGACGGTCAATCACCCTCGGTCTGGGGCTCCATGCAAGATCTCACCTCGTGGGGCATCAATGATCATGAGGAATGTGAGGGATCAGCCCAGAACTACACGGCAGGACCTGGTCAATGACCTGAAGAGAGCTGGGACCACAGTCTCAAAGAAAACCATTAGTAACACACTACGCCGTCATGGATTAAAATCCTGCAGCGCACGCAAGGTCCCCCTGCTCAAGCCAGCGCATGTCCAGGCCCGTCTGAAGTTTGCCAATGACCATCTGGATGATCCAGAGGAGGAATGGGAGAAAGTCATGTGGTCTGATGAGACAAAAATAGAGCTTTTTGCTCTAAACTCCCCTCGCCGTGTTTGGAGGAATAGAAGGATGAGTACAACCCCAAGAACACCATCCCAACCGTGAAGCATGGAGGTGGAAACATCATTCTTTGGGGATGCTTTTCTGCAAAGGGGACAGGACGACTGCACCGTATTGAGGGGAGGATGGATGGGGCCATGTATCGCGAGATCTTGACCAACAACCTCCTTCCCTCAGTAAGAGCATTGAAGATGGGTCGTGGCTGGGTCTTCCAGCATGACAACGACCCGAAACACACAGCCAGGGCAACTAAGGAGTGGCTCCGTAAGAAGCATCTCAAGGTCCTGGAGTGGCCTAGCCAGTCTCCAGACCTGAACCCAATAGAAAATCTTTGGAGGTAGCCGAAAGTCCGTATTGCCCAGCGACAGCCCCGAAACCTGAAGGATCTGGAGAAGGTCTGTATGGAGGAGTGGGCCAAAATCCCTGCTGCAGTGTGTGCAAACCTGGTCAAGAACTACAGGAAACGTATGATCTCTGTAATTGCAAACTAAGGTTTCTGTACCAAATATTCAGTTCTGCTTTTCTGATGTATCAAATACTTATGTCATGCAATAAAATGCAAATTAATTACTTAAAAATCATACAATGTGATTTTCTGGATTTTTGTTTTAGATTCCTTCTCTCACAGTTGAAGTGTACCTATGATAAAAATTACAGACCTCTACATGCGTTGTAAGTAGGAAAACCTGCAAAATCGGCAGTGTATCAAATACTTGTTCTCCCCACTGTATAACCTGCAACCCTCCAAGTCCATCCCATCCCTGGTGAAGGTGAGCCATTTGCTTGAGGTCAAAACAGCAGTAGGTGATTTCCAAGGTGGCAACTGTGCGGGTGGTGAGGGGATGGTGGAGCAGGATTGGTGGAGCAGGGATGGTGGAGCGGGAATGTTGGAGCGGGGGTGGTGGAGCAGGGGTGGTGGAGCAGGGGTGGTGGAGCAGGGAGGGTGGAGCAGGGAGGGTGGAGGAGGGGTGGTGGAGCAGGGGTGGTGGAGCAGGGGTGGTGGAGCAGGGGTAGTGGAGCAGGGGTGGTGGAGCAGGGGTGGTGGAGCAGGGGTGGTGGAGCAGGGGTGGTGGAGCAGGGGTAGTGGAGCAGGGGTGGTGGAGCAGGGGTAGTGGAGCAGGGGTGGTGGAGCAGGGGTAGTGGAGCAGGGGTAGTGGAGCAGGGGTGGTGGAGCAGGGGTAGTGGAGCAGGGGTGGTGGAGCAGGGGTGGTGGAGCAGGGTGGTGGAGCAGGGGTGGTGGAGCAGGGGTAGTGGAGCAGGGGTGGTGGAGCAGGGTAGTGGAGCAGGGGTAGTGGAGCAGGGGTGGTGGAGCAGGGGTAGTGGAAGGGCTAGCTGTAGCAGTAGCGGTTGCAGCAGGCCGAGACGAGGTGCCGTGCGGGTCAGATGGACCTGTCTTGCGCTGACCAGGCATCCTTGCACCACGCAGGGGGACCAGGAGGGGGCCAGGAGATGAGGGGTTGCACCAGGAGATGCAACCCCCCACCCCCACCCACCCAAAGGGACCAAACATTGACCAAGCCCTCCGGGTGTATAGGTCTAGCCTCCTGGGCTCGCAAGGCCCCAGACTACAAGCTGGTCCTCAGGCAGGCCATGCCAAGTGTGGATGCCAGGGTTGAATGTTCGATGGCAAGGGGGAGTAATTACAGTACCATTGCGATTTCGGATTCAGTTTCGACATAGGGATCTTTTACCAACCCTCCAGTTGTCTCCATTAAACCCCATTCCAATAAAGACCTTTTGTATCTTTTTGCACATCTCTTTTCTTTTTTTCTTGTTTACTCGTTGGTCCTGATTTATTTGTATTTTTATGGACGCAATGAATAAACACTTTCTTCATCTTTTAAGGATGTATAACTATTTATTTGCTTTCTCAACGAGTCCAGTCATTTTGGGTTCTGTGGCAAACGCACAGCTTGTGCTGTGAACTTTCTTGCAAGGTGCAATTTCCTGGCTATGTGCAAACAAAGGCAACACAGTAACAAGCATAGACACCAAGCAGAGACGAACAATACAAGGCCATGATGATACAATCCTGAATGTAACACCGGCCAGACATTTCATACGACAAAAGGAATATTCCTGTGATGCCTGTTAATGTACATGGGCGATCACACCATTCCTTCACAGTATGGAAAAGCCCTAGCAGACCCCCCTCATGACCACACCATTAACAAAGACCTGAACTCAGCTACTGCTGTGTGAGAAAAACTGTGTGAGCGTGTAAGAGCTTGCGTGAGTGTGTGTTGTGGTATAGCAGGGGTGGGGGGCACCAGTTGAGTAGCACCTACACATCTTCTCACTCTCACTTCTCACACATTTAGAAAGGTTTACTGAGGAAAGGTCTTACTGTAGACTAGTTGGCAAGTGTCCTTACAAACAACTCTGAGTGGGGTTGGTGGACAATGGACCTCCATTAATAAGGCCCTTAATTGATCATAATTGAGCATATGAGAATGTCCAATCATCTAATCTCAATAAAATAAAATGTTTTTTTTGTCATGTGCCGAATACAAGACTTTACTGTGAAATACGTACTAACGAGCCCTTTCCCAACAATGCTGAGTTAAAAAGTATGAACATTTTGCCAACATTTTTAAAGGAAATAGTAACACAAGAAAAGAAGAGTAAGATTATATACAAGGAGTACCAGTACCGAGTCAATGTACAGGGGTACGAGGTAGTTGAGGTAATTGAGGTAATACGTACAGGTACATTAGGTAAAAGTGACTAGGCAGTCAAGATAGATAATAAACAGAGTAGCCACAGTGAATGTGAAGAGCTTGAAAGAGTGTGATAGTCTGTCTGTGTGACTGTGTGGGTAGAGTCCAGTGAGAGTGCACAGAGCCAGTGCAAATAAAAAGGGGGTCAATGAAAATAGTCAGGGTAGACATTTCATTTCAACTGTTCAGCAGTCTTATGGCTTGAGGGTAGAAGCTGTTTAAGAGCCTTCTGGTCCCAGAGTTTGCGCCCCGGTACCGCTTGCCGTGTGGTAGCAGAGAGAAGAACTCTATGTGGCTGGAGTCTTTGACCATTCTTAGGGCCTTCTCTGACACCGCCTGGTATAGAGGTCCTGGATGGCAGGGAGCTCGGCCTCGATGATGTACTGGGCCGTACGCACTACCCTCTATATCACCTTACGGTGGGATGTCAAGTACTTGCCTTACCAAGCGGAGACATGGCCACGCGGTCGTGAGTGAACAGCGAGTACAGGAGGCCACTAAGCACAGACCCCGGGGGGCCCCCGTGCTGAAGGTCAGCTCGGCGGAAGTGTTGTTGTCTACCCATATCACCGGGGAAGCGGCCCGTCAGGAAGTCCAGGATCCAGTTGCAGAGGGAGGTGTTCAGTCCCAGGGTCCTTAGCGTAGTGATGAGCTTGGAGGGCACTATGGTGTTGAACGCTGAGATGTAGTCAATGCACAGAATTCTCACATTTTCCAGGTGGGAAAGAGCAGTGTGGAGTGGAATAGAAATTGCGTCATCAGTGGATCTGTTGAGGTGGTGTACAAATTGGAGTGGGTCCAGGGTGTCTAGGATGATGGTGTTGATGTGAGCCATGACCAGCCTTTTAAAAGCATTTCATGGGTATAGATGTGAGTGCTACAGGGCAATAGTCATTTAGACAGGTTACCTTGGTGTGCTTGGGCACAGGGACTATCTGTGGGTCTGCTTGAAACATGTAGGTATTACAGACTGGGTCAGGGAGAGGTTGAACATGTCAGGCTAAATAATAGGATAAATACCTACTATTTTTACGTCATTTTATGTTTTCTTACTTCCATCGTCATGCCGATTTAAGCCTTGTGATAAGGAACATTTGGCGTGAAGCAATCTTACGGTAGTCTAACTGTAGGTTACCCTTTACCAAATTATAATACAAAAAGGGGTGCTAATGAGCGCTTTTCACTAGAGCCAAAATATTGTACAATAAATTACAATATTTGTCTCTATGGAGAGTTTAAAAAAAAAATAATAATGTTTTTAAACTTTGGCCTTCCCTTGATTGGCTGTTTGAAACAAGATGTGTAGGAAGATCTCTGTCCATTTGTGTTCTATCTACAACATTATTTGTATAGGTCAAACACAGTAGTTGTTGACACAAAACCCAAAATGGAGGTATGGTCAGTTGCAGTTGCCTATGAAGTGCTGCTGTTCGTAAAAATGTTGATTGTCATGTTTTTTTTTGTGTGAAAAAAAAAATGGTTGAGCGAAAGGCCTTACTGGCAACCACTGTGCTGCTTCTCAGCCTGAAGACACATTGCTGTATAAGAGTGGGGGGAAACGTGACTTCCTGTGTAGCTAACCACAACATACAACTCAAAGAAGTGGAAAACTCACAGAAAAAAAAGTTTGTAGAAAATGTGTTCATGACAAATCTTTAAATGTTTTGTAGTCCCTGTGTCATTGTTGTTACTGTGCCTTCTAGCAAACATCCAAATACTACAAACCCCGTACAGTAAATAGGACTATCCAGCGTATCCTCAGGTGTTTAACAGAGGAAACGGCTTGATGTGAGCTTGTCGTCACATGTTAGTAGGACAGGGTTTTCGGGAATATTGAGTGATTCCTTTGACATGATATCTCTGATTGAAAGACTAGGAATATTGAATTCCACTCGACTGGGAGATCTGATTTCACTTTTGAATATGAGAGAGAGAGAGCCCCCCAAATCATTGCCTATGGAAATGCATTAGATATTCGGCAGCAATCGAACCATGACCATAAAGGATCTGGTATTTTGTCGCATCGTACATGCTGGACAATATAGGATTGTACATTGCGCTCCTCCACTGCTGTGAACAAGTACATGCATGCCACCAAGGCCTTGACCTCTTCCCTTCCTTTTGCAGGAGCTTAACAGATGCTCAATAGATATGTTTTTCATAGAGAGCTGAACTTTGACTCTCATGTGGTGCAGACACATATTTCAAACTAGATCCTTCAGTGGGTCAGTGGTCCAATAGGCTGTAGGCCTGGATGGCTTAAGGACAGAGCAAAGTTGAGTAGGTGTCCTCCCCTGGTCCAGCCTGCGAGCAGGAGCCCTCCGCTGCGCTGCGTTTGTGTTTACATTATTCCTCAAGTGTTTCCCCCCATGGCGCTCCATCCAATTCTCCTCAACAAGAGAAAATGGGAGACTAGCATAGAGACGAGTGAGGTCCATGAATAAAGGGGGGACAAATTGACATGTGGCGTTTTGTGAGGTGAGTGCACAACCTCTCGGCCGGCGATTACCATTCGCTAATGAGCGCCCTGCGTTTGTCTCTGTCTGTTTCTCCTTCTCTTTCCCTCCGCGGTCCCCTTTTCTCCCCGCTATCTTTGTGCAGGCCCGCGGTGGCCACTGGACCATGGGTGTGCCGTTAATGGAGAGGCGCACATAGCAGTAATTAAACCAGCAGGGGGGCTTGTACGCACCCCTGATGCACCCCCTCCTCCAGAACGCCACCCTCCTTCCCCCTTTTCAATCCCCTCTGCCGAATTGATCATTGTGCCGGAGCCAGTTTTGCCCCCAGCAGTTTTGTCACATTCTAATGAAGGCTTTCAGAGAGGCAAGGCCTGTGCCCCTACCAGTACTGGGCCAAGTTGGGGCCAATCAGTGTCTCTCACTCACACACAAACCCATTTCCCAATCAGCCTCACGTGCAACCACACACTCACACACACTTGCACGCACATACGCAGACACACTTATTTGTGCAATTGCACAGACACAGACACAACCGTCACCTCCAAATAGACTGGGACCCAGCAATTCTGTCACTTGTTTTCTTTCCCCCTTTTTTCCTACCCTCAACCGCCTCCCCCCGCACCTTCACCCCCCCCCCCCCCCCCCCCCCCCCGCAACACACACAAATCTTCCCATTCTCATCACATCCCTGCAGCTGCCTATATCCTTTCCTAATAAAAAGACTAGGTGTTGAGATATCACTCAGGATTGTTTTGAAGTCCATTGCATGATGAGCCCTTTAAATGGACGGTGTAAAATTCAACACGGGATCTTATTTTGTTACATTTTAAGGCTTCACATAGGATACCTGTCAATTATAACTAAATACCAAGAAAACAAACATAACTCGCTTTAGTAGTTGTGCTTCTAAACTGTATGTGCTAAAATCAAGTGAACTGCACACACCATACTGTAATATTTTGCTATGAAAACATGTTCAGGCAACTTTGTATTGTCAATAGACCACTCAATGGTTGTGAAATATAAAAAGGACATTCAATGACATAGTCTTGTGTAATCTGTAGTAGTGTCAGTAGTGTAATAAATCTATGTTATGATTAGCCAAGGCTATCTGAATGGTCTTAACGGTTCCTACACTGGAGCGGTACTCAGCAGGCTAACACAACCCATGGGGAACGTCTATCGCTGATTTCTCTTACGTCGTGTGTGTGCTGACCAACAGTGGAGAGTCACTATGCAGCTAATATTTTAGGCCAAACCACACTGTACTTGCTAATTCTGCACCTGAAAGTGTGTTTTACGTGAGTGTGTGGGTTTGTTTGGGTTTATTGGTGTTGAAAAGAATGATGTTTCCATAGGCTTCATGTCATTCAAATCAAATCAAATCAAATTGTATTAGTCACATGCGCCAAATACAACAGGTATTTCACCTTACAGTGAAATGCTTACTTACAAGCCCCTGACCAACAATGCAGTTTAAAAAAATATATGGATAAGAATAAGAGATCAAATCAAATCAAATGTATTTATATAGCCCTTCTTACATCAGCTGATATCTCAAAGTGCTGTACGGAAACCCAGCCTAAAACCCCAAACAGCAAGCAATGCAGGTGTAGAAGCACGGTGGCTAGGAAAAACTCCCTAGAAAGGCCAAAACCTAGGAAGAAACCTAGAGAGGAACCAGGCTATGAGGGGTGGCCAGTCCTCTTCTGGCTGTGCCGGGTGGAGATTATAACAGAACATGGCCAAGATGTTCAAATGTTCATAAATGACCAGCATGGTCAAATAATAATAATCACAGTAGTTGTCGAGGGTGCAACAAGTCAGCAACTCAGGAGTAAATGTCAGTTGGCTTTTCACAGCCGATCAAGAGATAAAAGTAACAAGTAATTAAAGAGCAGCAGTAAAATAACAATAGCGAGACTATATACAGGGGGGTACTGATACAGAGTCAATGTGCGGGGGCACCGGTCAGTTGAGGTAGTATGTACATGTAGGTAGAGTTATTAAAGATGTATAGATGACAACAGTGAGTAGCAGCGGTGTAAAGAGGGTGAAGGGGGGGGGGGGCACTGCAAATAGTCTGGGTAGCCATTTGACTAGATGTTCAGGAGTCTTATGGCTTGGGGGTAGAAGCTGTTTTGAAGCCTCTTGGACCTAGACTTGGCGCTCCGGTTCCGCTTGCCGTGTGGTAGCAGAGAGAACAGTCTATGACTAGGGTGGCTGGAGTCTTTGACAATTTTTAGGGCCTTCCTCTGACACCTGGTATAGAGGTCCTGGGTGGAAGGAAGCTTGGCCCCAGTGATGTACTGGGCCATTCGCATTACCCTCTGTAGGGCCAAGCGGTCGGAGGCCGAGCAGTTGCCATACCAGGCAGTGATGCAACCCGTCAGAATGCTCTCGATGGTGCAGCTGTAGAACCTTTTGAGGATCTGAGGACCCATGCCAAATCTTTTCAGTCTCCTGAGGGGGATTAGGTTTTGTCGTGCCCTCTTCACAACTGTCTTGGTGTGCTTGGTGCGCAGATATTTATCAACTTGACGAGCTCCTGTACACAGTAATTTGGTCAGTATTTTTGTCTTGAATTATCAAGGTTTTGTTTGCGTGACACTGTCTTTTTTTTTGCTGTTCTTGATTTGCCATATTTACCACGCTTGCTTTCGAGTAAGGTGCCAGGAAGCGAAAGGTTACAGGAAATGCCATGGATAGTAGCGACCAACAGTGCTCTCCCTCTCTACAGGGTACCCCCTCTTCCTCTACACACTGAGCGGAGGCTAAAGTTGTTTCTGGTTTGGCATTCGTTCTGTATATAATTAAAATAACCTCAGTCATTGAGGTGTTTGTATGGCATTAGATGCCTCTCTAGACCACATTTTGCATTGTTTCCTGCCCTGCTCGACTCACCCCTTATCTCTCAGACCCCCTTGAGTGTGGCGTTTTACATTTCTGTTTGTAAAACTGTCAACACTTCCACTGGCTGTACTAATGTGTGATTTAGCGCCGACAGAGAGGAGGGCTAGAGAGTGAGAGAGAGACAACTGCATGAGATCTTGCACATTCTGAAAGTGGTATAATTTTTTCTATCCCCAAGAAGATGCCTTGTTATGTACGGTGTATTGTGTCCCCCCCCCCCCCACAAAGCATTCTGTTGTCTTTCTCTCTTAGCTTCTTTTGTTTTGATCTATAATTAAATATTATATTCAAAAGCATTGATATTTTAAATAGGTAAAACACAAGCGTTATGTTTTTAACAATATAAATAAGTGTATAGTTTCAAATCATTTTGATGACTGATAAATCATTGATACAAAATGAATAACATTGATTTATTAAAAAAACAACAGTTTTTGACATGCACGCGTCCATAATACGCACTGAAAATGTATTTAACAGAACCATGTTATTTCTAACCACTGTACTGGGATTTTAATCAGATGTATGAAAAAATTCCCAAAGGTTCAGAAAATAATTGGATTAGTGTGGGGGGCTGCTGAATTGTATGTTAAATTTACACCTGTCACACTGTTCTCAAATCAGACGTCAGCCATCAAGGTTAACAGTTACTTGAGGGCAGTGACAGCATCCTCAGGACTGGTAAAACAGCAGCAGTGAATTTCAACACTGTGTCTGACTGTTAATTACACCTTCATGGGCATCCCCGTGCACTTACACAACAGACACACACACACACACACACACACACACACACACACACACACACACACACACACACACACACACACACACACACACACACACACACACACACACACACACACATACACACACACACACACATTACACACACACACACACACACACACACACACACACACACACACACACACACACACACACACACACACACACACACACACACACACACACACACACACTCAACACCAAGCACACACCATATTGTGAATACCACAATAACAAATATCCCGCTTGCTCTCCCCTATAGTCTATTCCACAGCAGAAAATACATTTCACACTTAAATCACTGGAATACTGTAGCCTACTTACATCTACATAGTTTTTTTTTTTTTTACCCTGTTTGCTTTAATTTACACCTCTGTTTTGCAGCTGTGATAGGGGAATACAGCGCCTCTCCCTTCAGAGTGAACAGTGGCGGAGGAGGAACGTTAGCTCATTATAAAGGCCACGGTAATAATCTGTCTATCGGAGGCCCTCGGTTGGAAGCTCTGCTTTCCTCCAAAGCATCGGGCTCCCCTGTCAATAACATGACAGTCACTTCATTATAGCTTCACAAGTCAGCCATTTAAAATCTATTGGCCCCATCAGAGAATGCTAGGGAAAGGGTCAGATGCTGCCATACATAATTCAAATACGTGTCTAGTGTATTGTATCTTGTGTTTGTTGAAATTATTGTGTACGGGTGTAGTGGTTGAACTGACAGACGAGTGTACCGGAATACACAAACACATTCGTAAGATACAAGTAGACACATGGAAGCATTGCTGTGCTGTTGCTGGGATGTTCACTCAACGTTCAATCTCTTAGTAACATCTTGTACTCGTAGTAATGGGTGCAAAAAGAGAAGTGAGATTATCATTTGAGGGCAAGTGAAAAGCGGAACTGCAATCGGTCTGGAAAATATTTAGCAGATGCTCTTATCCAGAGCAACTTCTAGTAGTGAGTATATGCATTTTCATATTAGTCCCCCCATTGAACCCACGACGCTGATGTTGCAAACACCATGCTCTACCAACCGAGCTACACGGGACACTTAATCTATAGTCCTCAGATACACTTTTCAATATTTAAGGAAATACTGATTTGATATTCTGGGGGGAATATTTAAGGCTCTTATGCTTAACAGTGTCGAGTGCCCTCAGACTGAGGAAGAAGAGCAACACCTGTGAGTGTCTGAGGAATGAATATGGACGTGTTGCATGTGGCCGCGGTGGCTTCGCAGTCGAGTACAGTTACAGTGCTGAATATGAGGTCAGTAGAAAAACAAGCTGTAAAAAAATTGTGAAGCTGTAAAAAAATTATTTTCACGCTGACGTGCGCAAAACTGACCAAAATCCATAAAACCAGTACTAACATGCGGCCAAGGAGGGATATCAACTAAAACCAACAAGTCAAACAGTAGTGCAAGCAGATCATCTCTCCTCTTCGCATACAAATGGTATCAGAGCCTGCTTCTTGTACCAGTGGTGCAGCAAAAAACAAGTTTCCATATGACGGATAACGCAATTAATGCGTTTAACACCCTCCTGCTCTTCCTGACCAAGTACCCCTCATCACAGAAAACAAGGGGAAACAAGACCTACCCCTGTGGAGTGCCAAAGTTCTCCTCACAACAACACAAGACACCGGCAATGAGCTTGTGTGAAACCCTTTTCACTTGTAATGATTACATACCCTTCATTAAAACTGCAACTAACCCTGTTAAACTGGAATAGACTCGCTACGGGTAATCGTGAAAACACTTTTAATCAATGCACAACAACAGCAGAGACCTCGCTAGAACACATTCACTCCAAATAAAGAGGGCTGTTTTAAAAACACACCCGGCAACAGTAAAGACCCTGATAAGACTTGTCACACTTCTCCTCGTCGTGGCGAAACCTGCTCGTGAATCTTTCCTGACAGCTCCTAAGACCTTGTTAGTGAGAATCACCTCCTAATGATTCAACCTGGTTTGGAGACAACACACACGTACACGCATATACACACACACACACACAGGCATATGCATGCACGCACACACCCACAGTCAATTGTATTACTGAATTTCACATGCTTTGTAATACAGAATCATCGAACTATGGCTCAATCATTAGTTGTTTATAAACCCAATGTCAGTTCTGACCAAGTCTGACCAGCTCATGGATGAAGCTGCAAAAATGGTCACAATCATGTTATAATTGATGCAGACTGCATATTGGATTTCCTTTCCTTTGAACTACTTTATTGCAATGAAGTGAAATGTTTACCAAATTATTGTAATGTATCTATACCTATCATTTTAATATCTTATTTTTTGGTGAGGACTTTTTAAAATAGAAATGTGCTGATTGATCGTTTAAAAAAATTCAATGTTGAAACCTAAATAACAAGATGTACAGAAAATAACAGGAATGAAAATGTTTTATTTTAAAATCAAATAAATACGATTAACAGCAATGACGGGAGGTTGTATTTTTAGAGAAAATTAGATATTCACAGTAAAGCTAATTACGCAGTTATTCTTCTAGAATTCACACCCCACAAAGCCTTTCAAAAAACGATTTGCCACATTCGTACTATGCATTCCCTAAAGCTAACACACACACACACACACACACACATCCAGATTGACACACGTTGTGTCGGCTCATTATTTTGAGCAGTGCCACATCTCAGGGAACACATTGTGCCTCTGTACCACGTCTAGTTGAAATGAAATGCAAATGACTACAATGTACTTTAAATTACTGCAATGCACTCTATTAGCTAACGACTGCTGCTACTGTTCCATTGATTTCATCAACATATCAATGGACATTTCATCAACATATCGATGGACATTTCAAAAACTCTATTAGTTAGAGACTGCAGCTACGGTTACATTGATTTGTCATTAACACATCAATGGACATTTCAAAAGAGATCCAATCCTTCCATTTCCCATGAACCTGATCATCTATTGACTTTGATTTTGATTTTGTGACTATGACTTTTAGCCTCTGTCATACAGTAAGACTCTGGGTTGGTTTCTCTGATGCAGCAGTAGGTGTATTTTGGAGATGGTGTGGAACATTAGTAAGTGTCTGAACTTTGCCTGGCCTAATGATCTGGGGGTTGATGGGGTCTGAGTCAGCACGGCTACACCAGAGCTGTGGATAAGATGGCTCTGACAGGTATGACTCACTACCGGTGACCAGGCACAGTATCTCCGCGCACGCACACACATGCGCACAAATGCATGCATGCTCACGCACACACGTGCACGCTCAGACACACGCACGGACACCTGCACGCACGCACGCACACACACAAACACAAATGTGCACTAACAAACAAACAAGTCTATTGGTCACTTGGTTTCACAGGGTCTATGGTCTATGCTAGCAGCCAAAACTGTAGGTTGATTAGGAATCAGGACCAGTCTACATACAATGTTTAGCATTGTATCCCATATTTTTGTATGCACATGACCTGGGCCCGGTTCCCCGATAGCGATGGAACTTTCGCTAAGTGCTTTGTTGAGGCATGTGTCGATACTGATAGGATGGAAAGAAAGGAAGCACTGCTCCTGGATCAGCGTTCTCCCTTTCCAATCTTACCTTAACATTATAATTATTCCACAATACTGACAAGGGATCAGCTCCTAGAGAGATATTATCACCTATGGCTACAAATATTGGAGCGGCATATTCTAATGCTTACCCTATAATAATACACTAATTCCAGATTTGGCACGTCATGAAATAGGCTATGTAGAGGCAAAAAGTTTGGACAGTCGTGTACAAATTGAATGAACATGAAATTGATTTCAATATCGTTCAAATATATACATTGGGGCAAAAAAGTACTTAGTCAGCCACCAATTGTGCAAGTTCTCCCACTTAAGATGAGAGAGGCCTGTAATTTTCATCATAGGTACACTTCAACTATGACAGACAAAATGAAAAAAGAATATCCAGAAAATCACATTGTAGGATTTTTTATGAATTTATTTGCAAATTATGGTGGAAAATAAGTATTTGGTCAATAACAAAAGTTTATCTCAATACTTTGTTATATACCCTTTGTTGGCAATGACAGAGGTCAAACGTTTTCTGTAAGTCTTCACAAGGTTTTCACACACTGTTGCTGGTATTTTGGCCCATTCCTCCATGCAGATCTCCTCTAGAGCAGTGATGTTTTGGGGCTGTTGCTGGGCAACACGGACTTTCAACTCCCTCCAAAGATTTTCTATGGGGTTGAGATCTGGAGACTGGCTAGGCCACTCCAGGACCTTGAAATGCTTCTTACGAAGCCACTCCTTCGTTGCCCGGGCGGTGTGTTTGGGATCATTGTCATGCTGAAAGACCCAGCCACGTTTCATCTTCAATGCCCTTGCTGATGGAAGGAGGTTTTCACTCAAAATCTCACGATACATGGCCCCATTCATTCTTTCCTTTACACGGATCAGTCGTCCTGGTCCCTTTGCAGAAAAACAGCCCCAAAGCATGATGTTTCCACCCCCATGCTTCACAGTAGGTATGGTGTTCTTTGGATGCAACTCAGCATTCTTTGTCCTCCAAACACGACGAGTTGAGTTTTTACCAAAAAGTTATATTTTGGTTTCATCTGACCATATGACATTCTCCCAATCTTCTTCTGGATCATCCAAATGCTCTCTAGCAAACTTCAGACGGGCCTGGACATGTACTGGCTTAAGCAGGGGGACACGTCTGGCACTGCAGGATTTGAGTCCCTGGCGGCGTAGTGTGTTACTGATGGTAGGCTTTGTTACTTTGGTCCCAGCTCTCTGCAGGTCATTCACTAGGTCCCCCCGTGTGGTTCTGGGATTTTTGCTCACCGTTCTTGTGATCATTTTGACCCCACGGGGTGAGATCTTGCGTGGAGCCCCAGATCGAGGGAGATTATCAGTGGTCTTGTATGTCTTCCATTTCCTAATAATTGCTCCCACAGTTGATTTCTTCAAACCAAGCTGCTTACCTATTGCAGATTCAGTCTTCCCAGCCTGGTGCAGGTCTACAATTTTGTTTCTGGTGTACTTTGACAGCTCTTTGGTCTTGGCCATAGTGGAGTTTGGAGTGTGACTGTTTGAGGTTGTGGAGAGGTGTCTTTTATACTGATAACAAGTTCAAACAGGTGCCATTAATACAGGTAATGAGTGGAGGACAGAGGAGCCTCTTAAAGAAGAAGTTACAGGTCTGTGAGAGCCAGAAATCTTGCTTGTTTGTAGGTGACCAAATACTTATTTTCCACCATAATTTGCAAATAAATTCATAAAAAATCCTACAATGTGATTTTCTGGATTTTTTTCCCTCATTTTGTCTTTCATAGTTGAAGTGTACCTATGATGAAAATTACAGGCCTGTCTCATCTTTTTAAGTGGGAGAACTTGCACAATTGGTGGCTGACTAAATACTTTTTTGCCCCACTGTAGGTCTATGTTGTTACGTCCGTTGTTGGAATGAGACCAAGGTGCAGCGTGGTAGGCGAACATCTTACTTTTATTTAAAATGAACACCAAAAACCAACAAAATACAAAACGAACGTAAAGTTCTGCAGGCTATACAGCAACTAACAAAATCAAGATCCCACAATCAAAGGTGGGAAAAAGGGCTGCCTAAGTATGATCCCCAATCAGAGACAACGATACACAGCTGCCTCTGATTGGGAACCATACTAGGCCAACAAAGAAATAGAAACATAGATTTGCCCACCCAAGTCACACCCTGACCTAACCAAATAGAGAATAAAAAAGGCTCTCTAAGGTCAGGGCGTGACATATGTAGCCTATACTGTATTTATCTTTTAATACAGTGATCTCAGGGTTCCTTTGAAGCGTCTGTATATCCTTCGCTTGTTATGCAAAGAAATGGGCAACTTTGTATTTATAGTTACTGTCACATTCTTTCTGAAGTTATCCGTGGTCACAGAAAGACAGCGGAGATCTTCTGTGTATGAAGTGATGCGGTAGGGCAAAAAAGCTAAGTTGCAGACACACAAATATCTGTAATATCTGTAATATCTGTATCTGTAATGGTGAGAGGTTAGCATGTCTTGGGGGTATGATATTTGTGCGTCTGTAACTTTCTCACTCATCATTATTGACGATTCATTCAGGACTATCGGTAATCATGGTAGCATCCACATTAATGTAGAAGTGTTTAGAAACCTATTGTATTCTTATTTACAATAAAAGTGACTCCAAAATGACACAATACATTATTTACCATTAATTTCTATCCACAAAATTATCTAAAATGCAACCAAAACAAACAGCAAATGCATCCAACGAGTTTGCCGAGTCACACACTTGATGAAATCATTGCATGCTAGGAATATGGGACCAAGTACAAAACTTTTGACTACTTTAATACACATACGTGAATTTGTCCCAATTTGTCCCTAAAATGGGGGGACCATATAGAAGAAGTGCTGTAATTCCTAAAAGGTTCACCCGATATGGATGAAAATACCCTCAAATTAAAGCTCAGAATCTGCACTTTAACCTCATAGTATAATTTCCAATCCGAAGTGCTGTACAGAGCCAAAACACCAACATAATTGTTACTGTCTTAATACTTTTGGAGCTTACTGTAAGTATTCACTCCCCTTTTGCTATGACACTCCAAATTGAGCTCAGGTGCATCCAATTTCCTTTGATCATCCTTGACATGTCACAACAACTTGATTGGAGTCCAACGGTGGCCAATTCAATTGTTTGGACATGATTTAGAAATAAACACACCTGTCTATATAAGGTCCCACAGTTGACAGTGCATGTCAAAGCAGAAACTATACGATGAAGTCCAATAGTCCATAGATCTCCGAGATAGAATTGTGATGAGACATACAGTACAAGTCAAAAGTTTGGACAAACCTACTCATTCAAGGGTTTTTCTTTATTTTTATTATTTTATACATTGTAGAATAATAGTGAAGATGTCAAAATGATGAAATAACACATATAGAATCATGTAGTATCCAAAAAAGTGTTAAAAAAATCTAAATATATTTTATATTTGAGATTCTTCAAATAACCACTCTGTGCCTTGATGACAGCTTTGCACACTCTTGGCATTCTCTCAACCAGCTTCACCTGGAATGCTTTTCCAACAGTCTTGAAGGAGTTCCCACATATGCCGAGCACTTGTTGGCTGCTTTTCCTTCACTCTGCGGTCTGACAAATCCTGAACCATCTCAAATTGTGGAGGCCAGGTAATCTGATGCAGCACTCCATCACTAACCTTCATGGTAAAATAGCCCTTACACCGCCGGGAGGTGTGTTGGGGTCATTGTCCTGTTGAAAAACAAATGATAGTCCCACTAAGCCCAAACCAGATGGGATGGCGTATCGCTGCAGAATACTGTGGTGGCCATGCTGGTTAAGTGTACCTTGAATTCTAAATAAATCACAAACAATGTCCCCAGCAAACCACCCCCACACCATAACACCTCCTCCTCCATGCTTTACGAAGGGAAAAACACATGCGTAGCTCATCCATTCACCTACACCGCGTCTCACAAAGACACGGCAGTTGGAACCCAAAATGTGGTTCCAATTTGGACTCATCAGACCAAAGGACTAATTTCCACCGGTCTAATGTCCATTCCTCGTGTTTCTTGGCCCAAGCAAGTCTCTTTTTATTATTGATGTCCTTTAGTAGTGGTTTCTTTGCAGCAGTTCGACCATGAAGGCCTGATTCACATAGTCTCCTCTGAACAGTTGATGTTGAGATGTGTCTGTTACTTGAACTCTGTGAAGCCTTTATTTGGGCTGCAATCTGAGGTGCAGTTAACTCTAATGAACTTATTCTCTGCAGCAGAGGTAACTCTGTGTCTTCCTTTCCTTTGGCGGTCCTCATGAGAGCCAGTTTTATCATAGTACTTTATGGTTTTTGCAACTGCACTTGAAGAAACTTTCATGAAATGTTCCGGATTGACTGACCTTCATGTCTTAAAGTAAGGATGGACTGTTGTTTATCTTTGTTTATTTCAGCTGTTCTTGCCATAATATGAACTTGGTCTTTTACCAAATAGGGCTGGCTATCTTCTGTATACCACCCCTATCTTGTCACAACACAATTGATTGGCTCAAAGCATTTAGTGTACCCTGTGCACACAACCCATGTGGAATTTGGGTCTCCGGCAGCGTTTGGAACTGCCGATCTCCGGTCAAGATTGTCAAGTTCATCTCAGCCTATGCTGCCCTTCAGTACCTTGACTTTTTGGCCCTGACAGAGAACTGGATCAACCCAGAAAACAATGCTATTCTAGCTGCTCTCTTCATCTGATTACGTTTAGTGTCATAATCCAAGAGCATCCGGTCGTCGCAGTGGTGGCACAGGGCTACTAATTTCTCCTAACTGGAGATTTTCTATTTTCTCCCTCCCACCTGTCCTTCTCCTCCTCATTTGAAGTCTTCATTTGAAGTCCACTGTCACTTGTCCACTCAAGTTTAACATTGTTGTTGTCTATCACCCACCAGGTGACCTTGGAGAGTTCCTCAATGAGCTTGACACCTTGATAATATAATTTCCTGACGATTGTGCGCCGCTCTTCGTACTTGGCGACTTCAACCTCGCGACGTCTGCCTCGGATTAATTTATTTCCGACTCTCTTTCCTCTCCTTGCGTCTTTTGACCCCCCCCCTTTCCCAATCCCCTCCAAGACAGACCTCAGCTTTCCTAGAGGCTGTTCGTGTAACGGTCATCGTTGCATGAAGAAGTGGACCAAAGCGCAGTGTGGTAAGTGTTCATGATTTATTAATAAAACTGAACACTGAATAACAAAAACAACAAAGAGAACGAACGAAACCGAAACAGTTCTGTCTGGTGCAGACACAAAACAGAAAACTACCCACAAAACACAGGTGGGAAAAGGCTACCTAAGTATGGTTCTCAATCAGAGACAACAATAGACAGCTGCCTCTGATTGAGAACCACACCCGGCCAAACACACAGAAATAGAACACAAAACATAGAATGCCCACCCCAACTCATGCCCAAACCAAAATAGAGACATAAAAAGGATCTCTAAGGTCAGGGCGTGACAGTTCTCCTAATAATCTCACTGCAACCCCCCCTCCAGGTTTCTGATCACTACTTTATTTAGTTTTCTGTCTCCCTTTCCTCCAACCCTAGCCACTCAGCCTGTACCCAGATGGTCATGCACCGTCGCAATCTTCTTTCTCTCTCTCTCTCTCCAATTACTCTGTCCTCTTCTATTCTATCATCTCTCTCTTCTGCTAAATCCTTCTCCCTCCTGTCTCCTGATTCTGCCTCTTCAACCCTGCTCTCCTCCCTTTCCGCATCCTATGACTCGCACTGTCCCCTTTCCTCCTGGCCGGCTCGACCCTCCCCTCCTGCTCCGTGACTCTTTGCGAGCTTACAGGTCTGTGGGCAGCAAAAACGGAGGAAAACTAAACTTCTGGAGGACGTATCATCCTTTAGCTTTCTCCTCCCTACCTTCTCCTCCTCTGTATCTGCTGCTAAAGCTTCTTTTTATCATTCTAAATTTCAAGCTTCTGCCTCTAGCCCTAGGAAACATTTACATTTGACCATTTTAGTTATTTAGCAGACACTCCTATCCAGAGCGTCTTACAATAGTGAGTGCATACATGTTATTATTGTACTGGTCCTTTGTGGGAAACGAACCTCAAGAAACCAAAACTCGACTCATCTGACATAAAGAAATATAGACCTGTATCCCTTATCTTTCCTAATCACTTTAAAGTGCTGTCTCTGATCAACTCTCATTATCTCTCTCAGAACGATCTTGACCCTAACCAGTCAGGCTTCAAGACGGGTCACTCTACTGAGACTGCTCTTCTCTTTGTCACAGAGGCTCTCAAAGCTGACTCTTACTCTTCTGTTCTCATCCTCCTAGATCTATCCCCTGCTTTCGACACCGTAACCCATCAGATCCTTCTCCCCACCCTCTCAGGGCTGGGCGTCTCAGGTTCTGCACATTCTAGGATTGCCTCTTACCGGGCAGGCCGCTCCTACCAGATGATGTGGAGAGGGTCTGTATCTGCACCACGTACTCTCAATGCAGTTGTCCCCCAGGGCTTGGTTCTAGGGCCTCTACTCTTCTCTCTATACACCAAGACATTCGGGCCTGTCATATCCTCACATAATCTCTCCTATCATTGCTATGCGGATGATGCTGAACTACTTTTCTCCTTCCCCCCCCATCTGACACCCAGGTGGCGACACACATCTCTGTGTGCCTGGCAGATATCAGCTTGGATGTCGGCCCACCACCTCAAGCTCAACTTCTCCATCACGGTTGACAACTTCAGTGTCACCCTCCCAGAGCACAAAGCACCTTGGTGTGACCCTGGACAACACCCTGTCATTCTCTGCAAACATCATAGCAGTGACTCGCTCCTGCAGGTTCATGCTCTACATCATTCGAAGAGTATGACCCTACCGCACACAGGAAGCGGCGCAGGTCCTAATCCAGGAACTTGTCATCTCCCGTCTGGACCGCTGCAACTTTCTGCCCGCCTGGTTTTCAACTATCCCAAGTTCTGCCATGTCACCCCGCTCCTCCACACACTCCACTGCCCCCCCCCCCCCCCCCCCCCCCCCGTGATATGTGGTTGTCCCACCTAGCTATCTTAAGATGAATGCACTAACTGTAAGTTGCTCTGGATAAGAGTGTCTGCTAAATTACTAAAATTTTAAAATATATAATTTTATGAGGGCGCACAGCCACAAAGTCATCCAATCTGATTTTAAACCTAACCCTAACTTTAACCCTAACCTGTGTCACACTGCTAAACACCAACGCCCAACCTTAAATGAAGACCAAATATCAAATTTTCAATTTCATGAATTTTTACGATACATCTAGTGGAAATCGCTCAGCTCTGCCTCCAGGGCAAGATTCATGACAATAAACGTCAACCTGCGAGATATGTGGGCCTAAGGTGCTACTCCGTAATCAGGCTTGGCTGTTGTTTATCAGCCAGCCTGCCAGGCAGCGTAGTGTTAGCATACACGTGAGACGTGCTGCTGTTAACCGCAGCAGCTTAAGAGGGCTGCCCTCTACCCGGGCTCCACGGTCTCACGTCTGGGGCCTCACCACCTCGCGCTCTGTCAGGTGTCAGTGGGGTGGTAGTGGTACAGTAGAGCTAGGGACTGACTGTCAGACGCCCTATGCTGCTACATCCTATGTCTCTGAAGAACATTTCCACAGATTCTGTGTATGTTCTAATATAAAATGGATGCCAGGGAATGAGACGCAAAGGGTTATCTGGATTTTTTTCACATGCCTGTTCGCTCAACATTTTTACATCTCTAGACAGTATTGTGTTAATACTAAAGCACTTAGGTACAGATTATTGAAACCCATTGCCCTACATTTTAATAGCCTTCTGATGACTGATTGTATATTCCAGGCCTTTTGTGTGCATCTTGTACGGTCACGATACTCACAACACTCTTTGGCAAAAGTCCCACACCTTGCATCTGTCATTCTTCATGGCTTTTAAGGCAAACTTGACAGAAGTGTGGCAGACATTGAGATGAGGACAGCCTGGCTACAGCCAAGGCTCTGTGTGTTGAGTTGGCACTCTCTCTAGTGGAGGGATGAGAACAACCACATGGCTTGTACATCAACCTTGGCTCCACTGTGTCTGTCTTAACTATCTTTGCCAGGTCCCCTTCATAAAAGAGGTTTCTAACCTCAAGTGTCTTTTCCTGGTTAAAAATAAATAAGCAATACTTTAAATGATGTCCATTAGTATACTGTATAAATGAAATCCTTACAAACAAAGACATTGTACTAGTATTATACAAGACAACAAAGCATTGTTGTAGGAGCCATTTTGGCCTATTTATGTGGTTGTTGTGATTTTATTTGTCCCCCAGTTCTGCTAACAAAAAATAAATATAGATATTTTTATATTTTTTTGTTCTTGGACATAAGACTGTAAGATTACCAGGAAATTAGTTCAAAGTGATTTTAATTGAGGAAATCTGTTCCAACACATAAATAAAGGCATACTGTATGTGATCGTAGCCTTTGACCATGACTCTCAATTGTGCAATGGAATGGAAGAGTCATTGGACAAAGGCGTCTTCTGTACGGGGTTTTGTTAAGATCCTTGATGCTCAATCTGAACAGGAACAGGCGTCGCTTGCGGGACGGTATTGGAAGCATAAGGACCTTATCTTTCATATCAGTGAGAAATTATTTTCAAAAAACAAAAGGTTCAATTGATACACCTTGTTAAGGTTAGTGTTCCCACGCAGCCTTATCTCCATGTTACAGTACTTGTTACCGGAAAACAGACGGAAGACAAGAGGCGACCACCTGTGCTAATTAGCTATCTAGCATGCGCCGAACACATGTGTATAAGTGTACCTCGCGAGGTGTAACGGAAATGTAGTTTAATCGGATGGAGGAACCCGAAGCTGTATGGTTCTATGCAAAACTGCTAAAGTCTGTATTTTTTTTATTTTAAGGATTATTTCTCGCTGATGAAAGATGAGGGCCATATGTTTTGAAAGCCGTATCGCAAGCAACGATTAAGAGACTTTTCTAAACGTTAAAACACGCCGTTGGGACTGTAGTTCACTTGAGACAGACGTGGGCGAAGCTAACGGCTGAGAACTGTAGGGAGAAGGCAGAATGCCGCCTAGAGTTTTCAAGAGTTAATGTGATTGTATCCCAATGTAATCAAGGTTTGAAATGATAACGTTTTTCTCAAATACTATATCTGTTTGAGATTCCTGTGGTCAATTTGCAGTGTACACATGATTTATAACTATATGTTCCTGTCCCCTGACCATCCATGCAAGGAAAAATCGGCCCACGGCTGAATGTAATTGGGGACCCCTAGCCCAAGCCGGAGCATTTGAAATTGGGGGAGGCAACCCCTGATGTCTAGAAAGACTAAGTGGCTATCGGGGACTTGTGACTCGGTTAGCCACTACAATTATTATTGAAACTGATTCGTTGTATAGTCTATAAGTCTACAGTGGATCGACATGTATGATGTGAACATTATGCATGTTCTGCATACAACGTAGGCCTACTGGAAACCCACAGTGAGGGGTCTATGTTTCCGAAGTATAGGCCCTGTTTGAATACATTTGAAAGGCATTCTTCATTCTGTCTCTTCCTTGAAGTAATTACTGATCTTACATGATTGGAAAGGTGAAAGCGAGGGCTCTTTCACATTACTTTCACCTATCCAGTCATTTATAATCAGTGATTACTTTCAAGAACTTCAGGGCCATAGCCTGTGTTCTATAAGGGGCCGAGCTTGCAATAGGAAGTGTGCAAGTGCCCTCTAGTGGCTTACATTCAAGGCCTTACTGTCTGTCAAACAGTGTCCTCTTACCAAAGACTGGATAATGGCCTGATTGTAGGGCCTTGGTCACTCAGTATGTGTGAATTGAATCCATTTTCAACATGGAGTCCCTCAGCGGCTCCTGATGACTCTGACAGGCCCAGTTGGAGGCCAACTGTCTGATACGTGTCTGCTAAGACCAGACCAGAGCTCTATGGGCTAAAGCAGTAGAATACTTCATTGCATGTCTTTGGGCAGACAGTGAAGTTGTTACTATAACCATGCAAAACATGTTCAACTTACTGCACATATGTCATGATGAAAAATACCTTTTAAAAGACTAACTCAGTCATAAATGGAGAGTGCATTATGTCGGTGTTTCATTTGCTAGCATAATTAGATCATTATCTTAAAAATCGCGGATATGTTGTGAGTCAGAAAACTCGACACTCAGCTTCTTAGGCCTCTCCCCTGCTTACAAAATCATTGTTTTCCCATTGTCTGTCATTTATTTAAACCACATGGAGATGCTGGATGGAAGGGGGAAATGCTGGACGCTCAGCCGCGTGGATCTGCCAACCGCCTGCATCCTTAGGCACTCCCTGGCACCTCAGCCCTTGGCCGCTCCTGAAAGAAAACAATTACCAACGGGGCGGAACAACAATGCCCAGAAAACATCTGTCTGCACCGGATGGATAGGGGGGTGACATGTCCATGTCTGTGTCCCTGCTGCTTTAAACCAAGCCCAGCCTGATGGGCCTGCGTACAGTTACTTACAGCAGACAGCCACAGAGCTCCAATTCCACACAGAGCCTGTCTCCTTGGCGATGGCTGCCGTTAACACAGACGAAGGCCCCCGGAGCAGTTGTTCGTTTGGGTGGGTGCCATTCTGTTTGGATGATGCATCAGTATGAATGGCCCCTGAGTAGATGTAGGCATGGGCTGTATCCTAAATGGCTCCCAAATGTTTGTCAAAAGTAGTGCACGATATTGGGTACAGGGTGCCATGTCGATGGGCTTTCATCAAAAGCAGTGCACTATATAGGGAGTAGGCTGTCATTTGGGATGCATCCATGGACAACTCCCATGTGACTCCTCAGCCGCAGCCTGTGTGAACAGACGAGAGAGTCTTGGTCTGAGCCCCCCCCCCCCCCCCCCCCCCCCTCAACAGCTCATCCCACGGTGAGAGCACATAATTAAAATGTCTTCAGACATTTACTTCCCTCCTTGGAGATCTTTCTCCTCTCTCGGCCGTCTCCGTGCAAAGCAAGTACTTTTCCCAGCTAATTAAATGGATTTAATACCAATAATAAAAGTATGTTGTTACAACAGCATGTGCGGATATTGCTAAATTATTTTAATTCATGCCAGCTCTCAAAAGACCAGCTCTGGGCAATTAGCAATGCTTACTGTAAGCAGAAAACAAATTACAATTGGGGAAATTACTTTATGAATGTTTGTAGTTGCTTAACTTTATGAGTCCACTATAAAAGTGTGTGTTGCCACCTTGTGGTTATAGTTTGCACCTTACACAAATATAAAACATTTTGGTAGCAGTTATTACAGAACAGAAAAAAAGTAATAACATATTAGAATGGTAACAGGTTATACTCATGTATTTTCAATGATCACACATTCTAATCAAGGTGATTGCATGCATTTATATTGATAAAAAGCTAAATATAATTTCTGAACCCAATCATTTGAAGAAGTTGAAACTTTGTGTTTGAATACCCATTGCTGTCAACAATGTGGTCTTGGTGAGTTTACAATACTGTTATAATAATCGGAACACAATGCTGAAGTAGGCCTAGATCATCCTGTACGTGTTGCTGTAAGACTGAACTGTGAATTCCTTGACTGACTTTTGTGACAATATTTGACGCACCAAAAAGTAACACCACAATGCCAAGAATCACATTCTTCCATCCTCTTCCCTTGACAGTTACTCTTGATGACCCCGGCTCCATGGGAACCGGGACTTTTTTTTTTAGGAAGAGCTCGATCGAACCGCAAGGCGGAGGAGGATTTGTGACAGCGCGCAAGGACACGCCTTCTCATTAAATCGGCAGTTTGTGCGGATACACCTTGCCGTCATTGCCGTGTCGTCAGTAGCGAAACGAACCGCACCGCTGCCTCTTCTACATTAGTTGTTATACTCCCCTCTACTTAATTAACCTTGTACGTATTATTTTGTCCCCGACGGTTGTGGTGTTCTGCGTCAAAAGCAACAGAGATGTAAAGCAAGTTACACTACCGCATCTTCCTCTTCATTTGATATGCTGCTACTGACATAACCAGGAGCGCTGGTGACAGAGGTATTTCGGTGTTCTAGCGACTTGTTTCTATTACGTTAGCTAGCTACGTTCAACACATTTAGCTGTTGAAACGTTGTATCCTCACTAGGCTACTAGTTTGGGTACAGTCTAGGTACAGGCACAACATACTGATATTGTGTCAACGCGTAGGAAGAGAGTTAGGCTAAATGTGCATTTTCGTTATTACCCTTTAGTCTACTCTGACTAACCTAAAGCTGTCAAGTAGATCCTCGAATAACCTTCCTCGAATAGAAAATAAACCCGAGAAGAAACACGATAGGGTACCTTGTCGTCTAATTGATGCTGTTTAATGCAATTAACCTAATTTCCTATAGGGAATAATCTAAGCAAACTGCTTTTTTAAGCTTTAACGTCAATTATCTAAACTCGTAAACAGATTTTTCTAATTTTCACAAATGTTGTAGCTTAGGGTTCTCTGGTTGACTTGTGTCTTTTAAATTGGAAACATTTAGAATTTTAAGGTTAACCACATTACAATGATTGTGAGATACAAAGACGATATTATAATATATTTTTTGGTGTATATTTTTTTTCCTTCAGGATTTTGGAAATTCCCTAGTTTGGGAACCTCTGGGCTACATTGTAATACATACCTACTGTAGGCCTACAGTGCTGAAGAATGCAAATAAAAATAATTGACTTTATTGAGTTGGATGAATCTACAAAATCATTTATTAATAGGACAACAGTAAATTCCAATATGTCCAGTATATTGCCCTCCATGATATTGAGATTATATATATTTTTTATATACCCTCTATGGCCTTATGGAAATGTATGAATGCATTTCTGTGCACTGAGCTAATGCTATGGTACTTTTTGGAGAGGCCAAAAATTCACAGCGCCGTCATGAGGTGTTTTTCACAACAATTTGGTCACTCATCAAAACTGAGCTGATTTATACTGAACAAAAATATGAAGGCAACATGTAAAGAGTTGGTCCCATGTGTCATGAGCTGAAATAAAAAATCACAGACATTTTACTTACGCACAAATAGCTTATTTCTCTCAAATGTTGTACACAAATTTGTTTACATCCCTGTAGTGTGAGCATTTCTCCTTTGTCAAGATAATCTATCCACCTGACAGGTGTGACATTAAGAAGCTGATTAAACAGCATGATCATTACCGTGCTTCTACATCTGCATTGCTTGCTGTTTGAGGTTTTAGGCTGGTTTTCTGTATAGCACTTTGTGACATCGGCTTTATAAATACATTTGATTGAGTGATTGATTACACAGATGCACCTTGTGCTGGGGACAGGTGCTGGGGACAATAAAAGGCCACTCTAAAATGTGCAGTTTTGTCACACAACACAATGCCAAAGGTGTCTCAAGTTGAGGGAGCGTACAATTGGCATGCTGACTGCAGGAATGTCCACCATAGCTGTTGCCAGAGAATTTAATGTTAATTTCTCTACCATAAGCCGCTTCAACCTCATTTTAGAGAATTTGGCGTTATGGCCAACCGGCCTCACAACCGCAGACCACATGTAACCACACTAGCCCAGGACCTCCACATCCGGCTTCTTCACCTGCGGGATCCGTCTGAGACCACAACCGAAGAATTTCTGCACAAGCTGTCAGAAACCGTCTCCGGGAAGCTCATCTGCGTGCTCGTTGTCATGCTGCTGACGTCAAATCCTGACTGCCATCAGCATGACGCAACAGGAACCGCCATTCATTGGAACAGGTGACGTTTTTCCACTCCTCAATTATCCAGTGTTGGTGATCGCGTGCCCACTGGAGCCGCTTCTTCTTGTTTTTAGCTGATATGAGAGGAACAAGGACTGACGAGTTGTGCGTCCTGAGATGCCGTTCTGCACACCACTGTTGTTTGCCTGTTTGTGGCCCGCCTTTTATCTTGCATGATTCTTGCCATTCTCCTAGGACCTCTCATCAACAAGCTGCTTTCGCTTACAGGACTACTGCTGGCTGGAAGTTGTTTTTTTTGTCTGTCACACTATTCTTGTTAAACCCTAGACATTGTCGTGCATGAAAAGCCCAGGAGGCTGGCTGTTTCTGCGACACTGGACCTGTTGTGCCTGGCACTGACGATCATACCAATCTCAAAGACACTTAGGTCACTTGTTTAGAAAATTCTAACATTCATTCGAACAGTAACAATGCCTCGACATCTGTCTACCTGCTTTATATAGCAAGCCACGGCACGTGACTCACTGTCTGTTGAAGCAAACCAATTTTGTGAACTGGGTGATGTACCTAATAAATTGTATGTCACAGTACAAGTCAAATTTGGACACACCTACTCATTCCATGGTTTTTCTTTATTTTTACTATTTTCTACATTATAGAATAATAGTGAAGACATCAAAACTATGAAATAACACATGGAATTATGTATTAACCAAAAGTGTTAAACAAATCAAAATACATTTTATATTTCAGATTCTTCAAATAGCCACCCTTTGCCTTGATGACAGCTTTGCACACTCTTGGCATTGGAATGCATTTCAATTAACAAGTATGCCTTGTTAATTTGTGGTATTTCTTTCCTTAATGCATTTGAGCCAATCAGTTGTGTTGTGACAAGGTAGGGATGGTATACAGAAGATATTTGGTAAAATATTGCCATATGGCAATAACAGCTCAAATAAGCAAAGAGAAACGACAGTCCATCATTACTTTAAGACATGAAGGTCTGTCAATCTGGAAAATTTCAGGAACTCTGAAAGATTCTTCAAGTCGCAAATGCCCTCAAGTGCTATGATGAAACTGGCTCTTATGAGGACTGCCACAGGAAAGGAAGACCCAGAGTTACCTCTGCTGTAGAGGCCCAAATAAATGCTTCACAGAGTTTAAGTAACAGACACATCTCAACATCAACTGTTCCGAGGAGACCGCGTGAATCAGGCCTTCATGGTCGAATTGATGCAAAGAAACCACTAATGTGGTCTAATGAGTCCAAATTTGAGATTTTTGGTTCCAACCGCCGTGTCTTTGTGAGACGCAGAGTAGGTGAACAGATGATCTCGGCATGTGTGGTTCCAACCGTGAAGCATGGAGGAGGAGGTGTGATGGTGTGGGGCTGCTTTGCTGGTGACACTGTTTGTGATTTATTTAGAATTCAAGGCACACTTAACCAGCATGGCTACCACAGCATTCTGCAGCGATATGCCATTCCATCTGGTTTGGGCTTAGTGGGACTATCATTTGTTTTTCAACAGGACAATGACCCAACACACCTCCAGGCTGTGTAAGGGCTATTTGACCAAGCAGGAGAGTGATGGAGTGCTGCATCAGATGACCTGGCCTCCACAGTCACCTGACCTCAACCCATTTGAGATGGTGAAGGAAAAGCAGCCAACAAGTGCTCAGCGTATGTGGGAACTCCTTCAAGACTGTTGGAAAAACATTCCTGGTGAAGCTGGTTGAGAGAATGCCAAGAGTGTGCAAAGCTGTCATCAAGGCAAAGGGTGGCCACCTTGAAGAATCTCAACTATAAAATATATTTTGATTTGTTTAACACTTTTTTGGTTACTATATGATTCCATATGTGTTATTTCAATGTTTTGATGTCTTCACTATTATACTACGATGTAGAAAAATAGTAAAAATTAAGAAAAACCCTTGAATGAGTAGGTATGTCCAAACCTTTGACTGGTACTGTATGTGCACATGAGCTTGTATGTGTGTGACTGTATGTGTGTATACTGGTGAGTCAGCTCGGTGATTGTTTCCTATTTCTCTTCCCTTACTCGCTCTTTGGTTCTCTTTCCCCCTCCTCTCTTCTCTCTGTCTCGCTCCATGGGATGGCAGTGCAGGGGAAGATGGACATCCAGAGTGGCATACAGATGGCAGTGGAGACTCTCCCCACCTCCCTCAGCTCCTCCCCCCAACAGTCGGGTACCCATCAGCAGAGCGAGCCAGAGGACGGCCAGACAGAGGAGAGTGCCAGGCCTACCGCTGACAATCACAGCAAGGACACCCAGCCAGCTGCTGGCCACCAAGACGACAAAGTAAGTCTCTCTTCTCCTTCTTCTTTCCACATCGCCTGTGTGTGTGTGTGCCTGTGTATTTATGTTGGGGTGGGGGGATCAATAATGAGCCTGCCTCCAATGCACTGTTTCTGTTTGCAGGGAAGGCTTCCTCTAATGCTACATTTTTAAAAAAGGGTTCCAAAAGAGATATTTGGCTATCCCCATAGGATAACCCTTTTTGGTTGCAGGTAGAATCCTTTTGGATTCATGAAATGTATTTTTCTAAGAGTATAGAAAGAGACAGACTCGGTCGCTTGGCTGTTTAGTGCCGCTCACCTGTGTGTTTGTGTTTATCGGTGTATATACAGTGACTTCAGAAAGTATTCACACCCTTGACTTTTTCCACATTTTGTTGTGTTACATCGGAATAAATGTTTTTATTAGATTGAGATTTTGGGTCGCTGGCCTTCACACAATACCCCATAATGTCAAAGTGGAATTATGTTTTTAGAAATGTTTACAAATGAATTAAAAATGAAAAAATGACATGTCTTGAGTCAAGTATTTGAACCCCTTTGTTATGGCTAAATACGCCTAAATAAGTTCAGGAGTGAAACATTTGATTAATAAGTCACATGATAAGTTGCATGGACTCACTCTTTGTGCAATTATAGAGTTTAACATTCTTTTTTTAATGACTACCTCATCTCTCTAACCCACAAATGCAATTATATGTAAGGTCCCTCAGTTGAGCAGTTAATTTCAGACACAGATTCTTAAAGACCAGGGAGGTTTTTTAATGCCTCGCAAAGAAGGGTGCCTATTGGTAGAGTTAAAAAAAAAATGCAGACATTGAATACCCCTTTGAGCAGGGTGAAGTTATTAATTACACTACGAAGATACAGGCGTCTTTCCTGTCTCAGTTGCTGGAGAGGAAGGAAATCGCACAGGGATTTTACAATGAGGCCAATGGTGACTTTAAAACAGTTAAGAGTTTAATTGCTATGATAGGATGGATCAACCACATTGTAGTTACTCAACAATATTATCCTAAATGACAGAGTGAAAAGAAGGAAGCCTGTACAGAATAAAAATATTTCATAACATGCATCCTGTTTGCAATAAGGCACTCAAGTAAAACTGCAAAGAATGTGGTAAAGAAATACATTTTATTTACTGAATACAAAGCGTTATGTTTGGGGGCAAGTCCAACACATCACTGAGTACCAACTTTCATATTTTCAACCATGGTGGTGGCTGCATCATGTTATGGGTATGCTTGTCATCGGCAAAGACTAAGGAGTTTTTTTGGGGGGGGATAAAAATAAACGGAATAGAGCTAAGCACAGGCAAAATCCTAGAGGTAAACCTGGTTCAATCTGCTTTCCAACAGACACTGGGAGAAAATTCACCTTTCAGCAGGACAATAACTTAAAACACAAGGCCAAATATACACTGGAGTTGCTTACCAAGATTACATTGAATGTTTTTGAGTGGCCTAGTTACAGTTTTTACTTAAATCAGCTTAGAAATGTATGGTAAGACTTGAAAATGGCTCTCTATCAATGATCAACAACCAACTTGACAGAGCTTGAAGAGCTCTAAATAGAATAATGTACAAATATTGTACAATCCAGGTGTGCAAAGCTCTTAGAGACTTACCCAGAAAGACTCACAGATATAATCACTGCCAAAAGGGATTCTAACATGTATTGACTATGGGTTGTGAATACTTATGTAAATTAGATATTTCTGTATTTCATTTTCAATACATTTGCAAAAATTGTGTGTAGATTGGTCAGAAGGGAAAAAAGTTGATCAATTTTGAATTCAGCCTGTAACACAACAAAATGTGGAATAAGTCAAGAGGTATGAATACTTTCTGAAGCCACTGTAGCTACCTAGCTAAAAAAGTCAGAAGGAAATCAGGGGACACTAACCCTGACTGCTCCCTCCATTCAATTGGCATGCTACTGTAACATTAGCTTACAGTATTGTCACATATATAATTTGCTATTTACATAGCTAATGAATCTAGCTAGCTGAAATGGCTCAATAGCATTTACTAAAATGGGCAATAACTTGACCTTGGTAACATTAGCAGATTGCATAATATTTTTGATCTAACCAACTTTGACAGTTCTCTTGCCTATGAATACAAATGCTAGAGCTACTGTATCTTTACTGTGCTGTTAACATGCTAGCTAGCTTGCCAGACAGCTAAGCTAATCAGCAACTTTTGATAGCCACATAATAGCGGTTGCTTTTTAAATTCTACAGTTTTTAATCTTACCTTGTGGTATGAAAAGCTGTTTGGAGAATGTTTGAGAAGCCAGTTGGCTAGTTCTGTCTCGATCATGCACTGTCTGGCAGTCATTTGCTAGCCATGATCCCAACAATTTTACGCCCTATAGGCAATATCAAAATGATGATAACCTAAGAAATAGCCTAGGTTAAATTACCATAGATTCTCATGTGGACCATTATATGAAGCTAGCGGTATTACTGGGCTATCTCAGCCAATATGCCAGATGTAGTTTGGAGAGAGCAGAGTTGGAAAAACTTGCATTTTCTCTGGAGCTATTTTATAGTGTTCCTGTTAGGAGTGGAAGATTTTCAGATGGAGACAAATTTGGGTGATCAAAATGTATTTCTAGGCAATGTAGTAAACTATTGCATAATCATATTTATGAAGTACATTTTCTTGTAAAAATAACTGCCAGTGATTCTCAGCCACGCATAGGCAGACTACTCTATTTCAATGAGAACACACATGCTAGGCACATTTGATCTCACCTGCCCATCTAGAAGAGGAGAGGTAGGTTACTGAAGCTGAAGCAGTGTGAATAATGCGACAAAGAGGAGCTTTTAATACAATAGATAGGTAGGCCTAGGCTAACGCATACAAAGCAGTAATACTACCGTTTACAAATAATCTGCGGAACAACAAAAATATTTTCATCCCAAAGTCGTCTGCCGGACCTCCCGCTCCCACCTGCAGCATGAAAAATGCAGACCGTGCCACAATGATCTCTGTCGGGACCCGCAGCTCTTTAGTTGACAACCTAACACGAGTAAAATAGCACCATGCTCTACCAACTGAGCTACTGAGCCTGTGCGTCTAGGGCCTATGTGTTGTTTTGGGATCTCATTAAGGACGGTAGAACAACATAACAGTATCTCTGAATGTGTATATTTCCCAGTTGTCAGGTTTACATCCAAATGTTGTAGAACTTATAGGATTAAATATGAAACTATTTGTGAGAAGATGAAATGTGATCTTGGCCTTCTAAGTGAGAAAAAAAAATTCCATGTAAAGTTTATCCAGTCAGTAACCACGCCCACGTGAGCACAGACATTATGCCAAACGTAATGGAATGCTCTTTTTCCCAAGTGTTTAAAAGGACCCGCTGAAGAACTCTCTATAGACCAGTTATGTGCAGGGCCAGCTGAATACGTCACGGTTTAAAACTACAAGACTAGCCCAAGCAGGCGGACGGTGTTGAACCGGACTTCACGAATGGTTAGACTCTGAGACCAGAAAAACGGGGAGCGTGGCTGCACGTTGAAATGGTTAGAAACTCTGAAACTCTCTCTCTCTCTCTCTTGAAGAAGACTACACAGGAACATTCAGTCTGCAGCTGTTTAAGTACTTTAGTCTAGTAATCTCGACCGAGAACCACCGGGTGGTACGTTGAAAGATCCATTCTAACAAACATTTCCTCTGGAAGATCTGTTTTCACAGACACTCCTAAACCAAGAAGCTACTACTACAAAAGACATTGTGATCTCTGGTGGACAACCAGAGACTTACACAACCAGAGACTTTCTGTCTAATTACTCCCTGTAGATGGATTGAGTGTTTTCAACAGAGAGACAGCAAAGACATACATATGTAAATATGTACATTCATTCTTGTACATACATTCTTTCGAATGAGCGGTTGTTCATGTGCAAAGTATTTGCATTTTATTAGCATAGTTATCAGCTGTCTGTACGATAGTGGAATTCCTTTGGCTCTCCCTTTCCCGCTCTTTTGAATCTGCCATTTTGTGTAACAAGCCGTCATATCGTTTTAGTCCACTAGGGACTTTTCATTGCATTGTGTAGTAATCAATGTGTAAGCTATCCTGTTTGTGTGTTTATGTAATTCTGTGATTATTTAGTTCGTTAGTAAATAAATAATTAAGCCAATTTGTATATTGCTGATTCATCATCATGCAGAATGACAGCAACCTCCACTCCCCCTCCCGCCATATATACGATGTCAGTCATCAGGGCATGACAGGAACCTCAATCTTCCTCCATCAATCATCACAGAGAGACAGTAGGCCTTGGATGATAGGAGGGCAGGCCTATGGAGACCACCAGAGTAAACACAACCCGGCGCACAGAGAAAAGCACACATTCTGAAGTAAGTCTCGCTATGGCAAGTCATTGATTTGAAGTTCAACATCATGTGAAGACTGGTGTCATGGTGAAGAAATGAAACACTAGATGAAGATGCATTTCTCTGATTACTTCTCCATACAGATTCAGTATTTTATGGTTTGTAATATTGCAGGCTCTTCTCTCTCTCCGTTGTTGTCTGTGTTTGGTGTAATGAGGCGTCCAGTGTGCTTCGAGAGAGCCAAGATACTATATAACAATAGCAGCATCAACACTTGCCCCTTGCCTCTCGGTGGGTGGCCCTAAGGGTACTGTATCTGTGTCATTACCCTGGCTCTCTTACATTTGTGTGTGTGAGGGAGACAAAGGAAGAAAGTGTGTGTGTTTGTCTGTCGAATAAAGTGGAGACACCACTGTCTGCAATTTAGTTGGGGCCGCCCCGGGGTCTGTGCCTCTCACACCGGCTGCAGCGGTATCATCGATTTTGTTTGGAGAGTTTATTCATCAAGATGTCATCAGTGGAAGTGGACTAATGTTATGTTCCCCGTTAAACTGGGCTTGCATCAGACTACGCTCCTGTGCATTAATGATTCATCATAGAGTGTGGACATTGGGTACAGACTCCGGTGCTTTTGGTACTGATTCTGAACAGCCTCTCTGCTGTTTGGCATACCTCTGCTCTCAGTCTATGTTTACGACCGTGTTTAGTACAAGTTTAATACTGTCTTTGCTAGACTGTAGTGGGTCCTACTGGACATGGATGTGGAATGTAGATCCTACGTCTTAGTTTGAGATCAGTTGTCACCAACGGGTCGATCTTCAAGGCATTCCTAGTCGATCACCAAACATTTCTATAGAAAAGCCAACGATAATGGCATAAAGGCTTGTGCTTCTTTTTTCTCTCTGTGTTGCGCTGTTGGCGGTAGGTGCACTTGATTCAGAAGACCTGCGCACCGGGTAAGCAAAGTGTTCCCATTTTCAACCATTTAATTTGTCGGAAAAGACAAACTTGCCTACCAGTGGGCCTAATGCACTGGCCAATCGGATAGCTCGAATCACCGTGCCTACCTACAGCTTCCATGACCCTAGCTACAGCAAAGTTTGATACCTGCCTATGTGAGATTTAATCTTTTAAAACCATATCCAGAGAGACTGTCAAAGAATACAGCAAAGAGCTGCTGTTTTTATGAGTAAGTTCATGTCTTATTCAACACAATTAGAAAACATAAAACGTCGTTCTCTCTACTTCCACTCACGCTGCAGCTGAGATGTATGAGTAGCCAAGTGTATCGATAGCCTTGTGATCTCATTATTATTAGTAACTCGCCGTGTGTATTTTAATATCGAGGGAGTATTTCACTTTCTCTGGTCATAGGAACAACATGAATTTGTGCCCAAGTCAGATGCGGTGCGAGTCGAGTTTCACCATCAGGTGGAAGACGGTGTCCCCTCTCTCCGGTCAGTCTCACCGGAGGAAAGGAATGAGGCAGACCGCCTGCTGCTCTCTCCCTCCATCCCCTGAGATTAACGGCGTGTTCAAAACAACAAAATCTTAGATTTCAGTGCGTTCAAGACAACTACGAACTGCTACACCAACGGATCTATTTTGTCATCAAAGTTTTGAAATATAATATGGTCTGAGAAGAACAGTATTGGCAGGCCAGGCATATAGCCAACATGCTGTCATAAAACTATTATGCCTCATTCCAACAGAACTGTTTTATTAGTTTGTTTTTTAAACATGACAAAAAATTATCAAAACATCTGAGCGGTACACTCTTAGAAAAAAGGGTCCTAAAAGGCTTCTTCAGCTGCATGCTGCATTGGTTTCATGTAGAACCCTCTGTAGAAAGGAACCAAAAAGGATTATTCAAAGGGTTCTCCTTTGGGGACAGCCGAAGAACCCTTAAAGGTTCTAGATAGCACCTTTTCCCCCCCTAAGAGTGTAGATCTCGGTTTGGTTTTGACTGCGATAGTGATCTTGACTCAGGAAGTATTGGTGACCACTGCTTTAGATGTACAGCTATGACGGGGAAATACAAGGTGTAGAAATAAAATCAGATCACGCTGACTGGTTCTTGCTTTTTGAGGTCGGTTCAGTTTTGTTTTGATTTGCCTGTTTGAGGGTTCGTCTGAGGGCATAGCGGGATTTCTTATAACCGTCCGGGTTAGAGTCCCGCTCCTTGAAAGTGGCAGCTCTACCCTTTAGCTCAGTGCGGATGTTGCCTGTAATCCAGGGCTACTGGTTGGGGTATGTACATACGGTCACTGTGGGGATGATGTCATCGATGCACTTATTGATGAAGCCAGTGACTGATGTGGTGTACTCCTCAATGCCATCGGAAGAAACCTAGCAAAACAGTCCTGTAGCTTAGCATCTGTGTCATCTGACCACTTCTTTATTGACAGAGTCACTGGTGCTTCCTGCTTTAGTTTTTGTTTGTAAGCAGGAATCAAGAGGATAGAATTATGGTCAGATTTGCCAAACGGAAGGCGAGGGAGAGCTTTGTACGAGTCTCTGTGTGTGGAGTAAAGGTGGTCTACAGTTTTTTTTCTCCTGTGGTTGCACATTTAACATGCTGGTAGGTAAAACGGATTTAAGTTTCCCTGCATTAAAGTCCCCGGCCACTAGGAGCACCGCCTCTGGATGAGAGTTTTCCTGTTTGCTTATGGCCTTATAGAGCTCATTGAGTGCAGACTTAGTGCCAGCATCGGTTTGTGGTGGTAAATAGACAGCTACGAAAAATATAGACGAACACTCTCTTTGTAAATAGTGTGGTCTACAGCTTATCATGAGGTACTCTACCTCAGGCGAGCAAAACCTTGAGACTTCCTTAATATTAGATTTAGTGCTCCAGCTGTTGTTTACAAATATACACAGATCGCCACCCCTTGTCTTACCGGAGGCAGCTGTTCTATCTTGCTGATGCAGCGTAAAGCCCGCCAGCTGTATTTTATCCATGTTGTTCAGCCACGACTCTGTGAAACATAAGATACAGTTTTTAATGTCCTGTTAAGATATTTGTGATCGTAGCTCGTCTATTTTGTTATCCAATGATTGTACGTTGGCTAATTGGACTGATGGTAGAGGCAGATTACACACTCGCCGTCGGATCCTTACAAGGCACCCCGACCTACGTCCCAGATATCTCTGTGTCTTTCTCCTGCGAATGACGGGGATGGGGGCCTTGTCGAGAGGGATAGAGAGTAGTTGCTTTGTGATCTACCTGAAAATACAGGTCAAGCCATCTCAATTTGGTTGAGGTCGGGAGATTGTGGAAGCCAGGTCATCTGATGCAGCACTCCATCACTCTGCTTCTTGGTAAAATAGCCCTTACACAGCCTGAAGGTGTGTTGGTTCATTGTCCTTTTGAAAAACAAATGATAGGCCCTCTAAGCACAAACCAGATGGGATGGCGTATCGCTGCAGAATGCTGTGGTAGCCATGCTGGTTAAGTGTGCCTCAAATTCTAAATAAATCAAAGACAGTTTCACCAGCAAAGCACCCCCACACAATAACACCTCCTCCTCCATGCTTTACGGTGGGAAATACGCATCGGGAGATCATCCGTTCACCCACACACGGCGTCTGACAAAGACACGGCGGTTGGAACCGAAAATCTCCAGTTTGGACTAAAAACCAAAGGACACATTTCCAACGGTCTAATGTCCATTGCTCATGTTTCTTGGCCAAAGCAAGTCTCTTCTTCTTATTGGCGTCCTTTAGTGGTTGTTTCTTTGCAGCATGAAGGCCTATTCATGCAGTCTCCTCTGAACAGTTGATGTTGAGATGTCTGTTACTTGAAGCCTGTGAAGCATTTATTTGGGCTGCAATTTCTGAGGCAGTTAACTCTAATGAACTTATCCTCTGCAGCAGAGGTAACTCTGGGTCTTCCATTCCTGTGGTGGTCCTCATGAGAGCCAGTTTCATCATAGCACTTGATGGGTTTTGCGACTGCAATTGAGGAAACTTTCAAAGTATTTGAAATGTTCCTTATTGATTGACTTTCATGTCTTAAGGTAGGGGTGTCCATCATTACTTTAACACAACACAACTGATTGTCTCAAACGCATTAAGAAGGAAAGATATTCCACAAATTAACTTTTTATCAAGGCACACTTGTGCATTCCAGGTGTCTACCTCATGAAGCTGGTTGAGAAAATGCCAAGAGTGTGCAAAGCTGTCATCAAGGCAAAGGGTGACTATTTGAAGAATCTCAAATATAAAATATATTTTGATTTGTTTAACACTTTTTTTGGTTACTACATGATTCCATATGTGTTATTTCATAGTTTTGATGTCTTCACTATTATTCTATAATGTAGAAAATAGTAAAAAATTAAGAAAAACCCTTGAATGAGTAGGTGTTCTAAAACTTTTGACCGGTAGTGTATGTAGCCTCGCTACTGTTATTTTCCTGCTGCTCTTATAACTATTTGTTATTTACATTTTTTTCTTGTCTATTTTTTACCTAACACTTATTTTTCTTAACTTCATTGTTGGTTAAGGGCTTTTAAGTAATCATTTCACTCTAAGGTCTACACCTGTTGTATTCGGCACATGTGACAAATATAATTTGATTTGATTTGATCGTGCATTCTTCTGTCTGTTCTCTCTGTCTCAGACCGGACAAGTAGGCACGCAGTGGATAATGGTCATTGTAGTTAATCTAGCGCAGAAAACATGGTAATTGGTGTGTAATATTGGCCTGTTGGAAACTACAACTCCCTGCTACATCGCTCAGTTCCGGCTTGATCTGATTTATATCTAGATAACAACATTGCACTCACAGAAAGAAAAAAATTATGAAATAATTGAACCGATGTTGGTCAATTACTTGTTTAAAAACTGGAAAATAACAGCACTATGAGTCCTTCACTGTGTTCTTCTGGACTTGATGTTTTGTGTCATTACAGCAGACAGTCTTTGTTGAACTCGCACAGAATACTAAGCTAGCTGGCCACCATGCTCTGCTAAGCTAGAGTATTTGGTTATTTGGAATTTTACTATAATTGGTGTCAGTCTAGTGACCTTTTAAACTCATTAACGGCACTGGAAGGCAGAATGTCCCCTAGTAAGCACAAATCTTAAACCACACGTAGGAGTTGAGCTGATTCTGCAATTTTTATAATTTTGCTCCCTTTTGGTGTGTGTGTATATCTGTTCTTTCATAAAAGTTTTCTGTTTGTTCTCATAAGCATATAATGGAGAGTGATAATTCAGAACATTGGTAATTTGCGATCCGTTTTCATTAATGGTGACTCATTTGGGAGAAAGCTTTTAAACACGGAGTGGAATTGTTATAACTGCAATTATGTCTGGTGTATTTGATTACGAAGATGCCATACATGCTAATTCAGAAAGCGAGGTTACAAATGATATTAAACTGCTCACCACGTAAACTGGGTGTGTTTGAAAATGAACATGAGCCGTAGCGTAAGCAAAATTAATGTTTAGCAGATGAGATTTATTTGATTTTAGCCAGATAGAATAGGTTTTGATTAAATGGGACTCTTTGCTTTAATCTCATTGCTTTAATATAAAACTATCACAGATGAGGGTGAATTGGTTGGTATTTTATTTTGTAATTTGTTGGCCAGATGCTTTCAATCTACCCGTAATGCCTTGGGTCTATGGATTCCCTGATTTCCCCCCCCCCCCCCCATTCAGCCGACCTAAAGCTCCAGAACAGATGGTCTGTCACCTTGCTGTATGGTTAAGCTTGATAAATCCCTAGCTAAACCAGTGATAGTGTTTAACACAGGTTGCTGTCGTTAAAGCTCCTGGCTAAGTATTCTATGATAATAGCACACCAATTTTTAATCACTATTCACTCTGAAGTCTGGAGGTCTTTTGAGCCTCTCTTCCTAGAACAGAGAGAAACTGCAGAACGTTGTGTGTTCCTCGTGACAGAAGGTGTCTGTTCTGTACCTTCAACTCTCGGAGGCACGTGCTTCCCTTTTTTTTTTTGTGGCTTCATTGACTGTGTTTGACACTTACTGCGTTGCTCGTTTTGACATTTGGCCCTGGTCAAAAGTAGTGCACTAAATAGAGAATTGGGTGTCAATTGGGATGCAGTCATTATTACCTCGTTGTTGAATTGTGATCATGGTTCGGAAACAATAACTAAGGCTGTGTTTGGACAGGCAGCCCAATTATGATATTTTTTCCACTAATTGGTATTTTGACCAATCACATCAGATCTTTTCACATCAGTTCTTTTCCGGAGCTGAACTGACCAATTTGTGAGGAAAAGTATCAGAATTGGACTGCCTGTCTAAACACAGCCTAATATTCATGAAAAGCAGATATGGTGGCTTTCCTCACACTTCTTCCATAAATAATTTCCATAAAATTTACTTTTTTTTGCCCGCCTCGACTTCATTATTTGTTTATACATTATCCATTCCCCAAATACTGAAGGCAAATATTTCCTCCCTCCGTCCCGCGTCGTTCTGGTTTATGTTGGAATGTGGACGTTTGAGCGAAATGCAGACTGACACTGAACAAACCCTCCTACCTAGCACCCGTCCCCACAACAGTGCAGATTAACTCTCTGCCTCAATTACCTCGACACTGGTGCCCCCGCACATTGACTCTGTACCGGTACTCCCTGTATAAAGCCTTGCTATTGTTATTTTACTGCTGCTCTTTAATGATTTGTTACTTTTATCTCTTACTTTTTTTGTTGTTGTTATTTTCTTAAAACTGCGTTGTTGGTTGAAGGCTTGTAAGTAAGCGTTTCACAAATACAATTTTGATTCGATTTTCGATCTGATTTGCTATGCCCTGGTAATTACCTTGCGTTATTTCTCCTCCCACACATGCTTTTGAAGCTCTAACAGCGTACCTGCATGCCACCGATCCCACCAGCCTTTCTCCGGGTATTGTTGGGGCCGGCCTCGATCCTCCGCCAGGATCCAGAAGCACTGGTTAATCAATCAAAACCCCTTACAAAATCTAACTGATTGTTTTTACTTGGATGGCACTGTGACCAAGTGTTTTGTGTTTAGAATTGAGCTTAGTTGAGCAATGTGAGTTGGATTTATACTCTGTGTTTCAGACTCTTAATTACCTCATGATAATTGACCATAAGTTAATGGGTCTCTCCTCTTGAGGAGGAAACACAGTTTAGTATGTACACCACTTAACTACAGTCATAAAATGAAAGGCTGTAACTCATATCACAAAGTCGAAGGGCCTCTATCTATCGAACTCTACCAGGAGAGACACAACCCACTGTGCACAGACAGTCAATTCAACGTCTAGTTTTGGTTTACATTTGGTTGAGTTGTCAACTAATGTGAATTCAACGTGAAATCAACAAGGAAATTCACCATGTCATTCGATTTTAGGTCAAAAGTTGGGTGGGGGGGGGATAAAGACGAAATGCCCTGACATTGATCAGATTTGCAGAAAATCATCAGTTTTCCATGTTGATTCAACGTCAAAATCAATTCAAGGACCTGCAGCGCCTTTGATCTATTTGGTATCGCCAGTGGATGCAGTTGAATTGTTGGGACTGTAGGTCCTTGTATTGAGGTACACGTGTTTAGCTCAAAGATGTGAGTAATTCATCCATTGTAGATATGCACAGTCAAGTTGTGTGTGTGTCTCCCAAGTCAATATTCTGCATCCTCTCCTCCTCAACACACACATACATACATACATACATACATACATACATACTGTACATACATACAGATACACACACACTCAGCTCTGGAAAACTCTATTAGCTTCTGTCACAACACATTTATCCCTCATCTGTTTCTCAAAGCATCGTGGAGCACGGGGTTGCTCTCTGCCGCAAAGTGGCAAAGTGGGCTCCTTTTTAGTTTTTTTCATTCGCTCGAATGGAGAGCGATAGCAAGGGCCCAGCCATCTCAGACTCTTGTCCAAATCAGTGATTTTTTTACCCTAAAATAGCCCTGCTGTCAGCTCGCCTTAGGAGCCCTGGCCTCTGAGAGCCAGTTAACGGGATCAGTGCTCACTGGAGTGTGTGGCTCAGTGGTAAGACATGGCGTTGGTGACACGTTCCTCCTTTGATGGGATCACGGCTCGCTCCTAATCCCCCTCTGTCCGTCTAACCTGAGGGGCTAGATCCAGGAGATCCAGGGGTGCCACCTGTTCCCCACTTCCCCTCACTACGTTTTAGCTATAGTCGTTTCTCAAATGGTACGGGGGGGGGTTAAAGTTTCCACTGAATGGTATTTTTATACTTTGGTGTTGAGGTGTGTTTGGGTATGTGTGTGTGCAACTGCACCTGCGTCTGTACACACAATAAATGTGTGTGCCTGTATGGTTCTGTTTAATGTCGGGCTTGTTCGCTGAGCTCTCATGAATTGTGATGAGCTCAGCTAGCACATGAAAGGTTTACGTGAGACTTGTGCAGAGTATTTGTCGAGATTACTGACGTACCGAATCTTGGTGACACAAGTTCCTTTGTTTTGGCCTCGCGGTGCAATTCTTGTACTGCCCATCGCCCAGCCGTACCGCCCAGTCCTCTCCTTTGAAATGATATGTTGAACATTATGTTCACAAAGTCAAGTTGGGGATACAGACCCATTATCGCGTTGTGGCTTTTTAGTCAAAAAACGTGCAATGATAGAGGGATGGAAGGGAGGAGAGCTTTATTCTTTGCATATAAAACAGGTGATATTCAGCATGACAAATTGCCTTTGAGGGAACATGAATGGGCCGCATGTTTATCCAACCCCACGTTTGGCTCGTTGGCTGCTTATTTCGCTTCGTAAAGGGGCCTGTTTATGCAGCCCGCGACGGCTACGGTCATCATTCAAACTTGCACCGTTACGTTCCTGTTTTGATTCCCCTCTCCTCGCTCTCATTTTTGAATAGGAGTTGAATGTGTCCTCGTCCTGGCCAGCCTGCTTGTATTAAACCCCATTAGTTACACATTGTCTCAGCCACAGGCTGTCAACACCACGCACTAAGGCAGAACGGTAATAATAGTCTTCCCTTTCTACTCTTATCCCCAAATTAATTCCCTGTGTGTGTGTATGTCTGTGTATGTCTGTGTGTGCGCGTACACATGATTTCTCTTTAAACCCAACGTTGTGTGGTAATTGCAACTTACGCACAACACTTAAACCCTATTAAAAATATCAACGTATTGCTTACGCTGGTCATTCAACTCATAAGGAGAGCAAACCACTCATATGGAAAGATGTCCTCAGTTCAGATTGCAGCAGCAGATGCTCCAGACAGTGTTTAGTGGTTACATCTCCATTCAAATATTTCACTCTGGAAAATCTGTTTCCATTTGGAAGGGCCACACACAATTAATTATAATCAAGCACTATTTGAATCAATATTTTCCGTTGTTTAGATGATATTTGGCACTCGATCTCAATAACATCTCGAGGAAGCGAAAGGGGCCAGACTCTGCACCGCTGATTTCCAAACAAATAGGAAAAAGAAAGATGTAACCCAAGACTGTCGAACGCGGAATCTATTAAATCAAATCCCACAGCAATACATGAAAAACACAATTCTTATTGTACTGCCAACATGCGTGTCTTTTTTAGATTCATGTTCATAACAAACTAATTACATTGTGAAAAGAATTCACTCAAACTGCATGGTTGAATGCATGTTTTTGCACTGCGTGAAAAATGTGTTTCTGAATTCCCATCAAACATCTATTGACGTCTTTCCTACATACCGCATATAAAGTACCTACTAATGATCATTAAACACAACGTTGTACCATTGGCACATTAGGGAGCCCAGGCTTCTAAACCCACTTAAGCCCTGCATGTGTGCAATGTAGAGCCTACCCAGGGTAGATCCAAAATGGCACCTTTTATATTGCACTACTTTTGACCAGTGGGATGAACACTACCACGTGCCACAGCATCATTATGGTAACCCGCAGGCTCTGTCATAATAAGTGCAAACACCTCCCTCCCATTCCCCAGGAGTTTGTCATATATATTCATGCCCCATTAGGCACCTCCGAGGTGCAGCAGTTTCTGCGTATGCTGACTCATTACCACGAGAGAGAGAGAGGGAGACACGTACACACGCATACACACACACGCATGCATATGTACACACACACACACCCACACGCCATCCCAGTAGATCATGTCAATATGAGCCTACTGTACCACCGTCCAAAGATTCAAAGGCTGTTGAGGGGGAAAAAGAAGTGTGTTTGGTGCTCTGTTTGTGTGTTCAAAGAAAGGATGATGATGTGCTTTTCATTTCCAAAGCCGTGAACAAAGGTCCGCTTGCCTTGCCTAGTCTCTGTAGATTGTGTCCTGCAAAAAGGTTTGTCAAAAAAAAAACAATAGTTGAATATGTCATTATCAATTGCTAAATGACTGTTCTGTTGTTCCTCTACAGTTTTAGTGATAAACTTAATTAGGTAAACTGCCATTCCACCTAAGCAATAAGGCCAGAGGGGGTGTGGTATATGGCCAATATACCGTGGCTAATGGCTGTTCTTACAGACGACGCAACGTGGAGTGCCTGGACACAGCCCTTAGCCGTGGTATATTGACTATATACCACAAACCCCCGAGGTGAATTATTGCTATTATCAACTGGCTACCAACGTAATTAGAACAGTACAAATAAATATTTAGTCATCCCCGTGGTATACAGTCTGATATACCATGGCTGTCAGCCAATCAGCATTCAGAGCTCAAACAACCCAGTTTATAATTAAGCAATAAGGCCTGAGAAGGTGTGGTATATTGGCCATATATCACAAACCCCTGAGGTGCCTCATTGCTATTATAAACTGGTTACCAGCGTAATTAGAGCAGTAAACAAGTCATTTTTGTCATACCTGTTGTATAGGCTTTCAGCTAATCAGCATTCAGGGCTCAAACCACCCAGTTTATAATTAACTGTATACTACGGAGCTCCGATGTAAATGCACTAATTAGACTACTAAAGAGAGAATGGTAATTAAGTAATTACTTCTGAAGCAATAATAGATGTGCTTATTTAAAGGAATGAATTGTATGTGAAGGTACCCTAGATGTTCCATCTCATGAACCTGAAGTACAATGACTCTCAGCCTGCCTTTGCACTGTTGACATCACAGATATGTTATAGTGCAGGGGAAACTATTGCTATTCAACATAGATCTATTGAACCCTATCCCAAAGTGTCAGTAATTCCTCTGATTGTTCTGCACAAGGTAGTTCATATCTCGATATCTACTTATATCTCCCAATATAATTGTTCAGTCGATGAAACCGTTAGAAGCTTGCTTAATGATAGAATGTATAATATATGCCAATTTAGCAGACGCCGTTATCCAAAACGACTTAAGGTCACGTGTGTATACGTTTTACGTGCGGGTGGTCCCGGTAATCAAACCCGCTATCCTGGCGTTGCAAGCGCCGTGCTCTAGCGACTGAGCTAAAGAGGACCACTAATCACAGTGCAATAAGAACAGGTCAGTGTCTCTGACTTTCCTATCGGACCTTTAACGTTTGCCGTCAGAGGTGTCCAGCAGTAGGGAGAGAAAAGATCCCTGACTAATCCAGATTGCTCTCTATTCCAGGCCATCCCTGCTTACTTGATCCTCTCATTCACTCCACTGTTTTGGCACAACTTGACACTGGGGTATTCTTGGGAATCCTCCTCCAACCTAACGGGAATATTCCACATCTGCACTCACAGCCTCTGTCCCAAAGCCCACGCCCCTCATCAAGATTATCCTATAGATGCCCATTTCTGCCACCGGCACCCTCCACCCCCCACAGTCCTTGCCCCCCAGGGTAGAGGGATTAGGTGTGCGTTGAGTAACACCTGCAATGATGGTAATCACTGGACTTAGAAAGCCGTAACAAGGCTTTAAAGAAGAGAGAGCAGAGAGCGAGTGATTGAGTTAGTGACACATTGGAACGGACAGGTCAATTCCATCACAACTGTGGGAGTGGATTGCGGGCAAGGAAGGACTTATGCTCTGCATGGGAAGTGGGAAACACTCTTCGTCTTTAGATATCGGCTGATCCTTTTAGCACTCCCTTTAGGATAATTCATTCAATGGCTCTTATACTAACAAGCTCTGTGCATAGAATATCTGATATGAGATTTGGTGCACTTGCTGCCATTCAGCCAAACGTGAGGTCAGGGCTCTGTGCAGGCCAGTCAAGTTCTTCCACACCGATCTCGACAAACCATTTCTTTATGGACCTCGCTTTGTGCACAGGGGCATTGTCATGCTGAAACAGAAAAGGGCCTTCCACAAACTGTTGCCACAAAGTTGGAAGCACAGAATCATCTAGAATGTAATTTATTTTTATTTCACCTTTATTTAACCAGGTAGGCTAGTTGAGAAAAAGTTCTAATTTACAACTGCGACCTGGCCAAGATAAAGCAAAGCAGTGTGACACACAACAACACAGAGTTACACATGGAATGAACAATAAACAAGCCAATGACACAGTAGAAAAAAAAGAGTCTATATACAGTGTGTGCAAAAGGCATGAGGAGGTAGGCAATAAATAGGCCATAGAAGCGAATAATTACAATTTAGTAATAAATGAGCAGATGATGATGTGCAAGTAGAGATACTGGTGTGCAAAATAGCAGAAAAGTAAATAAAAAAAGGTATGGGGATGAGGTAGGTAGATTGGATGGGCTATTTACAGATGGACTATGTACAGCTGCAGCGATCGGTTACCTGCTCAGATAGCTGATGTTTAAAGTTGGTGAGGGAAATAAAAGTCTCCAACTTCAGCGATTTTTGCAATTCGTTCCAGTCACAGGCAGCAGAGAACCGGAAGGAAAGGCGGCCAAATGAGGTGTTGGCTTTGGGGATGATCAGTGAGATATACCTGCTGGAGCGCGTGCTACGGGTGGGTGTTGTTATCGTGACCAGTGAACTGAGATAAGGCGGAGCTTTACCTAGCATAGACTTATAGATGACCCGGAGCCAGTGGGTCTGGCGACGAATACGTAGCGAGGGCCAGCCGACTAGAGCACACAGGTCGCAGTGGTGGGTGGTTTAAGGTGATTTGGTAACAAAACGGATGGCACTGTGATAGACTGCATACTTGTATGCTGTAGCGTTAAGATTTCCCTTCACTGGAACTAAGGGGTCTAGCCTGAACCATGAAAACAGCCCCAGATCATTATTCCTCCTCCACCAAACTTTACAGTTGGCACTATGCATTGGGGCAGATACTGTAGCGTTCTCCTGTCATCCACCAAACCCAGATTCGTCCATCGGACTGCCAGATGGTGAAGCGTGATTCATCACTCCGGAGAACGTGATTCCACTGATCCAGACTCCAATGGCAGCGAGCTTTTCACCACTCCAGCCGACGCTTGGCATTGTGCATGGTGATCTTAGGCTTGTGTGTGGCTGCTCGGCCATGGAAAACCATTTCATGAAGCTCCAGGCAAACCGTTATTGTGATGACGTTGCTTCCAGAGGCAGTTTGGATCTCAGTAGTGAGTGTTGAAACCGATGACAGACGATTTTTATGTGCTACGCGCTTCAGGACTCAGCGGTCCCGTTCGGTAAGCTTGTGTCTCCTACCACTTCTAAGAGGCGGTGTTGCTCCTAGACGTTTCCACATTACAATAACAGCACTTACAGTTGGCCGGGGTCAGCTCTAGCAGGGCAGGAATTTGACAACCTGACTTGTTGGAAAGGTGGCATCCTATGACGGTGCCATGTTGAAAGTCACTGAGCTCTTCATGAAGGCAACTCTTCTGCCAATGTTGGGCTAAGGAGATTGCATGGCTGTGCGCTCGATTTTATACACCTGAAAGCAACAGGTGTGGTTGAAATAGCCGAATCCACTAATTTGAAGGGGTGTCCACATACTTTTGTATATATAGTGTATGTTCAGCTAGGACACACATGGTTGATTGACTGGCAAATAGCAAGGGACAGTTACAGTATGTGAAAGTGTGTGCATTTTCAGGAATAGGGTATGGTGCACTCTATAGGCTACAAGAACAGAAATACAGAGTTTTGTTGAGAATGCAGGGCCCGAAATGGATGTGGTGCCCAGGGTTAATAAATTCCATTTACAATTTACAGGCTCTCTCCTCTCCGCCCTCCTTCTATTTCTCTCTCTCTCTTCCCGCCCTCTCTCCCCTCTCAATTTCTCTATTCCTCCTCTCCTCCCGCCCTCTCTATTTTTTCTCTCTACTCCTTCTCAGTTAGCAGCCGAAATAAGCGTTCTCATTCAAAAGAGCTACTGGCCCGAGGACGTGTCATTAAAAGATACCCACATGGAGAGCATTGCCCAGCACACTACCATTCCAGTACCAGTACCTCCATACAGCTCAGTACATCTCAGTCTAACCCTGCATCGCTAATCCCTCACTTATGTCATCGCAAGGTGATCCTTCCTCACTAAAGTCGTGAGTTACTCGATCCTCGTGCAAGACAGTTTACTCCATTTTGCTTAGGCTTGATTGGCTCGTTGTGAGTTTTAGGGATATTATTAAAATGACACTCTTAGAAATGAAAGGGTTCCAAAAGGGTTCTTCGGTTGTCCCCATAGGAGAACCCTTTTTGGTTCCAGGTAGAATCCATCTGTAGAAAGGGTTCTATCTGCAACCAAAAACGGTTCTTCAAAAGAGTTCTCCTATGGGGACAGCCGGAGAACCCTTTAAGCTTCTAGATGTGGTCTTTTTGACCTGCTGAAAATGTTAGGCCTATGTTTGTTAGGAAAGACTAACATGTAAGTATGGAGATGTCAAGGTAGGCCATCTAGAGAGATCATGGGCGGCAGGTAGCCTAGTGGTTAAGAGCACTGGGCCAATTCAATTTTTCAATTTTATTTTATATAGCCCTTCGTACATCAGCTAATATCTCGAAGTGCTGTACAGACACCCAGCCTAAAACCCCAAACAGCTAGTAATGCAGGTGTAGAAGCACGGTGGCTAGGAAAAACTCCCTAGAAAGGCCAAAACCTAGGAAGAAACCTAGAGAGGAACCAGGCTATGAGGGGTGGCCAGTCCTCTTCTGGCTGTGCCGGGTGGAGATTATAACAGAACTATGCCAAGATGTTCAAAAATGTTCATAAGTGACAAGCATGGTCAAATAATAATCATGAATAATTTTCAGTTGGCTTTTCATAGCCGATCATCAAGAGTTGAAAAACAACAGGTCTGGGACAGGTGGCGGTTCCATAACCGCAGGCAGAACAGCTGAAACTGGAATAGCAGCAAGGCCAGGCGGACTGGGGACAGCAAGGAGTCACCACGGGCGGCAGTCCCGACGCATGGTCCTAGGGCCCAGGTCCTCCGAGAGAAAGAAAGAGAGAAGGAGAAAATTAGAGAGAGCCAAGATTTTCAAAATGTTCATAAATGACAAGCATGGTCAAATAATAATCAGGAATAAATCTCAGTTGGCTTTTCATAGCCGATCATTAAGAGTTGAAAACAGCAGGTCTGGGACAGGTAGGGGTTCCATAACCGCAGGCAGAACAGTTGAAACTGGAATAGCAGCAAGGCCAGGCGGACTGGGGACAGCAAGGAGTCACCACGGCCGGTAGTCCCGACGTATGGTCCTAGGGCTCAGGTCCTCCGAGAGAAAGAAAGAGAGAAGGAGAAAATTAGAGAGCGCCAAGATTTTCAAAATGTTCATAAATGACAAGCATGGTCAAATAATAATCAGGAATAAATCTCAGTTGGCTTTTCATAGCCGATCATTAAGAGTTGAAAACAGCAGGTCTGGGACAGGTAGGGGTTCCGTAACCGCAGGCAGAACAGTTGAAACTGGAATAGCAGCAAGGCCAGGCGGACTGGGGACAGCAAGGTGTCATCATGCCCGGTAGTCCTGACATATGGTCCTAGGGCTCAGGTTCTCAGAGAGAAAGAGAGAACGAAAGAATTAGAGAGAGCATACTTAAATTCACACAGGACACTGGATAAGACAGGAGAAGTACTCCAGGTAACCAACTGACCCTAGCCCCCCGACACATAAACTACTGCAGCATAAATACTGGAGGCTGAGACAGGAGCGGTCAGGAGACACTGTGGCCCCATCCGAAGAAACCCCCGGACAGGGCCAAACAGGAAGGATATAACCCCACCCACTTTGCCAAAGCACAGCCCCCGCACCACTAGAGGGAAATCCTCAACCACCAACATTACAATCCGGAGACAAGGCCGAGTATAACCCACAAAGGTCTCCACCACAGCACAAACCAAGGGGGGGCGCCAACCCAGACAGGAAGATCACGTCAGTAACTCAACCCACTCAAGTGACGCACCCCTCCTAGGGACGGCATGAAAGAGCACCAGCAAGCCAGTGACTCAGCCCCTGTAACAGGGTTAGAGGCAGAGAATCCCAGTGGAGAGAGGGGAACCGGCCTGGCAGAGACAGCAAGGGCGGTTCGTTGCTCCAGAGCCTTTCCGTTCACCTTCACACTCCTGGGCCAGACTACACTCAACCATATGACCTACTGAAGAGATAAGTCTTCAGTAAAGACTTAAAGGTTGAGACCGAGTCTGCGTCTCTCACATGGGTAGGCAGACTGTTCCATAAAAATGGAGATCTATAGGAGAAAGCCCTGCCTCCCGCTGTTTGCTTAGAAATTCTAGGGACAATTAGGAGGCCTGCGTCTTGTGACCGTAGCGTACGTATTGGTATGTACGGCAGGACCAACTCGGAAAGATAGGTAGGAGCAAGCCCATGTAACGCTTTATAGGTTAACAGTAAAACCTTGAAATCAGCCCTTGCCTTAACAGGAAGCCAGTGTAGGGAAGCTAGCACTGGAGTAATATGATCAAATTTCTTGGTTCTAGTCAGGATTCTAGCAGCCGTATTTAGCACTAACTGAAGTTTATTTAGTGCTTTATCCGGGTAGCCGGAAAGTAGAGCATTGCAGTAGTCTAACCTAGAAGTAACAAATGCATGGATTAATTTTTCTGCATCATTTTTGGACAGAAAATTTCTGATTTTTGCAATGTTACGTAGATGGAAAAAAGCTGTCCTTGAAACAGTCTTGATGTGTTCGTCAAAAGAGAGATCAGGGTCAAGAGTAACGCCGAGGTCCTTCACAGTTTTATTTGAGACGACTTTACAACCATCAAGATGAATTGTCAGATTTAACAGAAGATCTCTTTGTTTCTTGGGACCTAGAACAAGCATCTCTGTTTTGTCCGAGTTTAAAAGTAGAAAGTTGTCAGCCATCCACTTCCTTATGTCTGAAACACAGGCTTCTAGCGAGGGCAATTTTGGGGCTTCACCATGTTTCATTGAAATGTACAGCTGTGTGTCATCCGCATAGCAGTGAAAGTTAACATTATGTTTTCGAATAACATCCCCAAGAGGTAAAATATATAGTGAAAACAATAGTGGTCCTAAAACGGAACCTTGAGGAACACCGAAATGTACAGTTGATTTGTCAGAGGACAGACCATTCACAGAGACAAACTGATATCTTTCCGACAGGTAAGATCTAAACCAGGCCAGAACTTGTCCGTGTAGACCAATTTGGGTTTCCAGTCTCTCCAAAAGAATATGGTGATCGATGGTGTCAAAGGCAGCACTAAGGTCTAGTAGCACGAGGACAGATGCAGAGCCTCGGTCTGACGCCATTAAAAGGTAATTTACCACCTTCACAAGTGCAGTCTCAGTGCTATGATGGGGTCTAAAACCAGACTGAAGCATTTCGTATACATTGTTTGTCTTCAGAAAGGCAGTGAGTTGCTGCGCAACAGCTTTTTCTAAAATTTTTGAGAGGAATGGAAGATTCGATATAGGCCGATAGTTTTTTATATTTTCCGGGTCAAGGTTTGGCTTTTTCAAGAGAGGCTTTATCACTGCCACTTTTAGTGAGTCTGGTACACATCCGGTGGATAGAGAGCTGTTTATTATGTTCAACATAGGAGGGCCAAGCACAGGAAGCAGCTCCTTCAGCAGTTTAATAGGAATAGGATCCAGTATGCAGCTTGAAGGTTTAGAGGCCATGATTATTTTCATCATTGTGTCAAGAGATATAGTACTAAAACACTTAAGTGTCTCTCCCGATCCCAGGCCCTCGCAGAGCTGTGCGGATCCAGGACAGCTAAGCCCTGGAGGAATACGCAGATTCAAAGAGGAGTCCGTAATTTGCTTTCTAATGGTCATGATCTTTTCCTCAAAGAAGTTCATGAATTTATTACTGCTGAAGTGAAAGCCATCCTCTCTTGGGGAATGCTGCTTTTTAGTTAGTTTCGCAACAGTATCAAAAAGAAATTTTGGATTGTTCTTATTTTCCTCGATTAAGTTGGAAAAGTAGGATGATCGAGCAGCAGTGAGGGCTCTTCGGTACTGCACGGTAATGTCTTTCCAAGCTAGTCGGAAGACTTCCAGTTTGGTGTGGCGCCATTTCCGTTCCAATTTCCTGGAAGCTTGCTTCAAAGCTCGGGTATTTTCTGTATACCAGGGAGCTAGTTTCTTATGACAAATGTTTTTCGTTTTTAGGGGTGCAACTGCATCTAGGGTATTGCGCAAGGTTAAATTGAGTTCCTCAGTTAGGTGGTTAACTGATTTTTGTCCTCTGATGTCCTTGGGTAGGCAGAAGGAGTCTGGAAGGGCATCAAGGAATTTTTGTGTTGTCTGAGAATTTATAGCACGACTTTTGATGCTCCTTGGTTGGGGTCTGAGCAGATTATTTGTTGCGATTGCAAACGTAATAAAATGGTGGTCCGATAGTCCAGGATTATGTGGAAAAACATTAAGATCTACAACATTTATTCCATGGGACAAAACTAGGTCCAGAGTATGACTGTGGCAGTGAGTAGGTCCAGAGACATGTTGGACAAAACCCACTGAGTCGATGATGGCTCCGAAAGACTTTTGGAGTGGGTCTGTGGACTTCTCCATGTGAATATTAAAATCACCAAAAATTAGAATATGATCTGCTATGACTACAAGGTCTGATAGGAATTCAGGAAACTCAGAGAGGAACGCTGTATATGGCCCAGGAGGCCTGTAAACAGTAGCTATAAAAAGTGATTGAGTAGGCTGCATAGATTTCATGACTAGAAGCTCAAAAGACGAAAACGCCATTTTTTTTTTTTTTAATTGAAATTTGCTATCGTAAATGTTAGCAACACCTCCGCCTTTGCGGGATGCACGGGGGATATGGTCACTAGTGTAACCAGGAGGTGAGGCCTCATTTAACACAGTAAATTCATCAGGCTTAAGCCATGTTTCAGTCAGGCCAATCACATCAAGATTATGATCAGTGATTAGTTCATTGACTATGACTGCCTTTGAAGTGAGGGATCTAACATTAAGTAACCCTATTTTGAGATGTGAGGTATCACGATCTCTTTCAATAATGGCAGGAATGGAGGAGGTCTTTATCCTAATAAGATTGCTAAGGCGAACACCGCCATGTTTAGTTTTGCCCAACCTAGGTCGAGGCACAGACACAGTCTCAATGGGTATGGCTGAGCTGACTACACTGACTGTGCTATTGGCAGACTCCACTAAGCTGGCAGGTTGGCTAACAGCCTGCTGCCTGGCCTGCACCCTATTTCATTGTGGGGCTAGAGGAGTTAGAGCCCTATCTATGTTGGTAGATAAGATGAGAGCACCCCTCCAGCTAGGATGGAGTCCGTCACTCCTCAGCAGGTCAGGCTTGGTCCTGTTTGTGGGTGAGTCCCAGAAAGAGGGCCAATTATCTACAAATTCTATCTTTTGGGAGGGGCAGAAAACAGTTTTCAACCAGCGATTGAGTGCTGAGACTCTGCTGTAGAGCTCGTCACTCCCCCTAACTGGGAGGGGGCCAGAGACAATTACTCGATGCCGACACATCTTTCTAGCTGATTTACACGCTGAAGCTATGTTGCACTTGGTGAACCCTGACTGTTTCATCCTAACATCGTTGGTGCCGACGTGGATAACAATATCTCTATACTCTCTACACTCGCCAGATTTAGCTTTAGCCAGCACCATCTTTAGATTAGCCTTAACGTCGGTAGCCCTGCCCCCTGGTAAACAGTGTATGATCGCTGGGTGATTCGCTTTAAGTCTAATACTGCGGGTAATGGAGTCGCCAATGACTAGGGTTTTCAATTTGTCAGAGCTAATGGTGGGAGCCTTCGGCGTCTCAGACCCCGTAACGGGAGGAGTAGAGACAAGAGAAAACTCAGACTCAGACTCCGACTCGCTACATAATGGGGAGAACCGGTTGAAAGTTTCTGTCGGCTGAATGAGCGACACCGGTTGAGCATTCCAACAGCATTTCCCTCCAGAAGCCATGAGAAAGTTGTCCGGCTGCGGGGACTGTGCGGGGGGATTTATACTAACGTTACTATCTGTACTTACTGGTGGCACAGACGCTGTTTCTTCCTTTCCTACACTGAAATTACCCTTGCCTAACGATTGCGTCTGAAGCTGGGCTTGTAGCACAGCTATTCTCGCCGTAAGGCGATCGTTCTCCTGTATATTATGAGTACAGCGACTGCAATTAAAAGACATCATGTTAATGTTAGTACTTAGCTTCGGCTGTTGAAGGTGTTGACGAACCATGTCCAGATAAAGCGTCCGGAGTGAAAAAGTTGAATGAGGGAAGAAAGTTGCGATGGAAAAACGAAAAATATAAACGGTAATTAAAAACAAAACAAAAAAAACGTAAAGTTGTCAGCTAGCAAAGTAAAGTAAAGTTGGCAGCAAAACGCACAGCAACACGTCTGCAGACTCAACAGGTAGTCAACAGGTAGTAGTCAACAATAACCGAAAGGTCGCTGGTTCGAGTCCCGAGCCAACTAAGGTGAAAATCTGTCTGTGCCCTTGAGCAAGGCACTTAACTCTAATTGCTCCTGTAAGTCTCTGGATAAAAGTGTCTGCTAAATGCCCCCAAAAAACAATAATAATAGTCTAGGGATTCAGAGAAACCTGAATCCAACAGGATTCACAATGACCCACTAAGAGCCAAAAAGAATTAGACAATATCTGAGAGAAACATGAGGGAAACATGAGGGAAAGTGCCCTCTGCACCACTGATACAATGTCAGTGTAACTGAACTCACAGTGCAATACAGACAAAGACGAACAGAGGAGTTTCAGGCCCTCTGGACTGTAGAATTGCCATGAGACCGGACAGCCTAAAACTCTGATAGAGGACACCTTAACTGTGAGTACATTTTAGTGTGCATTGCTGCAGGTGGGGATTGTGGTAAAGAATACGTTTTTATTTTAATAAAAAGTGCTTTTAAGGTAGACTTGCTCAGAGGCAATATTGTAATAATGAGGTAATACATGGTAATGGTCCGCAACTTATCTCTCAAAAATGTCTGGAATTAGACTGCGGATAGGCATGCACTGTACTAGTATGCACAGCCACGGTTCCCCCTGTCTCTCCATATTGTCACCGTTGCATCATAATGCAAATGGGTGAAATCCAAATATGTAACAGTGGCACTGGCCATCTGTCTCCCTGTGACCTTCTTGTCCCCTGCGTGTGTCTGCCCTGCCCAGCCCAGCTCAGCCCTGCCTCTGCTTCACTGTAATGCTGCAGCCGTTTGGTGAGTCTGTTCCCTGTGTTCCAAATGGCACCCTATTCCCTATCTAATGCACTACTTTTGACCAGGGGCAACGTGTGCGCGTTGTTCTCCTTGAAGAAGACCTTGACGTCCAGGGAGCGTGTCATGGAAAAGTCCTCGCCCTTGTAGGTTGGGCTCTGGTCATAGGTAGTGGACTGTATAGGGATTGGGAATAGGTTACCATTTGGGACGCTGGCTGTGAGTCTGTGATGGAAGGGACACTCCTGTCACAGGCCAGAACAGCAGATATTAATCCTGCGTCGGCCTGTCTGTCAGTCAGTCAGTGAGAGAGGGTAACTGCAGGAAAGACTCGGCTCAGCAGGTGGGCCAAAGACAGTCTGCGTCCTGAATGGCTCCCTATACCCTACGGGCCTTGGTCAAAAGTAGTGCCCTATATAGGGGATAGGTTGCCATTTGGGACACCCACGGTGACACGCCCCCTGTCAATAAGCCAGCTAGTCAGTCGGCCATGGCTGAGGTTGAGTGGCGTACAGCGGGACGCTGAGCTTACAGTCTTCGGCACGGAGCACAGACATGTCTGTCTATGTCATTCATTGCATCTTTCTCTGATGTAAGAGACCAATAGATTGGGATGTAAATACGAGAGAAAGAAACAGGGTTGAATTACATGGTAGCGTGCTTCAGGCCATTTGTTTATGTTGTCGGCCAATGTTTGTGTTGGAAGGGTGACTTGAAACCCGCATGAACGTGTCAGCGCACACGCAGTGTGTATCTACTGATTGACAAGTTTGCACGCATCTCCCATTTTTATATCCATGTGCATTGTGTAACATAAATCAAGTGATACTCCAGAGGTTAGCTGACCTGCTTCTGTCAGTTGGTCCAGGGGACAGCTGAGCTGACATTCACAGAGCAGGAGAGTTGAGTTAGGGCCTATCCCTTAGTTACTGTCGTCGGCCAGGTCGTGTTTACAGTACACCCTGCTAGCCACTATGGCTGCGTACCAAATGGCACCCCATCTCCCATATAGTGCACTACTTTTGACCAGAGCCTTATGTTTCCAACCTGGGTAACCAGCTGTGCAGTGAGGAAAGGTTTTCATGCACAGCTTGAGCGCCTGCCGGGCAGAAATAACAACAGCGGCTCTCTGACCTCTCACTCTCCTATAACAGCCGTCTGTGAAACCATGGTAAATAACGGGGCAGTCGCCTGCAACAAGGCCAAGCGTCTCCTGTTTCTAGTCCCTCCGATGCTGCCTGGCCAAATGGAGCAGAAAAACGTGTGTGTGTCTTGGGATTTTTGGTTGTAGTGTGTGTGTGTGTGTGTGTGTGTGTGCATATGTGGGTGAAGGAAGTGAGGGCCGAGGGTCAGATCAATGGCTGCTGGTCAGTTAACACTACGTGCATCTGAGGTTATGTCCTTAGCTACCCCAGCATTAGAAAGCCTTATATGATTGAGGCAGTCTGCTTAGTGGTATTTACATCTTTACCACAGGCTGCAGGGTATGCTTTGGCTGGAGCAGAGCCATGATGGGATTGTGATGGTCTGATTTTTTGACTAGCCTAATTCTTTCAATGTGCAGCTGTAATTTAAGCCTGGCTGTGTCATTTTCATACAATTTGAATTACTTCTTTAGTATTGCTGTGTTTCCTCCCCAAGAATGTTAATCATGTCCCAAATACCAACCATGCCACACATAACAAACAGGAAATTAATTTAGATTTTTTTTTTTTTTTTAATGGATACTCATTTAAAAAGTTATTCGCTTTTGATGTCTATCTGAACTGATGGGCCTCATAACTACACTGAACCAAAAAAGGTATGCAGCATGTAAAGTGTTGGTTTCATGAGCTGAAATAAAAAATACCAGAAATGTTCTATACTCAACAAAAAGCTTATTTCTCTCAAATGTTGTGCACAAATGTGTTTACATGCCTGTCAGTGAGCATTTCTCCTTTGCCAAGATAATCCATTCACCTTCTATCAAGGAGCTGATTTAAACAGCATTACACAGGTGCACCTTGTGCAGTTGTCACACAACACAGTGTCACAGATGTCTGAATTTGAGGGAGCGTCCAATTGGCATGCTGACTGCAGGAATACCCACCAGAGCTGTTGCTAGATAATTTAATGTTAATTTCTATACCATAAGCTAGCTCCAATGTCATTTTAGAGAATTTGGCAGTACATCCAACCAGCCTCACAACCGCAGACCACGTGTAACCCCGCCAGCCCAGGACCTCCACACCTACGGGATCGTCTGAGGGGGAGTGCTGACGAATATTTCTGTCTGTAATAAATACAAGTGGGTGGGCCTATGCCCAAGCCCCACCCATGGCTACACCCCTGCCCAGTCAGGTGAAATCTATAGATGAGGGCCTAATACATTGATTTCCTTATATAAACTGTAACTCAGTAAAATCTTAGAAATTGTTGCAAGTTTAATTTCTATTTTTGTTCAGTAGAGTTAGACATTATTATTCCTAAGAGGGATCTATTGGGTTTGTACACAGTGAGTGTTCACTGGCACTCCAGACAGCAGCGTCCTGTCATGGGGGGGACATTCACATTTCAAAATGAGTGGCTGCAAGTCCCAATGATGAATCACATTGCAGATTGTCAGTTTACGAAAGTGTGTGTGTGTTTGTTTGTCAACACTTGTGCTGTTAGACCCCCCTGTTGAACCACTTAAAGGATTCTATTTAACAGGTCAGCCAAGGAATTAATCAAGGGTTTAATTGGAATCCCAAGTGGAGTGACATGATTTATGCAAATGAGGTGCTTAATATGCAGTCCTGCGTCCGACGTGCAAATTAAAAAGGCTTATCCCGCCCACGCCGGCTCGTGGTTTCATTACAGTAAATTAGAGAGTGATAATAATATTAATATTGGCCAACCGAAGCTATACTCACTGCCCCAAGGAAGAAAGTAAAGAGGCGGATGTTTTCACTGGTAGTCAGTCACTCAGTCAGGGTATACGTCCCAAATGGCACACTCACCCTATTCCCTATATAGTGCACTATTGACCAGGGCCCATAGGGCTCTGGTCAAAAGTAGTGCTCTATATAGGGAATAGGGTGCCATTTGGGACGATTCAGGGATATATGCAGGGCTGTGGCACCATCTAACTATCTTAATTTGAGCTCGTTAGAAACCAGCAGATATCTGCAGGGCCTCAATTTTAATTGGATCACTGAGATATTTGAATTGCATTTTTGAATTGCATTCTTTTAAGGAAAGTATGGCAGCCTCTTGAGACATATCCCAAACCAAACTCTGCACAGTCAGGCCCTTTGGTGATGCCCAGACATGCCTAAGCTGTTGCTGTGTTGCCCTTGGTAACGGTCCCCATGGGGACGGAGCATGTGCCCAGTCTGATCCTTGTCTCTAAGTGTCCAGTCCACTCAGCCTCACTATGTGCTGATGCTTTAGGAAAAGAGAGAAACTAAGTAGCTCCTTCACGCTGGGAAGTTGACTTTCTGCATGGACTGAGAACCATGCATGTTTGAACCACGTTTTGGACCATGTTTAAAGGGTGTTTTGTGTCCACGTGTACTAGTGCTTGAGAGTAATACCAAGTCAAAATGTGAGAGGTTTGGATGATGAACAAAGAAGAGTTTGGTCAACAGAAGTACAGTACCTTGCAAAGTATTCATCCCCCTTGGCATTTTTCCTATTTTGTTGCATTACAACCCTGTAATTTTAAATTTTATTTGGATTTCATGTAATGGACATACACAAAATAGTCCAAATTGGTGAAGTGAAATGAAAAACATTACTTGTTTCAACGGAACGGAAATGTGGTGTGTGCATATGTATTCACCCCCTTTGCTATGAAGCCCCTAAATATGATCTGGTGCAACCAATTACCTTCAGAAGTCACATAATTAGTTAGATTCCACACAGGTGGACTTTAAGTGTCACATGATCTCAGTATATCTACACCTGTTCTGAAAGGCCCCAGAGTCTGCAACACCACTAAGCAAGAGGCACCATGAAGACCAAGGAGCTCTCCAAACAGGTCAGGGACAAAGTTGTGGAGAAGTACAGATCAGAGTTGGGTTATAAAAGAATATCTGAAACTTTGAACATCCCACAGAGCACCATTAAATCCATTACTCAAAAATTGAAAGAATATGGCACCACAACAAACCTGCCAAGAGAGGGCCTCCCACCAAAACTCACGGACCAGGCAAGGAGGGCATTAATCAGAGGCAAGATTGGAGTATCTGTCCATAAGACCAGCTTAAGCCGTACACTCCACAGAGCTGGGCTTTACAGAAGAGTGGCCAGAAAAAGCCGTTGCTTAAAGAAAGAAATTGGTGTTCGCCAAAAGGCATGTGGAAGACTCCCCAAACATATGGAAGAAGGTACTCTGGTCAGATGAGACTAAAATTGAGCTTTTTGGCCATCAAGGAAAACGCTATGTCTGGCGCAAACCCAACACCTCTCATCACCCTGAGAACACCATCCCCACAGTGAAGCATGGTGGTGGCAGCATCATGCTGTGGGGGTGGTTTTAATCGTCTGGGACTGGGAAACTGGTCAGAATTGAAGGAATGATGGATAGCGCTAAATACAGGGAAATTCTTGGGGGAAGCCTGTTTCAGTCTCTCAGAGATTTGAGACTGGGACGGAGGTTCACCTTCCAGCAGGAAAATGACCCTAACATGCTGACTAGACCGGACACGTCGCGTGCGCGAGCGTCGCAAAATAAATTTAGAAATCCACGTTAGTCAATTATTGCACCCACACTACTCGCGTGCGCCAACGAGCGTCTGCGACGCCAAGGGCTAAAATAGAAGTAATTCCTATTTCTGACGCAGATCACGCTGAAAATCCTGCCTCTCCCATCTCCTCATTGGTTTATAGAAGCAGGTACCCACGTGCCATCTCCTCATTGGTTATACCCACGTGAGTGATTGAAAGACGAACTTTGTTGTCGTGGTAATACAATGAAAGTTTAGATGCGATCACCATATAAGTTCAAAGATGAAAAAGCCTGGAAGGAGGAGAGATGACTAGAAATGATTCGGTTGGCCGTTTTATGTGTGGATTAATTGTCGGAGTAGAGGTCATTGTGCATTTCAGGTAAAATAACAACTCCGTGTTTATATCCCAGGACAAATTAGCTAGCAACAGCAAGCTAGCTAAATAGCACAAATTAACGTTAGCTAGCAGGTGCAAGCTAACTAGCTAAATTCCCATACATGTTTAATGCTTTTCGACCTGTCCCCAAATTAATGTCATTGGTTCAGAGTTTGTTTTGATATTTTAACATGCGTGTCGTGATCGCGTTTGGTGTGGGGGGGGGAAATAAATGTATGCACGATAGCGCACGATGGTGCACGCGCGCAGCCGGTTTGGGTTCCGTGTAAGCATACTGCTAAAGCAACACTCGAGTGGTTTAAGGGGAAACATTTAAATGTCTTGGAATGGCCTAGTCAAAGCCCGGACCTCAATCCAATTGAGAATCTGTGGTATGACTTAAAGATTGCTGTACACCAGCAGAACACATTCAACTTGAAGGAGCTGGAGCAGTTTTGCCTTGAAGAATGGGCAAAAATCCCAGTGGCTAGATGTGCCAAGCTTATAGACATACCTCAAGAGACTTGCAGCTGTAATTGCTGCAAAAGGTGGCTCTACAAAGTATTGACTTTGGTGGGGTGAATAGTTATGCACGCTCAAGTTTTCGTTTTTGTTGTCTTATTTCCTGTTTGTTTCAAAATTAAAAAATATTTTGCATCTTCAAAGTGGTAGGCATGTTGTGTAAATCAAATGATACAAACCCCTCAAATCCATTTTAATTCCAGGTTGTAAGGCAACAAAATCAGAAAAATGCCAAGGGGGTGAATACTTTTGCAAGCCACTGCATATTTTCCCTGTGTGCTGACCGTGTGTATGCAGATGTGTGCATGTGCAGGTTTACCTGTCGCTGACGTGTTTGTTGGTCAGCAAAAACACATCGAGGCTACCTCTGACCCAGTGTAGTGGTGCCTCGAGGGTGCAGGACGAGTGGATGTCACACACACACACACACACACACACACACACACACACACACACACACACACACACACACACACACACACACACACACACACACACACCTCTGTAGGCTTGCTGACTGCATGGAATTTTCTGTAATTACAGCAAACGGGCGTCTGCGAGGCACTGTGTTCTGCTTTACATGGCAGATGGTCGGGCACTCTGCTGCATCAGGTAACCGTGACAACCACCTCCCTCCCCTGCAGTTGGCTTCAGAACCGTGGCTCCTTATGGAGATCAACGGTCAGCATAGTGTCTGTAGCAAGCAAGAGCCTCCTATACTTTCTAAGGTGGGAGATAGTGTTTTTTTTCTGTCAGGGCACCATAGCTACTGTTATCGAATGCAGGCAGCGGATAGGGAAAGGCAAGCCCACGCTGAAGGCATACAGCATCAACTCTTTAGAATGATTGAATTGTGCATCTTTAACACCAGTTTTTGTAATATTAGATGTTCTCCCTTAACTTAAAGGACTTACAGGTTCATAAATGGAAGCTGGTTAAATGAATGTCCGTGAAGGAGGAGTTTCTCCAATTTTGATTTCAGCTAATAAACAGTCGAGAGGTTTTAGTTTCCCACAATGGCGAAAATGGCACACAGATCAGCGTGGACAATTTATTTCCGCTGTGTCCAGAAATGTGTGATTTTTTTTGTCTCCCACCTCCCTCTTGTAATCATACGCTCTGTCCTCTGGTTTGGTTCTCGTGTTCTTGATGCACTATTGCTGCTCGTGCAAATGTGATGTTTTGAGATCAATAGAAGAACACTTTGTTGACCATTAACTTGCAGAGAACGGAAATGTCTATTCATGCTCACAACCCAACCCCCCGAGACCCACTATGTATCATATGAATACAGTAGGTATGCTCAGTAAAGGTCAATGTAAGATCACAGGTATAATCCACTCAAAGGTGTGTACTTCCTTAAAGTGCCAGAGGGAGGCAGTGCCACACCTTAGTATGGCCTGAAGTGTCAAATAGTATCTCTGCTGTTGATTTGAATATTCAATCATCAATCACTTATTCACCCGTTCATTAGCTCAGGTTATTAGATGGCTGCTATGCGTTAGGCTTTAAATCGTTGGTATTTGTCTGGTTGGTGTTGATCTGTGGCAGAGTGTCAGTCACGCAGAGCAGAAGCTGTCCTTTTCTTGGGAGTATTTGGTGTACGACACAGGAACAGAGAGCTGGATGTTGTTTTTCCACGGAGCTCGATAGTGTCGCAAGCACACTGCCTGACAAGGTTATGGAGGATTTGTGATTACAGACAGAACTCATAACCGTTCCATAGTATATTCTCCCTTTGTTTTAGTCTCTGTAAAACAATCTTTTTTTTTTTTAATCAATACTTGGAGTTACCGCGATATGTAACTATCGATCCCCCCCCCCCCTCCCCCCATTTACTACTCTCATTCTCTCTCTTTGTCTCCATGTCTTCCTCTCTGCCTGTCTGTCTGAAAGCATTGCTCATGTGTTTGCGCTACTGTAGAGGCCGATGCAGCGCTGCAGTGTTTTGACACATCCCTAGGGGTACTGCAGGAAGTCGGCGTATGCAGATGCACTCAGTCGCGGAGGCCTATTAACATTGATGGTAAAATCTGAAGTATACACCTTCTCCCCCTTCACTCACACAGTCAAAAGGCGGGACTAGTAGTGTGTGAAAATAAATGCGTCTGCTTCATAGAGGCCTTTTCGATAAAGCTTTCTCCAGTTTGGTGCTGATGGATGGATGAGCTCTCTCTCTATAACGCTCGGATCGAGACGCTTGCAGGTGGATGATGAAACCTGCTGATTGCACCTTCTACAGTCAATCCTCTCCTCTACTGTCCTCTCAGCCGACAGGCAGCTACTGCGTGCTGGGGGGAAAATACCTGCAGTGGACTCCAGTCTCCTGGTGTGAGCAGCTAACATTGACCCAAGCCGACCAGGCCAGAGCTGCTTAACAGTTCTCACTGTACCCACCGATCGATAGTGGATTTAGGGAATTACTGGGGCTATCGTATAATTTCTTGCACCCTGCGCGTTCATAAATGTTCCTCTGAATCCGTGATCCGTTTCTGCTGGGGGAAAATCGATAGCCGTCCGGTAGGCCAGCTGTTGGATTTTTATTACTTCTTAAATCAGATCATAAGTCTCTGCTGCTGCGAGATACTGGGGAGAGAAGCAAAAGGCAACATTTAGACTACTTAGTTCGTAAAAGTAACATGTTTTCCACCCTTCACCTAAAAGGAAAATGCATTGAATTACATGCAAATGGTAATGGAATGAGCTGGACCACCTAGAACTGATGCTAGCCACCAAGGTAAATCTAGAAACTAGATTATTAGGATTTGGACCTTTTGTAGCAACACAGTGCTTTGCTTGTGTCACTGGATGAGGAATTGGAAAAGGGCTGACGGTGGGAAAACATTTGGCCATGAGGAGTCCTACTCATCCTGCCTCTCAGATGGATGATGGTCCCCTGTGAGCTGCTCACTAATCCGCCAGTCATCCGCGTCCAGTCCCTCGTCTCGCCAAGGTCAGAATGAAAGAAGCCCCCACAGGCGCCCCGCGCGGCCGTGCGTGGCAGGAGGAAAGGGAGGCAGCCTTAGTGCGAAATGTCAGCGCTTTGCCTCTGAAGCTGGACTCATCAAAGGGGGATTAGTGTCTGACTCGTGGCCTTGGCAGGACGAGGAGACCAGACCAACGGAGTAATCTCACTGCATCAGCACTGTGTCTCAAATGGTACCTTATTCCTATATAGTGCACTATATTTGACTAGGGGCCATAGGGCCCTGGTCAAAAATAGTGCACTATATAGGGAATAGCATGCCATTCGGGATGCAACCCAGCAGTGATGGGCCATGCTGAGGGGACTCTAGTGGCCCTAAATGCCACAAGCACTTCAACCGCCGTCTTTCCCCAGGACTTGAGGCTTATTCAATGACAGGTTTTACTTCTGTGGTCTCAACTGGGGTCAATTTAATTAGATATTAGGAGAGGATCATTTCCCTTCCCCTGGCCAATTTATTGCTGTTTGGTAAAAAAACATTTTTTAAATCTTACCAAACAGCAATAAATTGAACAAAATACTAAACAAAAATATAAACGCAACATGTAAAGTCTTGGTCCCATGTTTCATGAGCTGAAATAAAAGATCCCTGAAATTTTACATGTGCACTAAAAGCTTATTTCTCTCTAATTTTGTGCATAAATATGTTTACATCCCGGTTAGTGAGCATTTCTTCTTTGCCAAAATAATCCATCCACTTGACAGGTGTGGCATATCAAGAAGCTGATTAAACATCATGATCATTACACAGGTGCATCTTGTGCTGGGGAAAATAAAAGGCCAGTCTAAAATGTGCAGTTTTGTCATGCATCACAATGCCACAGATGTCTCGAGTATTGAGGGAGCGTGCAATTGGCATGCTGACTGCAGGAATGTCCATCACAGCTGTTGCCAGAGAATTTAATGTTAATTTCTTTACCATAAGCCACCTCCAACATCGTTTTCGAGAATTTGGCAGTACGTTCAATCAGCCTCACAACTGCAGACCACATGTAACCACACCAGCTTAGGATCTCCACATCCGGCTTCTTCACCTGCGGGATCATCTGAGACCAGCCACCCGTACAGATGATGCAACTGAGAAGTATTTCTGTCTGTAATGCAACCATTTTGTGGTGAAAAACTAATTCTGATTGGTTGGGCCTGGCTCCCGTGTCTACGCTCCTGCCCTGTCATGTGAAATCCATGGATTAGGGCCCAATGGATTTATTTCAATTAACTGATTTCCTTATATGAACTGTACCTCAGTAAAATCATTGAAATTGTTGCATGTTGCATTTATATTTTCGTTCAGTGTATATATACGGTATATATATATGTGTATGTACAGTGCCTTTGGAAAGTATTCAGACCCCTTGACTTTTCCACGTTTTGTTACGTTACATTCTTATTCTAAAATAGATTAAACCATTTTTTCCCCCTTCATCAATCTACACACAATACCCCACAAAATGTATTACCAATAAAAAAACAGAAATACAGTGGTGTAAAGTACTTAAGTAGTACTTTAAAGTATTTTACTTAAGTTGTTTTTTGGGGTATCTGTACTTTACTACTAATATTTTAACAGGTACTTTTTACTCCATACATTTTCCCTGACACCCAAAAGTACTTGTTACATTTTGAATGCTTAGCAGGACAGAACATGGTCCAATTCACATACTTATCAAGAGGACATCCCTGGTGATCTCCACTGCCTCTGATCTGGCGGACTCACTAAACAAAAATGCTTAGTTCATAAATGATGTCTGAGTGTTGGAGTGTGCCCCTGGCTATCCGTAAATAAAAAAATAAACCGTAAATTGTGCCTACTGGTTTGTTTAATATAAGTAATTAGTAATGATTCATACTTTTACTTCTGATACTTAAGTACATTTCTGTAATTACATTTACTTTTGATACTTAAGTATATTTAAAACCAAATACTTTTAGACTTTTACTGAAGTAGTATTTTACTGGGTGACTTTCTCTTTTACTTGAGTCATTTTCTATTCATGTATCTTTGCTTTTACTCAAGTATGACAGTTGGGTACTTTTTCCAACACTGCAGAAATATCACATTTAAATAAGTATTCAGACCCTTTGCTATGAGACTCGAAATTGAGCTCAGGTGCATCCTGTTTCCATTGATCATCTTTGAGATGTTTTACAACTTTATTGGAGTCCACCTGTGGTAAATTCAATTGATTGGAAATTATTTGCAAAGGCACACACCTGTCTAAATAAGGTCTCACAGTTGACAGTGCATGTCAGAGCAACAACCAAGCCATGAGGTCTAAGGAATTGTCTGTAGAGCTCAGAGACAGGATTGTGTCAAGACACAGATCTGGGGAAGGGTACCAACACATTTCTGCAGCATTGAAGGTCCCCAAGAACACAGTGGCCTCATCATTCTTAAATGGAAAATGTTTGGAACCACCAAGACTCTTCCCAGAGCTGGCTGCCCTGCCAAACTGAGCAATCAGGGGAGAAGGGCCTTGGTCAGAAAAGTGACCAAGAACCCGATGGTCACTCTGACAGATCTTCAAAGTTCCTCTGTGGAGATGGGAAAGCTTTCCTGAAGGACAACCATCTCTTTAGCACTCCACCAATCAGGCCTTTATAGTAGAGTGGAAGCCACTCCTCAGTAAAAGGCAAATGACAGCCCGCTTGGAGTTTGCCAAAAGGCACCTAAAGGACTGTCAGATCATGAGAAACAAGATTCTCTGGTCTGATGAAACCAAGATTGAATTATTTGGCCTGAATGCCAAGTGTGACATCTGGAGGAAACCTGGCACCATCCCTACGGTGAAGCATGGTGGTGGCAGCATCATGCTGTGGGGATGTTTTTCAGCTGCAGGGACTGGGAGACTAGTCAGGATCGAGGGAAAGATGAACAGAGCAAAGTACAGAGATCCTTGATGAAAACCTGCTCCAGCGCACTCAGGACCTCAGACTGGGGCCAGGGTTCACCTTCCAACAGGACAATGACCTGTGATATTTCAATTTTAAAAATGTAATAAATGTGCTAATATATAGATACACTACCGGTCAAACGTTTTAGAACACCTACTCATTCAAGGGTTTTTCTTTATTTTTACTTTTTTCTACATTGTAGAATAATTGTGAAGACATCAAAACTATGAAATAACACATATGGAATCATGTAGTAACCAAAAAGGTGTTATTTTTTTCCCTATCCTTCAAAGTAGCCACCTTTTGCCTTGACAGCTTTGCACACTTGGCATTTTCTCAACCAGCTTCATGAGGTAGTCACCTGGAATGCATTTTGTCGAAAGTTAATTAGTGGAATTTCTTTCCTTAATGCGTTTGACCCACTCAGTTGTGTTATGACAAGGTAGGGGGGTATACAGAAGATGGCCATAATTGGTTAAAGACCAAATCCATATGATGGCAAGAACAGCTCAAATAAGCGAAACGATTGTCCATCATTACTTTAAGACATGAAGGTCAGTCAATATGGACAATTTCAAGAGCTTTGAAAGTTTCTTCAAGTGCAGTTGCAAAAACCATCAAGCACTATGAGTTCATTAGAGTTACCAGCCTCAGAAATGAATGCTCAAATAAATGCATCACAGAGTTCAAGTAACAGACACATCTTAACATCACCTGTTCAGAGGATACTGTGTGATTCAGGCCTTCGTGGTCAAATAGCTGCAAAGAAACCCCTACTAAAGGACACCAATATGAAGAAGAGAGTTGTTTGGGCCAAGAAATATGAGCAATGGACATTAGACCGGTGGAAATTTATACTTGGAGTCCAAATTGGAGATTTTTGGTTCCATCTCCGTGTTCTTGTGAGACGCAGTGTGGGTGAACGGATGATCTCTGCATGTGTATTTCCCACCATAAAGCATGGAGGAGGAGGTGTTATGGTGATAGGGGTGCTTTGCTGGTGACACTGTCTGTGATTTATTTAGATTTCAAGGCTCACTTAACCAGCATGGATACCAGCATTCTGCAGCGATACGCCATCCCATCTGGCGTGAGCTTAGTGGGACTATCATTTGTTTTTCAACAGGACAATGACCCAACACAGCTCCAGGCTGTGAAAGGGCTATTTTACCAAAAAGGAGAGTAGTGGAGATGACCTGGCCTAAACAATCCCCCAACCTCAACCAAATTGAGATGGTTTGTAATGAGTCGGACCGCAGAGTGAAGGAAAAGCAGCCAACAAGTGCGTATATATATTTATGTGTATATATGTATATTTCTATGAAGAATAAAATAAACATGGGCAGTTTTCTGATTTTGACCTCAGATGTATCCTCAACATTAATGATGTACGTATGCTCATCAGGATCCTCTTAGCTAATCCTTGAATGATGTCACCGTGATTTCGTCACGTTTTCAAAGCATCTTTCTGGATTTCCCGTTGCCAGCCTCCGAGTGTGAATTAGTCATTCCCGTACTGTAATTGCATAAAGTCACTGTAGATTATGTTTTTGAGTGTTTAACCTCTCATTGTTGGGGGATTCGCTGGCCTATGTCCTATGGGCCTCTCTAACTCTTGGGCTTGGTTTTCTCCGACCAAACGCCACACCCATTAACGTTTCTTCTCCATTGCCACGATGAGTCTGGATTTGCTTCCTCCCCCCCGAATGCGAACACATTCAAACCATCAGTGGTGGAAAAAGTACTCAATTGTCATACTTTTACCCCTTTTTTTACCCCAATTTTGTGATATCCAATTGGTAGTTACGGTCTTGTCCCATCGCTGCAACTCCCATACGGACTCGGAAGAGGTGAAGTTCGAGAGCCATGCGTCCTCCAAAACACGACCCTGCCAAGCCGCACTGCTTCTTGACACACTGCTCGCTTAACCCGGAAGCCAGCCGCACCAATGTGTCAGAGGAAACACTGTACGCGACCGAAGTCCGCGTGCACTCGCCCGGCCCGCCATTCAATTGTCATACTCGAGTAAAAGTAAAGATACCTTAATAGAAAATGACTTGAGTGAAAGTCACCCAGTAAAATACTACTTGAGGAAAAGTCTGAATGTATTTGGTTATAAATATACTTAACTATCAAAAGTAAATGGAATTGAAAATACTTAATAAGTATCAAAAGTAAAAGTAAAAATATAAACCATTTCAAATTCCTTATATTTAGCAAACCAGATGGCGCAATTTTCTTGTTTTTTTTATTGATGGATTTATTGCACTCAGACTTAATTTACAAGCGAAGCATTTGTGTTTATTGAGTCCGCCAGATCAGTGGCAGTAGGGATGGCGAGGGATGTTTCCTTGATAAGTGTGTGAATTGGACCATTTTCCTGTCAAAATCTATCAAGTAATTTTGGATGTCAGGGAAAATGTATGGAGTAAAAAGTACATTATTTTCTTTAGGAATGTAGTGAAGTAAAAGTAAAAATATATATAGTAAAGTACAGATACCACCAAAAACTACTTAAGTAGTACTTTAAGTACTTTACACCACTGCAAACCGTTCTGATTGGTCCTATTTTCCGATGAGTTGGGCTAGAGCCGGCCTATAGGAATCATGAATCACGCCATTTTAACGTCAGCACAAACAACTTGTAGGATAGCAGGTTGAGACTGATGTATGGAGCGATCGATAGAGAAACTAAATGTAATTCAGGATGAGTCGTCGGGAAAGGTCTTGGTACCTCAGTTTGAACACGTTGCACATGTTTGTGTTTCTTGTTATAACCGCTTTCATTTTCAGTCCGTTTATATGGCTTTAACTGTTATTATCTGTTACTGTATGGACTTAGAGATATGGGGGTGTTGTGTAGGCTAGGCCAATGTGTTCAAAACTAAATCAACCATTTTCCAGAAAAATAAGAACATCATTCTTAATTTGGAGAGCTGACAAGGCAGGAAATGAGAGCAGTGCTAAGACCCAGTACAACATTCTTTATTAGGTCTGCTGTCCTCCACTCACACAACAAAACAGATTGTGATTGTTGGACTGACACAGCGTGGAGGATTAGAAGTGATGTATTTATGGATTTTAATAGGATCCGGGGCCATATTCATAAAGCTTATAAGAGTAGGAGTGCTCTTCTAGGGGTCAGCTTATTATATGGATAAGGGGGACCTGATCAGCACTCCTACTCTGGGATGTTTGACACAAACAGTGCCTTCAGAAAGTATTCATACCACTTGACTTTTTCCATGTTTTGCTGCGTTAAAAACCTGAATTCAAAATGGATTGCTTGTATTTTTTTCTCTCACCCATCTACACACAATTTTCCATAATGACAAAGTCAACCTGGATTGTGCAACATTTGCCCATTATTCTATTCAAAATTCATATAGCTCTGTCAAATTGGGTGTTGATCATTGCTATACAACCATTTTTAAGTCATTTTCAAGTAGATTTAAGTCAAAACTGTAGTTTGGCCACTCAGGAATATACACTGTCTGCTTGGTAAGCTACTCCAGTGTAGATTTGGCTTTGTTTTTTAGGTTATTGTCCTGCTGAAAGGTGAATGTTTCTCCCAGTGTCTGGTGGAATGTAGACTGAACCAGGTTTTCCTTTAGGTTTTGCCTGTGCTTAGCTCCATTCCATAGATTGTTTTATCCCGAAAAACTCCCCTGTCCTTAACGATTACAAGAATACCCATACCATGATGCAGCCACCACTATGCTTGAACATATGGAGAGTGGTACTCAGTAATGTGTTGTATTTGATTTCCATGTTTTGGAATATGCATGTTTTGGAATATTTGTTGTTTTCTTTTCACTCTGTCAATTAGGTTAGTATTGTGGAGTAACTACAATTTTGTTGATCTCGCCTCAGTTTTCACCTATCACAGCCATTAAACTCTTTTAACTGTTTTAAAGTCACCATTGGCCTGGTTGGTTTCCTTCATCTCCAGCAACTGAGTTAGGAAGGACGCCTGTATCTTTGCAGTGATTTCAATTTAATCAATTTTAAATTCAAGCTGTAACACAATTTTGGGGGGGAAAACGTCAAGGGGTGTGAATACTTTCTGAAGGCACTGTAGAAACCCAGGTCTGTGAAATACTACCCCTTTTAACCTATTATTGGATCCAAGATTGAACAACACACAGTAGATTTCAGCTGAATGTAAAGAGAACAATTCAGACATTGTTACTGTGAGTCAATATAGGCTACAGTTTCAGTGAAAGAATAGTATTGAGTTTAGTTCATTTATCCAAGCTTGGTACTTTGTTTTTATGAGTCGTTTCTGGTTTTGTGTATTGTTATTGTTAGGCCTGCAGATTTATTAACATCACTGAATATTTACCAAAGTTTGGTTTTCCTATCGTTGAGGCACTTTAATGATTATGATTCCAGTTACCCTCCTATGTGGTCTGTTGCTGTGGGCTTGGCTCGGTACGGGAATGCAAACTCAGCGTAATGTAAATCGCAACATCTAGATTAGGTTTTTGGATGGACCAACGCACAGACGTATAAATAAATATATGTTACATTCTTTCCCGCTATACATTTCACACCTGGTCTTGCCAGATTCAAAGCATGTCTGTCATAGGAACTACCAGGAATGTGTCTGTTTTAATGTCTTCTCAACCACGAGATGAAGAAATATCATTGTCAAAAGCTCATAGTGCCAAGACATCATCTGCTTGGCTCAAGTATGTCTCCATCAGTGGGAAACAGAGATTGTTTCCTTCCGATATTGTACTTCCATCACCTATAGTTCTATTTCGATTATATGTGTGGGACTTCATTTCTATATCTCAAAGAGCATGTCAAGTTATCTGAAACTGTCCCTCAACCTTCCCTGAGGAATTGTATACACAGTTGTATCATAAAAATAGATTGAAGTATTGTGTTATGCACACATATTTGGGCTCTCTCTCTCTCTTAGACGAGCAGTGGGTATGGCAGAATGGGCAGACATGCTGAGAATCAGAAATGCTTACAGGGATCAGAGAGGCAATGTGTCAATTCTCCGGCGGTACTAATGGCGGAGTCTTGACAGCGGGTATTTTTCTTTTATCCTATCTGCATCAAGGTCGCCGTGACAATTACCGCAGCGTGGAAAGCCCCCCCCCAAAAAACGCTTTAAATATACAACAAATCACCTGCGTTGTTTGGGGCAGGGACATTCTAAAATGGGTGAAATAAATTGTGGCTCCGAGGCAGAACATTTTAAGTAGGTAGGGAGAGTGAATGGTTTATGAATGGGATCAGGTCTGTTAGAGCCTAGGGTGAGACGAGGCTTTAAATCTAAAGAGCCACAATAGACCCAACTTTACTGCAACTTTACTGCTTTCATTTATTTCTTGCTCACACCAAGTAGTAGTCCAGCTGACAATCCAGCAAAAGCAATTAACAGGAATCCTCGCCGCTCCACCAACTTCATTAATATGGACAAGCCAGTGTGGCTCATGGTCTCAGTTTGTCACCGAACGATGCTCCCTCTCACCTGAATGGAAGCTGCATCGCTGTCCTGATCCCTCTGCCACCACCACCTTTCCTGTCTCCTTCGGTTTGTTCCTGAGCCATGGGAGCGGTGGACGCAGGGGCCAGATTGGCATGCACAGCGTGTCTCCAGGACTGACCCACCTGCCCGCTTTGCTCTCCTATTAAAATTAATGTGCCAGATCCCCAGTGAAGAGATTGTAGCAGGGCCAGCTTTGCTCCCTGGCCCCAGCTACTCCGTCCTTCCTAATAAAGACTATGCCTGGTGGGTTCGTTATTAAGCAGAGCTAATAATGCTGGGAGGAGTGTGGCCACGGGGACAGAAACCCCCAGGATATTGAGAAAGATGCAGCACTTAAGGAAAGACAAGGACCTTGCTCAGGATCTTTTGTTTTTTTCGTCCTTCCCCCACTTACATATGAACCCGAGGGACAACATGTGAATACATGTTGGCTTGGCTGTGTGAGTGGGTTACGTCCCAAATGGCACCCTATTGCCTTTATAGTGCACTACCCATAGGGCTCTGGTCAAAAGTAGTACACTAAATATGGAATAGGGTGCCATTTGGCTCTGGGAGTTTTTTCTACTCGGGAGGTGGCTGTAGCAGGGCATGTTTACCTCATTGTCCATTAAATATTCCAATAGTTTGCGGTAAAAATCCATATGTGTTCAATGCCTACTCTTGCATTAATCAGGCACTCACCAGAGGAACCATTAATTACACTGGGATTATCATGTATCTACCCACTGCACACACGTTACGGGGAAATTACCATATAGATACTTGCTTTTTGGGAGCAATAATATAATTCCTTATAACCGCCAGAAGCACACCCATTGCAAATGAGCCTCCCTCCTTCTCCCCCCTCCCCTCCCTACAGCAGATGCTCTCAGTAACTGTGCAGGTATTATACAGGGTATTACCAAACCCCTCTGCGGCCTCACCTCGGTCCCGGGGACGACGTCTGTGTCTCTGGTTTGGATATTCATGTCTGCATTCCCCACCATATGTCTCTCAGGTGTCCTTCCTCTCGGACGCAATCCTGCAGAGGATTAATGCATATCACAAGCCATAAACAAACAAAGCAATACACTATAAATATGGATCCTAATCCAATGTTACGTTACTTCCACTTTGGATAGAGCGCGCCCCCTTATCGTGACTAGGAGAGCTTCAGAAACACAAAAGATGGAATGCAGTCTCTTTTAGGGTGGGGGCAGAAAGCAGAGATGTTTATATGGTTTTCATGCTGCGTGACCGGGTCATTAGGCCCTCGCTGCTGTTCAGAGGCTGCCCACAGGAGGGGAGGAGGGACTCGCACAATTAATTGAGGCTGGATTTAGAGTCCGGTTGCACGTCAGGGAAGCTCCCAAAACGCAAACAATGTCAAATATTTTGGGGGGGGGCGGTGGGAAATGCATGGAAGCCACGTCGTCTCCATTTCATTTCAGAGCGTTAGTCTGTTTTATTCAGCTGGAGCATCGTTTTCACAGGGGCTGTGTACCAATTGGCACCCTATTCCCTATATAGTGCAGTACTTTATCGGGCTCTGGTCAAAAATAGTATACTATATAGGGAAGAAGTACAATTTGGGAGGCAGCCAGAGACTGGGAAAAGTAGACTGCCCTAGTTTAGCATAATAGCTCTTCCTGTCAGATCAAATCAGCCTCTGGTGTTTACAGCCAATCAAGTATGGAATGACAACAATCCAACAATCCAGCGACTGCTGCAGTAATGTATGGCTTTCAAAGACCTACTAACGAAATAAAATAGTAGATTTAAAAACCACTGATTCCTAGTAGGGGTGTTCATGATCAGTTCTTTGAACTGCCGAATGATAACTATATTCTCAATTCTGTGAACAGACAGAAAGGCATGATTGCATGATTTCGACCACATCATCGAGATTAAGTTAATCATAAAGTGTAGAGATGGTCCGTGTTTCCCCGTGCATTAGCTCTAATCTCTGTCATGATTGGACGGCTCGTGTCTGTGCGGAGAGAGTAAATCCGGCAAAGTCGAATGCCTTATCCCACTGCTTTACAATGAGCCTTCAATCGATATCCACGGAGCGCACAAATAAACAAACCATAAAAGCAGAGCTTCCGCTAGCCTCGGCGATCCCAGCCGCAACAATGATTCATTTGAACAACCTGAGCTAATTGTCTCCCAAACTTTAGTTAACAGCCAATATGATCTGGCCCTGGGTGATTTTCGCCACTGTAATGAAGAATAATGAGGGATGGAATTGCTGCTGGCACTTTTTTGTTGTTGTTTTTTTCCGGTGGATTTGGTCGAAAGCTGAGGGCAGAGGGGCCCGAGTCTGTGAATGAAGAGAGAGCCTGGGACGTGTTTGTTCCGGAGAGTGCAACGACGGGCTCTGGGTTCAAATTGAATTACATCGGGAAATCTGAGCCTTGTGTTCCAACAGGGGAATTAGATCTCTGTCCTTTATGTTATTCGTGTCGAGGCTTTGCTCGCGGCTCGAGGGGCGTTGTATGTCGTCACACCCCTTGTGAGGCACTTCCGTAGTACACAGCCTGAGTGTTGTTGTCATTGTAATGTTAGCTGAAGCTGTAGGCCATCCCTCCTCTTTCACGTCTGCGAGGAGGACTACCGCGGCAGCTGTAGACGCATGGCCTCAAGCAGTGTCTGTGATCGTCTACCCGCCATAGCTGTGCGATGGAACCTCCTTTTTATCCACGCTATCTCCCTCTGCTGAAGTGAGAGAGAGGGGGAAGGAGGGAGAGTGAGGGCTGCCTGCTCCTGGCTGCATTCTGAGCGGTGGTAGCTGTATAGCTTGCTATGCGTGCTAGGAGGAAGGCCTTGCCACAGGATCCTGCGTTATCCGCTGCTGTATGCTGTGCTTTGTAGTCTCATCTATTATTTTCCTCTTTGTAATGCGTCTAACAGTGGGCTACGAGTGGGCAGCCATACATACAGGTTCACAGGGTCATTCTTTACCCTCCTCTTCTACCTCCTCCACCACCTCTTTTACCTCCCCAATTATCTCCCTTTCCAACTGGATTGCATTGTGCTACTCACATAAATGGTATGGAGTTTTTTGGGATTGTTATCACAGCTCACCTTGGCCGTACACCAAGGGCCAACAAGCCGCTGAACTAATAATATAATCATAGTAACCTACAGTATTAGACACAGTACAAGCAGTCCCCTATCCCGTTCTCCAGCAGCAGGCTTCTGGGACTGCGTCCCAAATGGCACCCTGTTCCCTATTGGATTTGTCCAAGGAAATAAGAGTGCCATTTGGGACGTACAGCCTGTGTCTCTGCCCAGGGAGAGAGTCACTAGACGCAATAAAAGGTATTAATGCCATGGAATTGAATATGTACGTTAAACTTGAGATGCCGAGAGAGAACACAACGTTAAATCCAATCCGGTCACGACCGGCAGCAGGCAACTCCATTACTGGAGAGGTTGTTGTCTCCTTGGCAATTTCTCAGGAGAGGAAATTGGCAGCATTCGCTCCCATTCCTGCGTGCGCACAGGGTCCTTTTCCAATGCCCCTTAGAACAGTGAACTCTAATTGAACCGCAGGGCTTGATCGTGATGGCCAGGGTCGGCCTGGCAGGAAAGCGGTGACATGGTCTTGGGTGAAAGGAATAAGCTATGTGGTTTTGGAGTTTGGACAAACTTTCCGCAGCGGGCCAAGGACCTCTGGGTTCCTGTAAATGGAGACACTTCAAATCACACCCCTGACCGTGTTTGTGGTTACCTTCATCCTTTCAACAGCAACTCCCTGTTGCAGTGTTTTTGCAGTCTCCTGATTTTTTTTTTCTTCTTGACTTTGTTTTTTATTCCAGAGTTTTGGGTGTGGAATATGGCGTTAATTCCACAAGTTCAACGGATGATGTTTGTCTGTGGTGGATTTTTGCTCTTAATTACTGGCGTTGAATAGTTTTTTTTTTACTGTATGGTATATTTCACATAAAATACTGTTGGAAAAGGTTGTACTCTCTCCTGCAATGTCGCCAGCTATATCTACATGGCCGTGTCCAACGTGTAGGCGTTGGTTTGTGGAAGGTGAACGCTTTGATTGATATGCGTTCTGCTGGTTCACACCAGAGCAGCCTCTATTGTTGAGGATGTAACATAATTCCGGAGATATGTGAGTTGTCGAGTGCATCCCAAACGGCGCCATATTCTCTATGTAGTGCACTACTTTTACGGGCTCTGGTCAAAAGTAGTGCACTACATAGGCAATAGGGTACCATTTGGGACAGAGTCCATACTAAGCAGTGAGTCCTCTGTACTCAGTCAGCCCTGCTGAGAAGCACATGAGAGGGGCATTGACCTGCCAAGCAGAGCAAGGCTGTTTGGAATACGTGTTTGGGGATTTCAAGTCTGCGTCCTCCAATGTTCGGTAGAACAAGCTGTGAACTCGGGTCAAGTGCAGTGTCAGGGTCAGCACGACTTTATAAACAAACACATTTCTAAAGATTAACCTTCTGAGACATCTAGGTCAGTAGAAAATGGACATGATTAAAGATACATGTGCAACCCGTTACCCTTTTATGACATCTACCGTTTGATGCCATAGCAACGGTGGTCAGTTTTCATAAGTAGGTTGGTTGTCATGAACGCGATGCCTTATCAAATATTAATCAAAGATATCGTACTCTAAGCTCTGTTAAATGTTATGCATGTTATTGCGAGTAATTTCATCACTTACTAGCTACGGTATCATCCTCTTGTTGATGCAAGGAAGCCATTTTAGAATCCGTCTTGACCATCTATCCTCAGTAGAATTAGCCCTTAAAAGTCAGTTTTTATTGAACACATTAGATCACACACTATAAAGAGGACGCATTGTGAAATATTGAATGATTTAATCCAGAGATAAAGCTGTTTTTGCGCCGTGATCACGTCCTTCAAGTAGAAAGTCATTCTATTAATTTAAGCACATTGACTTTATTTAAGCACGTTGATGCACGCATGCCTTTTATCTGTACATTTCATTAAGCCACTAAGAATGAATTACAATGGAGTCAGATAGGAGGCAACCCTACTGTAAGCATCCACTCTGTTCTGTCTGACATTAGCTAACTGAGTCATTGGAGGGGATAGCCAGCTTCAAAACAATAGCAGACAAAGTTCTCAAGCTGTCACATCACTCCAATTTGGCTAATTTGAGGGCCATCTCGTTAAAAAGCGTTTCATAGAAAGGCAGGATCTGCCGTGCCGGATGTAATTACTTTTCGTCACCTCGGGGGGATAGAGTGAGTCCACTTCTCGTTCGAGCGCTTCCTAGCTGAGATGTACATTTTCAGACCCACTCTCCTAGCTATAAAAGACTCCGTTCTCCATTGTGTGAAAACAGTGTGCTTCTAGACAGAGATCACTTAGACTTATACTGAACATCTCCATTGTGTAAAAAGCACAGTCTGCTTTGTACTTATAGACAGACCCGAAAGGAGAGAGCCGTAAAGGGGAGAAGTTCTGGGTCCAGCTACACTGTTAAGTGTCAGAGTCTAGTACTCTTTCCTATTGAGTTCAGTACTTTTCTATGCTGCGGCCAGGACTCTGCTTGTCTTGGTCTGGTGCTGGCCTGTCTTGGTGAGGAATTTAAATCATAACGTAGCATTGAATGTTATGGCCTAGATTGAACCTGCTTTGCCGTAGGTCCTCAACAAATGAATAACAAGTGACTGTGTTTTAAGTTTTTGATGTTGTGTCCTCTGTAGCTATGTAGTGTTTACTGTCATTGACATGGAATGTTGACAGAATGAAGGTGGAATTTATGTAAAACATGAATGATAAAACAAACAAACTTGAACTACTGTAAAATAGATTGTGTCTGTAAAATGTGTATAATATGTGTAAACTGAAGGTAGAAGCCGAAGTGTTATTGTTTATTAGTTTACTCCAATTGGGGGAGGGGTGGTAGGGTTTTGGGGAAATAATAAAGGTATATTCAAAAAAAAAAATGTATGTATGTGTATATGCATGAATGTTTTTATATATATACAGTGGGGAGAACAAGTATTTGATACACTGCCGATTTTGCAGGTTTTCCTACTTACAAAGCATGTCGAGGTCTGTAATTTTTACCATAGGTACACTTCAACTGTGAGAGACGGAATCTAAAACAAAAATCCAGAAAATCACATTGTATGATTTTTAAGTAATTAATTTGCATTTTATTGCATGACATAAGTATTTGATACATCAGAAAAGCAGAACTTAATATTTGGTACAGAAACCTTTGTTTGCAATTACAGAGATCATACGTTTCCTGTAGTTCTTGACCAGGTTTGCACACACTGCAGCAGGGATTTTGGCCCACTCCTCCATACAGACTTTCTCCAGGTCCTTCAGGTTTCGGGGCTGTCGCTGGGCAATACGGACTTTCAGCTCCCTCCAAAGATTTTCTATTGGGTTCAGGTCTGGAGACTGGCTAGGCCACTCCAGGACCTTGAGATGCTTCTTACGGAGCCACTCCTTAGTTGCCCTGGCTGTGTGTTTCGGGTCGTTGTCATGCTGGAAGACCCAGCCACGACCCATCTTCAATGCTCTTACTGAGGGAAGGAGGTTGTTGGCCAAGATCTCGCGATACATGGCCCCATCCATCCTCCCCTCAATACGGTGCAGTCGTCCTGTCCCCTTTGCAGAAAAGCATCCCCAAAGAATGATGTTTCCACCGCCATGCTTCACGGTTGGGATGGTGTTCTTGGGGTTGTACTCATCCTTCTTCTTCCTCCAAACACGGCGAGTGGAGTTTAGACCAAAAAGCTCTATTTTTGTCTCATCAGACCACATGACCTTCTCCCATTCCTCCTCTGGATCATCCAGATGGTCATTGGCAAACTTCAGACGGGCCTGGACATGCGCTGGCTTGATCAGGGGGACATTGCGTGCGCTGCAGGATTTTAATCCATGACGGCGTAGTGTGTTACTAATGGTTTTCTTTGAGACTGTGGTCCCAGCTCTCTTCAGGTCATTGACCAGGTCCTGCCGTGTAGTTCTGGGCTGATCCCTCACCTTCCTCATGATCATTGATGTCCCACGAGGTGAGATCTTGCATGGAGCCCCAGACCGAGGGTGATTGACCGTCATCTTGAACTTCTTCCATTTTCTAATAATTGCGCCAACAGTTGTTGCCTTCTCACCAAGCTGATTGCCTATTGTCCTGTAGCCCATCCCAGCCTTGTGCAGGTCTACAATTTTATCCCTGATGTCCTTACACAGCTCTCTTGTCTTGGCCATTGTGGAGAGGTTGGAGTCTGTTTGAGTGTGTGGACAGGTGTCTTTTATACAGGTAACGAGTTCAAACAGGTGCAGTTAATACAGGTAATGAGTGGAGAACAGGAGGGCTTCTTAAAGAAAAACGAACAGGTCCGTGAGAGCCGGAATTCTTACTGGTTGGTAGGTGATCAAATACTTATGTCATGCAATAAAATGCAAATTAATTACTTAAAAATCATACAATGTGATTTTCTGAATTTTTGTTTTAGATTCCGTCTCTCACAGTTGAAGTGTACCTATGATAAAAATTACAGACCTCTACATGCTTTATAAGTAGGAAAACCTGCAAAATCGGCAGTGTATCAAATACTTGTTCTCCCCACTGTATATATATGTGTGTGTGTGTGTGTGTGTGTGTGTGTGTACAGTTGAAGTTGGAAGTTAACATACACTTAGGTTGGAGTCATTAAAACTTGTTTTTCAACCCCTCCACAAATTTCTTGTTAACAAACTATAGTTTTGGCAAGTCGGTTAGGACATCTACTTTGTGCATAACACAAGTAATTTTCGCAACAATTGTTTACAGACAGATTATTTCACTTATTATTCACTGTATCACAATTCCAGTGGGTCAGAAGTTTACATACACTAAGTTGACCGTGCCTTAAACAGCTTGGAAAATTCCTGAAAATTATGACATGGCTTTAGAAGCTTCTGATAGGCTAATTGACATCATTTGAGTCAATTGGAGGTCTACCTGTGGATGTATTTTAAGGCCTACCTTCAAACTCAGTGCCTCTTTGCTTGATATCATGGGAAAATCAAAGGAAATCAGTCAAGACCTCAGAAAATAAATGGTAGACCTCCACAAGTCTGGTTCATCCTTGGGAGCAATTTCCAAATGCCTGAAGGTACCACGTTCATCTGTAGAAACAATAGTATGCAAGTATAAACACCATGGGACCACACAGCTGTCATAACATTCATGAAGAAGACGCGCTCTGTCTCCTAGAGATGAACGTACTTTGGTGTGTAAAAGTGCAAATCAATCCCAGAACAGCAGCAAAGGACCTTGTGAAGATGCTGGAGGAAACAGGTACAAAAATATCTATATCCATAGTAAATTGAGTCCTATGTCGACATAACCTGAAAGGCTGCTCATTAAGGAAGAAGCCACTGCTACAAAACCGCCATAAAAAGCCATACTACAGTTTGCAACTGCACATGGGGACAAAGATTGTACTTTTGGGAGAAATGTCCTCTGGTCTGATGAAACAAAAATAGAATTGTTTGGCCATAATGACCATCATTATGTTTGGAGGAAAAAGGGGGAGGCTTGCAAGCCGAAGAACACCATCCCAATCATGAAGCACGGGGGTGGCAGCATCATGTTGTGGGGGTGCTTTGCTGCAGGATGGACTGGTGCACTTCACAAAATAGATGGTATATTGAGAGAGGAAAATGATGTGGCTACATTGAAGCAACATCTCAAGACATCAGTCAGGAAGTTAAAGCTTGGTCGCAAATGGGTCTTCCAAATGGACAATGACCCCAAGCATACTTCTAAAGTTGTGGCAAAATGGCTTAAGGACAACAAAGTCAAGATATTGGAGTGGCCATCACAGAGCCCTGACCTCAATCCTATAGAAAATGTGTGGGCTGAACTGAAAAAGCGTGTGCGAGCAAGGAGGCCTACAAACCTGACTCAGTTACACCAACTCTGTCAGAAGGAATGGGCCAAAATTCACCCAACTTATTGTAGGAAGCTTGTGGAAGGCTACCTGAAACGTTTGACCCAAGTTAAACAATTTAAAGGCATTGCTACCAAATACTAATTGAGTGTATGTAAACTTCTGACCCACTGGGAATGTGATGAAATAAATAAAAGCTGAATTAAATCATTCTCTCTACTATTATTCTGACATTTCACATTCTTATAATAAAGTGGTGATCCTAACTGACCTAAGACAGGGAATATTTACTAGGATAGAATGTCAGAAATTGTGAAAAACTGAGTTTAAATGTATTTGGCTATGGTGTATGGTAACTTCCAACTTCAACTGTATGTACAGTCATGGCCAAAAAGTTTTGAGAATGACACAAATATTTATTTCCACAAAGTCTGCTGCTTCAGTGTCTTTAGATATTTTTGTCAGATGTTACTATGGAATACTGAAGTATAATTACAAGCATTGCATAAGTGTCAGAGGCTTTTATTGACAATTACATGAGGTTGATGCAAAGAGTCAATATTTGCAGTATTTTTCAAGACCTCTGCAATCCGCCCTGGCACGCTGTCAATTAACTTCTGGGCCACATCCTGACTGATGGCAGCCCATTCTTGCATAATCAATGCTTGTAGTGTATCAGAATTTGTGGGTTTTTGTTTGTCCAGCTGCCTCTTGAGGATTGACCACAAGTTCTCAATGGGATTAAGGTCTGGGGAGTTTCCTGGCCATGGACCCAAAATATCGATGTTTTGTTCCCCGGGCCACTTAGTTATCACTTTTGCCCTATGGCAAGGTGCTCCATTATGCTGGAAAAGGCATTGTTCGTCACCAAACTGTTCCTGGTTGGAAGAAGTTGCTCTCGGAGGATGTGTTGGTACCATTCTTTATTCATGGCTGTGTTCTTATGCAAAATTGTGAGTGAGCCCACTCACTTGGCTGAGAAGCAACCCCACACATGAATGGTCTCAGGATACTTTACTGTTGGCATGACATAGGACTCATGGTAGTGCTCACCTTTTCTCCGGACAAGCTTTTTTCCGGATGCCCCAAACAATCGGAAAGGGAATTCATCAGAGAAAATGACTTTACCCCAGTCCTCAGCAGTCCAATCCCTGTACCCTTTGCAGAATATCAGTCTGTCCCTGATGTTTTTCCTGGGGAGAAGTGGCTTCTTTGCTGACCTTCTTGACACCAGGTCATCCTCAAAAAGTATTCGCCTCACTGTGCGTACAAATGCACTCACACCTGCCTGCTGCCATTCCTGAGCAGGCTCTGTACTGGTGGTGCCCCGATCCCGCAGCTGAATCAACTTTAAGAGACGGTCCTGGCGCTTGCTGGACTTTCTTGGGCGCCCTGAAGCCTTCTTCACAACAATTGAACCGCTCTCCTTGAAGTTCTTGATGATTCGATAAATGGTTGATTTAGGTGCAATCTTAATGGCAGCAATATCCTTGCCTGTGACGCCCTTTTCGTGCAAAGCAATGATGACGGCGCGTATTTCCTTGCAGGTAACCATGGTTGACAGAGGAAGAACAATGATTCCAAGCACCACCCTCCTTTTGAAGCTTCCAGTCTGTTATTTGAACTCAATCAGCATGACAGAGTGATCTCCAGCCTTGTCCTCGTCAACACTCACACCTGTGTTAACGAGAGAATCACTGACATGATGTCAGCTGGTCCTTTTGTGGCATGGCTGAAATGCAGTGAACATTTTTTGGGGGTATTCAGTTCATTTGCATGGCAAAGAGGGACTTTGCAATTAATTGCAATTCATCTGATCACTCTTCATAACATTCTGGAGTATATGCAAATTGCCGTCATACAAACTGAGGCAGCAGACTTTGTGAAAATTAATATTTGTGTCATTCTCAACTTATGGCCACGACTGTATATGGATATATATATTTACCTAAAAAATATATGGGGGATTGGAAATGATTCAGACAATTACATTGATGGAAGCAACAATCTATACGCAATATTAAAGCTGATCCACCCCCTAAAAGAACAAATAAAAATACAATTTAAATGTATTATAGTCATATACCTCAATTAGTCTCTAATAGCTAGAGACAAAGCCCTGTGGTTGGTCCATAAAATTCAGCAGAGTCCTCTGTGGCCTATGGGGGGAAAATAGGGAGGCTATTAGGAGCGTTCTTGAATCCAATCAGGCTCTTTGCAGGAATCCAAAATGGAAAGAGCGGTGCACTAAGCAATGCTACTCAAGGGCTTAATTAGAAAGATGCTTTGCTATTGTTGGTTTTCAGGAATGAGTACACTCTGCCTGTCCTGATAATGAAATTGGCTGCAAAATGAAATTGTTTGGCCTGCCTTCGCGCTGCTAGGCCCGATAGTGCTTGTCAACACTATTGTTTCCCTCTTGCAAAGCCCCTATATCGTTGTCAAGGATAGGAAGACCGCTCCACTGCAGCACCACTCAGGTCTGACTGTCTGTTGGCTATAACAAGGCCTGCCACACCAGTAGAGACTGGAGAGCCCCACATTAAGACCTCTCTCGAATTAGGAAAACCCACAGTTCACCACCTACAGCCGAATGTTCAAGATCACCTCGGCACTCATTCAATTTCATCATTCATTCATTCATCCATCAACTCCAGTGCTCTTTCATGCTGTTTGGACATCGTATCACATCGTATCTGCACACCTTTTTCTTTCTACCTTCTCACTTGGAATGTTTGACCTGAATCATGGCAGGCAGCCATGCGGTGATCACAGCAGTTCACATCTGCTGTGTAAGGGAGCAGACGAAGAGGCGATGAAGATGTACGATTCTGAAGCAGGTTTCAATGGCACTCCCAGGGCTCAGCAGAAAGCAGCACATGGGCCGCACATGGGACTCGACTGGTAATTGTGTAGCATTTTGCTGCAAAAAAGACCAGCATTTCCCTGCATTTCTCTTTAAATGACCCATTCACAAATTGTGTTGCTCCCAAACTGACCTGAAATGGCAGATATTTTGTTGCTATGCTGGCATTAAGAGTCCCAGGTGCATGGTGCAGGTCTGGCAAGATGGAGGTAATGGGAGTGAGAGAAAAAGAGAGAGAAAAAGGAGAGAAGAGTGGGGGTGTACCACACTGTGGCCAAGATAAAGTGATATTGGATGGCAGTGAAAACAAAAGTACCTCATTTGTTTTGGCATGGCAACTCCTTCGGATAGCTGAGTAGACAGTACTGAGGAATGCCTCCTCAACCTTTTTGTTTGTTTACTACGCTGTAATTTCATGTTTTTTTTCCTGGGTTACGTTCGAGAAACACTACAACTTGATCATGACTCTCATTATTATTTTGTGTTTAATGGGTATTTTGAATCTTAATGCTGCTGTTACATCTTGTACCCATGGGTTGGCGTCTTTTGACTTTAGATACTCAAACAATTGGTGCGTTAAGCAATGTTAGGTTAGTTAAGAACCCAACCAAACAAAACCCCATGCTTGATATTGGAGTATCTGGATTTTTCTGTTGGGCGAGGCAGGAATTCATTCAGTTGGGCTAGGGGTAGTAGAATGCTGGGCATCCGACACAGTTATGCTTGAGCTCTTTTCAATTTGAGTTTGGCCTGCTTCAGCCTCCGGCCGCTAGCATAGCGCTAATGAAAGTCACATTAGCCTAAGCCGTTCAATAGTGGTTTTCATAGCTGCGCGGGAGGCTAATGTTCTTAGCCAAATCCTGCAAGGATGTCCCCCTCTTCCACTCTAAGGCAGCTGGAGTCCGTTCTCTCAGCTCCCTCTCAGTCCATGTGGGTATTGAAATGAAGAATGTCACCTGTTATTTTATTTAATTCAAGCCCAGCTGTATCTGTTGTGGGAAAAACTGCCTTTGGTCAAATGGATGGTTTGGAGACATTCAGTTTGGGAGGCTTGAAATGTAGGATGGTTGAAGGGTGCAAATAGAGTCAATTCTGTGGAATGCGGTAAGGATAAAAAATGTAATCTGACTTATTGATGAATTTTGTTGCGTTCAGCACGTTGACTACTGTTATTCCATTTTGTTTATAAGAACACATTGTACTAATTTATGGTTGATTATTTTGCAATATGGTGACGGACGATGGTTGAAATTTCTGTAAGACCTCACCCCCCGACCCTACGAGCGCAATCGTTCTTAAGGATTCATAATGTTTTTGCTGCTCCCTTCCACTCAGAGGGATATGTTATAAGGAGGTCACGGGAGTCTCTCCAAGCCTGGGTCATACCAAACGAGATGGATGTGTTGGATTTTCTCGCACTGTGACCTGAGATAGTGTCTCAGCACCCCCCCCCCCCCTCCCCAGGCTGTGCCCTAAATGGCACTATATTTCCTATTTAGTGTGCTAGTTTTGACCAGGGTCTCTGGTAAAAAGTAGTGCACTAAATTGGTAATAGTGTGCCATTTGGGATGTAAACCTACTCCCAGCCAGGCCTGTAGTCTCTCAGACCTTTGATCTCTAGCTGGTGTGAAAAGACCAAGAGAAGTCCAATACTGCGTGATCTCCTGCAAGGATAGCTTACAGTGTCTTCAGAAAGTATTCAAACCCCTTGACTTTTTCCTGATTTTTGTTGTTTTACAGCCTGAATTTATAATTGATCAAATGTAGATTTTGTGGTCACTGGCCTACACGCAACACCCCATAATGTCAAAGTGGAATTATGGTTTTATAAAATGTTACAAATGTATTACAAATGGAAAGCTTAAATGTCTTGAGTCAATAAGTATTCAACCCCTTTGTTATGGCATGCCGAACACAAGTTCACGAGTAAAAATGTGCTTAACGAGTCACATAATAAGTTGCGTGGAGTCTTTGTGCAATAATAGTGTTTAACATGTTTTTTGAATGACTACTTCATCTCTGTACCCCACACATACAATTATCTGTAAGGTCCCTCATTCTAGCAGTGAATTTCAAACACCTATTAGTAGATGGGTAAACATTTTAAAAAGCAGACATTGAATATCCCTTTGAGCATGGTGTAGTTATTAATTAGACTTTGGATGGTGTATCAATACACCCAGTCACCACAAAGATACAGACTCAGGGATTTCACCATGAGGCCAATGGTGACTTTAAAACAGTTACATGAGTTTATTAATGGCTGTGATAGGAGAAAACTGAGGATGGATCAACAACATTGTAGTTATTCCACAATACTAATCTAATTGACAGAGTGAAAAAAGGGAAGCCTGTACAGAATAAAAATATTCCAAAACATTCATCCTGTTTGCAACAAGGGACTGAAGTAATACTGCAAAAAAAATGTGGCAATTCACTTTTCGTTCTGAATGTCCCCAACCCCAAAAAAATATAGGTCGACCGAGAGTCGTCTGTTCTTTCGACTAACCGATTGGTCGAAATGTTCAAAAGTCTACTTTTCAATATCCAGTGCATTCGGGAAACACGTGACAGCAAAATGCAGAGGACGTGACTAATAACCTCGGAAACAGGGGAATGTTTACTGGTTGCTCAGGAGGTAAAGGGGAAGTGCGATGTGTGGAATAAATTTGACTAGTTGTGGAAAATACTGGAGATAAAGAAAAAGAAGGTAACGAGCAAGCACTGTGTGCATATTATGTGTGCCAAACAACAGGTGCATTTAGATTACAATATAATTTATCTGACCGTTTGGAACAACATAAACAACACTAAATATATTGTAAGCATACCAGAGAGTCTGTTGTAACGTTTTATTTGAATTTTGTTGTAAAGCCTTTATTACCAGTCGCATTCAGTTGTGAATGCAATTTTCCAAAATGGAACAGTTTATTTATTGTTCCTGCTAATAATTCAAGGGTTGCTTTGTCAATATGGGTGGGATAATGGGTGGGCTGGACATACTGAGACATGAGTTTGGATTGTTCTGCATGTAGCATGCTTCTGTCTATAACATGAGCTGCTCAATATGTGTAGGTTATCCTTTCTAATGTGGCTTTAAAAAAAATATATATCACGAAGGACTGCAGAAGTGTTGCTAATGCTCTCAACTTTCTGGAGGACTGAGTTTTGAAAATCAGTGGAATGCCCAGTGGAAGCAGAGTATGATAGCAAGGAGTTGGGGGAAATTCTCCCGTTTTGATTGCAAATATGCGCAGGGAGTCGAAAAGATAACACACAGAAGGCTGTTGTATAAAACACCTGTCTCCGGATTACATCTTCAAACTACAGTGGTCCATCAATTAAAAGATCTGAGATTATGCCGCGAGACATAGAGGTAATTTGTGGTTTAGTATGTTACCCTGCGTCATTGCTTCATTGCTCCAGCGCTGATTATGCTTTCAGGTACAGTGTAAAGCGTTGGTCCCAAGGCGCTAATGTGTCTCTCACTGAATGAATGCTGTCAATGAATGGGCAATACAAACCAAATAGAAACTGATAATTGTGCACGACTTCACAATTGAATTTGAATGATGAGGATGAAGAAGAAGAGGGTGATTGAATATAGAACAATAGTGTAAGAATTGCTATTCCTCTGTTCTGCACGCACACCAGAAAAATTCCACATCTTTTTTTTGTTTCTACTTCGTCAGAAGAAGCTGTAACTGGACTGTAGCATGTTACTTACTAAAATTGTTGTTACACTAAGGTTTTTATTCTAAAGTGAAATGAAAATGTCCGTTATATTTCATGACATTCTTAACATATATGTTCTGACTGAATATAAGCAGCAAGTGATGTCGGCTAAATAAACAAGTTGATGGCGCAGTCATATAGCCTCAGTACTAGGCGCAGATAAAATACACACAAAAAAAAAAGTTTCACACATTTTCAATTCCTGAGCTGGTGATTTGCTAACATTTATTTATTACATTTACTTGTGGAATGTTATTGAATAGATAGATAGCAACAATAGAAAGAAGCTTCTGGTGGAGCATGGAATGAAAATGCTCTGTACTGTAAGTATACTACAACACTGTGGGCAAGGTGGAAACGGTTTAGCAGCCTTTCTAATAAATGGGAATACAAAAGAAGCCATCCACCATTGATGACAATGTCCGATTTTTCTTTTCACTGAATCTCCATTAGGATATTGGTTAGGCTACAGTCAGGCTGTGGAAATGTTAGTTTATTTTACTCTTCACTTGCAGTCGCTTAGCAGCCTAGGCCTACTCCTAACCAAAAGCCTGTGACTTGTCTTAATCAATCAATATGATTTCACTGAATCTCCGTCTGTATATTTGGTTAATTCTCTGGCTGGTCAAATAGGTGGAGGTGGTATAGCTAATCTATTATTTTGCTCAATCGCGTACAGTATAGGCAACTCCAAACGCTGTGAAATACAGTATGAACACGAGACTCACATTTTGCGATTTAATTTATTGTTTCATTATTCATTGCTCCCTTTGTTATTTCGTTTTCGTTTTTTTAAATAAAAAGCTTGAACAAAATCATGATTTGTTAGATATTGAAGTAGCAATTGAAAGAGAACACTTTGGAGATTATGGGGAAATTATCAGGCCAAATGTGAGGACAGAACAGTTCACCTGATATAAGACTAAACTTAGAAATGTCTCTATCACAGACCTGATTTGCCCTACCTAAGAATACATCAACCCCCTACAAATATGTCAATTTATTATAATCCCCATAATAATCAAATCAACCATTATAATAGGTAATGATTTATATATTTCCAAAAGAAAGATGCATATATATTATTTGTTCATCAACATCTTTGTTTTCATTAATAAAATAATGATAAAAAGACTTTCAAAATGTAGTTGTTTATTTCAACTACATTGTAGTTGCACTTCACCCCCCAGCTCCACGACCACGGGTAAAACCTTGCTGAGATGATCAATGTATTTGTTGCATTGTTGTATCGTCAGTTTCTCAAGCCAAAATGTCTTGATGGCCTTCACCAGTTCATCTTTGCTTGTATGCTTGGCAGAGTTACGGAGGAAAGTTTTCAGGTGATGCCAAACAAGTTTGATCGGGTTAAAATCAGGAGATCTACATGTAGAGATGAAAAAAACATTTTTAGATATACTGTAGGGCTACCGTAGGCGCGGTGAGTCTCACTAGTGTTGAGTAATGTGCTGTAAAAAAGTGTTGTAGGTCTAGTTACTCTGCTGGCGTCTTGACTCAGTTTACGCCCTCATTTGCAATGCAAACCCGGGCGGCATTATGTTTTGGGAATTGTCTGCAGAAAATAAAAGACATTAGCCTAACAGTCAACATTAGGTGAAATAATAGAAATAGACATGTAAAATAGGGCTAAACATAACAAAATAAAACATTGCTAGAAGCCTAGCTTGAAAGAAACGATGTGGTCCCAGAAACACATCTCTTGATGGTTTCTTCCTCAAAGAATTCTCCAGCCATGATACCTTAATAACAAGGCAACAGTGAATTATTGTGGAACGCGTTGCAATCCATCAGGTGTATGCTACAATATTTTCTGTAACGTTTTACTCTGTAAATATCTAAACTTAATGGGCCTGGTGAGAAATTGCTCCCCACAAATGGAGTTTGAGGGGATGTTTGGAACCCGGCTTGCTTGATCTTCTTCGTTTTTTTCCTGTAACAATTGCTCAAGGGCCACGGTTGATTTTGTCCGTGAAGATGACGTCATTGAATGTCTCACCAGCTTCGATCCATGCCTGTGCCTGCAGCACGCAAAGTTCTTTGTTTGTCAGACAAATCATTGGGTCGAAACTACAGAACAGTACAAAACAACACACATGGTTAATGTTCTGTAAAAATATATACAGTATATTCAGTGCATTCGGAACGTATTCAGACCCCTTCCCCTTTTCCACATTTTGTTACGTTACAGCCTTATTCTAAAATGGATTAAATCAGATTTTTCTCATCAATCTACACAAAATACCCCAGAATGACAAAGCGAAAACAGGTTTTAAGAAATTTCTGCAAATTTTTTAAAAAGAAATACATTATTTACATAAGTATTCAGACCCTTTGCTATAAGACTAAAAATTGAGCTCAGGTACATCCTGTTTCCATTGATCATCCTTGATATTTCTACAACTTGGAGTCCACCTGTGGTAAATTCAATGGTCATGATTTGGAAAGGCACACGCCTGTCCTATATACGCTCCCACAGTTGACAGTGCATATCAGAGCAAAAACCAAGCCCTGAGGTTGAAGGAATTAGCCGTAGAGCCCCGAGACAGGATTGTGTCGAGGCACAGATCTGGGGAAGGGTACCAAAAAATGTCTGCAGCCTTGAAGGTCCCCAAGAACACAGTGGCCTCCATCATTCTTAAATGGAAGAAGTTTGACTAGAGCTGGCCGCCCGGGGGAGCAATTGGGGGAGAAGCGCCTTGGTCAGGGAGGTGACCAAGAACCCGATGGTCACTCTGACAGAGCTCCAGAGTTTCTCTGTGGAGATGAGAGAACCTTCCAGAAGGACAACCATCTCTGCAGCACTCCACCAATTAGGCCTTTATGGTAGAGTGGCCAGACGGAAGACAGTGGCAGGGGCTGGGAGACTAGTCAGGATCGAGGGAAAGATGAACGGAGTAAAGTACAGAGAGAACCTTGATGAAAACCTGCTCCATACCTCAGCAGTATGATGCAACTTTTAAATGTGCACCCACTGTAGGGGCAACGATGGCATCCGTGACAGGTATACGGGTAAGAGAGTCTAACTAGCTACATTTTCAGATATTATACGTTTTCAAATTTTGTCCGAAAGTTGTCTGGCTCGCTAGCTAATGTTACGTGTATGATCTGTGTAGTAGTATTATTCGTATCTGAGAAAGCCATTTGCATTGCTAGTTAGAGCCTAATGTTAGCAAGATAGCTAACATTGAACATAGTTGGTTAGCCATCTACATGTCTTAATAAAAGACTCCACTAAGCAAGTAACCACTTTACCATTTATATCGCCTGTATCCTGTGCATGTGACAAATAAACTTAGATTTTATTTGATATAGTGTGTGTTTACCAGAGACAGTAATGTGAAGAACAACATGACCTGCACCAAAGTCAAATTAGGATATAACGTTAGGCCAACAAGACAGTGTCCAAGTTCTAAAATTCCCAGTAGAATGCCCTGACTTTATTTTAATCACACTCACAACCGTAAGCTATTTTCTGTAATTAGCTCATCATTAACTTGTAAATAAGTACCTTGTTGTGAGTTTGTTTTCCTGTAATAATGAATACAAATTAGCTGAAGTTAAGATGTTATCAACTATGATATGGTCATTATTTGAACTGGCTAGCTAATAAGCTAGAAACGAAGTAGCCTTTAGTTGACTGGTTTGCTAGATTGACATATACTAAATTCATTTTTAAACAGATGGGTTTATTGGTGTTAAAATACACCATTATGCTATTTTGGACTCCCAGGCTGCTGATGTCATGCTTAAGCTAAGGCTTAAGAGGGTGTGAACGATGCTGAATGGGTGTAGACAAAGAAGAGCTCTCAAGTGTACCAAAACATTCAAGGAACTTTAAAAAGAAAATGGGGTTACAAATGGAGCATTTTTCAAAGCAGAATTACTTTCCCATTGTTCCTCAACAATACACTATGATATACCATTTTTTAGCTCTGAGTCTCTACTTTTATCCAATGTAAAAAACACAATTTCAAATTTTACTACATAAGATCGAGCCGGTCGGTCAGCTATCACTACAACTTTGCCTGACCGCCCAGACTTCTTGCTCTGGCCAAACACTACGCCACGGCTACAGACGGTAGTTTCTTCTCCGCAATGAGTCTGGATTTGAGTACATCCTGACCTTTCGCCGAATGTGAACATATTCAGGGCCGTCTGATTGGTCTAGAAACTGATGTCGGGCCAGAGCCAGAACACCCGTGCAGGGCTCGACATCAACGCTTGTCCGCTTGCCCAGGACAATTAAAAGATTGTCGGACAAGAAGAATATAGATTTAAGTTGTCCGAATGAACAAGAAAATCTAGCAAAAATCACAATATCAAACAATTAGGCTACTCTAATCAGAATTGGATGCAATGTGTTGCACACTGTCCTCCCAATCTCTGCAGAGCGCATCGGAGTATAATTATTGTAGGCCTGCATTGACAGGCACAAGCGAGCTTTCAATTATGCAGTAGCGAGATGCGTTTGAGATCAAAGTGTCCACATTTGTTGATATTCATTGCTAGTTAGTTTGTTATTTGCCCAGTTATAGCACATTTTTGGCCAGCAATGAAAATCCTGGAAAAGTAATGGTGTGTGCATCACCTGCTTGTGCCAGTGGGCCGTAGCCAGAGGAGAGAGAGAGAGATATTTGCGTAGCAGGTAAAATAATGATATACAACAGACTAACTAGATAACCAATTCAAAACATATTGTGTAGTTTGGCTGGTTATCTCGCTAGTTAACTACAGTATTTAGCTATTAGCATGTATTAATGTCATTGTCATGTCTGATTTCCCAAAATAACTTTCCACCGGCACTCGTGTATAACCACAAATGGCCTGCATGCAGTTGATACGGATGTACAGTTGATGAAGCCAATGCTGCATACTTCGGTTGTAAAAGGTAAAAAAATTGCCTAATTGACAAGTAACTCCTATGCTGTCACGATCTCCCTTGAACACTGAATATTTTAACCTTATTAAAGATAAACATCTTAGTTAGCTACCTCGCCAACCTAGCCATTTGATCCCTGGTTCATTGAATGAGGGAATTGTTTTATAAAGACATAAAAAGTATTTGGTTGTAATTGTAATGTTGCAGCGTGGCCTACAATCCTGCAGGAGATTCCAAGAGAGCTTCTGGGTGTGCAGGCCTTTTTTCCAGCCCTGCTCAAATAAACCACATTGTAAAAAGATCAGCTGCTCAACAGGACCTTGATAAGCTGACTCTAGTGTGTTTATGCAATATTTATGTGACACACACACACACACGTGTTTATGTTTTTCAAACCTGGTGGGTACCTAAAATGTATTTCCATTCAAAATCCTATTTTCCCAAACTCTAAACCTTACCCTAACCTTATCCCGTAGCCTTAACCCAAACCCTAACTTTAAACCTAACCCCAAAGCTTAAAATAGCCTTTGTCCTTATGGGGACATGGGAAATGTCCCCACGAGGGAGTATTTTCCTTGTTTCACTATCCTCGTGGGGACTTTTGGGGATTTTAGGTCCCCACGAGGATAGAAGAACACACACACCCTGTATCGCTGGCAGGTGTGTGCTCGGTGAGTAATCCATTTTACTCTGGCAGTGGCCTGCTCCCCCCTCTCCCAGCTTGAGAGGCAGTATAAAACAGGGTGTGGGACGTGTGGAAACTGAAACTCAGCCAGTCGGCCAACACCACTGAGCGGCCAAGAGAGACATGCAGCGTTGCGGGACGACGAGCCATTGAATTTATGGGAATATCTGTGCTGGGCAATGAAAATTACTGCACCGTAGAAACTGTAGGTAGCACACATAAAATAGCCCTCACACATGATGGTTTTATTGAGTCTATTACCTTGATGAACACCTAGGTCGTAGTCTGAGCGTTTGCGATTAGGGATTACAAAAACATTTTTCGGCAGTGTTTTATAGTAAATTGTTCAGTTTCTCACCCTGCATTTGAACTTTGTAGTCTTGGGCGTTTCCCCTCATCTCTGATTTATAGGCATTTGGGGCATTTTCAGAACGTTCTGGAACGCTTCGTTGTGCGCCAAATCATCAGCCCCATGAGTAATGATGTTAGGAGGAGTGGAGCCGAAGCTCACTGGTCCACACATCATTTACTCCCCTGTCACACTCTTACACCGTGGTCGATTTGTTGTGCACCATGTAACTTCAGCAGCAGATTACAGAGCGCTAGCACCACTGTGCCCAAAATACATTCTATAGGCTAAGATGCCTTCAAAATGATGAGCGATTGTTATGACCCATAGCCATCATCCTCAGTGCATACAAACCACTGGACTGCTGATAGCAAATCAGGAAGGACTTGACAACCGTGAATGCTCGGTGGATACGTCACTGCATGACAGTTTAAAAACAAAGGTCAACATACTTTAGCTACCCATGTAATTGTTTGGCTCCAGAAATGCATTTGTCTTGTTTGTTTTCGCTGCGTAACGATAACTTTCCTTTGTTGGAGTTTTCTGTGTCTTTTTCTAGTTTCCGACTGCTTGCATCTAGCAGCAAGGCTGTGCACAGACCTTTTGGGGGGCATGTGTTCAACCCCCCCCCCCCCCCCAAAACAAAATGGGTCACAGACTCGTTGAGCAATTATTACTATATAGAAAGTTGTGAGAACTACTGTAGCCTACGATTACTATTACCTACATTACTTTACTATAGCTTACCATTCCCTAAATAAGCCAGCAAAGATAGCATGGTGATCACAGATGATGACTGATAATGTTGTTAGCAAGCAGACTCATAAGGCTATCATATGCTACAGTTAACAAAATGGCTAGCTAGCTAGATTACTCTACTGAACAAAAATATAAACACAAAATGCAACAATTTTCAAGATTCTACTGAGTTACAGTTCATATAACGAAATCAGTCAATTGACATAAATTTGTTAGGCCCTAATCTATGGATTTCACTTGACTGGGAATACAGATAAGGTATCTGTGACCAACAGATGCATAAGAAAAATGTAGGGGCGTGGATCAGAATACCAGTCAGTATGTGGTGTGACCACCATTTGCCTCATGCAGCGAGACATCTCCTTCGCATAGAGTTGATCAGGCTGTTGATTGTGACCCGTGGAATGTTGTCCCACTCCTCTTCAATGGCTGTGCGAAGTTGCTGGAAATTGGCGGGAACTGGAACACGCTGTCGTACACATCGATCAAGAGTGTCCTAAACATGCTCAAGGGGTGACGTCTGGTGAGTATGCAGGCCATGGAAGAACTGGGACATTTTCAATTTCCAGGAATTGTGTACAGATGCTTGCGACATGGGGCCGTGCATTATAATGTTAAAACACAAGGTGATGGCGGTGGATGAATGGCATGAAAATGGGCCTCAGGATCTCGTCACATTATCTCTGTGCATTCAAATTGCCATTGATAAAATACATTTGTGTTCGTTGTCCATAGTTTATGCCTGCCCATACCATAACCCCAACGCCACCATGGGGCACTCTGTTCACAATGTTGACGTCAGCAAACCGCTCGTCCACACAACGCCATACACGTGGTCTGCGGTTGGGAGGCTGGCAACAGCTCTGGTGGACATTCCTGTAGTCAGCATGCCAATTGCAAGCTCCCTCAAATTTAGACATCTGTGGCATTGTGTTGTGTGACACAACTGCACATTTTAGATTGGCCTTTTATTGTCCCCAGCACAAAGTGCACCTGTGTAATGATCACGCTGTTTAATCAGCGTCTTGATATGCCACACCTGTCAGGTGGATGGTTATCTTGGCAAAGGAGAATTGCTTACTGTCAGGGATGTAAACACATTTGTGCACAAAATCTGAGAGAATTTTTTTTTTTGTGCGTATGGAACATTTTTGTAATCTTTTATTTCAGCTCATGGAACATGGGACCAACACTTGTTGCGTTTATATTTTTGTTCAGTTTTAGTATTTATTTTTTATTTTTTTACAGATTGTGATTTATCACCAATGTTCTTAAATAATAACTTCATAATCTACGATGAACAAAAATATACAGTGCATTCGGAAAGTATTCAGACCCCTTCCCTTTTTGTTACGTTACAGCCTTATTCCAACATGGATTACATGATTCCCCCCCCCCGTCAATCTTCACACAATACCCAATAATGACAAAGTGAAATATAAATATTTTTTGAAATATTTTCAAATGTATTAAAAAGGTAAAAAACTGAAATACATTAAAGACACATCCTATGTGTTTTAATCAAATCAGTGAGCTTGTCTGGTGCTTTAAGCAAACTGTTTGATGAAATAATTAAGAGACACAAATGACTAAAGGGAGTCCGACCACATTTGATTTGATTGTGCCGGGCCGGGCTCAGACTTGCTGCACAGCGAGTGACTGTGTACCTTAGTTACATAAGTATTCAGACCCTTTGCTAGGTGACTCGAAATAGCTTAGTTGCCTTCTGTTTCAATTGATCATCTTTGAGATGTTTCTACAACTAGATTGGAGTCCTCCTTTGGAAAATTCAATTGATTGGACATTATTTGGAAAGGCACACACCTGTATATATAAGGTCCTACAGTTGACAGTGCATGTCAGAGCAAAAACTAAGCCATGTGGTCAAAGGGAATGTCCATAGAGCTCAGAGACAGGATTGTCTCGAGGCACAGATCTGGGGAAGGGTACCAAAAAAATCCTGCAGCATTGAAGGTCCCCAAGGACACGGTGGCCTCCATCATTCTTGAATGGAAGACGTTTGGAACCACCAAGACTCTTCCTAGAGCTGGCTGCCCGGCCAAACTGAGAAATCAGAACCCGATGGTCACTCTGACAGAGCATTAGAGTTCCTCTGTCTGGAAAAAACCTGGCACCATCCCTATGGTGAAGCATGATGGTGGCAGCAACATGCTGTGGGGATGTTTTTCAGTGTCAGGGACTGGGAGACTAGTCAGGATTGAGGGAAAGATTAACGGAGCAAAGTAAAAACAGATCCTTGTTGAAAATCTGCTCCAGAGCGCTCAGGACCTCAGACTGGGGCGAAGGTTCACCTTCCAACAGGACAATGAACCTAAGCACACAGCCAAGACAACGCTGGAGTGTCTCTGAATGTCCTTGAGTGGCCCAGCCAGAGCCCGGACTTGAACCCGATCGAACATCTCTGGAGAGAGCTGAAAATAGCTGTTCAGCGACGCTCCCCATCTAACCTGACAGAGCTTGAGAGGATCTGTAGAGAAGAGAAGAATGGGAGAAACTCCACAGATACAGGTGTGCCGAGCTTGTATCGTCATACCCAAGAATACTCGAGGCTGTAATCACTGCCAAAGGTGTTTCAGTAAAGGGTCTGAATACTTATCTAAATTGTATAAATTTGCAAAAAAACTAAAACCTGTTTTTTGCTTTGTCATTATATGGGTATTGTGTGTAGATTGATGAGGAAAAAACACAATTGAATCCATTATAGAATAAGGCTGTAACGTAACAAGATATGGAAAAAGTCATAGCAGTCTGAAAACTTTCCGAATTAACTGTAAATGCAATGTTTAAAGTGCTGGTCCCATGTTTCATGAGCTGAAATTAAAGATCCCATAAATACACACAAAAAGCTTATTTCTCTAAAATGTTGTCCACATTTGTTTACCTCCCTGTTAGTGAGAACGTTATCCTTTGTCAAGATAATCCATCCACCTGACAGGTGTGGCATATCAAGAAGCTGATTAATAAGCATGATCATTACACAGGTGCACCTTGTGCTGGGGGACAATAAAAGGCCACTCAAAAATGGGCCGTTTTGTCACACAACACAATGCCACAGATGTTTCAAGTGTTGAGGGAGTGTGCAATTGGCATGCTGAATGTCCACCAGAGCTGTTGCCAGAGAATTTCATGTTTATTTCTCTACCGTACGCTGCCTCCAATGTCTCTTTACAGAATTTGCAGTACCAACCGGCCTCACATCCGCAGACTACGTGTGACCACTCCAGCCCACGACCTCCATATTTGGCTTCTTCACCTGTAGAATCGTCTGAGGAGGGGGAAGGGGGTGCTGAGGAGTATTTCGGTCTGTAATAAAGCCATTTTGTGGGGGAAAAACTCATTCTGTTTGGCTGGGCCTGGTTCCCCAGTGTGTGAGCCTATGCCCTCCCAGGACCAGGCCAGTCATTTGAAATCCATAGATTAGGGCCTAATTCATTCATTTAATTTGACTGATTTCCTTATATGAACTGTAACTCCGCAAAATCGTTGAAATTGTTGCACAATGTGTTTTATTTTTTGTTCAGCATAATAGCCATAATCTTCTAACTTCATTGTATAATTGTATAATGAAATTTCATAATAACACTATAGTCATGTAACACAGATCTATTACGATCAATGCTGTATACCTAACCCAGTCCTCTTGTGATGGTAGGAGTCCCACTCCTTTGGCATCTGTTGTGAAACCCAGGATAGAAGTGCAGTTTCATAAGTGCTTAGCCTTTGATGTATATTTAGTCAAATGGTCATGAACCAACACAGATTGACCACAATATTAAGGTTATTTTGGCTAAGGCAAAAATGATTGTGAAGAATACCTCACATGGATGCTTTGATGACAAATGAGGAATGGGCAAATGGATTATATAATGTCGGTAGGTAGCTACATTCATCAGCTTATGTCAATTTAACGACGACTTGCAGCCAGTGGGTTCAGAACAACGACCAAAAAATGTATACAATAATAAACAAAACATTTGTATACAATAATAAACCAAAGTGCCCAAAAGGGAACTTGAGACGGGAAGGGAAAAGGGGCATGTGCCTGTCTAGCAGCTAGTCTAGCTCATGTGGACTTTGTGTGTTTTGGTTTCATTGTGGTGAGCTCTCTTGACATTTGCCTCTCATTTATCAATTTTCTGTGACTTCTTCTCTGACTGTTCCGATGCACTCACTGTGCTTTCATCTGCAGCGTGAGAGTTTGTCCTCGTTTGCTGCACATGTGTGTCACGTTCTGACCTTAGTTCCTTTTTTATGTCTTTATTTTAGTTTGGTCAGGGCGTGAGTTGGGTGGGCATTCTATGTTTTGTTCTGTTGTTATATTTCTATGTGTTTGGCCTAGTATGGTTCTCAATCAGAGGCAGGTGTCAGTCGTTGTCTCTGATTGGGAGCCATATTTAGGTAGCCTGTTTTCTATTGTGTTTGGTGAGTGGTTGTTTCCTGAGTCTGTGTTTGCACCATACGGGACTGTTTCGGGTTGTTTGTTTGTACTTTTGTTATTTTGTTCAGTGTTCTGTGGATTTATTAAATATTCTCATTATGGAAACTTACCACGCTGCACATTGGCCCGATCCTTGCTACTCCTCTTCAGACGAAGAGGAAAACCGTTACAATGTGGCAAGGGGGGGCTTAAAATCGAAGCTTTTAGACGACATATGCTGAAGAATGTGGGAACGCCATTCGATTTGGTAAATATACATTTTGCGCTCAAACTTCATTGGGCTTTAAGTGTCTCCTCAGAATCAGCCGGATCAGATCAATTGATAGTCTCTCATCGTCAAAGCAAGCAAACCCAGCCATAGCTATTGGAATAAAATTTGAATTCCTCACATATCTCTGGTGCTCTTCAAGATACCTTCACGTACAATGTACTGTTCAACATATACAGTAGAGACTCTGTGGTATGAACAAGGTAAGGACACAATTCCCATAGGTTCAGCTGTTGGACAGAAAAACAAACGTAAAGAAAGGAAGGATGTCTGGTGTGCAATAAATTCTGAGGCCAAGTCAACACATCAGGTGGCGCTTTGATTGTGAAACAACTGCAGTCCTTCTCCAGTGACAGTGGCTGCTTCCCTTAATGGCACCCAATTCCCTACATAGTGCCTATGGGCCCTGGTCAAAACTAATGCACTATGTAGAGAATAGTGTGCCATTTGGGATGCAGACAGTGTTGTCTGATTGTCTCTGGTGCTCGGGGCCTGCCAGTGGTGTCACTGGGCCGGAGCTGGAATGTGTTCATGACTGTGCATGCGTGGCTTGTTCTGCTCCACTGGGGTGAAGAGTGGCTGGCGAAAAGATACTGGTCAAATCAAGACGCCAGATCGGTCTGTTCCCTCTCCTTGGCAACTCCCCTGCTCCCTGTCTCTCACGGAACGAGAGAGAGGAGGAGAAAGAGAGGTGGATAGAACAGTGTGTTCTGTGAATTCAGCCTGACACTCTGTGTACTGTGAATGTGCTATTCCCTGCCATACCAGAATTAGACAATAAACAAGCAGTCCAGTACATTCAGTCAATGGGAGCAATCGAGGGCATGTTTAAGTGGCTTTCTCCGCTATAGTTATAAATGCTTTACGTAAATCGGTAGGTGTATTTTAAAAGGTTAAATCTTGTGTAACATGCCTCCCGAGTGGCGCAGCGGTCTAAGGCACTGCATCACAGTGCTAGCTGCGTCACTACAGATCCTGGTTCGATACCGGCTGTGTCGCAGCAGGCCGCGACTGGGAGACCCATGACGCGGCACATAATTGGCCCGGCGTCGCCCGGGTTGAACTTAATTTATTTTGGTTAACAGACATATTCAACAAAATGTACAATGTGGACCCAGAGGAAATCACTTGAAAGTATTAATTAAAACGCTTGTTTCCAAAGTGGTCCTCGATGGTAAAAACAATAACAGATATGATTAAAAGACAAGACAAAACTACAAACAACCATAAATACATTCATTTATATTGACATCCTAAAAAGTGGCACTATTCACTGCACTTCTCCCTAACCTTAAAAAAACCAACCATATTAATTTCACATTAAAACAATCTATTAATTGCACATCATACCGATCCTTCAAATAAATACACCTGACCAACCTTGTCCAAATGAAAACCTTTGCCTGCTTTTTAAAGCTATTTTAACTTTTTCTTTGCTTGATCTCCAAGGAAAAACGTGCTCCTCGCAGTACTGTTTACTCTTGGGATTGTACAAGACATAACACTAGCTCTGGTATTGTAACTGTGTTGGTTATAGACCATATCAATGTGGTTTTCCATGTAACCTGGTGCACGATCATTTAAGATGTCAAACATATATGATTAAGTTGGTCCACTCTGGACTCCAAAGGCAACAAGCCCACCTCCCGGGACTCCCCTATGTGGGTCCTGGGGGGAAGGGGGGGGGGGGCATTCAGCACATACCTGATAACATTATTTAGCATGACCTATGTGAGAATGCTATTCATTGACTACAGCGCAGTTCAACACCCATAGTACCCTCAAAGCTCATCACTAAGCTAAGGATCCTGGGACTAAACACCTCCCTCTGCAACTGGATCCTGGACTTCCTGATGGGCCAGGTGGTGAGGGTAGGGTAGCAACACATCTGCCACGCTGATCGTGAACACTGTAGCCCCCCAGGGGTGCGTGCTCAGTCCCCTCCTGTACTCCCTGTTCACCCACGACTGCATGGCCAGGCATGACTCCAACACCATCATTAAGTTTGCAGATGACACAAGAGTGTCGACTAGACACCAACAACGATGAGACAGCACTATAGGGAGGAGGTCAGAGACCTGGCCGGGTGGTGCCAGAATAACAACCTATCCCTCAACATAACCAAGACTAAGGAGATGATTGTGGACTACAGGAAACGGAGGACCGAGCATGCCCCCATTCTCATCGACGGGGCTGTAGTGGAGCAGGTTGAGAGCTTCAAGTTCCACATCACCAACAAACTAGAATGGTCAAAACACACCAAGACTGTCGTGAAGAGGGCACGACAAAGCCTATTCCCCCTCAGGAAACTAAAAAGATTTGACATAGGTCCTCAGATCCTCAGATCCTCAAAAGGTTCTACAGCTGCAACATCGACAGCATCCTGACTGGTTGCATCACTGCCTGGTATGGCAATTGCTCGGCCTCCGAACGCAAGGCACTACAGAGGGTAGTGCGTATGGTCCAGTACATCACTGGGGCTAAGCTGCCTGCCATCCAGGAACTCTACACCAGGCGGTGTCAGAGGAAGGCTCTAAAAATTGTCAAGGACCCCAGCCACCCCAGTCATAGACTACCGCATGGCAAGCGGTACCGGAGTGTCAAGTCTAGTACAAAAAGGCTTCTCAACAGTTTTTACCCCCAAGCCATAGGACTCCTGAACAGGTAATCAAATGGCTACCCGGACTATTTGCCTTGTGTGCCCCCCCCCAACCCCTCTTATACGCTGCTGCTACTCTCTGTTTATCATATATGCATAGTCACTTTAACTATACATTCATGTACATACTACCTCAATTGGCCCGACCAACCAGAGCCCGGTTAGCCAATATGCGGGGGCAATCTGCATTGTGTCCCGCCAACCCCTCTTTTACGCTACTGCTACTCTCCGTTTATCATATATGCATAGTCACTTTAACCATATCTACATGTAGATACTACCTCAATCAGCCCGACTAACCCGCTGCCTGTATGTAGCCTCGTTACTGTATATAGCCTTGCTACTGTTATTTTTCACTGTCTTTTTACTGTCGTTTTTATTTCTTTACTTACCTATTGTTCACCTAATACCTTTTGTGCGCTGTTGGTTAGAGCCTGTAAGTGAGCTTTTCACTGTAAGGTCTACTACACCTGTTGTATTGGATGCGCGTGACAAATAAACTTTGATTTAATTTGCATTCTCTTTTGATAGCCCACTATACCAAGCAGAGCAGGCATAAATCAAAATGACACCGAGTCAAGGTTGAGACAAGCAGTTTCTTGACTTTACTGTTAACATATCTAGTGTTACGATATAAAAATGTAAATTTGTTCGCCATTTTCGAAAGAATTTTAGCAGCAATCGGGTCTCCAGAAAGGGATTGATCTAGTGACACACCAAGATAAGATACACTTGTTTTAGATTCAATATCCTTGCCTGCGCAGTTCACCTTTATCTTGTCAGCCCTAAGCAATCTACGTTTTGTTCCAAACAAAATCTATTCCGTTTTTTCCCAGATGCAGTGACAATTTGTTGTCAATCAACCAACCAATCTCTAACAAAATGCAATTCCTTACTCCGGGTCTCCTCTATATAAACTGTATCTTTCTCTGATACCAGTATGGCTGAATCAGCATAAAGCAGGAGTTTGCACTTTACTGTATCTGGCATATCAATAACGTATTTAAAAAATAAGGGAATCCCTAAAATGTATCTCTGCGGTACTCCACAGAATATTTCTTAGACCTAAACCAATTCACTACTACATCATTTAGACCCATGCGTTTCAGTTTCATCAGGAGAATATCCTGGTTCATAGTGTCAAAAGCTTTCTGCAAGTCTAACATAACCTGTATAGTTCCCCTTCTCACTTTCCTGCTTAATGTGGTCAAAAAGGTGGATAAGGCAAGTAACAGTGGAATGAGCTGTTTTTAAGCAAGATTGTAGTTCATAAAGAGGTTTGTGCTCGAGAAGTTGATTAAAAACTAATCTCTCAACAACTTTGGATAAGGTGCTGAGGAGGGGAGGGTTTGGCCGGCCGGGATGTCCTTGTCCCATCGCGCTCTAGCTGCTCCTGTGGCGGGCCGGGCGCATGCACGCTGACACGGTCGCCAGGTGTACGGTGTTTCCTCTAACACGTTGGTGCGGCTGACTTCTGGTTAAGTGAGCATTGTGTTAAGAAGCAGTGCGGCTTGACGGGGTCAAGGTTTGGAGGACCCACAGCTATCGACCTTCGCCTCTCCTAAGTCCGTATGGGAGTTGCCGCAATGGGACAAGACTAACTTCAAATTGGATATTGTGAAAAAGGGATACAAATTATATTTTAAAAAACAAATAAATTTTAACAAAAAATTGTGTAGCTTTTAAAAGTTATCAAGCCTCACGGGTATTATATTGCAAGACCGAATGAGGTGTCCCTGATATAGTGAGATTGTGCTTCTTGAACATTCTCCAGAGTGCGCCCTTTAGTACAAACAAGATCTTTAAGAAGAAGTTGGTTCATGGTCAACGCTTTCTTTCAATAAGCTGCAAACGCTTTTGAAGGTTAACATCCTCATGGAGAAATGGACAACCGTTTGAGTCGTTCCTTAATTCAGTGACGTTGTAAATAGTTGTCTTGCTCAAAATTGAACAGCACCTTCTTCAGGAGAATGAGAAATAATGCAAGCAAGGTTAAGCAATTACGAGGGCTATATTCAGACAGGGAGAAGTTCTATGGAAGAGCGCCTCATGGAACCTTGACCTTGATGGTTGCGTACAACAATTCCTACAAGCGGTTCGATGAGTCATTCTGGATCCAAGCCTTATATGAGAAACTCACAGCTGCAACTAAGCCAAACAGTGCAATTCTCATTTGAGAAAAAAACCCATTATTGAATTTAAAGAAATGATAACATCTTTTGGAGACAGTGTTGAGAAAATATAATTTTATCGAGAACTGTTATTATTGGAGGACGGCAGTATTTCTCCAACTTCATTCCCGCCTTGGTTCGTTTTCTTTTGCGCTTGTCTTAATTCTTAATTTCCCTTCTTCCATGGGAGGGAGAGAGAGAATTTACAGGCTGAGGGGAAACTGCAGGCTCTTGGAGATAGTTAATTTTGTTGTGACGTTTAGGACCAATGTGTGTGCACACAGATGTGTGAGTTTTGAAGGTACAGTACAGTGCAGCAAAAGTTTGGGGTTGAAGGGTATCTGGCCCCAGAGATAGCAGCAAGGCATCTGGAGTCCAAGTGCACGTCATGCAGAGAGGTGCTGCAGCACCTGCTGCACCCTGGCCCATCTGGAGCTAGGGAACACAGGCAGCAGACCCAAGGACACTGCAGGACAACCTTCTCAGTCTCTCAGGGTGCGTACCAAATGACACCCTATATACAGTGTCAAGAAAAAGTATGTGAACCCTTTGGAAATACCTGGATTTCTGCATAAATTGGTCATAAAATTTGATCTGATCGTCATCTAGATCACAATAGAAAAACAGTCTGCTTAAACTAATAGCAAACAATTATACGTTTTCATGTCTTTATTGAACACACCGTGTAAACATTCACAGTGCACGGTGGAAAAAGAATGTAAACCCTTGGATTTAATAACTGGTTGACCCTCCTTTGGCAGCAATAACTTCAACCAAACGTTTTCTGTAGTTGCAGATCAGACAGGAGGAAATTTGGGAGGAATTTTGGACCATTCCTCTTTACAAAACTGTTTCAGTGCAGCAATATTTTTGGGATGTCTGGTGTGAACTGCTCTCTGAGGTCATGCCATAGCATCTCTTTTGGGTTGAGGTCAGGACTCTGACTTTGCAGTTAGGATGAGGTTGATGTGCTGTGCCTTTTTTTCTCCACACATAGTATTGTGTGTTCCTTCCAAACAACTCAACTGTAGTTTCATCTGTCCACAGAATATTTTGCCAGTAGAGCTGTGGAACATGCAGGTGCACTTTTGCAAACTTCAGACGTGCAGCAATGTGATTTTTGGACAGCATTGGCTTCTTCCGTAGTGTCCTCCCATGAACACCATTCTTGTTTAGTGTTTTACGTATCGAAGACTCGTTAGCATGTTCCAGAGATTTCTGTAAGTCTTTAGCTGACACTCTAGGATTCTTCTTAAGCTCATTGAGCATGCTGCGCTGTGCTCTGTCAGTCATCTTTGCAGGATGGCCCCTAAGTATTTTTTTAATTTCACCTTTATTTAACCAGGTAAGCCAGTTGAGAAGAAATTCTCATTTACAACTGCGACCTGGCCAAGATAAAGCAAAGCAGTGCGACACAAACAACAGAGTTACACATGGGATAAACAAACGTACAGTCATTAACACACTAAAAAAATATATATACAGTGTGTGCAAATGTAGTAAGATTAGGGAGGTAAGGCAATAAATAGGCCATAGTGGTGAAATAATTACAATTTAGCATTAACACTGGAGTGATAGATGTGCAGAAGATGATGTGCAAGTAGAGATACTTGGGTGCAAGGGAGAAAAAAATTTAAATAATATGGGGATGGGGTAGTTGGGTGGGTGGGCTATTTACAAATGGGCTATGTACAGGTGCAATGATCGGTAAGCTGTTCTGACAGCTGATGCTTAAAGTTAGTGAGGGAGAAATAAGTCTCCAGCTTCAGTGATTTTTTTGCAATTCGTTCCAGTCATTGGCAGCAGAGAACTGGAAGGAAAGGCAGCCAAAGGAGGAGTTGGCTTTGGGGAGCGCGTGCTACGGGTGAGGGTGAGATATGCTCTGGGTTGATATCGAGCTGTGCAGGCTGGCAGGAGTTGACCGGGCTGAAGCTGGCAGATGTCAGAGTTAACAGTGATGGCTAACTAGCAGTGGCTAACTGACTACTAGCTAGTTAGCTGGCTAGCTTCTGAAGGGGGTTACGGTTCTAAAGTATAAAAAAAATTGCTGATCCATACCACATTGTGTGAGGCGGGTTGCAGGAGAGTATGTTCAATCCGTAGATGGAAAAATAAGATTAAAAACATACGAAATATATACGAAGAAAGAAACGATATATACAATGGACGGGACAAAACATCCCACTGCTACGCCATCTTGGAAAATCTTCCAAGAAATGGGGAGAGTAGCAGCAGTGCTGAACTTTCTCCATTTATAGACAATTTGTCTTACCGTGGACTGATGAACATCAAGGCTTTTAGAGATACTTTTGTAACCCTTTCCAGATTTATGCAAGTCAACTATTCTTAGATCTCTTTTGTTCAAAGGCATGGTTCACATCAGGCATTGCTTCTTGTGAATAGCAAACTCAAATTTTGTGAGTGTTTTTTATAGGGCAAGGCAGCTCTAACCAACATCTCCAATCTCGTCTCACTGATTGCACTCCAGGTTAGCTGACCCCTGACTCCAATTAGCTTTTGGAGAAGTCATTAGCCTAGGGGTTCACATACTTCTTCCAACCTACACTGTGAATGTTTAAATGATGTATTCAATATACACAAGAAAAATACAATCATTTGTATGTTATTAGTTTAAGCACAGTATGTTTGTCTATTGTTGTCTTAGATGAAGATCAGATCAAATGTGATGACCAATTTATGCAGAAATCCAGGTAATTCCAAAGGGTTCACATACTTTTACTTGTCACTGTATCTCCCTACTTTTGAAAAGGGCCCATTGGGCTCTAGTCAAAAGTAGTGCGCTGTATAGAGAATAAGGTGCCATTTGTGACACAGCCATCTCTGACAGACACTGCCACAGAACACACTATGTCACCTCACTACACTGGGAGAGGGGCAGCTGTCTCACCCTCGTTCTAACAGACGCAAGACTCCACTGCCGCTAGACTCCAGGGACTTTTAATACGTCCCCATTTGTCCTCAGAACAGCCTCAATTCGTCGGGACATGGACTCTAGAAGGCGTCGGACGCGTTCCACAGGTATGCTGGTCTATGTTGACTCCCATGCTTCAATTCGTCGGGACATGGACTCTAGAAGGCGTCGGAAGCATTCCAAAGGTATGCTGGTCTATGTTGACTCCCACGCTTCCCACAGTCGTGTCAAATTGGCTGGATGTCCTTTGGGTGGCGGACCATTCTTGATACACATGGGAAACTGTTGAGCATGAAAAACCCAGCAGCGTCGCAGTTGTTGACACAAAGCAGTGCGCCTGGCCCCTAGTACCATACCCCGTTCAAAGGTACTTAAATCTTGCCCATTCACCCTCTGAATGGCACACATACACAATCCATGTCTCAATTGTCTCAAGGCTTAAAAATCCTTCTTTAACCCGACTCCTCCCCTTCAGCTACACTGATTTGAAGTGGATTTAACAAGTGACATCAATACGGGATCACAGCTTTCACCTGGTCAGTCTGTCATGAAAAAGCAGGTGTTCTTAATGTTTTGTACACTCAGTGTAGTTACTTTATGTTAATCTTTTCACAAAAAATATAATGAAGCAGTCATTGAGGTACTTTTGGAATGAAAGCTAAGCATACAGATTGACTGGTTAATTTCCACTGGTTTTAGGCAGAGGTGTAATTGCTTCGATGTAATTAAAGCCAGTCTGTATGTTACTCCTCCCCAGCACTTTGAGTACAGACTACTGAGCATGCTGCATCACTTAATGGACACATGAGACTGTACCTGCCAGTGCACAGGTGTTGTTCTAATGGGATGCCCCTCTGTGTGTCACCAGGGATTTACTCTCTTCTACTGCGGGGCCTCGGGCAATCACATGCATCCGCCATCTCCTGACTGAGAGAGGGAGAACGGAGGATGGGAGGGAGGGAATGGAAGGAGGGGGAGGGAGGGCGATGAAGAGCGGGATAGGGGGGGGGAATTAAGAGACAGAGAAGGAGAGAGAGAATAAAGAGACAGCGAGAGACAGGGAGATTGAGAGATTGATAGACGAGGAGAGGAAAGAGAGAGACATACAGAGAGAAAAATAGTGAGAGAGCTGGGTCTGGTGTCAGAGCATTCCTGTGTAGGTGTGAGCCACTTAGACACAGTGTGGGTGAACCAGTGGATAACTGCTGTAATCATAGCTAGCACACTGGCATTAACAGGCACTCTACACAGCGTTTGGGTGTTCGGTACCTCTGTTAACAGGTTACAGCATGGCATTTCGGCTTTCAGACAGCACTGCCTGTTCTCTGGTGTGAAGTGTCAGAGGCGTGTACTTATGTCATAATGAACCTTGTCGCTGGGTAGATTACCATTCTTGCATTGGCTTTACCGCTCCCATTCCTCGTAAGAAAGCAGTAAGTTCTTGTTTTGCCGCTCCAATGACTGTATATGGTCATAGCCTCAGTCTGCCCTTTTTCCTGAAGTACCTTTTTGTAAATGTTTTAGTCTTTTCTCCAGTGGGGGGTGAACCACTGCTTCTTTTCAAAACGTATCCAAACATGGGTCATTGAAGAGAGCTCCAGGAGTGCTGGAGAGGGTTTAGTTATCACAAGGCCAAGCAGAGCAGCCCTTGAGACTAGAGATGTGTCCCAAATGGCACCCTATTCCCTGTATAGTGTATTTCTTTTGACCAGGGCCCATAGTCGTGCACTATGTACGGAAGTCGGAGTCATTTGGGACGCAGCCTAGGAGCCTGCGGTAACAACTGTAGACGAGTCAGTCAGTCACATCCCAGAAGAGAAGAACTCCAGGATGCAGGGGGCTTCACATCCGGCTTCACAGCGCTACCCCCCCCCCCCCCTCCCGGCCCCAGGTTCATCAGTGCATAAACATGTGTCAGGGCCAAGGAAAATATTTGGAGAGGATGGATAAGACTCAGATGTGTCAGGTTCGGGGGCTCTTTTGTAGAATGGCGCATCTTGGTTCACCAGGAAGTTTCTCAGGTCAGAGACAACCCAGTAAATCACCTTATCAAAACTTCTGAGGGCTTCACACCACTGTCCAGTGTCAGAGCTCTGTTTACAGAAGACGTTATTCTTGTCTCGTCGAACTGGAATAAACAATGCTTAGTTTTCTATGTGTCAAATTTCTGTCTGTGTCAAATTCTTGAAGATATTGGCACACTGCAAAACTGGTAAGTTTTTAGTTGTTTAAACCATGGCATTGTTAAATACTCGTTTCTGATTAGCTTGAAGGGCATTCTCGAGCGTGCATTATTTACCTATACCCCACAGTATTTTTGCACGGTAGAATTCAATGGACCTGGTTGCCTTGGTTACACTCCTCCAGCATGTCTCCAGCCAGCCACTGTCTCGGATCTTCAAGTGTTTTGACCATGAAAAGAAGCAGGTTAAGAGCGAGAGAGAGAAAGTTGGCCCCTTTCAGCCCCCTGCTCTAGATAGAGTTACAGTAGGCCCTAGGGTAAGTTCTCACTCTCAACCCTCTGTAGAGAAACACCCCAGAAAGAATCGTAAACCCATGCAGTCCTCTGCCTCGGTTGGTGAGGGAGGAGGGGGGCAATGACCCATGGAACCAGTAGCGTTTCCCTCCCCACCCAGCCTCATGTGGCGAGTTCTGACAGAGGTACTGACAGAAAAACGAGGCGGCATGTTGCAAAGTGACTTGTGTAGGGACGGTACGCGATGGAGAGCACCTGGGACAGAGGTGCCCATTTCATGCAACGCAGGTTTCAGGAAGCCATTTATTAGGGGGGGGGGGGGGCAGCTAGGCTGGATCTCTTTCATAAAGAGGCGTGGAGGTTTCTCTGGAAGACAATATCCTAAACCTAATGCTATCTGGGATGACTTTTGTGTTGGTCGGAGTCTCTCGCCCTGAAACTGCTAATTTCTCCTTGGAACTTTCTGAATGACGAGCATCATTTTTTATCCGTTTCGAATGAGACCTCGCAAGTGATGTTTACATCCGTGTAATGCTGGTTTCTACGTCAACGTAAATGTTGGAAAATCCATAAAGTCTCAACTGTACAGGAGACAGCACAATGGAGCCCTTCCAAAAAAAAAATGATGGCAGTTTTGAAACTGCAGTAAAAGTGCAGTAACTGCAGTCGACTGTGGTATTTTGGACGCAGTATTTGCCGCGCAGTGCAGTCGGACTGCACTCTGACTGCAATCTTTTTTTTCGTAAGGGAGAAAGGGGAGGAACAGTTCTTTGAGGTGGGACCTCTGCTCCTTCGATGGAGAGCCAAAGCAAAACGAGGCAGACAGGAAGCTTAGCTAGGGCATCACTGTCTGGGATCTGACTGTCTTCGGGAAGTCACAGACCCCCCCCCCCCCCCCCAACAAGCCTCCCAGACACACCGACCTGGAATAGAGATGAAGGCTGGAGACTCAGCTCTCCTTGCAGACCAAATGGACCTAACATCAACACAGCCCCAAGGATATAGGCAGATAACAGGGAACAACAGGGATTTTTTCCTTCTATATACTGTAATTATGTTCGGCATGCATCCTAACATCCCTAGAAAAAAAGAAAGATACTGTTAGATAACTTATGAAATAAAAGGGCTGTAGCTTCGGGTTATTAGACGCATCTCACAAGAAAGTCGATATTGCACAGGGATACCATGCCACTGCAGGATTTCACATAGTTTTATTTCTGTTCAATCACCTCAATACAAAAGCAATCGGACATGTCTGTAATTGGCTATAGTTGGTTTTCACACCACTTCAGAAGAGGTTGTTTTCGGTTTGTGCCGGGGATTTCATGGTCCCATATTTTTCCTGGAAAGCAAGGAATCGTTTTGTCAGATCGTATTCTTCTGAGGGGGAACCACGTGGTGAGATTAACCCAAGAGTTCCGGAGTTTATATTCACGTTGAGAGCTGATTACTGTCTTTAGTGGACTCCCACTGCTCTCAAAATATGTTTGGTACTTTTATAGTACATAGGTCTATCAACTACGTAATACATAAAGGGGCCTTGTTCATGTTACAGGGAGCACAAATGAGCTCTGTGTTCCATACATGTCTGTCCTGGGCACCCTTCCTTCCTCACACAGTTTTACTGAGGGGAAGAGAGGGTGGAAAGGAAGAGAGCAGCCTCACACATTAAAAATGGTATTCTGAGAGACACTGGATGCTTCCCAAATGGCAGTATAGTGAACTACTTTTGACCAGAGCTCTATGGGCTAAAGCCCTGAAGGGAATAGGGTGCCATTTGGGATGCAGTTACTGTGAGATGTGCTTTGGTTCCTTAACTCCTCAATGTATTAATGTCGTAGCAACTCGCTTACTCATTATTGAAGGTGAGGCATTTATCCCCCCTGACTTATGGGACTTTTATGTTTGGGGGGGGGGAACAAATGGTACAGATAACACCCCCAATATGTTGAATATAAATCATTACATTGTTCTTCTCCCTCAGACTGAATAAATATCTTGTAACCAAGAAGATAACGCACATCCCTCTGTTTGCGGAACGCATTATGATATAAAAGGGGACTTCCTGGAATAAATATGAATCCAAGCCCCTGTTATAGACCTTCTATTGTATTGTTTGAGATGGCATGATATAGCTTAAAGTAGGAAGTACAGTGTTTAAAGTTAGAGGCTTGAATGGCTTAAGATGGATATGCATTTAAAGAGCCTGGTACCTGATTTGCATAGCTGGGGGAAGTAGGGGTGCTGAGGGTGCTGCAGCACACCCTGAAAAATCATTAAAAAAGTTAATAAAAATTAAATAAATTCACTAAAGTAGTGCACTGGGCCTTTACTAGTATGAGTGGACCGATATAGACGTCTGTAGCAATATTTTTCTTGATCAAATAACATAGAAAACAAAGTATTAATTTACCATCCTTACAAACCAGTTAATGTAAATGTACATTACTGTATTGTACATAGGCTAGGCCATCTAGGTTTGTACATTGAGACATACAGTACCTTTGGAAAGTACGCGAACCCCTTGACATTTTCCACAATTTGTTACGTTACAGCTTTATTCTAAAATTGATTAAATAGTTTTTTTACCTCATCAAACTACACACAATATCCCATATAGACAAAGTAAAAACACGTTTTTAGAAATTTTTGCTAATTTATTAAAAGAAAAAAACAAATGAAATATTTTATTTACATAAGTATGGTTCTCAGATCTCTACGGACAATTCCTTTGACCACATGGCTTGGTTGTTGCTCTGACATGCACTGTCAACTGTGGGACCTTATATAGACAGGTGTGTGCCTTTCCAAATCATGTCCAATCAATTGAATTTACCACAGGTGGACTTCAATCAAGTTGTAGAAACATCTCAAGGATCATCAATGGAAACAGGATGAACCTGAGCTCAATTTCGAATCTTATAGCAAAGGGTCTGAATACTTATGTAGATAAGGTATTTCTGTTATTTATTTATTTTTTATAGATTTGCATACATTTCAAAAAACCTGTTTTCGCTTTGTCATTATTGGGTATTGTGTGTAGATTGCTGAGGATTTATTTATTTTTAATCCATTTTAGAATAAGGCTGTAACGTAGCAAAATGTGGAAAAAGTCAAGGGGTCTGAATACTTTCCGAAGGCACTGTCAATGGTTTGTGATGATGTGATGCAATGCTAGGGTTGCGGGTTTCGAAAATGTATACACTCACTGCTGTAAGTTGCTCTGGATAAGAGCGTCAACTAAAATGGATAAAGAGTGAGTAGACCATTTCAGTTTTCACATATAAATAAGTTGCATTTACGGCCTCCCGAGTGGCGCAGTGATATAAGGCACTGCATCGCAGTTGTAGCTGTGCCACTAGAGATTCTGGGTTCGAGTACAGGCTCTGCCGCGACTGGGAGACCCATGGGGCAATGCACAATTGGGTTAGGGGAGGGTTTGACCGGCAGGGATGTCCTTGTCCCATTGTGCACTAGCGACTCCTGTGGCGGGCCGGGCGCAGTGCACGATGATATGGTTGCCAGGTGCATGGTGTTTCCTCCGACACATTGGTGTGGCTGGCTTCCGGGTTAACCTGATGAGGATAGAGGGCGCTATTTACACTTTGGGGGAAAAACGTGCACAATTTAAACGGCCTCGTACTCTATTCTTGCTCGTACAATATGCATATTATTATTACTATTGGATAGAAAACACTCTCTAGTTTCTAAAACCGTTTGAATTTTGTCTGTGAGTAAAACAGAACTCATTTGGCAGCACACTTTCTGACCAGGAAGTGGAAAGTCTGAAAATTATGCTCTGTTCAAGGGCCTGCCTATAAATGGGCATGACACGTATGAGTATACATGCACGTCATACACCTTCCCCTTGATGTCAAGAGGACGTGAGAGAAGAAAGGAAGTGTTTATCTTGGTCTGAGGTGGAATAAATCATCTTGGCACGACGAGTCATCCATTTTTTTTTTCTGGAGAGCGCGCAGATGGACCTGGAATTGCCTTTTGAAAAGCCGTCGTTATAGGCGAATACTAAATCCGGCTTTGATTTTATTTGATACATGTCACAATATCATCGTAAAGTATGTTTTTTCAATATAGTTTTAATAGATTATTGAAATTTTTTCGGGACGTTAGGCGTGTTGCGTTGTCTGTGTTTGTTGACGATGGGGAGCTTCGCGCCACTTAGCCAGTGTGCTTGCTAGTTCAAGAGGGAAAAACGATGTTCTAAATCCAAACAACGACTGTTCTGGACAAAGGACCCCTTGTCCAACATTCTGATGGAAGATCACGAAAAGTAAGAAACATTTTATGATGCTATTTCATATATCTGTCGAACTGTGTACTAGTAGTTTTGCGCCCAGGTTTTGGGCACTTGGTCGACATAACGTAAGCCTTATGTAGTAATGAAGTTATTTTTTAGAATTCTAACACGGCGATTGCATTAAGAACTAGTGGATCTATCATTTCCTATACAACATGTATTTTTTTGTAATGTTTATGAATAGCTATTTGGTCAGAATAGGTGAGAGTCTAATAGAAATATCCGCACATTCTGGGAAAAAGATGCTACGTTAGCATAATGGATAACCACTGATTTCAGCTCTAAATATGCACATTTTCGAACAAAACATAAGTGTATGTATAACCTGATGTTATAGGACTGTCATCTGAGGAAGGTTTATGAAGGTTAGTGAAAATTAATATCTTTTGCTGGTTTATTCGCTAACGCTAACGTGCCTATTGCTATCGCTAACGTGCCTTGATGAATGAATGCGGTTGTGTGTTTGGCTATTGTAGTAAGCTAATATAATGCTATATTGTGTTTTCGCTGTAAAACACTTAAAAAATCTGAAATATTGGCTGGATTCACAAGATGCTTGTCTTTCATTTGCTGTACACGATGCATTTTTCAGAAATGTTTTATGATGAGTATTTAGGTATTCCACGTTGGTCTCTATAAATACTCTGGCTGCTTCGGTGCTATTTTTGACGGTAGCTGTGATGGTAGCTGCAATGTAAAACTGATTTATACCTCAAATATGCACATTTTTCGAACAAAACATAGATTTATTGTGTAACATGTTATAAGACTGTCATCTGATGAAGTTGTTTCTTGGTTAGTTAGGTTGGCTTTGTGCATGCTACCTGTGCTGTGAAAAATGTCCGTCCTTCTTTGTATTTGGTGGTGAGCTAACATAAATATACGTGCTGTTTTCGCTGTAAAACATTTAAAAAATCGTACATGTTGACTGGATTCACAAGATGTGTATCTTTCATTTGCTGTATTGGACTTGTTAATGTGTGAAAGTTAAATATTTCTAAAAAATATTTTTTGAATTTCGCGCTCTGCCTTTTCAGTGGAATGTGGGAGGAGTTCCGCTAACGGAACGCCTGGGCGAGACAGGTTAAGTGGGCATTGTGTCAAGAAGCAGTGCAGGCTTGGTTGTTTCGGAGGACGCACGGCTCTCGACTTTCGCCTCTCCCGAGTCCGTACGGGAGTTGCAGCGATGAGACAAGACTGTAACTACCAATTGGATACCACGAAATTGGAGGGGAAAAACTGGGTACAAATTTTAAAAAAATGAATATTTCAAGAAACTGGAAAACATATATCAAGATGTCATGGATCCCCGCGGTACTGCTGCTCATTCCGTTCACCAGCTCCGGAGGTCTACGTCACCGGCCTTCTAGGCGTCACTGAACTGGATGCATTACCACCAACCCCGGACTGTCTTGTCTCATTATGCACACCTGGTTCCCATTCCCCCTGATTAGTATGTTTTATATGTGCCCTCTGTTCCCCATTGTCCTCATCAGTTATTGTTACCGTTCGTCCTGTGAGTACCTGTGCTGTTGTATCGGCTTCCATGCTACGTGTTATTGTGCACTTGTTTTACGGGTCTCGTCCTGTGTATTATTCAGAGGTTTGCACCTCGCTCTTTTGTTTGGGTGGAGAAAATAAAAAACACCATATTACGTATTCCTGCACTTGTCTCCTATCATTATACAGCGTGACACAAGCAAGTATTTTTATATTCCACAGATTAACTGTTTTGTACAGATAATTATCAGACTCAAGTTACAAATGCTGGTAAACACTCAAATACATTTAGTAAAATGTATTTCACAAAAGTGGTGCACTGGGCCTTTACTAATCCCGTATTAGCTGACCGATATAGATGACTTCAGTGCGGCCATTATTTTTTTCTATAACTCCCCCGTCAGAAAAAAATCACACCACCCTTGTCCCCAAACTATGGCGATTTGTATCAATCTAGAAGTTCTACGTTTACACATCTGATTGCATGCACATCTGTTCATCCGCAAGTCAAACATCCCCCTCGGAACAGGAAAAGACTTGTGTAACCAGAGCCGATTGGCCCTCATATTAAATTGAGAAATATGCGCAGTGTGTAAGGCTCTGACGAGCTGCTGAAAACCTGTGTCACGAAGCCAGAGTCTGGGGAACAATCACACATTCCAGTCCTGGACTGTCAAGACCCTCAGATCTCCCCTTCGTGTTTTAAGAAACAGCCCCCTTCCCCGAATGATGTGGCTGAATATCTTTGTGCCCGTAGGACCTTCAGCTGCATGTCAATGACTCTGTAGTCTTGTATAACTCATGTGTAGGAAACATATAAAACATATCTCTCCCCAGAGTGTTATTGGCCTGCAGAAATACCTCTGAATGGGAAAACGATATGCCTTTTTCTGAAAGTCTGCCTGAATAGTCCTCATTTATAAGCCCAATGAACATGGTTGCTTAGCTGTAGGCGGCACTTAAACTCTACGAACTGGTGAATAGCTCCCTTAAAGTATCGGACATTGCGATGAAGGAATGAAATCGTTGGTCTGCTCTTAATGCTACTCTTCCGATTATGGCTGTATAATAGCCACGGCTGCTCTGGATACTGCACATTAGTTCTCGCCATTGATGCGTACTTCAATGCTATCTCCTGCCCACACATAGCTAGTATTGACTCATTGACGAACACTCCCTCTACAGTATTTCTATGTGTTTTAGTGAAGCCATAAGGGCACTTTATAGACTGACACAGTAGAAATGCATTTATCCTGCTTTCGGTGGGAACCGTCTCCACCTGCCTTGTATTAGCACACACCGTAAACCTGTCGCTTCGGATCCTATTTATTTAGGTGAACTCTGACCTTTTTCCCACCGGTCTCCTCTGCGATCCAGCGCATTAGACTGAAGGGGTTTGGGAACACAGCTGTGTGGCCAGATTGCATCCATCGCTCTCTCCAGAGTCTCCCCCCAGTGAGGCGACCCCTGACCCCTGTGAAAATCTAACATAAGCATAAACAAGACTGTTAATGTTTGGCCGTGATGTATAGTTGCAATTCATCTCAGGTGGCTTTACTTCGCATGCCTCACAGTTACACTAAACTAAAATATGGCTGTTCATATTTGGTTCTCATATTTCACAAGCATAATCTGTAGACATGACAGCAGAGTGGAATTTGAATCAAAATGCCTGTAGGAAATTGATTGACTTGTGGGACGTCATCATAATTCACAGATATTGTTCTCTGTCAGTCTTTTATTTTCTTTATCACTCTTTCCATCTCTAATTTTGTCATTCCATCTCTCTCAGTGTGTACGTCAAAGACCAGCTTCTGTAGTTCCAGAGTTCTCCTTGCTCCAGTAGTCGTAGCAGGCTACAGGCATTCCTCTTAGAGCAGTGTAAGCTTTGCCTGTCAGCAAGATTTACCACAGTAGCTCCTGTGCCCTGCTAATACCCACACATCATGCCAAACGGGCTGCACGCTGCCAGACTCTAATCCAAGCATCTTATCAAACCAATCGGCACATTTCTAGCAAGAACACATCTCGACCGTGACTGGTGGCTTTGGAGGGGGGGTTTCTCGACAGCTGCTCAGTAGCGAATGGGAGTGAGAGAAAAGAAAGTGAGAACATTCCAGAATGCCCAGAATGGAGATCTTTCATCAACAGCCTCCCCCCGCCCCTTCTGCTATGGTTTCAGGTAAATGTGTGGGCAACCGGTTGTGAGGGCTTGCATGGAGAGAAAGGCCAACTTGTAGCTCAGTATGACGCTTGCAACGGCAAGATCGTGAGTTTAGTTCCCACTGGGGTCATCCATATGAAAATGTATACACGCACAACTGTAACTCCTTTTGGATAAAAATGTCTGCTAAATGGCATTTCTTATATTATTTTTGAGCGGTAACATTTGTCCCCCGTCCTCCCTCAGCCCAGTGCAGCAGTGAGAGGATACCACAGCAGTAAGACGGCCATGAGCCCAGCAGGCTTCAGCTCCCAGTGGACCAGCGGTGTTCAGGAGGCCTGGAGTGGCCACACCGTCTCCTACCCCCGTGCCAGCCTGCACTACCCGGCCCACCACCACCACCACCACCAGCACCCCACGCATGCCAGCTACGGCTACTGCCTGGGACAGCCTGCAGTGAGTGCTCTCAAACACATACTGTACAGCTATGCTCACTGCATTCTCCATTGCACTCCCTTTGCTCTCTCATGCCTCCCCTTCTCTCTCTCTCCACCTCTCCACACTCTTCCACCTTCCCTGTCTCTCTCAATCTCCTGGGGCCCTGATTTATAACCGTACATTTTACACTAAATATCTGCATGAGCCATTTCTGAAAAGACTCTTCCTGAGTCAACAAAGTAAATGTCCTAACCGACTTGCCATAACTATAGTTTGTTAACAAGACATTTGTGAAGTGGTTGAAAAACTGAAGTGTTTTTTTTTTAATGACTCCAACCTATTTGTGAAGTGGTTGAGTTTTAATGACTCCAACCTAAGTGTATGTAAACTTCCGACTTCAACTATACGTCTCGTGTCTAAGCCGTTGAAATGCAACTCTACTTTGTCTCGTTACCGCTTAGCTCGTTTGATTGCCTTGTGGAGGGAATAACTACACTGTTAGTATTCGGTCATGTTTCCAGTCGCCTTGCCAGGATTAAAAGCAGTGGTTTGCGCTTTCAGTTTTGAGCGAAAGCTGCCATCAATCCACGGTTTCTGGTTGGGGAAGGTTTTAATAGTCACCATGGGTACAACATCACTGATGCACTTGCTAATAAACTCACTCACAGAATCAGCGTATACATTAATGTTGTTGTCTGAGGCTATCCGGAACATATCCCAGTCCACGTGATCGAAGCAATTTTGAAGCGTGGAATCCGATTGGTCAGACCATCGTTGAACAGACCTGAGCACGGGCGTTTCCTGTTTTAGATTCTGTCTCTAGGCTGGGAGCAACAAAAGGGAGTCGTGGTCAGATTTGCTGAAAGGGGGGCGAGGGAGGGCTTTGTATGCATCGCGGAAGTTAGAGTAGCAATGATCCAGAATTTTGCCAGCCCGGATCTCGCATTCAATATGCTGATAAAATTTAGGGAGCCTTGTTAAAATCCCCAGCTACAATAAATGCACAGGATATGTGGTTTCCAGTTTACATAGAGTCCAATGAAGTTCTTTCAGGGCTGTCAAGGTGTCTGCTTGCGGGGGATATACAGGCTGTGATTATAATCTGAGAGAATTCTCTTGGTAGATAATGCGGTCTGCATTTGATTGTAAGGATTTCTAGGCCAGGTGAACAAAAGGACTTGAGTTCCTGTATGTTGTTATGATCACACCACGACTCGTTAATCATAAGGCATACACCCCCGCCCTTCTTCTTACCAGAGAGATGTTTGTTTCTGTTGGCGCGATGCGTGAAGAAACCGGGTGGCTGTACTGACTCTGATAACGTATCCCGAGTGAGCCATGTTTCCGTGAAACAAAGAACGTTACAATCTCTGATGTCTCTCTGGAAGGCAACCCTTGCTCGAATTTCGTCTACCTTGTTGTCAAGAGACTGGACATTGGCGAGTAGTTTACTCGGGAGCGGTGAGCAATGTGCCCGTCTACGGAGCCTGACCAGAAGACCGCTCCGTCATATGTAATCATGTAGTAAACAAATTAAAATACATTTTACATTTTAGATTCTTCAAAGTAGCCACCCTTTGCCATGATGACAGCTTTGCACACTCGTAGCATTCTCTCAACTTCTTGAAGGAGTTCCCACATATGCTGAGCACTTGTTGGATGCTTTTCCCTCACTCTGTGGTCCAACTCATCCCAAACCCTCTCAATTGTGTTGAGGTCGGGTGATTGTGTAGGCCAGGTCATCTGATGCAGCACTCCATCACTCTCCTTCTTGGTCAAATAGTCCTTACACAGCCTGGAGGTGTGCGCAAACCAGATGGGATGGCGTATCGCTGTGGTAGCCATGCTGGTTATGTGTGCCTTTAATTCTAAATAAATCACAGACCATGTCACCAGCAAAGCACCCCAACACCATCACACCTCCTCCTCCATGCTTCACGGTGGGAACCACACATGCGGAGATCATCCGTTTAACTACTCTGTGTCTCACAAAGACACGGCGGTTGGAACCAAAAATCAAATTTGGACTCATCAGACCACAGGACAGATTTCCATCGGTCTAATGTCCATTGCTCGTGTTTCTTGGCCCAAGCAAGTCTCTTCTACTTATTGGTGTCCTTTAGTAGTAGTTTCTTTGCAGCAATTTGACCATTAAGGCCTGATTCACGCAGTCTCAACTGAACTGTTGATGTTGAGATGTGTCTGTTAACTCTGTGAAGCATTTATTTGGGCTGCAATCCGAGGTGCAGTTAACTCTAATTAACTTATCCTCTGCAGCAGAGGTAACTCTGGCTCTTCCTTTCCTGTGGCTGTCCACATTAGAGACAGTTTAATCATAGCGCTTAATGGTTTTTGCAACTGCACTTAAAGAAACGTTAAAAGTTCTTGAATTTTCCAGATTGACTGTCCTTCATGTCTTAAAGTAATGATGGACTGTCGTTTTTGTCTTTGCTTATTTGAGCTGTTCTTGCCATAATATGGACTTGGTCTTTTACCAAACCACCCCTACCTTATCACAACACAACTGATTGGCTCAAACGCATTAAGAAGGAAGAAATTCCACAAATTAACTTTTAACAAGGCACACCTGTTAATTGAAGTGCGTTCCAGGTGACTACCTCATGAAGCTGGTCAAGAGAATGCCAAGAGTGTGCAAAAAGCTGTCATCAAGGCAAAGGGTGGCTACTTTGAAGAATATATTTTGATATGTTTAACACTTTTTTGGTTATTACATGATTACATGTGTGTTATTTCATAGTTTTGAAAAACCCTTGAATGAGTAGTTGTGTCATGAAATGCAATAGATGGCCGTTATCACCACCAGACACACCTGGTTAATTTGATGGGTCATGTAATAATCCGGCCGAAGTGGAGTCTTTTGTTTAGACATGTAGGTAGCTAGCTAAACAATGAACCAGCATAATCCCTACTCATACTGCTACCAATACAAACATTGTCATAGCTGTATTATGAATCTGCAGGTAGCTATAGCTTACAAACTAGGTTCAATTGTAACTAGCTAACATTAGGCTATAACTAGCAGTGCAAGTGGATTCCTGATTTTAATAATATTACTACACAGATCATAAATGTAACGTTATTTAGTGAGCTATCAAGCTAACGGTTGCAAGCCACTGTAACTAACAGTATGCTTTAACTTGCATTAAAAACTACTTTCTGACAAAATTAGAAAGTTATATTTGAAAATGTAGCTAGACTTACCCGTATACATAGATTAATGGTTACCGGCAGACGGGAACCATTTAACTCTGTTTTGTTTGTAGCTACATATTGGGTGTGTTCGTAAATTCAATCTGGAGGGTGCTCTGGGCGTTTGTAAATTCAGAACGTTGTCAGATTGTCCATTTGTAAATTCAGAGCGTTTCGCTCTCAGAGCGTTCAGAGCTCACTCTCGCCGAGGAGTAGGGTTGATCCGAGAGTTCTGACCTCACAATGGCAGTCAAGCACCCAAGCTAACGTTGGCTAGCTTGCTAGCTACTTCCAGCACAAATGAGAGAAAATCTCACTCTGACCATTTTACTCGCCCTAGCAAAGCTGGTTAGGGTGTTTTCATTTCATCCAGAGCGTTGGTGACTGTAGCTGTGCTACTGGCAACAATTTAATTACGCTTTTTTTGCCGACGTTTACCGACACCGGCCATATTCAACGGGTGTTGAGCGTTCGTAAATTCATCAGTTATTCTGCGCTCTAGCACAGTCAGACGAGAGTGTGCTAGAGAGTAGATAGCCAGAGTGAATTTACGAATGCACCCCTTGTTTGGCCAGCGTTGTGTCAAGTCACTCCGGTTCACACTAACCGTGCCATGTGAAACTGATCTGCTGATAGCGCCTGCTAAATTCAGGTCATCAATGTTGTTGAGAAAAGTAGCAAAACTTTTGTAGTTCTCGATGATTAACGTTATATCTTTCAAAAATGGTGCGGTAGAAAGACTATCAACACATACTGAACAGCTCACGTTATAAACAGAAGCAAGCTACATGGCAAACCAATCCAAACTCATCTCCCGGCATGTTCAGCCCATCCATTATCTCAGCCAATTATGGCTAGCAGGAAGGTTCCTACCTTTTTCCATGGCTAAACAAACTAGGGTCGTAATTTAACAATTTTATTTGTATTTATGGATGGAATACAAATTTGTTGAAGGCACATGAACGTTAATATAATGAGGATCCACGTTTCCAAATAATGAGGATCCACGCTTCTTTGAAAATATATATAATAACTGATCTTGCCTACAAGCAATACAAGACTATTATTATGGTGGGAGATTATAATACAGTTTTAAAAACCTCAATGGACCATAAAGGAAATCACACTACAAACTATCACCCTCATGTACTTAAGGAAATCACGAATATCATTGATATATTTGAACTAGTGGCTATATGGAGGCTTAAATATCCTGACCTAGTGAGATATTCAGTGTCTTCGGAAAGGATTCAGACCCATTTACTTTTTCCACATTTTGTTATGTTACAGCCTTATTCAAAAATGGATTAAATACAATTAAAATCCAAAGCAATTGACACACAATACCCCATAATGACAAAGCGAAAACAGGTTTTTAGAAATGTTTGCAAATAAAAGAATAAAACTAGAAATACCTTATTTACATAACTACCCAGACCCTTTGCTATGAGAATCGAAATTGAGCTCGGGTGCATCCTGTTTCCATTGATCATCCTTGAGATGTTTCTGCAACTTGATTGAAGTCCACCTGTGGTAAATTCAATTGTTTGGACATGATTTGGAAAGGCACACACCTGTCTAAATAAGGTCCCACAGTTGACAGTGCATGTCAGAGCAAAAACCAAGCTATGAAGTCGAAGGAATTGTCCGTAGAGCTCCGAGACAGGATTGTGTCGAGGCACAGATCTGGGGAAGGGTACCAAAAAATGTCTGCAGCATTGAAGGTCCCCAAGAACATAGTGGCCTCCATCATTCAACTATAACATTTTCCGACAAGATAGAACTGCCAAAGGGGGCGGTGTTACAATCTACTGCAGAGATAGCCTGCAGAGTTCTGTCTTACTATCCAGGTCTGTACCCAAACAATTTGAGGTTCTACTTTTAAAAATCCACCTTTCCAGAATCAAGTATCTCACCATTGCCGCAGGGAAGTTAGGAACAAATATACACAGGCAGTTTGAAAAAGCAAGCCTTAGCTTTTCTAACAGAAATTTGCATCCTGTAGCACAAACTCAAAAAGTTCTGGGACACTGTAAAGTCCATGGAGAATAAGAGCACATCCTCCCAGCTGCCCACTGCACTGAGGCTAGGAAACACTGTCACCACCGATAAGCATTTCTCTACGGCTGGCCAGGCTTTCCACCTGGCTACCCCTACCCCAGTCAACAGCCCTGCACTCCCCACAGCAACTCGCCCAAGCCTCCCCCATTTCTCCTTCAACCAAATCCAGATAGCTGATGTTCTGAAAGATCTGCAAAATCTGGACCCCTACAAATCAGCTGGGCTAGACATTCTGAACCCTCTCTTTTTAAAATGATCTGCCGAAATTGTTGCAACCCATATTACTAGCCTGTTCAACCTCTCTTTCGTATCGTCTGAGATTCCCAAACATTGGAAAGCTGCCGCGGTCATCCCCCTCTTCAAAGGGGGAGACACTCTAGACCCAAACTGCTACAGACCTATATCTATCCTACTCTGCCTTTCTAAGGTCTTCGAAAGCCAAGTTAACAAACAGATTACCGATCATTTCGAATCCCACCGTACCTTCTCTGCTATGCAATCTGGTTTCAGAGCTGGTCATGGTTGCACCTCAGCCACGCTCAAGGTCCTAAACAATATCATAACCACCATCGATAAAAGACATTACTGTGCAGCCGTATTCATCAACCTGGCCAAGGCTTTCGGCTCTGTCAATCACCACATTCTTCTTGGCAGACTCAACAGCCTTGGTTTCTCAAATGATTGCCTCGCCTGGTTCACCAACTACTTATCTGATAGAGTTCAGTGTGTCAAATCGGAGGGCCTGTTGTCATGACCTCTGACAGTATCTATGGGGGTGCCACAGGGTTCAATTCTCGGGCCAACTCTCTTCTCTGTATACATCAATGATGTCTCTCTTGCTGCTGCTGATTCTCTGATCCACCTCTACGCAGACGACACCATTCTGTATACTTCTGGCCCTTCTTTGGACACTGTGTTAACTAACCTCCAGACGAGCTTCAATGCCATACAACTCTCCTTCCGTGGCCTCCAACTGATCTTAAATTCAAGTAAAACTTAATGCATGCTCTTCAACCGATCACTGCCCGCCCGTCCAGCATCACTACTCTGGACGGTTCTGACTTAGAATTTGTGGACAACTACAAATACCTAGGTGTCTGGCTAGACTGTAAACTCTCCTTCCTGGCTCACATTAAGCATCTCCAATCCAATCCGAATTGGCTTCCTATTTTGCAACAAAGCATCCTTCACTCATGCTGCCAAACATACAGTCTCTCGTAAAACTGACCATCCTACCAATCCTCAACTTCGGCGAGGTCATTTATAAAATAGCCTCCAACACTCTACTCAACAAATTGGATGCAGTCTATCACAGTGCCATCCGTTTTGTCACCAAAGCCCCATATATTACCCACCACTGTGACCTGTACGCTCTCGTTGGCTGGCCCTCGCTTCATACTCGTCGCCAAACCCACTGCCTCCAGGTCATCTACAAGTCTCTGCTAGGTAAAGCCCCGCCTTATCTCAGCTCACTGGTCACCATATCAACACCCACACGTAGCACACGCTCCAGCAGGTATATCTCACTGGTCAACCCCAAAGCCAATTCCTCTTTGGCCGCCTTTCCTTCCAGTTCTCTGCTGCCAATGACTGGAACGAACTTCAAAAATCACTGAAGCTGGAGACTCTTATCTCCCTCACTAGCTTTAAGCACCAACTGTCAGAGCGGCTCACAGATCACTGCACCTGTACATAGCCCATCTGTAAACAGCCCATCCAACTACCTCCTCCCCATACTGTATTTATTTATTTATCTTGTTCCTTTGCACCCCAGTATCTCTTCTTGCACATTCATCTTCTGCACATCTACCATTCCAGTGTTTAATTGCTATATTGTAATTACTTCGCCACCATGGCCTATTTATTGCCTTACCTCCGTTATCTTACCTCATTTGCACTCACTGTATATAGACTTTTCTTTTTTTCTACTGTATTATTGACTGTATGTTTGTCTATTCCATGTGTAACTCTGTGTTGTTGTATGTGTCGAACTGCTGTGCTTTATCTTGGCCAGGTCGCAGTTGTAAATGAGAACTTGTTCTCAACTTGCCTACCTGGCTAAATAAAGGTTAAATAAATAAACATCTTAAATGGAAGAAGTTTGGAACCACCAAGACTCTTCCTAGAGCTGACCGCCCGGGCCAAACTGAGCAATCGGGGGAGAAGGGCCTTGGTCAAGGAGGTGACCAAGAACCCGATGGTCAATCTGACAGAACTCTAGAGTTCTTCTGTGGAGATGGGAGAACCTTCCAGAAGGACAACCATCTCTGTTGCACTCCACCAATCAGGCCTTTATGGTAGAGTGTTCAGATAGAAGCCACTCCTCAGTAAAAGGCACATGACAGCCCGCTTGGCACCTAACACTCTCAGACCATGAGAAACCAGATTTTTTTGTAAAAATTTGCAATAATTTCTAAAAACCTGTTTTCACTTTGTCGTTATGGGGTATTGTGTGTAGATTGACGAGTGAAAAAACATATTTTAGGCATTTTAGAATAAAGCTGGTAACAAAGTGGGAAAAGTCAAGGGGTCTAAATACTTTCTTAATGCACTGTATATAGAGACACACAAAAATGTAGAGACATACATACACATGTTTCCCGTTATAAATCAGACGTGAACGAGCATTATAACTCCGCCTGAAAAACACCCATCATTCTCCTTTTGGAGTTGGCAGAATGTTTTCTTTTGCAGTGACAATTGTTTTAGCCTATCATACCGTTTCTGAAATACAAAAACAATTACAAATTGCTGTGGACCTGTAAACAGATCGTTTGAATTCAATAATTTTTAGCATTTACTTTTTCCCAAACCTATGCTGCACTGCCCGCAAAATCATATATATTTTTTTAACTATATCACTTACAGTGATAGCCTACACACTTCAATGCAAAAGATCAACTGTCTGTTCACATGTTAAATTCTACTCTGTTATGAGCCGCACTCCCTTTCAGATGCATTGAGCAAAAGCTTGAAATTATAATAGTCTATCTAATAGGCTAATTAAATTAGAGATGTGCATGGTAATTTATTCTATGGCTACTTCGGGAATATGAACTCATCATGGCCAGAAAAGGTGAGAAATGTATTTTGCAATGGTTATGATATATGTATTATGTTTATAAATGATTTATTGTCTACTCGTGAAATGTTACATTAAAGTATTCAGACATAGGCTATAAACGTCAATGGAAAAGGTAAATCGTCCGGTTTACCGTTAAACTGTGTTTCGGTTTCAGATCGCATAGAGCAAAATACTTGAAATAGCGTATCTATGTATTACTGTGATGTGGGTCATATTACATGAGAGATGGGAAATTAATGTTTATCTGTTTTCACACTGACATACAGTGTGCAGTTAGCAACACATCTGGCTAATCCCACCAAAGCAATCAAACATCTGAAACCACCCTCACCTTCCATGCTTCTCTGAGATCCCCTGTTTTCACCAACATGGAGAGACCTCCCTGGAGTACTTGCGTGTGAATAGGGAAGGACTGATTGAACATAGTTGGTGATAACCATCTGTCTCCATTTTGTTTCATGTTACATACCATTCTTTGATGTTACCCTGTGTTGATAAGATTCTGGTTCAATGAACCTTGGATTTAGTTCAGTATTTTAACAGTAACAACACATGCTGCTGCACACTATGACGGTAGCTGTAGGCAACCTCTACCAATGGCGCTGCACTCCCCCTGACCCATACCACTGTAATGTACATTCTATTACGACTACTTCTGTTATTGTTACAATTGCTTTCACAAGTACCAGCACCACAACCACTTTAGTGACTTCAATTGCGTATAAGGAACCAAATGTTTTTGACTTTACTCACACTCAGTTGTATTTAGACGGGTTGGTTGTGTGAAACAATGGGGCTAAGCAGACTAGGTTGACTTAGATTGTTGACGACGTGTAAACTACAGTTGAAGTCGGAAGTTTACATACACTTACAGTGGGGAGAACAAGTATTTGATACACTGCCGATTTTGCAGGTTTTCCTACTTACAAAGCATGTAGAGGTCTGTAATTTTTATCATAGGTACACTTCAACTGTGAGAGACGGAATCTAAAACAAAAATCCAGAAAATCACATTGTATGATTTTTAAATAATTAATTTGCATTTTATTGCATGACATAAGTATTTGATCACCTACCAACCAGTAAGAATTCCAGCTCTCACAGACCTGTTAGTTTTTCTTTAAGAAGCCCTCCTGTTCTCCACTCATTACCTGTATTAACTGCACCTGTTTGAACTCGTTACCTGTATAAAAGACACCTGTCCACACACAATCAAACAGATTCCAACCTCTCCACAATGGCCAAGACCAGAGAGCTGTGTAAGGACATCAGGGATAAAATTGTAGACCTGCACAAGGCTTGGATGGGCTACAGGACAATAGGCAAGCAGCTTGGTGAGAAGGAAACAACTGTTGGCGCAATTATTAGAAAATGGAAGAAGTTCAAGATGACGGTCAATCACCCTCGGTCTGGGGCTCCATGCAAGATTTCACCTCGTGGGGCATCAATGATCATGAGGAAGGTGAGGGATCAGCCCAGAACTACACGGCAGGACCTGGTCAATGACCTGAAGAGAGCTGGGACCACAGTCTCAAAGAAAACCATTAGTAACACACTACGCCGTCATGGATTAAAATCCTGCAGCGCACGCAAGGTCCCCCTGCTTAAGACAGTGCATGTCCAGGCCTGTCTGAAGTTTGCCAATGACCATCTGGATGATCCAGAGGAGGAATGGGAGAAGGTCATGTGGTCTGATGAGACAAAAATAGAGCTTTTTGGTCTAACTCCACTCGCCGTGTTTGGAGGAAGAAGAAGTATGAGTACAACCCCAAGAACACCATCCCAACCGTGAAGCATGGAGGTGGAAACATCATTCTTTGGGGATGCTTTTCTGCAAAGGGGACAGGACGACTGCACCGTATTGAGGGGAGGATGGATGGGGCCATGTATCGCGAGATCTTGGCCAACAACCTCCTTCCCTCAGTAAGAGCATTGAAGATGGGTCGTGGCTGGGTCTTCCAGCATGACAACGACACGAAGCACACAGCCATGGCAACTAAGGAGTGGCTCCGTAAGAAGCATCTCAAGGTCCTGGAGTGGCCTAGCCAGTCTCCAGACCTGAACCCAATAGAAAATCTTTGGAGGGAGCTGAAAGTCCGTATTGCCCAGCGACAGCCCCGAAACCTGAAGGATCTGGAGAAGATCTGTAGGGAGGAGTGGGCCAAAATCCCTGCTGCAGTGTGTGCAAACCTAGTCAAGAACTACAGGAAACGTATGATCTCTGTAATTGCAAACAAAGGTTTCTGTACCAAATATTAAGTTCTGCTTTTCTGATGTATCAAATACTTATGTCATGCAATAAAATGCAAATTAATTACTTAAAAATCATACAATGTGATTTTCTGGATTTTTGTTTTAGATTCCGTCTCTCATAGTTGAAGTGTACCTATGATAAAAATTACAGACCTCTACATGCTTTGTAAATAGGAAAACCTGCAAAATCGGCAGTGTATCAAATACTTGTTCTCCCCACTGTAGGTTGGAGTCATTAAATCTCATTTTTCAACCACTCCACAAATGTCTTGTTAACAAACTATTGTTTTGGCAAGTTGGTTAGGACATCTACTTTGTGCATGACACAAGTAATTTTTCCAACAATTGTTTACAGACAGATTATTTAAATTATTATTCACTGTATCACAATTCAAGTGGGTCAGAAGATTACATACACTAAGTTGACTGTGCCTTTAAACAGCTTGGAAAATTCCTGAAAATTATGACATGGCTTTAGAAGCTTCTGATAAGCTAATTGACATCATCTGAGTCAATTGGAGGTGTGCCTGTGGATGTATTTCAAGGTCTACCTTCAAACTCAGTGCCTCTTTGCTTGACATCATGGGAAAACCAAAGGAAATCAGCCAAGACCTCAGAAAATAAATGGTAGACCTCCACAAGTCTGGTTCATCCTTGGGAGCAATTTCCAAATGCCTGAAGGTACCACGTTTATCTGTACAAACAATAGTACACAAGTATAAACACCATGGGACCACACAGCCGTCATAACACTCAGGAAGAAGACGCGCTCTGTCTCCTAGAGATGAACGTACTTTGGTGTGAAAAGTGCAAATCAATCCCAGAACAGCAGCAAAGGACCTTGTGATGATGCTGGAGGAAACAGGTACAAAAGTATCTATATCCACAATAAAACGAGTCCTATATAGACATAACCTGAAAGGTCACTCAGCAAGGAAGAAGCCACTGCTCCAAAACCGCCATAAAAAAGCCAGATTACGGTTTGCAACTGCACATGGGGACAAAGATCGTACTTTTTGGGGAAATGTCCTCTGGTCTGATGAAACAAAAATAGATCTGTTTGGCCATAATGACCATTGTTATGTTTGGAGGAAAATGGGAGAGGCTTGCAAGCAGAAGAACACCATCCCAACCGTGAAGCACGGGGGTGGCAGCATCATGTTGTGGGGGTGCTTTGCTGCAGGAGGGACTGGTGCACTTCACAAAATAGATGGCATCATGAGAAGGAACATTATGTGGATATATTGAAGCAACATCTCAAGACATCAGTCAGGAAGTTAAAGCTTGGTCGGAAATGGGTCTTCCAAATGGACAATGACCCCAAGCATACTTCCAAAGTTGTGGCAAAATAGCTTAAGGACAACAAAGTCAAGGTATTGGAGTGGCCATCACAAAGCCCTGATCTCAATCCTTTAGAAAATGTGTGGGCAGAATTGAAAAAAAAAGCGTGTGCGAGCAAGGAGGCCTACAAACCTGACTCAGTTACACCAGCTCTGTCAGGAGGAATGGGCCAAAATTCACCCAACTTATTCTGGGAAGCTTGTGGAAGGCTACCCGAAACTTTTGACCCAAGTTAAACAATTTAAAGGCAATGCTACCAAATAATAATTGAGCGTATGTTAACTTCTGACCCACTGGGAATGTGATGAAAGAAATAAAAGCTCAAATAAATCATTCTGTCTACTATTATTTTGACATTTCACATTCTTAAATTAAAATGGTGATCCTAACTGACCTAAGACAGGGAATGTTTACTCTGATTAAATGTCAGGAATTGTGAATAACTGAGTTTAAAATATTTGGCTAAGGTGTATGTAAACTTCCGACTTCAACTATATTGTGGGGCGGCAGGTAGCCTAGTGGTTAGAGTGTTGGACTAGTAACCGGAATGTTGCAAGATCGAATCCCCGAGCTGACAAGGTAAAAATCGGTTGTTCTGCCCCTGAACAAGGCAGTTAACCAATTGTTCCTTGGCCTTCGTTGAAATAAGACTTGCCTCGTAAAATATTTAGTCTACAAATATTTATGGAAAACAAAAACACATTTGCATAATGAGGTCTCTCAAATACATCGTTACAGTTGTTGGTTAGCTAGCTAATGAATTTGAGCCATATTAGCATTAACATGAAATAAGTGAAAACACCTCAAAACAAGACATGGTATCAAGAACAAGATACAACTAGCTAAAAACGAACCGCCTACGATTCCCCACATGGCAGCATCTTGTAACTGTTGCTAGATATATGACCATTGAGAATCATAAAGCACGGCTTCCGGCCACATCGATGCGTGTGCATCATTTTCGTGACGTTGTCCGCCAACCCATCTATAAACAATGAACAATCTTTTTGTGAGTAAAATGAACATGCAATGGTTTTGGTTACGGTTGTGGTCATGTCGGTTGTGGTCATGTGCTGAGTGTCATAGCTATGGTACACCATGATCCCCAGCCATATTGGAATGTCTCCTAATGACTAGAGCAGGGGTCATATAGCCTGGTCCCAGATCTGTTTGTGCTGTCTTGCCGACAATAACCATAGAAGTTGGCAAGACAGCACAAACAGTTCTGGGACCTGGCTAGGGGTGGTGACTGTCTGTGTCTGAATCTAGTTTATACAACTCCTGATTCACAAACACACTGACACACCCTAGACTCTGGTTGTCATGTGGACCTCAGTGTTTGTGTAGGATGCTTGGACACACTCTGTTGGTGGATCTCAGGCTCCTGTGTCGCCATGGATACGTCAAACGCTGCCTTGCCCGTGAACCGATTCCCACACTACGCAGACACACACTTTTACTGGGAAGTTTTTTTCTACCCCCAAGCCATAAGACTGTTGAACAGTTCATCGAATGGATACCCAGACTATTTACATTGACCCCCTTATTTTGCTCACATTTTTTTGCGTTGACTCTCATAAATAAATTATGTGGAACTCAACATTCGCTGCGCCTTGGTCCGTTTCTACAAACGAACGTGACACTCGACCAACCCGTACCACTGCACATTGACTCGGTACCGGTACCCATTGTATATAGCCCGTTATTGTTATTTTATTGTGTTACTATTTTTTCTTTAATTCATTTAGCATATTTTTCTTACTTTTTTAAAACTCTGCGTTGTTGGTTAAGGGCTCATAAGTAAGAATTTCACGGTAAGGTCTACACCTGTTGCATTCGGCGCATGTGACAAATACAATTTAATTTGATTTGATTTTACGGGAATCCAGGCCAGATGTTTTTTTGTCCCTGAAGAAAGCAATTTCTCCACCGCCATGCAACATTGACAAGACATGGTCACCGCTTTATACTCATTGGAGATTTCGCAATACCTAGAGCTGTTTAATTACAGACAGATCCTAGCAAACAAAGCATGCCTCCATCCCTCCATCCTTCAAGGTTTGTGTATTTTCTCATGGCCTCTCATTTAAGACATGCATGAGGAGGAAAACTATAAGAAACAAATATCCTCTCTCATACAGTATGTATTACTATGTAGTCTCAACCACTTTCCTCATTGCCTCATATCCTACCCCCCCCCCCCCCAACCATTGTGTTTTTAAGCAAATTAAATGCAAAGACTCCCCCAAAAAGGTTTAAGATAAACATAACCGATAGCTCTGCCTCTCTCTGTCCCCTCGGATAAATGAGGCAAGTAAATAAAAGAAAACAGAGGCGCTCAGATCCAGCCGAGATCAAGCGCATGTGCCTCCAGTGGTTTTCTAATTACAATGGAAGCGAATACATTTCCACTTTTAATATGGGATGGAGGTCTCAGAGGAGACGTGGGATTATGACAAAGCAGGACCAGAGGAAGTTGGACGAGAGAGCGAGGAGATGTGATCTATCCGAGCGAGGACTGAGGAGATGCGTGAGTTGTGTTGAATGAAGGATGCCATTGCCAATCACCACAGGCCTTCTGTAAGGCGTCTAGGTGTAGCAGGTAAGGCGGAGTCAGGCGCAGGACACAGAGATGAGTAATTCACGTAACTTTACTCAAAACAACAGATATTCCAAGAAGGAAAATAATCAAGCTCACAAATACAGACTACCTTACAAATGAACAAACACGCACAAAACCATGGGGGACCAGAGGGTTAAATAAGACAAAACAAATGGAAATTGAAAAGTGGATCAGTGGCGCCTAGAAAACCGGTGACGCCGAACGCCGCCCGAACAAGGAGAGGGACCAACTTCGGCGGAAGTCGTGACACCTTCCATCTGTATTTCATATGTCACATGCAATCCTCTGGTGTACCATTAAACAAACACTTAACCATTACAGGTAATGGTCACAGCAAATTGACCGGCCTTCAGGTGCTTGAGTGTAATAAAACTTGACAACCTAATGATTGCTAAAAAAGGGCACATTGTGTTATTGGGTTCTTCAGAGGCTGTCTGGGAAGGTTGCTCTAGCAGCTAGCTTGTGTCCCAAATGGCACCCTATACCCTATATACACTCTTTTTTTAAAAGGTGCTATCTAGAACTTTAAAAGGTTCTTCGGGTGTTCCAATAGAATAGCCCTTTTGGTTCCAGGTATAAACCATTTGGGTTGTATGTAGAACCCTTTCTACAGAGGGTTCTACATCGAACCTAAAAGGGTTTTCCTATGGGGACAGCCGAAGAAACGTTTTGGAATCCTTTTTTCTAAGAGTAGTGCACTAAGCGCTATGGGCCCTAGTCAAAAGTAGTGCACTATATGGGGAACAGGGTGGCATTTGGGATGCGACCCTAGAGTCTAGCTAAGTATCCTTGAGTGTAGCTGGGTTTTGCTCAATGGATTTTCTGGTCTGTAGAGAATTGATTAGAAATAGGAAGATAAAGTAAAGGGAGCATTCCTTGTTCTGTCTGGTGTTCAAATGGACAAATGATCCTCCTTGTCCCCCTTGGTAATGAGTTTATAAAATATTTATAGATGGGTAATAAAACAGAGTTTACACACACAGGACGAGGTCACAAATGTTTTTATTTCCCTTGTAACATTAATGGTGCTCTTTTAGTGACATTTCAAATAATCATAGCCGATAAAGTCCTCCTACCCACTTCTTTCCCCCTTTTTCTTTCTTCTCCGTTATAATACCTTCACTCTATTTATTCTCTCCGTGTCTTTCTCCTCCTTTCGTTCCTTTATTCTAAATGTGTTAATGTGACAATTCCTCAATGATTCATTGCATTTGTGGAATTATTTATCTTCCCCTTATCGCTGTGGTTTGGGAATAGTGCATATGAAATAGCCCTCCTAGAAGGGTAAAAACTCAAATTACTTTTGGACAGATTATGATGGAGACATAAGGTTTGGACCATTGGTTTTCTTAGAAAAATATCTACGTAATGAACATATTTCTTTACCTATTGGTAAAATATGTGTTTTTAATTGGACACCCTGTTGCAGGGATAATCAACCAGAGGCAGTCGCGGGCTGATTTTTTTACTTGAATGGATGGTCGGGGGACGGGAACATAATTACAAATAATTTGTAGACTGCAAATTGACCACAAGAAGCCCAAAAATATATAATGTTTGACTAAAACATCATATTTTCAAACAGTGCTTATATTTGTATAATATCACGTGTCTCTCTATTATGTGTGGGAATACTTGGGAACAGATTTCTTCAATGAAAATCACCTGATTTCCTGGTGTTTTTAGTCTTATGTCCAACAATAAAACATAAAAATAAAACCACCCGTGGCCCAAAATGTGATGAGAACACTGTATTTTGTTTATTGTCAGAGTTGCGTAACCGCCCCCTCATGTAAAATCCCCCCCCACACACATTTTTTTACAGTTTCACCATTGCCAGATGTGTGTACTGTTCACAATGTTCAAATCAAAAACAAAAAAAGTGTCACGTGCCAAATACAACAGGTGTAGTAGACCTTACAGTCAAATGCTTGCTTACAAGCCTTTAACCAACTATGCAGTTTTAAGAAAAATACCCCCCCAAAAAGAATTAAAGAGCAGTGTTACGAGAATGGTGTGTTTTTCCTAACTGCAGGACTATGAAACTGTTTGTGACAACATGGCCCTCCTAGAGCTTCCCAGGCTGGACTGGAGAATCATGTTCATGCATCTATTTGTCCCTCTTGAACGCCTTGACTGGTTAACTGGGCACAAGTGGCCTCATTGCATTAGCCCAATCTTCTCAGCTCATTATTTGTGCAGTCAAGCTTGTGCAAATTGTACCACCATTCATGGAGTGTACTATCAAATCAAATTGTGTTTGTAACATGCTTCGTAAACAACACTGGGCATGAAGAGCCGGGCATCTTGTTGTTATGAATTAGGAAACTTGGGTGGCCAAATAAAACCACCCATGGCTCGAATTCGATGAGAACACTGTATTCCGTTTATTGTGGGCTTCTGTTTAATGTCAGAGTTGCGTAACCGCCCCCTCATGTATCCCCCTCTCCCCCCCAAAAAAGCTTTTTCCAGTTTCACCATTGCCAGATGTTTGTACTGTTCACAATGTTACGAGGATGGTGTATTCACACCCCTTGACTTTACCCAGATTTGTTTGTGTTACAGCTTGAATTAAACATGTATTAAATTGAGATTTGGTGTCCCTGGCCTACACACAATACCCCATAATATCAAAGTGGAATTATGTTTTGAAACATTTTAACAAATTAATACAAATTTAAAAGCTGAAATGTCTTGAGTCAATAAGTATTCAACCCCCTTATGGCAAGCCTGAATAATAAGTCTCATAATTAGTTGAACAGACTCAATAATAGAGTTAAACAATAGTACCTCATCTCTGTAACCCACACGTACAATTTTCTGTAAGGTCCTCAGTCGAGCAGTGAATGTCAAACAGAGATTCAACCACTAAGACTAGGGAGGTTTTCCAATGCCTCGAAAGAAGGACACCTATTGGTAGATTGGTAAAAATAAAAAGCAGGCATTGAATATCCCTTTGAGCAATATGAAGTTATTAATTACATTTTGGATGGTGTATCAATACACCCAGTCACTACAAAAACACGTGTCCTTCCTAACTCAGTTGCCGGAGAGGAAGGAAACCGCTCAAGGATTTCACCATGAGGCCAATGGTGACTTTAAAACAGTTACAGAGTTTAATGACTGTGATAGGAGAAAATTGAGGATGGGTCAACAACATTGTAGTTACTCCACAATACTAATTTGAATGAAAGAGTGAAAGAAAGGAAGCATGTACAGAATAAAACTATTCCAAAACATTCATCCTGTTTGCAATAAGACACTATGTAAAACTGAAAAAAATGTTGCAAAGAAAATCTTTATGTCCTGAATACAAAGCTTTATGTTTGGGGCAAATTGTTGGAAACGATGTAGGTGACCTACTGAAAGACAAACAGAAACACAAATCCTATGATAACCTGAGTAGAGATGAGAGAATGACTCTTAAGTACTTTAAAGTCAGATCCTTCGATTATCATAAAAAAATGTGACAAAGGAGGAGGAATTTGTATACAAAACAAATGTGACTATGTGAATGAATATTGCTGATAACTATATAAAGGTGACTTCTATCGCAAACTGAATTATGACCCTACCCTAGAATTCCAGCATAATAACTCATCCACAGTGGAAAGCTGTTTGGAATCAGAACAAATCACTAAAAAAGAATGTGAATTTCTATGTGTGAAATTTCCTAAGATACCAACATTGTATACAGTCGCTAAATTACACAAACAAGTGTCTCCTCCTCCAGGTAGACCCATTGTAGCAGCAATCGACTCTGTGACATCCAACATTTCTACGTTTGTGGATGATCACATTAAATCGATGTTTGAGAATCTCCCATCTTATGTCAGACACTAGTCACATGATCTCATTGATAGAGGGCTTAGGAAGGATACCAGAGGGCACCCTGCTCCCAACCAATGGAGGCTTGCAGGCGCTGCAACCCTCCCTTCAGCAGAGAGACTCTACCCTTGTTCCATCCTATGATTGCATCGTACAACTTACTGAATTGGTATTATCCAATAACTATTTTGTCTTCGAGTCAGACTTTTTCCTTCAAATTCGGGGTATAGCCATGGGCTCCCCCTTTGCCCCCAACTATGCAAACCTGTATGTGGGACAATTGGAGGAAGCACTCCTTTACAAAACAAAGACGCTTTCTAAAATCCTCCTATGGAAGAGATACATTGATGATATCTTTGTGTTCTGGGAACGAAGTCAGCAGGAACTAAATGAATTCCAAACTCTAGTAAACGAGCGCTCTGAATATCTCAAATTCACCATGCAGACTGATGAGAGAAAAATAAACTAGGTGGACGTATGGATTATCAAAGAGAATGATGCATTACACACAGACGTATACACACAGCCCACAGACGGCAATACCTTGCTATGTGCGGATAGTATGCATCACCATCCCCTAAAGAATGGTCTACCATATAGCCAGTTATGCAGGGTTAAACAAATCTGTGGCCACCAGACAGATTTTGATAGCAATGTTAAAAAAAACGACAGATAAATTCAAAATGAGAGGCTTCAAGGACAAAACTCTTGACGCTGCACTGATGAAAATATCTCAAAAACCAAGAGAGGAATTACCTAAAACTCAACCAAAGAAGAAAAACAACGCAACCGTCTTTTGCACCAAGTGTTAGGTGAAAATGAAAGCAGTCCTGAAATAGCACTGGCATGTTCTGCAATCAGACAAATACATTGCACACCTCTTCAAGGAACCCCCACTGGTGGTCTATAAGCGTGGTCGCGATATTGGAGATAGCTTGGTGAGATCTGACCTGCCCCCCCCCAAGCCCACTCAGACAATCTTGACACCCATTCAAGACCACTCAGACACTCTTGACACCCATCTACAAATGTGGCTCATGCGCACAGTGCAATAGCACTATAAAAACATTCTTCTCCAGACACCTACATACAGGTTGAAAAATCCCTGTTTAGTGGTATCATCTCATGCAAGACCAAGGAAGCAATCTATCTCATCACCTGTTCATGTGGAAAAGCCTACGTAGGACAAACGAAAAGACAATTAAAACAACGCATAACTGAACACCGCAGCTCAATCAGGTGTAAGAACACTGACTATCCAGTAGCAGCTCACTTCGTTGAAGCTAACCATCCTATCTCCTCCCTCAAATACACAGGCATTGAGCATGTTGCTCTACCTGTCACGTTCCTGACCTGTTTTCCTTGTTTTTGTATGTGTTTAGTTGGTCAGGGCGTGAGTTAGGGTGGGCATTCTATGTTAATTGTTTCTATGTTGGGTTAAATGTGTCGCCTGATATGGTTCTCAATTAGGGGCAGGTGTTTGACGTTTCCTCTGATTGAGAACCATATTAAGGTAGGCTGTTCTCACTGTTTGTTTGTGGGTGATTGTTCCTGTGTCTGTGTATGTCGCACCGCACGGGACTGTTTCGTTTGTGTTCGTGTATGTGTTTGTTCGTTATGTTATCGAGTTCAGGTTTGTTCACATCGTTTCTTGTTGTGTAGTTTTCCAAGTGTTCGTCTTTCATTTATTAAATTCATTATGTCTACATACCTCGCTGCGTGTTGGTCCGATCCATGCTCCTCCTCGTCCGAGGAGGAGGAATATGACGAACGTTACACTACCAAGGAGATGAGGTAACATCGAGATCCTACTACTACAAAGGGAGGCTTACTGGATATCCTACCTAAAAACATAAATATATATGTGAAATTGAATGAAACAATAATATATGCTGACGCTAATAATAGAATAATCAATTATGTTTCCATATGATAACAATAGCCTAATATATTTCATATGCCATAAACTATTGTTTTTTAACAGTTTCACTCAATTAATTCTAATTAACTTAATAATTATGACACAACCCTCACTATTGTTTGTCTACATAACCTGGTTCAGACATTCATGACATTACCCTGAAGAAGGCGCAGTGGTGCCGAAACGTTGGTGATTTACCAAATAAATTACTGGGAGCTAATATATAGAGCTTTCATAGCTTATAGGTTATTCTCCGTCAGACAGCACCTCTACATAAAATCATTATCTCTGGGTGTGCGCCAGCTCATGTTTTTTATGCAAATCCAACACAATACATCACTGAGTACCACGCTTCATATTTTCAAGCATGGTGGTGGCTGCATCATGTTATGGGTATGCTTGTCACCAGCAAGGACTAGGGATTTTTATGGGATAAAAATAAAAGGAATAGAGCTAAGCACAGGCAAAATCCTAGAGAAACATCTGGATAACATTTCAGCAGGACAATGTACTAAAACACAAGGCCAAATATACACTGGAGTTGCTTACCAAGACAACATTGAATGTTCCTGAGTGGCTTAGTTACAATTCTTATTTCAATCGGCTTCAAAATATATGGCAAGACTTGAAAATGTCTGTCTAGAAATGATCAACAACCAATATATATATTTTTTTTTTTAAATAATGTGCAAATATTGAACAATCCGGGTGTGCAAAGCTCTTAGAGACCTACTCAGGAAGACTCGCAGCTTTAATCGCTGCCAATGGTGATTCTAACATACAGTACCGGTCCAAGTTTGGACGCACCTACTCATTCAAGGATTTCTCTCCCTTTTTTTACTAATTTCTACAGTGTAGAATAATAGTGAAGACATCAAAACTATGAAATAACATACAAGGTGTGCCTTGTTAAAAGTTCATTTGTGGAATATCTTTCCTTCTTAATGCATTTGAGCCAATCAGTTGTGTTTTGACAAGGTAGGGGTGGTATACAGAAGAGAGCCCTATTTGGTAAAACAGCTCAAATAATCAAAGTTAAACAACAGTCCCTAACTACTTTAAGACATGAAGGTCAGTCAATCCGGAAAATTTCAAGAACTTGGAAAGTTTCTTCAAGTGCAGTCGCAAAAACCATCAAGCGCTATGATGAAACTGGCTCTCATGAGGACTGCCACAGGAAAGGAAGAGTTACCTCTGCTGCAGAGAGGTAACTCTACCAGGCTCAGAAATTGCAGCCCAAATAAATGCTTCACAGAGTTCAAGTAACAGATCTCAAAATCAACTGTTCAGAGGAGACAGCGTGAATCAGGCCTTCATGGTCGAATTGCTGCAAAGAAACCACTACTAAAGGACACCAATAAGAAGAAGAGACTGACTTGGGCCAAGAAACACGAGCAATGGACATTAGACCGGTGGGAATCTTTTCTTTGGTCTGATGAGTCCAAATTTCAGATATTTGGTTCCAACCGCAGTGTCTTTGTAAGACGCAGAGTCGGTGAACAGATGATCTCTGCATGTGTGGTTCCCACCGTGAAGCATGGAGGAGGAGGTGTGGGGGTGCTTTGCTGGTGACGCTGTCAGTGATTTATTTAGAATTCAAGGTACACTTAACGAGCCTAGCTACCACAGCATTCTGCAGCAACACGCCATCCCATCTGGTTTGCGCTTAGACTATCATTTGTTTTTCAACAGGACAATGACCCAACACACCTCCAGGCTGTGCAAGGGATATTTGACCAAGAGTGATGGAGTGCTGCATTAGATGACCTGGCTTCCACAATCACCCGACCTCAACCCAATTGAGATGGTTTGGGATGATTTGGACTGCAGAGTGAAGGAAAAGCATCCAACAAGTGCTCAACATATGTGGGAACTCCTTCAAGACTGTTGGAAAAGCATTCCAAGTGAATCTGGTTGAGAGAATGCCAAGAGTGTGCAAAGCTGTCATCAAGGCAAAGGGTGGTTACTTTGAAAAATCTGAAATATATTTTGATTGGTTTAACACTGTTTTGGTTACTACATGATTCCATATGTGTTATTTAATAGTTTTGATATCTTCACTATTATTCTACAATGTAGAAAGTTTGTATAGAAGTTTGTCCAAACTTTTGACTGGTACTGTATGTGATGAATCAAAATAGTTATTGCAAAAAATGTCAATGCTGATAGTCTGTGTAGCTATTTGGTTAACTATTTAGCCGTCTTATGGCTTGGGGATAGAAGCTGTTCAGGGTCCTGTTGATTACAGATTCGGTACCGCTTGCCGTGCAGTAGCAGAGAGAACAGTCTATGACTTGGGTGGTTGGAGTCTTTGACACCATCTGGTATAGTGGTCCTGGATGGCAGCTCGGTCCCAGTGATGTACTGGACCGTACGCACTACCCTCTGTAGTGTCTTGCGGTCGGATGCCAAGCAGTTGCCATCCCAAGCCAGTCAAGATGCTTTCAATGGTGCAGCTGTAGACATTTTTGAGAATCTGAAGGCCCATGACAAATCTTTTCAGTCTCCTGATGGGGAAGAGGCATTGTCGTGCCTTCTTCACAACTGTGTTGGTGTGTGTGGGCCATGTTAATTCCTTAGTGATGTGGACACAGAGGAACTTAAAGATCTCGACTCGCTCCACTACAGCCCTGTCGATGTGGAGGCTCGGCCCTCCGTTTCCTGTAGTCTACGATCAGCTTCTTTCTCTTGCTGACGTTGAAGGGTAGGTTGTTGTCCTGGTACTACACTGCCAGGTCACTGACCTCCTCCCTATAGGCTGTCTCATTGTCGTCGTTGGTCAGGCCTACCACCGTTGTGTCGTCAGCAAACTTAATGATGGTGTTGGAGTTGTGTGTGGCCACGCAGTTGTGGGTGAACAGGGAGTACAGGAGGGACTAAACATGCACCCCTGAGGGTCAGCGTGGCGGATTTGTTGTTGCCTACCCTTAACACCCGGGGGCGGCCCGTCACAAAGTCCAGGATCCATTTGCAGAAGGAGGTGTTCAGTCCCAGGCTCCTGAGCTTAGTGATGAGCTTGGAGGGCACTTTGGTGTTGAACTCTGAGCTGTAGTCAATGAACAGCATTCTCACACAGGTGTTCCTTTTGTCCAGATGGGAGAGGGCAGTGTGGAGTGCAATAGAGGTTGTGTCATCTGTGAATATGTTGGGACGATATGGAGTGAGTCCAGGTTGTCTGGAATGATGGTGTTGATGTGAGCCATGACCAGTCTTTCAAAGCATTTCATGGCTACAGATGTGAGTGCACAGGACGATAGTCATCGGAAGTCGTAGCAGAATTTTTTATAAGCGTACGGGTTAGTGTCCCGCTCCTCGAAAGTGGCAGCTCTAGCCTTTTGCTCAGTGTGGATGTTGCCTGTAATCCATGGCTTCTGGTTGGGATATGTGCGTACGGTCACTATGGGGACGACGTAGTCGATTCACTTATTAATGACTAATGATGTAAACTCCTCAATGTTATCGGATGAATCCCGGAACATATTCCAGTGTATGCTAGCGAAACAGTCATGTAGTTTAGCATTTGCTTCATCGGACCACTTCCGGATTGAGCGAGTCTGGTACCGTATTGGTACTTCCAGTTTGAGTTTTTCTTTGTAAGCAGGATTCAGGAAGATAGAGTTATGGTAAGATTTGCCAAAGGGAGTGCAAGGGAGAGGCTTTTATGCGTTTCTGTGTGTGGAGTAAATGCAATCTAGAATTTTGTCGCCTCTAGTTTCACAGGTGACATGCTGGTAAAAATATTTATTGTTAACAAATATACACACCCCTCCCCCTCTTAACCGAGGCTGCCGACCGGTGTTGACGTTGCTTTGAAAAGCCAGCGAAATGTATATTATGTTGTTCAGCCACGACTCTGTGAAACATGGAATATTCCATTTCTACAGGTCCCGTTGATAAGATAGTCTCGGACTGAGCTTGTCCAGTTTGTTCTCTAGTGACTGTACGTTCACCAACAGAAAGGAGGGAAGAGACGGTTGATTTGCATGCCAACATAGTCTAGTCAGGATCCCTGCCTCTCTTGCGCCGTGGCTTCCTCTTTCGAGTCCCGGGGATCAGGGCCTGGTCAGGAGTAAGCGGAACGTCCAGAGCTGCCGACTCGTTGAAGTCGTAATCCAAATCGAGGTTAGTGATCGCTGTTCTGATCTCCAGAAGCTGTTTTCGGTCATAGGAAATGATGTCTGGGAACATTATGTACAAAAAAATGTCAGCGTAAAAAAACACAGACTATTGTTTGGATGGCTGCAATCCACTGCAGCGCCATCTTAGATTAAAGATGTGTGTGTGAGTGTGACTGCGTGTGAGTGCTGTGTGTGTGTGTTTGTGTGTGTTTGTAACTAAAAGCCCTCCACTGATTACTGGACCAGAGGCCAAAGGTCTGTTGTGACAGGATGTGTGTACGGGAGACTTCGTTGAATGTGGGCTTTCAGGCCTATTCACATTGTGCCAACACATTGGCTACTGTAGCAGAGCTCATCTCTCTTCATACAGTGCGCACACACACACACACACACATGCTCTAACGCTTCTCTCAGAGAACAAAAGGCCAGAGCCTAGGGAATTGTGTGCTAAGCTGTTTTAAACCTTGAATACACTACAAGGACAATTCCCAGCAACAAAAGAATGATCAAATTAAGATCCTATATCTGTATGTTATGCTAGTGGACTTTCAATCATACAAGGCATACTGTAGATTACAACAGACATTCTTTTATTTAATGAAAACATTTGAGTTGTATCTTTCTTTCATCCGAGGACATACACATCCCTCTGAACCTTCCCATTAAATCTCGTGGTCCATTGGAGCACACACTCGAGTTGTTATTTCATTACACTTGCCAAGCACACCAGCCAATCATGCTGTCGATACAAACCCGCTTGTCTGAATTCTTGGCACATCCACGATTCAGGATGTCAGAGAGATGAGAGAGAAAAAGAGAGCGAGAAAGCACCATTATATGGTATGCTGTAAGTATCTAATTCCCCTAGTTGTCCTGCAATGCTTCCTTCTCACACAGGATATTGACCTCTTGGTGGTCAGAAAATAGCTCAGCCCAAACCAGATGCAGTTAATAGCACAGAGGCCGAAGGTCACATAAGTCACGATGATCAGCCTTAGGTATGGCTTTGCGCTCGGCCGCATCCCGACGTGCTTCATCAGTCACTTCTGTGAGGCCTCTTGGTCTTTGGCACATCCCTCAGTGTTGTGATTATCTAAATTGCCCATTACTCACAAACAGTCGTTTACAAAGCCTGACAGATTTAGCTGAATGAATGATCTGCCTGCCTCTGGTGTGGGCAGTGTGTCCGTGGGCCGGGCCGGGCCGCCTGCCTGCCTGCCCTGCTCCAGCCAAGCCCAGACCATCTGTGAATCGCCCAGCAGGAGAGACCAGAGTGAACTCCTGAGGGGCAGAGGGAATGAGAGGAGGAGGGGAGGCAGAGAGAGAGAGAAAATGTGCAGGCTTAGGGGAAAATGCAGGCTTTCTGTAGAGTCCATTTTGTTATGACGTTTAGGACCAATGTGTGTGAAGGTACAGTGCAGCAAAAGTTTGGGTTAAAGGGTATCTGGCCCCAGAAATAGCAGCAAGGCATCTGGAGTGCATGTCATTCAGAGAGGGAGAGAGAGACCAGGCGTGTGGGAGTCAGAGATTGAGGCAGGGGCAGAGATTGAGGCAGATTGAGGCATTCAATTTTCAAGACTTACAGTAGCTTACATTTCATGTGACTGTGTTTTATCAGTTATTCTGAATGGAGCCTGTTGTTCCCCCAACGTGTTGCTATGATTCATCGTCGCCAAGAGCCAAGAATGGACTTTGTCACAGTAATTAATGTAACTCTCAGGACAGCAGTTGAAATTAGTCTTGTCTTCAAGTCCTAATTAAAAGGAAATTGTTAAACATATTTTGGGTCAAGTTTCCGAACCTGTCGCCATTCAGGAAAGATTTTCATGCATGACTGGGTCATTAGAGATTTCTTTTGTTGCAATTGAGATAATACATATTTTTCATTTCACTGAGGCCTTATTCATTTGATAGCTTGTTTAGTAGTCTTCAGGTCAACTACTTGACCCATTTTTGCACGAAGCACATTCTAGTCACTGCCGTGGCCCGTGAATACAATTGATTATTTTCCCTAGCAGTCCTGAATGTCCCTCATCTCTCTACTTGTTGACCACTGTAGCAGCAACAGCAGCTCTGTCCTCATAAAGTGAGGCAATGGCCTTTGTCATGGGCCCAGGACGGCTCTAATGGGCCCCCTCCTCAGACAGACAGCAACACTCAGAGAAGCAGGTTCTGAACAATTAACCGTGAGCTGTGGGCTTAGCGCCCGACTCCATTGTAAGCGATCTAAACCCGTTAGACTGTGACAGACCATTAACAGGCTGCCAAGGCTTCTTTAAATTGCCTTAACAGTTTACATTGAGCTAGAGTGTGTGTGTGTGTGTGTGTGTGTGTGTGTGTGTGTGTGTGTGTGTGTGTGTGTGTGTGTGTGTGTGTGTGTGTGTGTGTGTGTGTGTGTGTGTGTGTGTGTGTGTGTGTGTGTGTGTGTGTGTGTGTGTGTGGTGTGGAGGGATGTTTGGGGTGACTGTGTAGGTAGTGTGTGTGTGTCTGTATTTGTGTTTTGGTTAGTGTGTGTGCATGCGTGCGTGCGCTCGAGCATGTGTGCTTTGCACACAGGTGTGTGTGTTATCGGACCTCTTCGCCCACCCCATCCTCACGTTAACACAGAGTTTTCTGCACTGTTGAGTTGCTGAATTATTACTGCCTACATTGTTATTGAGTAATTACCGGATAATGGCCAATTTCAGTGTTTTTAGGGAAATCTATCTAACCATTAAAATTACTGAGGTGCTCTCTCACACATCCCTCATTAAATACTGTAGATTGTTAGTGGAAATAGATACACTAGTATTATAATGCAATGGTGTGTGAAATGGATGTGTTTTCAATTTACTACTAGGAATTTGTCTTTTGAACGATTTTGATTGTTTGCATTTGTACTTAATCGTTTACATTATGTTACCCTTAACTTGATTGTACCTATGCTTTATCAACTGGTTTATTTAAACGATAACAAGTACTAATCCGTGTTTGATAAGCACGTGTTATAAAACCGCAATCGAGGAAATTGCCTCCAACCTGAATGAACAGTTTATATAGCGCCATCAACCGTTGTGTCGACTTTGCTATTTAAACTGCGGCTACGACACATGGCACACTGTTTATGTGTGCGTTATAACTCAATTGATTCAATTGAGCTTGTTTCACAATATGAGTTGTCCCGGCTCTCTATATGACAACCGACTTGTATTGCAGTTCTGGCTATAGTTGACACATCTAAACTGATGTTTGGATGTTCCACCTTAAGACCTCTGTTAAGGGGACCTGCGGGGTCCCGGTACCGGTTCCGACCGACATTTTTGCTTATTATTCAATATGTGGACACCGTAGATGTAAATGGCTTGCATTGAGCAGTAACACTGATTCTCACGGACACAGGAGTATATCTCTTCTGCCCCGTATGAAGCAGGATGTGAAATCTGACACCACTTGAAGCTGGGATGTCCCTCCTACCATTTCATTAGCTCTTTCGTCTGTCCATCAACTCCTGGCTGAACCTTAACGTCACAGCGACTAGCAACGCATATGCGTGGGATCCTTACGTCGTAACGCAGCAGGATAGAGTGGTTTTGTCGCTGTAGCACATTCAGAGATTGATTTATAGCCAGTAATCTAAAATCATTCATAGATTTGAAACAAAAAAAAACACTTTCTGTTTGTCATAGACAGACAATATTAATATGAGATGAAGGGCGAGTTCCTAATGAGTTCAGGAAGCCAAGCTAGAGCTCTGTGTGACGTTCACAGCGATGGGGGCAGATGTTTTGATCAAGAGGGACCTTTTGATCAAAACACTAAATATGCAAATATGTATTTTACAGTTATAAGGATGGTGAAATCTTATAGATAGTCATTTTATAAATTTCATATACTATATTTAGAAAAAAAATCCAAATTCAAGATTTATTCATACAGTTTTGTTGAATAGGAAATACATGTTTATCATATTTGTACTGTATACCTCAGCTTGTGTCCTCAAAAGTGACTACACCTCAGCGATTTATTAAAATAATTACCAGAAAGGGGAGATTTTTAACCTTACTTGGAGTATGCAGCATTAGTAGTTATTATTTATGGCCCTCTCATGTTAAATAATAACTTTTGGGAATTACGCTGATTACATTTCCGATTACATTTAGTTACATTTAAGAGGATTTAGACATTTCCTGCCGTGACCAGACATTGGCGTTTGCTACCATTAAACATTAATAGCCACCACAGGGTTGCGAGCACGAGACCACAGGAATACGCAGAATCTGCCAACCATCGAAACTCCATACGCTTAATTTCCTATTGTATAAGACCTGGCTATGCAAATTCCTCACTGCAGTGTTCCACCAATCTTCATTTAACGGTCACCCATGGTTGATATTAAATGTTTAACACAATGGTGTATGTTTGGTGAACAAGCAACAGGATTAAGTTAGGGTGATAGTGGAATCTTTGGGAAAATTAATTAGCATCTTGTGTTGTTACTATTATGTGAGGCCTCAGCTTTACATGGTAGTAGTGTCACTTAGGCTGTTTACACAGGCAGTCCAAATCTGATCTTTTTCCAATAACTGTTCTTTTGACCAATCAGATCAAATCAAATCAAATCAAGTTTACTTTATATAGCCCTTCGTACATCAGCTAATATCTCGAAGTGCTGTACAGAAACCCAGCCTAAAACCCCAAACAGCAAGCAATGCAGGTGTAGAAGCACGGTGGCTAGGAAAAACTCCCTAGAAAGGCCAAAACCTAGGAAGAAACCTAGAGAGGAACCAGGCTATGAGGCAGTCCTCTTCTGGCTGTGCCGGGTGGAGATTATAACAGAACATGGCCAAGATGTTCAAAATGTTCATAAGTGACAAGCATGGTCAAATAATAATCAGGAATAAATGTCAGTTGGCTTTTCATAGCCGATCATTAAGAGTTGAAAACAGCAGGTCTGGGGCAGGTAGGGGTTCCATAACCGCAGGCAGAACAGTTGAAACTGGAATAGCAGCAAGGCCAGGTGGACTGGGGACAGCAAGGAGTCATCATGCCCGGTAGTCCTGACGTATGGTCCTAGGGCTCAGGTCCTCCGAGAGAGAGAAAGAAAGAGAGAAGGAGAGAATTAGAGAGAGCCAAGATTTTCAAAATGTTCATAAATGACAAGCATGGTCAAATAATAATCAGGAAGAAATGTCAGTTGGCTTTTCATAGCCGATCATTAAGAGTTGAAAGCAGCAGGTCTGGGACAGGTAGGGGTTCCATAACCGCAGGCAGAACAGTTGAAACTGGAACAGCAGCAAGGCCAGGTGGACTGGGGACAGCAAGGAGTCATCATGCCCGGTAGTCCTGACGTATGGTCCTAGGGCTCAGGTTCTCCGAGAGAGAGAAAGAAAGAGAGAAGGAGAGAATTAGAGAGAGCATACTTAAATTCACACAGGACACTGGATAAGACAGGAGAAGTACTCCAGATATAACCAACTGACCCTAGCCCCCCGACACATAAACTACTGCAGCATAAATACTGGAGGCTGAGACAGGAGGGGTCAGGAGACACTGTGGCCCCATCCGATGATACCCCCGGACAGGGCCAAACAGGAAGGATATAACCCCACCCACTTTGCCAAAGCACAGCCCCCGCACCACTAGAGGGATATCTTCAACCACCAACTTACAATCCTGAGACAAGGCCGAGTATAGCCCACAAGGATCTCCACCACAGCACAAACCAAGGGGGGGCGCCAACCCAGACAGGAAGATCACGTCAGTAACTCAACCCACTCAAGTGACGCACCCCTCCTAGGGACGGCATGAAAGATCAGATCTTTTGCCCATAATTGGGCAAAAGACCAGAATTGGACTGCCTGTGTAAACGCAGCCATATTGTGATATGTAATGGAGGATTCGAAGACACCTTGTCTGTGAAATCATTGTTCAGTGGATCTTGTTGCACCTGTTTCTGTACCTCTCTGTAATTAATCTGTGACTAGGCGGAGCAGGGAACGTAACTCATCTCGTAGCAAGGGTTGTAAATGATACTCCTCAATTCATGACAGTTCAGTTTGATCATGTCTGGTTCTAGACACACACACACGCAGATGGGTTTTCATATGAGAATTGAAGCTGCCTGGAGCTTTAGTATCAACTTTAATACACCCAAAACATCTGTAAAACATTACCTCTGATTATTTGCTCCTCCAGCGCAACCTACAATATGAGCATAAAAGTGATGTTTGTACATGAACCTTATGTAAATGAAAGGGCTGGTGAGGTCTCCTCTCTAATGAAGGTGTGAGGCCCCCGACGCACACATGGGATCAGGAACACATGCACACACAAACACACACACAGCTCGCATGCTCACTTTGAATGTTCACATCTGCAGTACCCAGTTGCTCTACTGTGTTCAGGGCTTCCAGGTGCATCGTTCTGGGCCTGGTCTGTTCTGGTCTGGTCGGTGGGTGGGTTCTCCCTCTTCATGGACTTACTGACTGCTACAGACAGCATAGAGTGAGGGAAGCAGAGCAGACCAAAAGAAACACACCTTGTTACTGTAAGTAATGACTAGGTCTTTAGCCATCTCTCCCCAGAGCCGTGTCTGACGTCCTTTTACTGGGGAAGCAGAGGAGAATGTAATGAAATGTACTTTAGCTGGAACTGGATCGTTTTTGTACTCTAGAAATGAGCTGAATGGTTGCAGGAATTTTTTGAACAATTCTCCACTTTATTTTTTGGACATTTCACAATGTGTTGTTCTGGCACCAGGGAAACACTTCTTGAACTAGCCTTGTTATAGGAAAAGAGCTTGATGGTTCACTTCCATGTTGGCCCACCACCATCCCTGTACTTCTGACACGTTATTGAACCTTTGGTTACCTCTGTGAAATATCAAGCTGTTCAATGGAGCCAGTGCCAACGTGTATAACATTTGTACAACCAAACCAAGTCCTAGGCTTACTACCAAGGCACACAATATTCACATATGGAATTATGGGAATGTCTCAACCACTCTGCAGTCTCCAGCAGATCCAGTTTGATGCAGACCTGGGTTCAAATCCTATTTGAAGTCTTTCAAAATACTTTGAGCGTTTGCTCTAGCCTGCCTGTGGTGCCAGATGGCCAGGGTTTGCTGTTTTGGGACTATTCTATTGGTACATTTACGCCAGGTACTGTCAGCTCATCAAACACTAATAACGTAGTTTGAAATGATTTCAAATAGTATTTGAACCCAGGTCTGGTATGTGTTTTAGTAATGTTGTCACATCGCTTGTTTCAACTCAGCGATTGTTAGTTTGTTGTGTGAAAGGAAATGCAGCGCTTTTGGTTTTGTAGGAGACGTTCTGCTCCATTTACCGGCTCCCTTTGATGATTTCAGCAGCACTAATTACACAGGCACCCGCCCCGCCGCCATCACCACGGATGCAATCTCTAAGTGCATCACCCCCCGCCCCCCCCCAACCTTTTACTCTGGCTAATATCTCAGCGCATCGCTACGGAGTCTCTTACCAGCCTCCACAATGTCTCACTATAATACTGCTGTACCTAGCCTGTCATTGGCGACGGCGTGCTACGGAAATGGCTCGTCGGAACGTGTGTAGAGTGTCGTTCACAGCCTTTGAAAGTCATATATGACATACATTTGGGTCTCGTAGATTGCTTTTGTTGGCTGTGAAATAAATCCGTCAAGCATGAAGCCGACGTTTCGCTGTGAAGGAATGCGTACTACTCGCCCGTAGTATCAGATTGTATTGGAACCTCAACGCATGGCAAAGGACCAGCGTTACCATCGGAATATCACTGTTGAACTGTTACAATCGTGCACATTGGACTGGCTAATATTATACGATGAACACTTCTACATGTCATAGTCATTCATGTCCATTTCTTTGTATCGTACATTTGAGCCGTTTAGCAGATGCTCTTATCCAGAGCAACTTACGGTTAAGTGCAGTCATCTTAAGGTAGCTAGGTGGGACAACCACATATCCCAGTCATTGTAAATACACTTTTCCTCCATAAAGCAGCTATCAACAAAGTCGGGGCTAGTTAGGAAAGGCAAGGGTGTTTTTTTATTTTATTTTTCAATATAGTTCTGCACAGCCACAGACGTCTCTCCCGGGCTTTGTACTTTGCATGCAGACGATGAGACACAAGGGAAGTTAGTCGAGGGCTGGAGTAGGGTTCTGCTCCATTTACTTTTCTGAAACATTCCCCTCAGAATAGGACTCTCTCTCTCGCTCTCTCACTTTCTCTCTCTCGCTCTCTGTGTTCTCGTTCCACCGTGACGTTTTTGTATCATTCCACTTCATTCCAGAATGGCTCGACGGAGCTTTACTACAACACTGCTGTCCACCCGTCCTGGTCCTTTCACAGCAAAATGTCGCAGCTTTATTTGCTGTTGTCTTCAAGCAATGTTCCGAGTGGCGAGGGAACTTCTCTACTCCTACCATGTTTTCATGGTAGGCGGCAGCGTAGCCTAGTGGTTAGAACGTTGGGCCAGTAACTGAAAGGCTGCAAGATCGAATCCACGAGCTGGGTACAAATCTGTCGTTCTGCCCCTGAACAAGGCAGTTAACCCACTGTTCCTAGGCCGTCATTGAAAATAAGAATTTGTTCTTAACTGACTTGCCTAGTTAAATAAAGGTAAAATATATATTTATTTTTTAAGAAATAGAAGAAGTCAAGCGACCCCTGTGATTACCCTGCCTCTCTAAACCCCTGGCCCACGTTCAGTTGCCAAACGTTGCGAACGCTGCAGATAGAAATTCCATGAATAGAACCTACATGATTTCTTGGTTTACATCTACTCATGTTTGTTCTACTTTACATATTTCATGCGTGTGTCCATCTGAATGCGCCCCTGCTCTCGTCCCACCTCAGCCGTGCCACCCCCAGCCATGTCCCTAGCAACCCCACACGCCCCTAAAACTCCAAGATTCTCGAGTGCTCCTCAGGTTGGTTCATGGCTATTAGGCTATAAGCTTCTGCCTCCAGCCTATGTACTGTATGTGTTAAGTATTAAGGTTAGGATTAGGGCCGGGAAATCTGGTCTTGGAACTGTGCTGAATGGCACTTCAGCCCTCGGAACATGCCGGAATAACCTGAACCTCATATACTACAGTCTCTCTGACTGCAGTGGTACAGTACCTCACACCCACCCACAGCTGCAGGCCACCTGACGTGACTCACATAAACTCACCTACTCTCAATCACATAGTCTCACACACTCTCGATCACACATTCTCAAACACACGCCCGAACACACACACGCACACACACACGCTCACGCTCCGACTGACTGGTGTCTGTTACCAAGCATCTCCCATCACCCTAGCACCGGGCCTCCTTTCTCAGTACAAGACAATTTATAACAGCTCAGTGTTTTTTTCTTCTTCTGTGAACAGCCTAATCAGAGAACCAAAGAGAGAGTAATAATATGTTCTGTTGTGTTTCATCTAACCGCAGTAGCAACTCTACCGCTCACAGGTTTCATGTTTCTAACTCGTTGGTGCTTCTCAACCTCCGCCTTCTTCTCCTTGGCATCCTTGGATGGTAGTAAGTGACTCAACCAGGAAGGGGAGTGATACAGAACAGCGTTGGGCATCTGCGGCGGTCAGGTTCTCTCGCTCCAAGTAGAGCCGCTGTCACTGGCTGCAGTGTTTTTCCACACATTACTCCCCACATTCCCACCCCCTCTCCCGCCACTCTTCCTCGGCTCGGTGCCAGCACTCCCTCGAATTCCAAGCATCTGGCCAGTTCTAGGAAACGCCTACGACCGTCCAGTGGAAGGAAATGGGAGCCTCGTGATTACACCGAGCCCCTTGAATAATGTGCCACTCACAGAGAAGTCGTTGCGGGGGAGTCTCGGTCTCGGTTGTCAATGGAGATCTTCCAGGGGTTCTGGGGGAGCGGAGTCGTTTCTGTTCTGCTTTCACTCTTAACCTTTCTCTCTCTTTGTAGCTTTCTCTCTCGTTCCTGTCTCTTCTCTGTGTGGATTCAGGGATATTAGATGGATATTTCTCCAGAGTCAGATCAATAAACAGAAAAGGGCAGGTATTAAAGTATTTACAGAACACTCAAAAATCTCTGGCAATCAAAGAAAATACATGGTAATGATTTAGTCATTTTTCTCATATCAATAGAACATGTTGGTAATGGCATTAAAGTCAGGTCTTCTCTCGAGAGGTAATGTCTCCTCTCACAATGAAGTTGATGACTAAGGACAGCTTTGCTATTCGTAGTTCTCATCTGGGTTGTTTAGAGGAGATTGTGATCACTTTGTGCCATGGGAGAACCATCTATCCTATCTGTTCACTTCATATCCCACAGATGACTCACTGCACACTGCATGGCAACTTTACGAGTATCTGTCTGTGTGATCCACTTCCAGTCTCTTCCAGCCTCACAGTACGGCTGTTTGACAATGGCCCCTGGTCAGATCCACACCCAGACTGCTTTGTGATACAGCCGTGTCTCTCTCTGCTCTCACCTCACACAGACTGTGATGTTTCCATACAGCCGTCCTTCCCTTCGCCCCCTCACTCCAGCTCTGTCTTCCTGGAAGCTGCAGAGATGAATCAGGGCTTGTGTGTGCATTTTTTGTGTGTGCGTTTCGAGTGTGTGTGTGCGTGTGTGCGTGCGTGCGCACATTCGTGTGTAAATCACGGTGGGGAACCTATGCATCACTATCAATCACAGGGAGAAAAAAAACAGTATCTTTCCATCCCTCTTTCTGTTGGCGGCCATGATTAAACAGCTGGCTTCATATCGCCCCTGTCCTCAGCCTGACGTCAGTCCACTGATTCACTTCAGAGCCCCTATCAGTGCCGAGGCAGAACTGGCACATCCACATTCACCCACCCTCTTTCCTTTTGCTGGGATGGAATACAGAGCAGAATATTTGGATGAACGTTGGGCCTTACTTGCATACCCACCCTACGTAATGTTTACAGGTCTTGAGCCATTGAACGCGGACTTATAAAACTTCAACATTAGCCAAGAGTATCTGCCTCGTTCCAAGTAAGTATTGAGTCTCAATTGAAGGGCTGCAAGTTCCAAACCCGGTTATGGCAATAACAATTAGTTAACTGTTAACGTGTCAATCCTGAGTAGTAATTTGTGAAAGTATGCACCAAGGCAGTAGACGTGACCACACAAAATGTCAGAATGCTCTCCCTCCCTCTCTCTCTCTCTCTTTCTCTCTTCTCTCTCCCCTCTCGCTCTCTCTCTTCTCTCTCTCTCTCTCTCTCTCTCTCGCTCTACTTGTCTCTCTTTCTTATTATTTTCTTCCCCCCCCCACTCTCACTCTTTCTTTCTCTCCCTCTCCATCCCTCCATTCTGTGAGTAACCCTGCCCTGCCAGTCCTTCTGTCCTGGAGCTGTTAATCTGCTAATCCACAATCGATATCTGCCTAATCTCTTTTCCACAGATAAATGCGGCCTATCTGATCATTTTGTTTTCTTCCACACGCCATAGCCCTTCTCTCTCTCTCTCTCTCTCACTCTCTCTCTCTGTCTCTCTCTCTCACTCTCTCTCTCTCTCTCTCTCTCGCTGCTTTGTTTCTGTCCGTGGGCCCGTGGGCCCACTAGCATGCATGCTGCCTACGTACATCGCCATGTACTCTACTGTAGACAAAACGACATGTTTGAATGAGGAAAGAAGTCGCTATTGTAAATTCATGTGCAAAATGTGGCATAATTGAGCTGCGACCAATTTTTTTTAAGTGATGCACTGAAAATCGGTCATTATTGTTTAATAAGGGGAAATTACCCTCGTGGGTTCGGTCTGTCCGTGTGAATTCTCCCTCAGTAACTGTAGTATTGCTTGACATATCTATAGCAAATGTTTGTCATTTTAAATGCTTTGCATATCACTTTTTTTTATTTTTTATTATTATTTTTTTTTTTATATAGTTCTTTGCTCACTTTGAAATCAAGGATAATTTTGCTAATTGAGTTGACTTGCACTCACTGACCTCCATAGGTTAAGCCACAGTCCGTGTGTGCGGCTAAGGTTTCTCGCAGGCCAAAGAGAAGGTGAAAGACCGCCTCACTACCATCCTGCTGCTGTCCATTGGACTCCACTGTCACGCTATAGTCTATTGTAGTGGGTAGAGCCTGACCTTTTGTAACGCCAGGATAGTGGGTTTGATTCCCTGGACCACCCATAAAATGTATGCACGCATGCCTTTGGATAAAAGAGTCTACTAAATGGCGTGTATTAGATATTATAGCATCAGACAGTGTCCGTTTGTAGCTGGTAGTATATATAGAGAGTGATTTTCCCTCCGGCACTCTTTACCCAACGCTTTGATTTCTCTTCGCACCAAACGGCCTCATACTGGCCACATCTAGATGTGGGTGTAAAGTGTTGTCATTTCATAGCGAGAGGAGCTTAATTGGTCAGGTAGAATGTTTTTTGGGGGGGATATTTGAGTCATTTAGCAGACATTTATCCAGAGCGACTTACAGGAGCAATTAGGGTGAAGTGCCTTGCTGAAGGGCACATCAACAGATGTTTTTCACCTAAGTCAGCTCGGGGTGTTGAATTAGCGGCCATTCGGTTACTAGCCCAACGCTCTTACCGCTAGGCTACCTTACCGCTAGGCTACCTGCCACCCCTATCATGTGGAGGCATAGTAGTGATAGTGATCATTTAGAAAGGGTTGTAAATTACGTTTGCATTTGTATATGTTTTTAAGTGCTGGTCTGTCATGGTTACACAGAAAAACAAAGCACAATACATTTGCACAAATATGATGTGTTATGATGTGTCATCACAACAATACGGAGGGTATAAATTCGACAGGATTTGGATGTACTGTCGCTAACTGACAGTGTCATTTACCCCCCCAAGAGAAAAGTGAACGCTTGAAAACATACCTAAGCAAAACCTATCGTTGTTTTATATAAGTATGGAGTCATATTTAAGATGACTGATTTCTTCAGAAATAAAATCATCCCACATTGAAGGAGAGTTTAAATCAGGCGTTGGGTCCTTTGGCAGCCAGTAGGGGGAATAGCCTGCCTGCCTGCCGTCCCCCTCTCCCCGCTTCTTTCTCTGGCTGTGGAAATACTGCAGCCCCCTGATCTGCGTCTGGATCCCTCTCTCACACTGAGCCGACTCAAGTCCCTCCTACCGGCTGTGCAGGACGAGCCCCCTTCACCACACACACACACACACACAGAGACACACACACACAGAGACAGAGACAGAGAGAGAGAGAGAGAGAGAGAATTTTACAAGAGCAGGAAAAGGGAGGAGCGCAGACAGGAGACTCTCTGGCTTGTCTGTCTGTTGGGCACCTGGGACACTGTCATTGTGGTTCTCATTATAGTATTTTTTTCTCTCCTTCTCTGAACCAGCGGACCGGTTGGGAGTCCTTTTTTTCTCTCGCTGCCGTATCAATTAGGAACTGGGATTGTTTCTGTGTAATCTGCTCTGCTCTGGCTTGAACCGTTATACACTGCGATTGCTTCTTTGGTTTGTTCCTGCCTGTCTCTCGGCGTTCCGATTCGGACCCTTCCCAAAGTGCATCTGTTAGTGCGCCGCTGAGGATATATCCCGTGTCCAACAGTACAACATAGAGCAGCTGGGATATCAGACTATAGAGGAGCGAGAGAGAGCGCAGCCGAGTGAGCAACAGAGAGAGGCAGATACAGAGAGTGTGAGAGAGATTGAAGCCGAGTAGCGAGGTAAGCTATAGCGAGACAGCTTAGATAGAAAAGTGATCTTTATATCCTCCTCCCTTTTTTCCTTGTTTTTCCTTTTTCTCCTCTACTACACTCTCCCGTGCCAGCAATTTGTTCGCAGGACTGCCTAGAACCACTGCCACCTGCTCATCTTCCTCCTCCTCTTCCTCCTCTACCTCTCTTCTCACGCGTTACTATCCGACGCCAGCCAGTGAGGGAAAGACAGGACACGCAAACAGGGCACGCAGCAGCGTCCGTTTTTTAAAAACTCTTGTGGGGAATATTTTTGAGAAACTGAATGAGCATCTGCCGAGCTCTACTCCAGGAGATTTAACTAAAAGGCGTTGTCGGGCAGGAACTACCCCCACAGAGGCTACCCCTCTCCCAGCCGCTCTCCGTCAGACGAACCCTGCTTGCTCTCCAGAGGACCAGCAGTGATTCAACACACCAGTGTGGACGGGGAAAATAAGGGACCTACAGTCAGAGAGCCAAGCCCCAGTACTACTAACGCTCGTCCGACCGCCTCCGCGCAACCATTCCCTGCCACGGCGCTAAGGATTCCAGCTATATGGGCAAGCGATTGGAACAGCAACCAATGTACCCTCAGTACACATACTACTACCCCCACTACCTCCAGACCAAGGTAGGGCACCCACGGCTCATCACTTCAGTCCCTTTAACCTCCCTCCCTCCCACACCCCTTACCTCCTCCCATCCTCCTACTCTAATCCTCCCCCTCCTTCGCTCCTCCTGTCAAGCCGCTGAGTGGGGATGGGGTGTGAACGATGGCTGGCCTTGGCCGTGATGGTTTCAGATGGCAAGTGGCTTTCTGGGGTTTGGATGTCTCTCTCACTCGGTGGGGCATCACAACGCTAGTTTGTCCAGCCTCGGCACGGCTAGTGGAGCTGTCCGGAAGATTGATTAATTGATTAAGGCTAACTGGATTGGAGCGTGATAGGTTTCTCCTATGTTGCGATCGTTAGGTTTGGCAAACAGTTAATCACACTGGCTTTGTCCCGTTTCTTGGTCTACTATGTTATTAAGATACTGAGAATTAATATTTGGTGAAATAGCAAGAGGGCGGCGTGTCATGAGTCAGAAACACAATTGAAATAAGCCCTCCAGGCTTTTTTTCGTGTTTTTATCCTCAATCATTTTCTATGTATTTAATGTTGTCTACGCCTGGAGCAGCTGAACACTCTTCATTATCTAATACGTTCAATCAATCAACCAATGAGACGACTACCCACCCATATCTCCTATCCCGGCTCAGCCATGCCTTCATCCTTATAACTGACATGGTGGCCAGCCACAGGCTGAAAGTAAACAGGCATCCGCCAGGGCTGCCTGTATTTGCTCTAGCCGTTGTATGCATCACTACCTTTTGGCGTGGAAACCTAGGCTCTGGTTGGTGGCTGATGGCGGGACAGTTGGGAGACTTAAAGTCCTCCGTCATCAAAAATAGAAACGAATGCAGACAAAGCCATGGAACGTCTTTCGTCATCTTCCCTTCCTATTGTAAAGAGCTGCTGAGGTAGCTAGCTGGAGGAGAAGCTAGCTAGAGGAGGTAGCTAGCTAGAGGAGAATATCGTCAGCCCGACCTGGTAGCCCACTGGTTTCTCTTCTGATTTATAGTTTAATACATTTGTGCTGCGGCCAAATGGCTTCTCTCTCACTCTGCCCCCTCCCTCCTTTTTCTCTGTCATATCTCAGAGGAGCTCATCTCAGCTCTCTCAATCAGAGGTCCCCTCAGCCCTCCTTTCCTTCCGCTCTCCCTCCCTCACCACTCCACTGCAACCCCCCCTCTTCGTTGTCGACTCCCACTCAAGGTCAGCGCAGATCGGGCCCAGCCTCCGTCAGCGATTGACGTATCCTTGAGTGCGATATCCATGTCATGCAAACTCGTCTGACCAACGGCGGCGGACAAACCCAACAGCACCTTTTTTAAAGTCGTCGAGAAATGGTTTTATTTTCCCGGCTAGTTACTCTAGCTAATGCCCATTACGAGTACTTACGTATGGCATATGTATGTATGGGCCTCTGACCAGGGCCGGTGATGTGAGAGCAGAAGGTTCTCTCTGTGACTGAGAGTGCAGGTTAGGGAGAGCTGCTATCCCACGCTATCATTAATGATCATTAATCGGTAGATTATAGGGAAGGGCCTTGGCAGGCAGGCGTGAGGACCGGGCCTCAGCATCAGAGGGCAGCCGCTTGGCCACACAGGCAGGCAGCCTCCCTCCCCACCCTGAATTTAGCATCCATCTAAAGTCATCCAGGACTGTCTATTAATCTTCATTTCAGCATGCTCTGGATATGGCCTCATTCTCCCAAGGGGGCATAAATAACTGCCAGCGATGAAGGAGATAGGGATTCTAGGGAACGTAACTCATACCAAATTGTTGCCACGCTCGTCCTTTCCCGACTCCATTTTATGACACATATCGGAAATACTTCTCCGCCCGCCGAGGAATATATAGAATCTCCAGAACATCTGGGTTCTATTAGGATGAAAAAGTATATTATGAGTTTAGCACTGCCTTACATCTTCTTGGTATGAAGGAATTTCTTTGTCCGAGGTCGTTTTCAATTTCAAATGTCTCGTATCGCCACATATATTTTGCTGGACCCGCCCGCCGCCGTTTGTCGACCGCATGGCAGTCGACGGCGAGGACCGGCATGTAAAACTCAGGAGATGAAACAATAACATTTGGCCCTCTGTTGATTAGTGCAGTGGAGCGTAGCATGTGCTTCTCTTGAACATAGTGATTTATTCCCGAAAGAGCATTCCTATGGCTTGTTTTATAAGGTACGAAGGTGAGGGGAGCCTGCAGGACAGTGCTTTGATAAGGGAACCGTTTAAAGGTCTGTTCCTATTCCCATGCTGCTCTGTGAATGAACGGCGCCGACGCTGAATCTCTCTCAGATATGGTACTTTATTGAACACGGTGACTAGGATTTCACTAGTATTCTGTATTTGATTTGAGTATTTGCCTGATTTGAATCATAAGTGAATTATAGATGTTATACAAATGAGGAAATTACAGTAAATATATGTCCCCTAAACGATTACGCCTCACAGATCAATGATGTCATTTAATGATAGTTATTATGGGAAAGGTGTGCGTTCATCCATACATTCTGTATGCCTTGGCATGTCATGATTATCCTTAGAAACTTGAATTGACAGCTATTTTGGTTTACGACGACAGAATTTCCAAAGTACAAGTTGCGGAAGATCACGTTTATTTGCCCCTTTTGAATGCGTCTCCCTTTTTGACGAATCGCCTCGCTTATGCAGAGGCTCTCATCTTCTACAGGACGGCCTACAGTAGTCAACCAGAGTCCACTGTACTACAATGACACCCCTCATAGTGCTAGTCGTTACACCCTTCCTATCAAGAGATCAGAGAGACAGGCACACACACCGTCTGTGTTACAGTCACGCTAGCAGAGAATACAGAGAGAAGCTCAGGGGGCAGACGCAGAGATAGATTTAACAAAGGCTAATATCCCGGGCCTTAAGTAAACACCAGTCAACGGAGCCCATTGAGTGGCTTTATGCCTGTGTCTGCCTGGACCTTGGGATCCATTTATATTCTCTCTAATTCCTTATGGCGGGAGAGTGGGGGTAGGAGATGGGGGGGTGGGGGGGTGGGGGAGACGCGGGTTAAAAGCAAGGAAAAGGGTTTGGTTACATTACACGGGGGGGGCGAGCCATTGTGCTGCATAAATAACAACAGAAGCATCTAAATCCCGCTGCTTTCAAGCCTGGCTAACACCCGCTGGCTGGCCAGCGCTACAGTATATCCCCACGCTGAGTGTAGCCTCATCAAAGGCAGAGCAAAGAGAAAGTTCAATTCTTTTTGGGGTTAATTGGGTTTGAAATGGTGGACGTGCTGTGGAACAGAGCTGGTCATCTGCTTGCTGCAAAACTTCCACGCGGGCAGCACAAAGCGCTCCAGCTAGGAGAGGATATTACATTCAGTGTTCTCGAGCTAAAGGCTTATTGTTCCTGCGACGCGACGTATTCATATAACACCGAGAGCGTCACGGAACACAATTAGTCATTTCTAGACACAATTGTTAATGCGTCCTTCAAGAGGGATTGAACGAAACCACATGCCGAGGCCGTGCTGAATACGCGCATTGAGCTAATTTAGTCAGTATACAATGAAGGTTGGCAGCGGCATCTCAGCTAGCTCCCTCTCTACCTTCTTTTCTCTCCCCCCGGAGCACCGCCACTATCCGGGGGCTTTTGATCATTAATCAACCCACGCCCACATCTCTGTTTTTTTTATCTGCCTGTTTTTTAACGCCAGTTATCTCGCCATGCAATCCCTCTCCGTGTAGCTGTCACTCAGTGGAGTGGATAGCTTCATTTATCTACCTGTGTGCTGTACATAACACAGCGCCGGGGCACTCTGGCCTCCTTCTCATTTATCAACTGACAACTCGGCCCCTATCTACACACATACATTACTGTACCCGCTGCCCGCCCCGCCACTGCTTCCTCCTAAGCACTGAGTGAGCTACAGAGGCCTGGGGCCTCATTTATAAACGTTGCATATGCCCAAAACATGCCCCAAAACATGCGCGCTCCAGTTTTCACGCAAAAGTTGGCATTTATCAAACTTAACTTGACGTGGGGAATGTGCTTATCCTCCCGCGAACTTTAGACCAAACGTACGCACAGTTTCTAGGGGTAGAAGTATTGCATTTCAAGAAGGCGAAAGAAGCCTAGTAGCCTTGCGCAAATGTATGACAACAACAAAAACACTGGTAGCCTATCTAAATATAATAACAAGATGCAAAAATTTGCCATTAGTGATAATTTGCCATTATCTCTGTATTCTACAATTATTAGAAATAGGCATACATTTCCTATTATCTAGGTTATTTCATTGCCATGATCATTGCAGAAAATTTGTCTGACTGTGATTGCCCAAAAAAGCCTATAGGCCTACAACAATTAAGTTAGTATAGGCTACCACTCGTCCCATCTCTCATTTAATTGGACCCACTTCACACAAAAGCTATTTCAAGTATTTTGCTCCATGCGATCCGATCCGTAGCTGATAGTTTAATGGTAGAACAGAGACGGCTCACCTTTTCCATTGACGTTTTGTCTGAATACTGCAATGTCAAATACCTCGAGTAGACAATATTTAATTCATAAATAGAATATATATATATCATAACCATTGCAGAATAAATTCTTTACCTTTTCTGGCCATGATGAGTTCATATTACAGAAGTAACCATACAACAACCATGCGCATTTCTCATTTAATTGGGCCTATTAGAAATTGTATTTGTCACATGCGCCAAATACAACAGGTGTAGTAGACCTTACAGTGAAATGCTTACTTACAAGCCCCTAACCAACAATACAGTTTAAAAAAGTAAGAGCTAAGAGTAACAAATAATTAAAGAGCAGCAGTAAATAACAATAGCGGGGCTATACAGGGGGTATCGGTACAGAGTCAATGTGTCAATGTGCGGGGGGCACCGGTGTCAAGGTAATTGAGGTAATTATGTACATGTAGGTAGAGTTATTAAAGTGACCATGCATAGATAATAACAGAGAGTAGCAGCTGCGTAGAAGAGGGTGAAGGGGGGGGGGGGGGTCCGCTTTCCGTGCGGTAGCAGAGAGAACAGTCTATGACTAGGGTGGCTGGAGTCTTGGACAATTTTTAGGGCCTTCCTCTGACACCACCTGGTATAGAGGTCCTGGATGGCAGGAAGCTTGGCCCCAGTGATGTACTCGGCCGTACGCACTACCCTCTGTAGTGCCTTGCGGTCGGATGCCGAGTAGTTGCCATACCAGGCAGTGATGCAACCCAACAGGATGCTCTCGATGGTGCAGCTGTAGAACCTTTTAAGGATCTGAGGACCCATGCCAAATCTTTTCAGTCTCCTGAGGGGGAATAGGTTTTGTCGTGTCCTCTTCACGACTGTCTTGGTGTGCTTGGACCATGTTAGTTTGTTGGTGATGTGGACACCAAGGAACTTGAAGCTCTCAACCTGCTCCATTACAGCCCCGTCAATGAGAATGGGGGCGTGCTCGGTCCTCCTTTTCCTGTAGTCCACAATCATCTCTTATGCGTACTGTAGTTTCTATATTTTTTCAGAGTAGACAATGTTACAGAATTCGTGGGCAGTGCAACATATTTAGGTTGGGGGAAAAAATATTATTGTTTACAGGTCTACAGCAATTTGCAATTGTTTTTGTCTTTCAGAAACGGTCAGATACAGCAAGTCACATGAAAACATTCTGCCAACACCTCCAATTTGACCAAGTTTGCAATTGCTATTTCCTTTAGATGGCCTAATTCCAATACTTCCAAAGTGTACAGCAAATAAGGGTGTTATTGTCACCATAAAAGGTGAATGATGGGGCGTTATAATGCTCGTTCACGAGCCCACAGTTTTTCGCCAGGTCTGATTTTATAATGAGAAACGTGCGTGTGTCCCAAGTGAATAAATCTCTATACTTTGTTTTAAATGTACTCAACATTTATAAATTAGGCCCCTGCCCCTTACACACTCAGGTCCACATCTCATTATGGCTGTTTTGTGAGAGTGTGTTCTGCCTTTCAACGTTCAATATTCATTCTATCGAAGACAATAAAAAAAAAAAACTTGGAGAATTTGATGGAATCTTCCATTTCCTCTGTTCCAGTCTTCTCTAGTTGAACCCGCAGAGCTATAACGAACAGGTGGGATTTAGGGACTTTACTGTGAAATGTATTCTGCTGTAAATGTAACTGTAGCACAATGAATGTAGGCATAGTGTAACCTGCATACCCTGAATTGCTTATGACCACAGATGCTCCCTGATTGTGAGTCTGTGAGTGAGTGCTGCTGGCGGTGGTGTCAGTGTGACCTCAGGGAGCCCTCGTCACTGTGTTCTCTGTCCCCGGCCATCTGGAGCCACAGGCAGCTCTGCTCTGCTCTACAGAGGGAAGCTAGGCTGCTGCTGCTGCTGCTTCTGCTGCATGGGGGGCAGGGGCCGGAGTATAGCAGAGTCCTGCAGCACTACAGTGGACTGGAGTGGGCTCAGGGATGCCCAGTGGAGTCCTTCTGCGGATTCCTTTGTTTCCCGGTCTTGCTTTTCCGCAAGTGCACGCTCAATTTTTTTTGTCTTTGATGCTGTGGCTCATACACATGGCCTTCGTTGCTGTCCCTCAAGTTTTGCCTTTCAAGTTCACTCCCATTTGAATCTCTCTCTCTCCGTACTTTTCTCTCTTTCATTCCTCCTCTTTTTCTGTCTAACTCAGCCCCCGCTGACTACTGTGCAGGATGGCAGGAGTGGCGGTCGAGGTACCTTCTGTAAATGCCCATTTTTACATTCACTTACGGATATTAACGTCAGAGACATGAATAGAACTAGCTGCAGGGCTGGAACACCAAGAGCCTTGTATTCTGAACTGCGTAACTGCAATTCCGAGGGTACAAGATACCATCTCACTTTGCCCCATTCTGGAAAGACAGGACAGAGCAGACAGAATGTTTATGAGAGAGCCTGCTGTGAGTGCCGTTCCCTGTTAGCATGTACTTGCCTCTCCGAGCGAGGTTAGGCAGCAGCTCTGGGGTTGAGGGTCTCAGCTACATCTGGAAGAGACTGACAGGATGTTAGTGAAAGGTGTGTGGTTCTACTGTAACCGTAGACCCGGCTGTCTGTCTGCTGTGTCTGGCCTGCCTCTGCTCTGTCAGCCCGGCTTCAGGACGGAAAGTGCGGTCTGGTACCCAGAGTGTCGGCGTGGCGCGGTGCTCTCTCACTCAGAGCTAGCCGGGGTAATTGCTCCTGCGTTTTTAACGAAGGGGCTTCGTTTGAAGAAGCCGATGGATCCCCTGCTTTTTACGTACTAGAGAAAGGCTGTTAGTTCGCAATGTGGCTGTCCGGGAGTCTGTGAGAGTGAGTGGCTTGTCTCTATTTTTATACGCAATGAGAGATAATTATCAGCCTAGACTAGCCCTCCTCTCAGGGACATGGCATGGCCGTCCCAGCACTCCGTGTGGTGTCGGTTTATTATGGGGTTATATTCTAGTCTGTGGTCTGAGCCATACCAGTCGTCTATGTTATGATGAACACAGAAAGCCTAATGACATCGACACAGAGAACAGGGCTCCCCACTCAAAATGAGCCTCTGTTTTAAGACAAAAAAGCCTGCAGATAATAACAGAAAGAGTTAAGAGTTTCTGGAAATGGTTAAAAACGGGAGTCTCACTTAAAGTTACAACATTGTTCAAGTGGGGAGCCTTTGATGGGTTAACAGTCTGGGAAGCGTACCAGGGTTGGAGTAAAAGAGTTTCTTCCAACGGTCTCAGTTTTCATGATGTGATTTCATCGTCCTAATGATGACGTCATAGTTTGACAATACTAATCCTTTGGCTCTGCACGTCTCACTCTGTGGAATTAGCATTTGATTTCCATTCCAGCCACACAAACGAATGACCTAGTGTCTCTAATCAGATCTGCAGACATGGAAATGGAGGGAGATTTGAGTCACAGACGTGCAAATGGCGGTGTAGCCTTTACCAGGGAGGCCCAGCCTGGCCTCTCGAACATGTATAACCCCTAGCATTTACCCTACAGAGCCGCACTAGCAATGGCAGACTCAATGAAAATACTGTCACACCTGCTTGAAAAATGGCTCAGGAAAAAGCCAATTCCGCTGTGAATGAGGATAAGCAAATAGGCATAAGGGCTTGAATAGCTGCCAGTACTGCCGGATCCTTCTAACTAAACCACAATGAGTTCCTATACAAACAGAGATACGTGCAGCAATTTTGTGTGGCAGATGAACCTTTTCAAGCTTATGCGCGAACAGGGATAACCAAACGCAAACAGCCCTTTCTCTGGGCACTATTCGTGTTAAATGACTCAAGCCGCCTTTGTGGTTTTTGTCTGAGTGATTATTTTGGCAGACCTTCGGAACGCCCTAACCCCTCCCCAATGCCACGGCTTGGGAGTATTAGTCAGCGTGTGGAAAAACCCAGAGTGCGACAGGTAGGCGGGCATGAATTAGAGTGCAACGACGCCGGCGTAGGACGAGGGCGAGCCAAGTAGTCACGCAGCAGGAGGATGAATGGAGAGTAAGAGAATGCCGTCGGCATTATAGAGTCGAAATAGGAGGAAAGATTATTATTCTTCGCCAGTAATTAGTAGCACATAAACAGCCGTCGGCAGCAGAATTAAAAAGTGGCATTATGATGTGTGTTCTCCATACAAGATGTCTCTTCTTGCACTTTTCAATAGTTAATCACTCTGCTTCGCAGTCAGCCACATATTCTCGGGGTTAAGGTTCAGCTTTGTAACAGATGACTGCATGAGACTGACTTGCATGGTTCCGGCTTTGATGTAGAACACCAGTGTCTCCTGCACAATCTGCACTGGTGCGTACAGTATCTCCCATCTCTTCTCCTTTCATAAATGATTAAGGTCACCCACATGTTCTGGGGAGAAGAGGATAGAGAAGTCGCAAACCGTGAGTCAACGGCTTAGTGCCTCGTGTCTGTGAGGAGAGAAACAAACCTTATTTGGCACAAAAGGGTGTCACGACAGCGCCAGTTAGAGTTGTGAATGAAATCTAGCCTACTAAATGCAAATGTTAGTTTTTGAATACTTGCTGTGGAAGTGTGAATAGAATCTAATTGTTTTTCCTATATTTTGAGTCCTTGGGCTTTTTTAGAATACACGAGTAAGAAAACACTTGATTATTAATTCCCTGTCGCATTCCCCTCTCTCATTAGCTTTTTTGAGGACCCTGTGGAAGACTGGTATCCATTATTTATCACCTAGCCCCAAAACAGCAGCTGCATGCTTGTGTAATTGCCATATGTTCTGCTTTTGCAAGCATATTGGGAAGAATTATTTTGTAAAGTGATTTATATCAGGCTTGCGAGGACACACTGCAACAGACATCTCCAGAACTTGTTCTCCGCTAACAATGACTGATCAAAAAAGTTCTCAGCTCCGATAACTTGAACTTTAGGCCGCGTTGGCCAATTAACCACAATGGCATCTTGCCTAGTATCTGCGGATGCTCCGGCAGAGCTACTGTCTCACGGTTAGAATTCAGCCGATAAAGCCATAAAGACTTGCTGGTACAGAGCTGTAGTCTGCTCCATTCATTGGGCCTGCAATTATTCACCAAGCTGACATGGCCTCTCCTCCAAACGTTGAATAAACACTCCGGTAACAGTGACGCAACGTCCCCCAAGCCACGCAGCTACAGTTCTAATCGTTTAGACTGTTACTGTAGCCTCTCTGAAATGTTTATGCCCCAGTTATGTATCTCCGTTTCGAGAGCGGATCGTCTGCCGTTCTGTTTGGGTAGGGTTCGCAGTTTTACAGCCGGAGGTAGCTGCAGCAGGAGGCCCTCTATCCGGCCTTGTAGGGGCATGGACTCCCTTCGCTTCCAGTCCCAGGGCTTGTCTGTAGCATTAGCGCTGCACATCTGTTTATCCCATCCACATGTGTAGAGGAGGCCCATGCCGTTATACTGAGCGATTACCGCCATGATTGGTGGAAGAGGGAGGTCCTTTAAAGGCTGTCTAACGGGGGGGGGGGGGGGGGGGTTTATCTAGCGGATCACTGGCGTTGTCGTGTCATTACCGTAGCGATGGCTGGGGGGCCTCGTTTGCAGCAAGAGGGCTGAGGCAACCCCCGACATGTGAGTGCGGGTCAGCCAAGGTCAACACACCACAGAGTCCGATGCCGCGCCTTCAGACATGAATACACAACAATGTATTGAGATGTATATGGAGATAACGAATGGAGTACATGCACATAAGAATAGTTTGTGAGAGAAAACGTTATTTTACGGATGTACAGAAGTGCACGGACACGCACTTTTCACATATTAATGAATACTGTGACACACTTCAATCGTGCAAAATCCATACTCATACATACACATGGTTCGCATCCCAAATGGCACCCAATTCTCTACACTATATAGTACACTACTTATGAACAGGGCTCTGGTCAAAAGAAGTGCACTACATAGGGAATAGGGTACCGTTTGGGACGCACCCAGATGGTGCGTGCATACGTACATAGCGTGGTAATACACATAAACATACACACTCAACTTTTGAAGAAATGAAAACTGGCAGGACTTGCATTGAAGAGGAGGGGGGAAACGGTGCTGTGTTGTGAGAGAGGGTGGGAGCACTGCATAGCTCGTTGAGTTCACTGAGCAGAGTGGCACACAATCAGGCTTACGCGCACGCACGCACGCACACACACACACACACACACACACACACACACACACACACACACACACACAACGCATGCACAAGTACACTCACAAGCACACACACAGCCAGACAAACAGACACAGACACACACACACACACACACACACACACACACACACACACACACACACACACACACACACACACACACTTCTAAAGAGTCAGGCCGGAGGAGAGGGCCCTGGGAAATGTTCTGTGAAGCGCAAGCTGGAATCTGCACTGGGGAAACCTGATAGCCTGTGTCTGTGCCAAATGCATGAGGTCACCCTGACTGGCCTACCTGCCTTGCAGCCTCCTCACGCCCCCTGCACATTCCTACATGACCCCCTCACGCCTAACGCTCACAACACCATACAGCAGCACTATGCATACAGTGCATTCGGAAAGTATTCAGACCCTTTTACTTTTACCACATTTTGTTACATTACAGCCTTATTCTAAAATGGATTAAATACAACAACAACAAAAATGTAATCTATCTACACGCAATATCGCATAATGAAATGTTTTTGAAATGTTTGCTAATTTATATATATATAAAAACTTTTACATAAGTATTCAGACGCTTTACTCAGTACTTTGTTAAAGCACCTTTGGCAGCGATTACAGCCTTGAGTTTTCTTGGTTATGACACTACAAGCTTGGCACACCTGTAATTGGGGAGTTTCTCCCATTCTTTTCTGCAGATTCTCTCAAACTCTGTCAGGTTGGATGGGGAGCGTCGCTGCACAGCTATTTTCAGGTATCTCCAGAGATGTTCGATCGGGTTCAAGTCCAGGCTCTGTCTGGGCCACTCAAGGACATTCAGAGACTTGTACCGAAACCACTCATGCGTTGTCTTGGCAACGCATGAGTAGGTTTAGCGTCTTTGTCCAGTCTGAGGTCTTGAGCACTCTGGAGCAGGTTTTCATCAAGGATCTCTCTGTACTTCGCTCCGTTCATCTTTCCCTTGATCCTGACTAGTCTCCCAGTCCTTGCCGCTGAAAAACATCCCCACAGCACGATGCTGCCACCACCATGCTTCACCGTAGGGATGGTGAGCGGAGCCTGGTTTCCTCCAGACGTGACGCTTGGCATTCAGGCCAAAGAGTTCAATCTCCGTTTCATCAGACCAGAAAATCTTGTTTCTCATGGTCTGAGAGTCTTTAGGTGGCTTTTGGCAAACTCCAAGCGGGCTGTCATGTGCCTTTTACTATGGAGTGGCTTCCGTCTGGCCCCTCTACCATAAAGGCCTGATTGGTGTAGTGCTGCAGAGATGGTTGTCCTTCTGGAAGGTTCTCCCATCTCCACAGAGAAACTCTGGAGCTCTGTCAGAATGACCATTGAGTTCTTGGTCTCCTTCCTGACCAAGGTCCTTCTCCCCCATTTGCTCAGTTTGGCCGGGCAGCCAGCTCTAGGAAGAGTATTGGTGTTTCCAAACTTATTCCATTTAAGAATGATGGAGGCCATTGTGTTCTTGGGGACCTTCAATGCTGCAGAAATGTTTTGGTACCCTTCCCCTCGGAGCTCTAAGGACAATTCCTTCGACCTCATGGCTTGGTTTTTACTCTGCACCATGCACTGTCAACTGTGGGACCTTATATCCAAATCATGTCCAATCAATTGAATTTACCACAGGTGTACTCCTAGTTGTAGAAACCTCTCAAGGATGATCAATGGAAACAGGATGCACCTGAGCTCAATTTCGAGTCTCATAGCAAAGGGTCTGAATACTTATGTAAATAAGGTATTTCTGTTTTATATTTTTTATACATTTGCAAAAATTTCTAAAAACCTGTTTTCTCTTTGTAATTACGGGGTATTGTGTGTAGATTGATGAGGGAAAAAATTATTTATGCCATTTTAGAATAAGGCTTTAACGTAACAAATTGTGGAAAAAGCCACGGGGCCCGAATACTTTCTGATGGCACTGTAGATCTGCTCTACTCCTATCCTCCAAAAACCCTTTGAACTAACCTCTCCAAGACACAAACAACACTCAAAGCTCATACGCTGGACTCTTTTCAACCCCAAACATACACACACCAAAGCCCATGGCTACACACACAAACACACACCCGCGACTTTGTTCCCTCCCCCACACTGCATGAAAATCACCTCTCTCTCCCACCCATCTCATATTCTTCCCATATTACGTTAGAATGGACACGGATAATTGCCCTACCGTGATTTTGTTTTTGTTGGAGAGAAGCAGCATTCTGTCTCCATGGTGTTTTGTACAGCAGTAAGTTTAGCATTCATTATTGCCAGCTTGATAAATCTGTATGACAGCAGTTAGAAAGATCATGTGATGTTTCATTGTTCAAGAAGCACTGACAGAGAAAGTTATACTGCTATTTGGAGCTCAAGTGCTCTGTAGGAAACACAAGTGTGGATTATTGTACTGCACCGTCATGGATGGCGTGCCATGGTTGTCGATGGGCTTTAGCTCATACATGTCTCTGCGACGTACGAGTGGATGCACTGTTTAACACCGACTATTTCCTGTTTTTTAGTATGTAGTATGCGTAACGACTGAGTGAACTTCAAACTGGTTGCATATGTTGGCTTTCGTTTCCCACTTGTAAGCATGAAATTAATTTGTCGTCTTAACTGCTGTTTCAGATGTTTTGAGGGCTACCCCGAATAACCTTATCCCGAGTATAAACTTTTTGGAAGTCACTCTAGGCTGAGCAGTGTTTAAATGAGGCTGTGGTTGTGGCTGTAGGCCTATCCTATACCGTGCACAGTTTACCCACACTGCAACTCACACATGCTCCCAAATATGCCACCACTGAAATTATATCAAGTCTAATAGCCACCCTGTCTACCCTCCCTAAACATATCACTTTGCCCAGAAAATGAAAATGCTAAAAATCTAATAAAACACTAGGTAGTATATTTCAGGATGGCTTTCTTTCTGCCATTGGCCATGTCTTCATTCAATAACTTGAGAGAGGGCATGATTGCTATGCAGTGTGCTGTAGTGCTTCTACCCATAACGAATTGACCTTAACGGAAAAATTTTGAGGGATATTTACTCATTTTTACTTAAGCCTGCCTGTCATAACTTTTTTGCATTGCTTCTAATTTTGAGAGCCGGCAAAAACAAACCTCTTGAATTCAACAGAGGACCACCTGGCTTGACTTTATATTCCCTATTAACTAGGGCTGTCCAAGACGAAAGAAAATCTTTGTCGACCGAAAGTCGTTTGTTCTTTCGACAAATCGATTGACTTTTAAATGTGTATTCTTCTATATATATAGACACACCCTATGTGTTTTAATAAAATCAAGTATATGCATTGAGCTTGTCTGATGCTTTAAGCGCACCGTTTGATGAAATAAGACACAAATGACTGAAGAGGGAGACAGAAATCAAGATAACCCAAAGGAAAAAAACGTAAGAGATGAAAAAGATGTTTCAGATACAATTTTGTAACAGACTTTGTTTGCTTGCATTTTGAGCTGAAGAAAACATTACTTTGAGATGCTCCACAGCTCATTAGTGGTGGTGTGTTAAGCCAATCAGAAATATAATCAGATCCCCAATTGAGCACATTTATATGCCTACATTTGCGCGCAGGCCAGGTAGCCTATAGGCCTACTTCTATGTGTAATCAGGTGTGCGTCTTTACTCAACATTGACAGGAGCGCACTAAACTAAAGATAATGACTAAATTGACAACATTTTGAGAAACAGACGCCTCACAAGTCCTCATCTGGCAGCTTCATTAAATAGTACCCGCAAAACACCAGTCTCAACGTCAACAGTGAAGAGGCAACTCTGGGATGCTGGCCTTCTAGGCAGAGTTCCTCTGTCCAGTGTCTGTGTTCTTTTGCACATCTTAATCTTTTCTTTTTATTGGCCAATCTGAGACAATCTGAGACATCCCGGAGTCACCACTTCACTGTTGACGTTGAGACTGGTGTTTTGCGGGTACTATTTAATGAGCTGCCAGTTGATGACTTGTGAGGCATCTGTTTCTCAAACTATACACTCTAATGTACTTGTCCTCTTGCTCAGTTGTGCACCGGGGCCTCCCACTCCTCTTTCTATTCTGTTAGAGCCGTTGTTCTGTGAAGGGAGTAGTACACAGCGTTGTATGAGATCTTCAGTTTCTTGGCAATCAATTTCTCGCATGGAATAGCCTTCATTTCTCAGAACAAGAATAGACTGACGAGTTTCAGAAGAAAGTTCTTTGTTTCTGGCCATTTTGAGCCTGAAATCGAACCCACAAATGCTGATGCTCCAGATACCCAACTAGTCTAAAGAAGGACAGTTTTATTGCTTCTTTAATCAAAACAACAGTTTTGAGCTGTGCTAACATCATTGCAAACGGGTTTTCTAATGGTCAATTAGCCTTTTAAAATGATCAACTTTAGGATTAGTTAACACAACGTGCCATTGGAACACAGGAGTGATGGTTGCTGATAATGGGCCTCTGTACACCTATATAGATATTCCATAAAAAAATCAGCCATTTCCAGCTACAATAGTCATTTACAACATTAACAATGTCTACATTGTATTTCTGATCAATTTGATGTTATTTTAATGGACAAAAATTGTGCTTTTCTTGAAAAAACAAGGACATTTCTCAGTGACCCCAAACTTTTGACTGGTAGTGTAGGCTGTCGACCAACAGCCTATGGACCAAACAATTGACCAGTCGACTAATTGGGGTCAGCCCTATTGACACACAATACAAGTACAACGTTATCAACTTGAATTGTTGACAGTTGTCAGTTGCTAAGAGAGTCCACCTAATAAATTGGCTTTAAAGAAATCCATTTGTTTGGAAGCATACATGAGACCCAGGATACAGTTGTGAGAGATTTCTCCCTGTACATTTACAAAAATACATCTGACACATTGTCGAGAGGTATCTGTTATGCTAATAGTTCACGCATCAATAGCACTAGATAAAACACCACATGCTCCACATGCTGCATTGTAAAGATTCCAGTTGGGCAATTAATTGTCATCAGCTGTATCTGTTTTTTTCTTCCTCTCCTTAACATTAGGCGTTTGTTTTTTTCCCGGAGTATTAGAGATGGGAAGCTAATGGAGAAAGTCAATGCTTGCTTGTGGCGCTGTTTTAGCTGTGACCCGTGTAAATTGGGGAGTGACCCGGTGTTGTGTCGATGAGGTGCAGGAGGAATCCAATCTCCTCGCTGGGATATTGTGTGTTTTAGTTGCACTCTTTGATAACTATTGGCCCCCAAAGAGCCTCTCATTGCCCTAATAAAACCGAATTTGTTTTCGCTCGCAGTGACCCCGGTTAGAAAGCTTGGGCTCGCTGGCAGTCATGGCAAAACAAATGTTGAATCGGATCAGACGTCTTGGTCCCCAACCATTAGATTTGAGCAGGGGAAAGAGAAAATGCATGATTTCTCCTCTAAACAATCTCTAAACAACTTGACTTGTGAAGAAATCATTATCTGCAGGGCTACAGTAATCAATTAGAATGTGATACATTGAATGCAGCGCATTCACTCCAACTCATCTGGATTCAATGATTCCCATCCACCGACTTGCTATGCTGTCACCCAGCAATGTCTAACTTCTCTCCCATGGTTTTGAATAGCGTTTTCTTCTCTTTTTCAATTACAAGTTGGGGGAGAAAGGAATCGATGGGAACAGACAAATGACATACTTAAGGCATTTTGAGCAAGGCTGAAATCACACTGAGCATCAAGGGCTGGATGGTTAATGAGTCATTCAGAGTAACGCTCTTCATTTTGCTATTTGTTTCCTCTCCATTTGGCCTCCGTTTGCGGTAACTATCTGGGACTCAGTGTCATAGGCATAGCTGTCCACACCACACCAAGACATATTAAGTCTGTTTTAAACGCAGCACAGGGTGCCACTGCACCCGGTAATTTGATAAAAGCGAGTGCAGGGAGGGAGGGAGGGAGAGATGGAGTTCGGCTCGGGCAGACGCACAATGCGGTTGCAAGCGGATCGTCGGCGGCTCTCAAGGTGAAAAGCACCAGGTGAAGGTCTAGTCGTTTGCAAACCCGGCAGGCGCTTAGATCCGCTACCCACGCACCTTGCTGCCTAAGCGCCTCAGAAAGCCACTCTGGGGATAACAAGCGGGGGAAAGCCAGAGAGGACTTAAACACACAGAAGGGTTTCTCATGACTGAACTCAATTTGAGCTATTAGAGGAGGAGGGAGGGAGGGTGGAGGCGGGACAAACGGAGGGAGGGAGGGAGGGAGGGAGGGAGGGGCTGAGAGAGAAAGAGATGCAACACAGAGAGAGTGGTAGCAGAGTGTAGCACAGACATAGCTAAGTCAAAAGCTAGACATAGAGAGATTGAGTTAGGGACCGAAGGAGACTGAGAGGGAGACTTTGAGAAACAGGCAGAAAAGAGTGATCAAGCACCAACGACCTGCTGAGAATCTGCTGAGAAGTTGTGTGTGCTTAGTCTGCCTCTGCTTGCAAATCAAGATTTCCAAATGATTAGGGCCAATAGCGAAGGAGATTAGAAAAATAGCAGGGTGGATGAAGATGGGATTTGCTCAAGCAAAGATACTGTGATGCGGCTCCATGGTAACACAGTAAGAGGAGAGTGATAGTTAATAGAGGTTGCCTGCCCTAAGGGGCCCTGCCTGTGACTGACAGCACCAGCAGCATGATTCACATCCCCCTGAGATACCCAGGATGGATTGGCACACACACACACACACTCGTGATCATGTGATTACTTGTGAGCCACCATGCAGGAGGATCATGTTCAGTGATCTGGTCTTTGTTCACTCTCTCTCTCTCTGTCTCCCTCTCGCTAGCTCTCTCTCCTCTGCAAGGAGTGAGATGTGTTGTTAGGTGGAATTGGTGGTAAGCCCATTCACCTAATTCTACAACAGAGCAACATAAGTGTAATTTTCCGGATGTGAGTCGACACGATTTTGTCTCTAGTAGATTCTACACAGACCCACTGACTGACATAACACCAAACTTCAAAAGGAGTCCTGGAGAGTCCTGAGTGGTCCATCTCGCATTCTCAACGTGTGTGAAAGGAGCACCGACCCAACCACAACCTCTACACAACTTGTGTGCTGCTTCACGGTGCTGTTTCGATTTCAAGCGAGGCCTTTTATCTTCAAACTGGGTTCCTTTTTGGAAAAAAAGGCGTCTCAATTCTTCTCGGCTTCCCTGTGAAAAGCAACTGCCACTGAGCCTCGGTCCCCGCAGTGCTGAGAGGATTACAGCGGCCCACCAATTAGAGCCTGCCGATTCTTAAAGCCTATGAATTATTAAGAGCACCCATCGACAATGAGAAGTGGTGGAGGGCAAAAGCACACCGCCAAGGCACCTGAAAACCCGAGCTGTTAGCGGTTTGCCTGCTACAAAACCCGTATATCGACTAGTATCCAGGATTCTGTTATTGTTGCTTTCATTCCATCATATATTGGATTCATCTTGCATTGATTTATCAACGTTTCCATTTTGGAAGGGGTCGTTCCAGGGGTATGTTGTTGGGGTTCACAAATATACAGTCTGGGTGCCTTGGAGACCTTGTAAGCGACTCATGTCATTATAGGATTTATTTCCTGACTGGAGGTGAGCTAATGAGTCGTTGTGCATCTGAAGGGCATGCCGTTGGATGCCAGTGGCGCTTCACAGAGGGAAGCCTCCTCATAAACTCTGCGGTCCACGACTCCTCCAAGCTCCAGTGCCCGATACATGACCCCGAGATGGCCGCCACCAAGGCCTGCCAATGTACCAGCTTTTAGGGGAACACCTCACTAATGTCCCCCGCTCCCACCATAAATATATCTCAGAGACGGTGCCAATGGGCCATAACTCTGGACGAATGAAAATGGCCAAATGTTACTCCTGGCCATTTTGAGTACTTGAGATGCATAGAGAGAAGAGGGGAATTGTTTTTTTCTGTGAGGCACTGCCTCGGTGGATAACAGAGCTGTCATTATGCACAAATAATTGGATGCGTTATCCTTTTTCTTATTTTCACCAGTGACTGTCTAATGTGGCGGGGTTGTCGAATAAGTCGGTGAGTGAGAGAGCTCATGAAACTGATTACTTATGTGAATGACTGTTCTTTCCCGGAATTTAAATCCGTTATAGCAGCTAAGAGTGGAAGAGTGGGGTGGGGAGAGAGATATGTGTGTATTGTGGCGCAGAGCTTTTAAGAGTCTTCTGATTAGGTTATTTATTGTTTGGTTGCAAGGAATGAAGGAAATGAATGCTGGACTTGTCTCTCTTGCCACGAAGAGAAAAACGACTGGCTCTCAGTTTGGTCATATACATTAGCCCAGCCCCTTTTTTGTCACCAGAATAGCTCAAATTCCCTTTATCTGACATGACATCCAGTGTTCCCAATTTTAAATAAACACAACAAAATGGTTTAGTGTGCACACGAAAACAGAGTTTGTCTTGTTACCACCCACCCCCCATGCCTCTATCCATCTCCACGTCATCACACACTGATTTTAATCCACAAGTCAGCTGGGTGAAAACACCAGTGGTGGGAAAATGCACGTGCTTTCTGTATGCAGACTTTTGAATGTTCGTGTGAAAATCTGTCGCCAATTCGATGGAAAACTAGCAAATGATTAACAGGTGTCTATTTGTCAGAAGTTTTCTCTCACTTGCTCATTATTTTTCTACTTTGGACATTTATGATATTGATGATTCCCACAAGACAGTACACACAGCTGTCTATGCAGTGTTCCAGCAGAAATAAGAATGGTTTTATACCATGGGAAGAATTCAAAGATATGCTGTCATGATGTAAGAATGCGATCAAGGCCACACACACACTCAGTTTTGTATCTATTATTGGATTAATACATCATAATAATCAGGGGTGAAAGTGGATTTAATTTCTTCCCGGTATGGGACCTCCTGTGTGTGCAAGCGAGTGCAAAAAGACAAAAAATTGCCCCCCCCCCTTCCATCCCCGCTAAACTAGAATAGTGTACAGCAGGGGTCGGCAATAGGTTTGGCCTTAGTCGGCAAAGCAGAACATATTAGCAGCCCAATTCATAGGCCTATGTTACAAATTAAACAATTTTTTTAACACATCTGCTTAGTAGGCTATATAATCAGTTCAATGTCAATAACATATCCTAATATTTTCAATCTGATTACACTGATAAAATCACCAATGTCTCTGTTAAATTCGTTTTTTATGTTTATTTGTGCGTTGATTGGTGGGGAAAAAACAGCTTGCAGCCAAGAGAAGATTTTGCTGTGAAAAAGTCTCAAAAGAAAGGTGGATAGTGAAATATACAATTTTCAGGGAAGAAGGGACAGAGAAATAGCCACTCTTATCATATTTCTCCAGTGTCTTGTTTGCAACAAAACGGTTGCTGTTTGCAAATAATGTAACATTAGACATCCTTATGAATCTAAGCATTGCACTTTCAAAAGTTACCTCTCCTCCCAGACAGAGGCCAGACCAACGCATAAAAATGTAAGATTCAACTGCTTTCCACTCGTCCATTGTTTAAACCCATGCAGCTTTTAGGGAAGCACTTCTGTTGTCGGCTTAAGCGTCTTCTATTTTCAGGAAGTGAAAAGCAAAGTCCATGTTCTGCCTCCTCGAAAACATCGAAGGCCGTAGCTCAGCCTCAGAACGTCATATACATAAATCAATATATCCCCGTATGCATCAGAGTCACGTCTTTCAGAGTCACGTCTTTCACGTCTTTCAGCACCACTTGCCGTCCACCTCTTTCTCATTACGCCACAGCCACTCCAAAGCTGATGTCTGCCTGCTTGCCTTTTTTTAGTTGACCTGCACTCTCTCTCCTCGTTAATGATTGAAAAAGTGTCTCAAGACATTGTAATACATTTGGTCACCAGTCTATGAGCTACAGAGAGAACACATAGGCTACAACACTCTTAGAAAACAAAGTGCTATCTAGAACCTAAAATGGTTCTTCGGCTGTCCCCATAGGAGAACCCTTTGAAGAACCCTTTTTGGTTCCAGGTAAAAACCCTTTTGGGCTCCATGGAGAACCCTTTCCACAGAGGGTTCTACTTGGAACCCAAAATGGTTCTACCTGAAACCAAAAAGGCTTCTCTACCTGGAACTAAAAAGGGTTCTTCTATGGGGACAGAACCCTTTTGGAACCCTTTTTTTCTAAGAGTGTACTCTTTCTACCGTAGACTACATTATTTATGTTGAATGAATTCGATGCAGCATTGGTGGAGTACCGCAGTGCTGCGTCTCTCCAACAGGGCCCTGGAGAGGCGTGCTGGGCATGGAAAAGCTCAATATTTAGCGCCCCTGCGTCTAGCAAAGAGAGCGTCTAGCTTATCATGGGACAGCATCAGTGCTGACCTAAAAAGCCCTCATGTCATTGGGTGAGAGAAGTTGTTGTTTTTGGGGCAGAATAATGTGAGTTGTTATGTGATGTTGGAGGTGCGTCTTTGTCGGTTTAGTTTGGAAAATGGGCCACCGCACACGTTCATCCACCTCGCAACATATTTCCAGCCACCAAACAGTGGTGAATAGAAAGAGACATCCGTTACACAAAACACCACAAAGTCTAATGACATTTGGCGACTGTCATTAGGACTCCACTGCTGTCCTCGCGCGTCTCGGTGTCGGGCACTCATCTCTGCCTGGGGCAAAATGTCTGTGTTCTCGTCTAACCACATCACATTTTGGAGCGTAGGCTATACCAACCGTTTTCAAGTCCATTCGCTAATTTGTCATGCCTCTGACATGCGGTGATGATAAATAATGGTCTGATAGCCTACAGTTTTGACATTTTGTTTTCATTATTGTGACAGGCTCATATTTTACCGGTAAAACGCTGCCTTACTTCTCCCCCTGATAATAATATAATGACTAAAATGTCAAATCTAATAATACAGTGGCAAGAAAAAGTATGTGAACCCTTTGGAATTACCTGGATTTCTGCATAAATTGATCTGATCTTCATCAAAGTCACGACAATAGACAAACACAGTGTGCTTAAACTAATAGCACACAAATGATTGTATTTTTCTTGTCTATATTGAATACATCATTTAAACATTCACAGTGTAGGTTGGAAAAAGTATGTGAATTCCTAGGCTAATGACTTCCCCGAAAGCTAATTGGAGTTAGGAGTCAGCTAACCTGGAGTCCAATCAATGAGACGAGATTGGAGATGTTGGTTAGAGCTGCCCTGCCCAATAAAAAACACTCACAAAATTTGAGTTTGCTATTCACAAGAAGCATTGCCTGATCAAATCAAATCAAATTGTATTGGTCACTTACACATATTTAGCAGATGTTTTTGCAGCTGTAGCGAAATGCTTGTGTTCCATGCATGCCTCGAACAAAAGAGATCTCAGAAGAACTAAGATTAAGAATTGTTGACTTGCATAAAGCTGGAAATACAAACAATGTAGCTATCCCCTCCGCAAGGCAATCAAACAAGCTAAGCGTCAATATAGAGACAACGTAGAGTTGCAATTCAACGGCTCAGACACGAGAGGTATGTGGCAGGGTCTACAGTCAATCACGGACTACAAAAAGAAAACCAGCCCCGTAGCGGACCCCGATGTCTTGCTCCCAGACAAACTAAACAACTTCTTTGCTCGCTTTGAGGACAATACAGTGCCAACGACACGGCCCGCTACCAAAACCTGCGGACTCTCCTTCACCGCAGCCAACGTGAGTAAAACATTTAAACGTGTTAACCCTCGCAAGGCTGCCGGCCCAGACGGCATCCCTAGCCGCGTACTCAGAGCATGCGCAGACCAGCTGGCTGGTGTGTTTACGGACATATTCAATCAATCCCTATCCCAGTCTGCTGTTCCCACATGCTTCAAGGGGGCCACCATTGTTCCTGTTTCCAAGAAAGCTAAGGTAACTGAGCTAAATGACTTTCGCCCTATAGGAAACAACATCTCCACCCCACTGATCCTCAACACTGGGGCCCCACAAAGGTGCGTTCTCAGCCCTCTCCTGTACTCCCTGTTCACCCATGACTGCGTGGCCATGCACGCCTCCAACTCAATCATCAAGTTTGCAGACGACACTACAGTGGTAGGCTTGATTACCAACAACGACGAGACAGCCTACAGGGAGGAGGTGAGGGCCCTCGGAGTGTGGTGTCAGGAAAACAACCTCACACTCAACGTCGACAAAACAAAGGAGATGATCGTGGACTTCAGGAAACAGCAGAGGGAGCGTCCCCCTATCCACATCGACGGGACAGTAGTGGAGAAGGTTGAAAGTTTTTTAAGTTCCTCGGCGTACACATCACGGACAAACTGAAATGGTCCACCCACACAGACAGCGTGGTGAAGAAGGCGCAACAGCGCCTCTTCAACCTCAGGAGGCTGAAGAAATTTGGCTTGTCACCAAAAACACTCACAAACTTTTACAGATGCACAATTGAGAGCATCCTGTCGGGCTGTATCACTGCCTGGTACAGCAACTGCTCCGCCCACAACCGTAAGGCTCTCCAGAGGGTAGTGAGGTCTGCACAACGCATCACTGGGGGCAAACTAACTGCCCTCCAGGACACCTACAAAGGTGTAAAGGAATAAGAATATGTACATAAAAATATATGAATGAGCGATGTCCGAACGGCATAGACAAGATGCAGTAGATGGTATAGAGTACAGTATATACATATGAGATGAGCAATGTAAGGTATGTAAACATGATATAAAGTGGCATTGTTTAAAGTGGCTAGTGATACATTTATTACATCAATTTTTTTCATTATTAAAGTGGCTAGAGATGAGTCAGTATGTTGGCAGCAGCCACTCAATGTTAGTGATGGCTGTTTAACAGTCTGATGGCCTTGAGATTGAAGCTGTTTTTCAGTCTCTCGGTCCCCGCTTTGATGCACCTGTACTGACCTTGGCCTTCTGGATGATAGCGGGGTGAACAGGCGGTGGCTCGGGTGGTTGTTGTCCTTGATGATCTTTTTGGCCTTCCTGTGACATCGAGTGGTGTAGGTGTCCTGGAGGGCAGGTAGTTTGCCCCCGGTGATGCGGGGTCAAGAATATTGCTGAACTGAAACAGTTTTGTAAAGAGGAATCGTCCAAAATTCCTCCTGACCGTTGTGCAGGTCTGATTGGTAACTACAGAAAACATTTGGTTGAGGTTATTGCTGCCAAAGGAGTTAAGGAATTAAATCCAAGGGTTCACATACTTATCCCACCCTGCACTGTGAATGTTTACACGGGGTGTTCAATAAAGCCATGAAAACGTATAATTGTTTGTGTGTTAGTTTAAGCAGACTGTGTTTGTCTATTGTTGTTACTTAGATGAAGATCAGATCAAATGTTATGTCCAATTTATGTAGAAATCCAGGTTATTCCAAAGGTTTCACATACTTTTTCTTGCCAATGAATATGCCATTTATCCAAAGCGACTTAGTCATTCATGCATACATTTTAATCTGGGTGAAGGATATGTTGTTGTGGGTACTGGACACATTCTCGTCAAGCACAGTCACAACTCTTGTGGGATAATAGAATAGGTCATTTAGGACTAACAGGAGCATAGCAGTAATATGTTACTTAAAGCTCAAATGACCAGTAGCATGGTTAGATATGGCTGCAGTTCTGTGCTCTCGGAAAGTTGTGTAGACTTTCCCAATGCTCGCCTCCATCGCCCCCACACCTCCGATCCAGCTACAGCGTTCAATGTGGACAGAACATCAAGTTGTCCGACAGACGTATGTCCAGAGTCATATCACTCGGGGACGTCATCTGTATCTTTCAAACCCCATTGTATGAGCTAGCATAGCTCCCTTGTCAAAGGCTGTTGAAACCCGAAACCACATGATTTCACAATCATTCAAGCCTCGGGTATTTTCAGGATGAGTTCAAGCCTGTGCCCAAATGGCACCTTATTCCCTACATAGTGCACTACTTTTGACCAGATCCGTATGTGCCTTGGTCAAAACTAGTGCACTTTAAAGGGAATAGGGTGCCACTTGAAATGCGGTCTAAAACTCGGCTTCCAACAGTGTCCGGGGCGAATGGGATCGGAGCAGAAGATGTCTGGGTACCCGCAGGGTGTGAAGCCGGCTCGAATTGATTAATAATGCATTTCCAGCTTCCCTCACTTCCTCCCCTAGAGGAAGGCCACCCTGTGTCTGACGGCTGCTTTCTGTGGTATCCCTCTCCTCTGACTCGCATGCGTCGTACAGACATTTAACGCTGCATGGGCCGTATTGTCATGTTAATCGTCCGTCCGTGGTAGTTGACCGACCCGTCCGCCATTCCCTCCACAATGAGTCTCCTGTCTTGGGTATTTAGCGGGGGCCTGCCGCTGGCTGCCGGCAGCGCCAAGGAGCTTCCTGTTCATGTGGTAATCTGTGTGGTAGGACAATGGGCGGGTCGCTGTTCCCTCAGAGCCTGGCCCGACACATTCACAGAGAGAATGGAGGGCCAGCGGCGCACAACAATAGCGTGTGGCTATCGTCTGAGGGAAAGAGTCCATTGGAGGGTAAATAAATAGTTTAGAAACACTTTAGCATATACAATAGACGAGACCACCGGAGCTGAATTCATCTTTTATCTCTCCCCATAACTTGCCATGTTTTATGAAACACAATGCAATAGGCAATACAAATGGATGTACAGAAACTGCAAACTTGTGAAATCTTGAATCGTTTTTATAATTTTTCACTGGTGGATATTTCTCCCCCCTAGAAAATAAATCTAGAGCGCATCATATAAACTTTTGCATGTGTAATGCAGCCCATATTGTAGCTAGATTTGAATACGTTTTTATATATAACTGACAAAAAAATACATACCTACTGTTGTCACAGACTCTTGTCAGAGTGACATTTTCCACTCCGAGAAAACACATGCCCGATCCCTGACCATTGCCTTGTTTTGCACCCAGTAAACTCTTCCCCAGTGAGGGCATGGCAGACCTGAGTCACTGCGGTAGGGAGGAAACATTACAACGTGACACTCTCATATTCCACAGCACTGGTGACTTATCTCATGAATAAATCACACCACCTACCAAGGGCTGGACAAACACTGTAATTCTCCCCCATTGGCAGGGTTCCCCATCACTAGCCTATAGCATTGATGTACAACAGCACTATGCTTTCTCTCTCTCTCTCTTACGCTATCTGTCTCTTTGTTTCTTTTATTTCACACTTTCTTCTTTCTCGCCGGCTGCCCAGTATGGCTCATGTTATTAATCACAAATTGCTCGAAACCCACACCGGTTTGAACTCCACTTGGGAGAGCTGGGAAAAAGTTCAGGACGTTCCTCTTTTTCCAGTAAGTCATGGGGATAGATGGCATAGATTCCTGCCCAGGGATGTCTAACACTCTTTCCCCTAACGTACTGGGAGAGTCTTGTTTCAAGGGCCGCTAAGGGATGCCAATACAATACACCCAGAACTGCACATTGTCCAAAGTTCTCTCATGTGTCACTTCTTGCCGTCTCTAAGCCAACCATTGCGTCAGAATGATGGATTCTTCTGTGAATGTCAACAATAACTTTACTAAGATGCACAAACTAGTTTTCCCTCTTCGTCAACATACTATATATACTCAAAGCCATTCCAATAGGTTACGTATAGTATTGCGGTCCGCAATTTGGATATACACACAACATATCTCTACTGCCTATTCATGATGAAACCCTGCAGTATGCTTAGTGTGTGAGGCGGTGGGGTGGGATGTAGAGGGTTTGTGTTGAGTAATGCAGTATTCCACAGAGGAGAGAGCCTGTTGCTTAAGATGCTGGAATCTGGCACATCGTCTTCTTTGGCCTACTAAACTCTGCTTACAACACTGCATCAGCTCCCCGATGGCCCTTAACAGGGAAGAGGAGGAGGAGAGGTAGGAGGATGGAGAGGGGGAGGAGGGAGAGGAGGAGGGGGAGGAAGGAGGGAGAAGGAGGGAGGATGATGGTTCCACGGTTCTTGAATACTGAGGCCTGAAGCGAAACAAGACCGTGACTAACACCAGCGCGCTCCCATCTTCCTCTAGCTCTGTGTTACTCAACTATACATTCGATACGGTCTGCATTTTTTTTGGGGGGGGGGGGGGCTAGTTGAGTTGAAACTACAGTTTGGGAACTACATACATGTTCAAGTAGTTTATTTGACATTTGCAGGCTTAAAGAAACGTACATTTAGAATTGTTAGCGACGTTAGCGATGTCTCACAGGAGTCAATATTGCTATTCAGCCCACTTGAGGGCACCTTAGTCTGTTTTTGTGTAGGAGAGGAATTCATACCTTTTAGCAGACAGCGCAATTCACAACATGTGCATTCCTTTGAGAGGAATGCAGTAAAATAGTCCATCAAAGACAATGAAACAGTCATTGTTTCCATGCTGGTTTGTCATCATTTGTGCGTATCTGCCATAGCAGTGCCTGGCACTTGGTGCCAGCATCTAGCCTGGCTTTTGTCATTGATGCCTCATGGAATAGATTCCCTGGGGGGCTAAAGTGACATTCCAGAGATGGTATGGATGTTTTAGATGTTAAAAAGAAAGACGGCATGTTCAAGACAGGTGTCGGGGGTCTGCATGCGTTCATGTGTGTTAGGATGCACACAGACGCTTGTACCTCTGTACTACGCATGTGTGAGTGAGGCTGCCAGAGAAAAGCAGTGTTGCGGATCGGAATTCCTCCTCACTGGCTCGTGGTGCCCTAATTAGAGAGAGGGGCTACACACACACCAGACAGCTAGGCCCCTTTTATCGCATTCTATCTATCTCGCTTTATACACTAGTATGCCTGGGCACGTACTGTTCTGTACACACAGAGAGAGGTGTGTACGTATGAACACACACACACACACACACACACACACACACACACACACACACACACACACACACACACACACACACACACACACACACACACACACACACACACACACAACTAGCTCTATTGTGGATTGTACAGCCACTCACAGTCCCATAGCATAGGGGGTGTTTGGAATGCTTGATAAGGGAGTCGATCCAGCTCTAGCATAGTCTGTATATAGCATACCCAGTGTTATGAGGCAGACGGTACAGACATTACTCAAATTCAACTATATATACAACTATACAGTAGATATGTGTGTATGTGTGTGTGTGACACAGTGTGTTTGCCTCCCCCATTGGTCAGTGGGCTGTAACTCCGGGACAGGACGGCGGTGGCCTTTGAGCTTCGCCACCGGCTCTTGCGCCAATTACCCCCTTATTTATGAATTTGAGCACAGTTGACCTTCTGTAGGAGAGACTTAAATTTGTTTTGGCTGAAGAATGGCAGAACAAATGGTCTGTCGGGAGCGGAGCGGCCTCCTCTCCGCCCAGCCCTCCCTGCACATCAGCAATAACTCTCCTCCACCCAGGCCCTGCTTCTTTGCCTGCAGCCAATGGAGCTCGATGGAACGGCAGCTATTAGTGCTCTGTGTATGTCTGCTTACGTGAGCGGATGGATGTGTGTGGCAGAAGAGATGTTGATGAGTGAGGAGGAATATGTTGTACTTTAATGCATGAAGTGCATTGGTCTATCACCTATTAAGACGTGTGTGCACGCGTGCGTGCTCGTGTGTACGAAAGTTGCGTATGTGTTTCGGATAGCACTGTGTGTGTGTGTGTGTGTCCTTTGTTTGACTGCAGCAGAGCAGGGAGGGTGGGGATGTTGTCAGGCTCGTGACTGGATTGGCAGACACATGTCTGAAAGTGAGGGAGGGGGAGAGAAAAAGAGGGAGTGAGGGCGAGAGATAGGTCACACAGGAGCGGGCTGTGCCCCCAACCTCGCCTCTGTTTGTGTTTGGGATTCCTGTGAGAAGCACAACTGACTCCTGAGGAATGCGGCTCCCAATTAGAGAGAGAGAGGAAAGGAGAGCGAGCGAGAGAGAGAGGGGATACCCCTGCTCTCCCAGCAACACTGCAGCTCTACTTAACAGAATAAATCCCCATTCAATCTGCACAAAACTCCCCACCCCATTCAGTCTGCACACTGTGGAGAATCGAACAGAGAGCTACCTACTTATCCTATCAGTCACAATATATTAAAACGCAGCAGAGTGTACCCAAGCTACGGTAACCAAAAGTAAATTGAATAAACCAATTGAATAAATCCAACTGTTCCGTGTATAGTCCGTTTCAATTGAGTGTAACTGCACAGGAATGAAAATCAAAATATCCATTATAAAACAGTAGCCAATTAGTTTTCTTATTGTGTTTGTGCTAGTATGATTTTGAGTGTTGTGACCATTTCCTAAAACAGATTCAAGAGCTCGGGGAGAACTATATAGCTTTGGGAGTTTTGGATATAGTTTTGGAGGCGATGGAATTCTGTGATCTTGTGTCTCGGCAGACTCTCTCCTCCCACGCGGCCCAGCCGGCTGTAAATGTAATGATGACAAATCAATCCAAATATTTATGTCCGTCAAATTTTTATTTGGCTCAGGTCACGGCACTCGCCGCCTTCATAGTTATCCCCATGAAACATTTGCGTTTTTTCACATTTTCAATCGTTTTCAACCGCCAAGCTGTCGTAGTCACTCCCACTAACACGAAATGTCACCTAAACACCAGTCGACTGTTAATGCCTGCCGCTATTGAGGTTCATGGTTGTCCAAGGAGCTGTTTACATGTTGACAGTGTAGGAGTGATAATGTAATGTAGGTTCCATGAACGCCCTTTACTGTAAATACCTTGCTCTCCATGGCAAAGTAGTAATGCACCTGTCTATCTTGTACTCATATACAGATACTAAATAATGTACCCATATAATTTATACCATACCATAATACCATAATTTATACCGTGCTTTCCATTACACAAGAATAATCTCAAAGTGCACAAAATAAAAGATGAACTACAAAGAAATAGTCAAATAAATCAATAAAAATGATAATATAATGAACTGAAATGTTTAATAATATAATGATATCATGAAAGCAACCATCAAAGTCAATCTTATGCCTAACACACAATTTCCCTTTGCAAAGTTTGCTCTTGAATGCTGTGTAGTGAGACTGACGCGATAGCCATATGTGTTCATAGTGGCAGAAAAACACTCGGTCACTGATCCAAATCTCATTTTGTACGTGTCGTCCGCTGTTCGTAGACACAGGAGTCGCCTCTATGTTAAAAACTAAACATCGAGGACAAGCTATAACATGGACCGAATTTTGGGAAACTCTGAGATAGACCATTCAGCGTGTTTAAAAATAGCCTGGCATCCTCAGTGGCTGGTGCTCGGGCTGCTCGGGCTGTGCTGCTGCATCCTACAGCCCAGCTCTCGCTTTTGTTTTGTTTCTCTGGATGGAAGACCTCCAGGCTAACCGGAAGTCCAGAGGGATTTTGGAAGGAGGCACTGTGCGACCTGTTCTCTCCTTCTCTTTTTTTGTTGTTGGTCAATCGAGCTCTTGATTTCTCTCTCTATCGCAACCTCTCTCTTTTTCTCTCGCTCTCGCTCTCGGTCTCCCCCCCCCCCCCCCCCCCCCATAGATATCTCTCTGTCTGCCTAGCCTCCTAATAGGAGACATTGGCTTTAGCATCTGTCCTTAGGGCAGTGGGAGATTAGTTCCTCTTCACTTCTCTGGCTATGGGTTTACCGTGGGATAGAGAGACAAAGGAAGTGGATGGGACGACACACTGTATCTTTCTGCTTGAAGACACAGTGGTTTAAGAACACATGTTTACGGTCTGGCTTTTCTGCCACCCTTCGTGTATGGGGTTTTGTGTTGGGCAGTCAGTATCTGTACAGCAAGTATACAGTATGTCTGTATACATGATTATTCAGCTTGTCTTGTGAGTCATAACTGAGATTTGCAGCACACGTTGTTAATAGGGCTGGGAATTGCCAGGGACGTCACGATACGATATTATCACGACACTTAACTGCCAATACAATATGTATTGTGATTCTATATGTATTGTGATTCGATACTGCGATTTTTTTATGCAATTTGATGTTCCGAACATATTCCTCACTATATGTCTGCTGCAAAAGGACAAGAGAGAGCATGACAAAATCAGTTTTTATCAGTCATGGAAATAAGTGCTGAAAACACGTTGACTCACTCTTTAAAAAGAATATGGAGAACAAGCTATAGGACAAGCTATAGGATGAAAAATACCAGAGTTTTAGCGCAGGCAACTAGTGCTAGCTACCCCCCCCCATATTTGGAGTCAAAGTATCTATATAATATCGTCCAAAATAAAATTACGATATTTAACGGTTTACCCCCCCTCCCCCGTCACTACAAATTAATTGCTTATGTTTTTCTAGTGTAACTGGGCCTAACGGTTGTGCTTAACACAAGCACACAAACAAGCACATAAAGTGGCTTCAGAAAGTATTCATTCCTCTTGACTTATTCCACATTTTGTTGTGTTGCAGCCTGAATTCAAAAGGGATTAAATACATTATTTTCCTCACTCATCTACACACAACACCCCATAATCACAAAGTGAATACGTCTTTAGACATTTTTGCTAATTTATTCAAAATGAAACACATAAATATACATAATTATTCGCACCCCTGAGTCGGTATACGTTAGAATCAACTTTGGCAGTGATTACAGCCGTGTGTCTTTCTGGGTAAGTCTCTACAAGCATTGCACACCTTGCACAATATTTGTCCAATATTATTTAACAAAATTATTCAAGTTTTGTCAAATTGGTTGTTCAACATTGCAGCAGATTTAAGTCTAAACTAACTCGGCCACTCAGGAACATTCACTGTCTTCTTGGTAATCAACTTCAGTGTACATTTGACCTTGTGTTTTAGGTTATTGTCCTGCTGAAAAGATAATTAATCTCCCAGTGTCTGGTGAAAACCAGACTGAACCAGGTTTTCCTCTAGGATTTTGCCTGTGCTTAGCTCCATTCCATTATTTTTTATCCTGAACTCCCCAGTCCATAACGATTATAAGCATACCCATAACATGATGCAGCCACCGCAATACTTGAAAATATTGAGAGTGGTACTCAGTAATGTGTTGTATTGGATTTGCCCCAAACTTAACACTTTTGGACAAAATATTAATTGCCCCATTTTTTGCAGTATTACTTTAGTGCCTTGTTGCAAACAGGATGCATGTTTTGAAATATTTTTACTCTGTACAGGCTTTCTTCTTTTCACTCTGTCAATTAGGTTAGTATTGTGGAGTAGCTACAATGTTGTTGATCTATCCTCAGTTTTCTCCTATCACAGCCATTATACTCTGTTTTAAAGTCACCATTGGCCTCATTGTGAAATCCCTGAGCGGTTTCCTTCCTCTCCGGCAACTGAGTTAGGAAGGACGCCTGTATCTTTTTAGTGACTGGATGTATTGATACACCATCCAGTGTAATTAACACTTCACCATGCTCACAAGGATATTCAATGTCTGCATTTTAAATGTTTTACCCATCTACCAATAGGTGCCCTTCTTTGTGAGGCATTGGAAAACCTCGCTAGTCTTTGTAGTTGAATCTGTGGGACCTTACAGATGATTGTATATGTGGGTACAGAGATGAGGCAGCCATTTAAAAAACATGTTAAACACTATTATTGCACACAGAGAGTCCATGCAACTTATTATGTGACTCGTTTAAGCACATTTTTACTCCTGAACTTATTTAGGCTTGCCATAACAAAAGGGGTTGAATACTTATTGATTCAAGGCATTTCAGCTTTTCTACCTCCACTTTGACATTATGGGGTATTTATTGCGTGTAGGCCAGTGATAAAAAAAATCTCAATTTTATCCATTTTAATAAAAAAAATCTCAATTTTATCCATTTTAAATTCAGACTGTAACACAACAAAATGTGGAAAAGTCAAGGGGTGTGAATACTTTCTGAAGGCACTGTAACACTGTATAAAGGCATTCACCCTGCACTTTGCACTTGCATAGTCATCCTCGCTCACTCACACTGACTCACACACACACACCAAAAGTGTCATAGCTCCCTCCAAGCAGTGTAGGCTGAAGGGGACTGGCGCGCTGATATTGACACCATGGCTGCAGTGTGGTTGGCCCTCTGCCAGTCCTCGGTGACTGCTGCCGTGGACCCCTATAAATCATACCCAATTACCAGGCTACAGCACAGGCCCTTTCATCCACTCACAGGCAGGCAGAGAGGGCAAACACAGGCCCCATACCAACTACTGTAACACAGGCCCCATACAAACCACTGTAGCCTGCTCCCTCCATCTATGGACCTCATATCTTGCTACGTGTTCATACCACAAACATACTGCTGTGGATATGATATGTAAAGTACCGGGTGGCTGTCCATATTTACAAATTGTCTTTGTTTGGATTACAGTAGGAGGACCAGTCCAGTATAATTTGAGTGTTTTATTTTTTTTATTTTTTTACTGTAGCCTAATGTTTTTATTTTTTTATCAAGCCTTGGTTGGAATGGCTTTTGCTTGGACTGGCAATCTGCAGTGGATTGGATTGCACGCACGCACGCACGCACGCACGCACACACACACACACACACACACACACACATTTATACAAACACTCTCTACCCCTGACAGCTCTTCCCTTGCTCCAATCAGAAGAAATGTGTGCCTCGGTGTGTGTATATACTGTACAGCCCGCCACAGCCGTATATATACGATACGATAGATTTATCATCCTCGGTTAATACACTCATAAACATTCTCCAGTGGTTCACAGTGTCGGCAGAGCCCCCTCCATGGCTAGCTCAGTAAATTGGCCCCGTGTACACCATTCTACCCATCTGAAACGGGAAGTTTGTCTCATTTACCACCTGGAGGTTTTGAAGTGTCGTAACCATCTCCTCTTACTGAAGGCAGCCAGCAAGGCAGCAGAGATCCTCTTTGTCAAGTGCTGTATTCAACTCCCATCAGCCAGACATGTGAGGGAGATGTTTCTTTATTTCCGGGGGGGCTGTTTTTTTTTTGTTTTTTTTTGCGTCTCACAGACTGACAGGGTGAGCAGGCTGAGGGTAAATACCAGTCACGGACAATCCAGAAGAGGAACAAATCTGTTTATTAAACTCAAGAGGAGAAACGGGGAAAAAGAGAGAGGAAAAGAGGGAGTAATTGGATACACAGAACACAGACCGTCAACCACACATGCTGGTCGGTGTGCATTCACACACACACACACACACACACACACACACACACACACACACACACACACACACACACACACACACACACACACACACACACACACACACACACACACACACACACACACACACACACACACACACACACACACACACACACACACCGTCAACCACACATGCTGGTCGGTGTGCATTCACACACACACACACACACACACACACACACACACACACACACACACACACACACACACACACACACACACACACACAGAGCTCCTCAGGGACCTCTAGCACCCTCTCATTTCTCATCCCGGGGCTTCTGAGAGCCTTCTCTTTTCCCTTGGATAACCTCCCTCTTTCCCAGCGCTGTAAGTAATGGGTCAAGGTTGACCCTCCATGCCTTTATTGTGTAAGATTTCAGCTTCTGACCTTAAAAATGCAAGCAAATTGATAGGGCGGGACACGTGAATTCCAAAGCCCAGGGCATAAGCCAAGTCTGGAGTGGAGGGAGGAATGTGGCGCTGCACAATATACTGGGGAGTAGAGAGCCTCTTTCACGTCACCTTCAATAGGGACCAACACTGTATCGCTAGTGTGCGGCAGTGAATTTGCATGTAAATTGTGTGTCACGCAGTGAGTTTAGTGTAGAGTGGGGTAATCTAAAGTACGTCAGAGGGAGAGAGAGAGATGCACCCTAGCTCAGAGATTATTCAACACTTGGATTTTAATCTTCATTTGGTGTGTGTCAAAATGTACAGGGACACTTTATTTTAGATGAATAATACACATAAAAAAATTCTTTGGAGGATGATTTAATGTACGGTACCTTGCTTTTAGGAGTTACAGTGATAGTTCATATGTACTTTATAAACACTTACAGTAGCCAATATGGTGTAATTCAAGACAATGAAATGACTATGGCATCTACAACATAACATGTAAAACTATCAAGGCATCCCAGCAGTGGAGTGATAGATGTGGATTTTTAGACGGACTCAACTAACAGTGTTTCCGCTGCAGTCTTTTAGCTGTGGCGCTGCGCCATTGGCAAAATCATTGACGCCACGGCCCAAAAATATAGAACATGAACAAATATTTCTGCTGAGGCTCGCTTTGGAGATGACAGAGCAGTCCACGTTTACTTTCCCTCTGCAAACAAAACAAGTAATGAATAGAAAAACCTGTCAGAGAGGGAAACATGAGGGAAACGTGTATTCTGACAAGCACAACAAATCTCGCAAGAACAGCAGTTTTAATAGCCTTTGTTTAAAAGATGGGGATCCCAGCTTTCCATTCCTACTTTATTTATTTCTCAATTTATTTCTCAACTGCACCACCCTGGAGTTTTTAGCAATGGCATAAGGGAAAGCGGGGCTAAATGTAACACGGATCAATTGCAATTACCCCAACTGCCACCCTACCTCAAATTCTTGAGTACTGCACTAGTCCTCATACTGCACTAGTCCTCATATGAAAAGTATAGGAAAGTACTGATCCCATTATTTATCTTGTGTATTTCTGTATGGTTGTTGTTTTTAGTGACTTACATTTTTTTGATGCCATTTTTAGCAAGAGTAGTGGCAACCAGGGAAAGTGTTGGAGGGAAACAATGGTGACATGAAGTGATTTCTGTGACAAGTACAGGCAGGGGGCATGTTACCCCTGTTGGCAGCTTACCCCGAGTTACCCTAACAGGTAGGCCTACATTATATTCCCTGTGTTTATGCAAGTTTTTTAGGAAGTAAAATGGAATCAACAAGTTTAAAGATCACATTTTGGATATGGCTAATGATTCAGACTTTTTATTTATAGCCACTATGCTGCATCAGTTGGGCTTCAGGTGATAATGCTTACTGCTAATAGCACAGCTAATAATGTGGACCATGCATAGGCTATATAGATGGTCCAATATGTTGGTCCAAATAATATTCTGGAGGTGGAAATGTAGTTTTAGATAGTGTCAGCATAATCATTTCCATTCATTTTGGAGTAGAATGTCCTTTAAAAAAGTCACCAGAACTGAGCTTGTCAGTCCTTCTACATAAAATGTATCCTGACCCCCAAAACAACCCCCCCCCCCCCCCCCCAGTAAATGTCCAGTCTCCTTCCTAAATGGACTGTGTACTACCACCAGGTCTCTCTCCTCTCTCTCTCTCTCTCTACCTCTCTCTTTCTCTCTCTCTCTCTCCCCCCCCACACACAATATGCTGTAGCTCGGCAGTGAGGAATCATATTGTGTGTACTCACTACTCTAGTGAGAGAGTGGCTGGCCGTCAGTTCCAGTTAGCCCAGCATGATAATTGGCCTCCCATTGATAGACGTGGGCTCCCTTCACGCTCCAGGGGCCTCGGCTCATTGTCAGAGGAGGCGACACACTGCCCGAGCACACTCAAAACAGCACATCAAATCAGCCATGCTTCACGGGCCGGTGCTAATGTGCGGGGCGGATACGATGAGTGGTGCGTGTGTGTTTGTTTTATCTGGGGGTAGGAGGTCTCCCATATCCCAGTGTGCAGTGTCTCTCCGGGGAGGCTATGGGGTTAACGTGGTTAACTGGAGCCGCTGGTGGCGTTTAAGCTATACTCTCTCGCTTTTCTCCTCTTTCTCCATCACTGCCCACCCCTTTCTCTCTCTCTCTCTCTCTCTCTCTCTCTCTCTCTCTCTCTCTCTCTCTCTCTCTCTCTCTCTCTCTCTCTCTCTCTCTCTCTCACACTATTCCTTCCTCCCTTTCTTTCTTTCTCCCTCTCACCCGCTCTCCCTCTTTCTCGATCCCTCTGTCTCTCTTCTACGCCCACAGGGGCCCCACGTTCCCATCCCTGGAATAGAGATATAAATGGGATGTGAGCAGGGAGCCCTGACTCTCACACCATAAATCCACACTAATGGGAACACAGCCACATGGAGGGGGAGAGAGGGAGAGGAGAGAGGAGGCTGCAGAGAGAGAGAGAGAGAGAGAGAGAGAAAAGGAAGAGGGATTTAGTGTATAGAAGATGGAAGAAATCGTGGAAATGTAGATGGGGATGTTTGTAGACACAAATGTGAAGATGCGAAAGGGTCAATAGTTCACGGGTTGTTGGTTCCGTTAAAACCATCAATAACATATGAAATGTCACTCCCCCTCAAAGAATGCACTCCAACCAACATCTCTCAACACATATTTTTCCATCTGTCTAACCCCTCTCGATCTCCCTATCTCTCTCTCTCAAAGATGTGTGAGTTACTCACATTACTTATAAAAAAGATATATTTAGCCCTTAACCCCTCCTCTCTTCTCTTCCTGCAGCAGCCCTATGCTCCACCCCCTCACCCCATGGCTCCGCCTAGCCCCAGCCATAACAGCTGCAGTCACGGCGGATCCGAGCAGCTGAGTAAAACTAACCTGTACATCCGAGGCCTGCCCCCGGGGACCACGGACCAGGATCTCATCAAGCTCTGCCAACCGTGAGTGTGGCACACGTACACAGATGATGAGAAACGCACACCCTTGCTCGTACACGCATACACACACACACTCACTCACACAGACGCACACACCTGCTGGTACACACACACCCTCATTTAAGCTCCACCAATTGTGAGTGTATAAAAGAAACAGACACGGGTAATCATAAAAGCTCTGCCAAGTGTGTGTCTGCTACAAAAACAGCCATGCACATGGATATACACACACACCTACACTCAGCTCAATAAAGCCTTAATAAAGCCTAGATTGGACTGCCTCCCCCAGGAACCATGGACCAGGACCTCATCAAGCTGCAACACACATACACACACACACACACACACACACACACACACACACACACACACACACACACACACACACACACACACACACACACACACACACACACATACACACACGCACAAGCCACACACACATACACACACATATACACACACACACACACACACACATACACACACACATACATACACACACACACATGCACACACACAGCTTTGTTCAGCTCCATTAAAATCCTCCACGTCTTAATCGATAAAAAGGTCAAGATCATTAATAAAGACACTGCAAATTGTGAAATACAGGCTAAAAGGGAAGTCTGCTGGTCATCTATCCTTTCCTTGCCCATCTTTTCAGAAAATGTCCCAGTCAAATGCAGCCAATTATTTAATGATCTTATGGAATCGGAAGGTGCTGCCCAGTATTTGGTAATGCTCTCGCTATGTCAGAAGTCCCGCATGTCTCGATATTGACCCATCAAAATTCCATTAGCTAGAGAGCGAGCACGATAAGAGCGCGGAGGTACTCAGCGTTTTGACATTGCACATCTCTTCGCCACATTGTACAAAAGGGGACTATCTCACTGTAGGCCGTTTCAATTTATTTTTCCAATTCAGTATGATCTTGAATTTGAGGCGGGACGTTTTTCAGAAGGGCATTGTCGGAACTTCAGTAAAGTACCCGGCAGTGAAGGATCAAATATCATTCTGTGGTTTACTAGCTACTGTACCTCAAAACATGACAACACATTGGACATACACCATTACTACCTCACTGTCCTCTAGTGGATGCCTCACTTCCCTTCCTCCCACACACAGTCTGTCCTCAGCATTTCTCTCCCTTGTATTTTTGCCAGTCGCCTTCGTCCGTATTGTCTAAGTGCCCCCAAGGTTGCCCGAGGTCTGCTGTGCCAATGAAAATCCAATGCCAATGAAACTTTAATTAGCCAGCCACTGTTTCAGGCACAGGCGGGTAGTAACATTTTCACAAAGGTCATCTGGCGCTGCAGTCTGTGACACCCGGGTCCTCCTCCCACCTCAACCTGCTCCACCCCACCATAATGGCATCCTCCCTTGGCCCGACGCCTTGTCCTTCAGGGCTTCATGTTAAACTGAAACCTCTGAAATGAGCTGTTGCAGTTTTCGGGAGAATGAGGAGTCCTAGGGGGTTTTTCAACCACCTCTCAGCCGCCCGAGTTATTATCAGTATCACGGGGTTGTCTGACTCTGCCTGTGTGTGTGTGTGTGTGTGTGTGTGTGTGTGTGTGTGTGTGTGTGTGTGTGTGTGTGTGTGTGTGTGTGTGTGTGTGTGTGGCAGCATTTTCCTCTCAGAGATTAGTCTTGAAAACCCGACCCTAGGCAACAGTGACTAGAGTCTGGTTTCAATGACCGACTCTTTTTGGCAACTTCTCTAAGGGAGAAAAAAAAGTGATCCGGGGTGAGTCCTCTTCAGACAGACAACTCTCTCAGCAAATCATGGTTCCAGAACGTTGCGATACGAAACCAAAGTTTGCAGTGATTTTAGTGAAGGTAGTTGATGCATACTAGCCTCTTGCATTTCGCACTCATTAAAAATTACCTCCGTGATATCCATTAAAAAAAATAATAATATTCAAGCAGATAAGGCACTTAAGGTAGTCCATCATATCCAATGATGACTTCCACTACTGCTTGTGGGTTCGTTGATGACTGTGTAATCCGATGCGGGATGCACACTGTCTGCCACGGAAAGAGCACACAAAGGCCTGTCCTGTTGAGGCCAGTGGTCATATGTCTTCTCTGTCACTTTGCCAGGCTACGTCCTTTTTTCCTCGGCCAACTGCACTCCTTGAGGCCGCGCCAATCTAGAGGGAGACAGGGTTTATCCCCAACTTCTTTAGCGATGTCCTCAGTTGGTCCTTTAGCCGCTTTTTCTGCCCACCTGAAGAGTGACGGCCCAGTTCTAGCTGTCTGTACAGCATCTTTCGTGGCAGGCGATCCTCTGGCATCCAGATGGCATGGCCCGAGCCATCTAAGCTGGTGGTGTGTGAAGGACACCTCGATGCGCCTGCAGTTGGTTCTCTGTAGGATCTCTCAATGTGGCACACGGTCCTGCCAGGTCACTTTCAACATTCGTTTAAGGCATTTTATGTGAAAGGACTCCAGTTGTTTTAAGTGTCGGCTGTAAACTATCCATGTTCCACATCCATAAAGGAGTTTAGATACACACACTGCCTGGTAGACTGCAACTTTGGTGTAGAGGTTTGGTGTGAAGCAGATAAGGAAGTGACGTAGTTCGTCTATGCCTGAAGAGTCTGTCATTGAAACCAGACCCTAGTCACTGTTGCCTAGGGTCGGGTTTTCGGGTCAACTTCAATTGTTATGAGTCCTTGTGGTGTGTTGAGCCATGCCGGTTCCCGAGACAGGCTCACGGGGTCATACACACTGTGAGACAGCCCCAGCAGTCCAGAACCCGTATCTCTAAAGTAAACACAGTGCCGCCAACTGACGCATTCTTGAGAGTGTGCCATATCGTAGCTGCTGATTGGAGGTTGTTACACGCCGGCCTGAGAGATGCTTGGAAATGCCAAAGTTCTCTCAAATTGCGGCGGCCACTCCTACATGAAAATGAACTCCGCTCAGTGACCCGTAACGATACAGCGAGCTACAGTCTCCAAAGAGTCCTAACACTCAACTACCACAACTTCCTCTGCTACTTCAAACATAGCCAACAGAAAAGGGAGTCAATAACAACAATGGCCACGGAGGTTCTAATTATACGCAGTTGGAAGAGAAATTAATGGGATTTGGAAGTGTGCTTAATCTATTTTATTCAATTGGCTGGATCTGTAGCTCTCCAGAACCATCAGCCTGATATATGGGCATGGAGAAGCAGCCAGAGAAGGGGGTTTGGCTGAACACCCAGAGCAAGAGAAACCTGGATGGAACAGCCGTTACCGTTAAAAAAATGGCTGGACAAAGCCAGGCAGGTGGGGCACAGGGCCAAGCATAAACCACCCATGGGGTGTGTATCCAACGTTAACCCCCGAGCCCTCTTGGGCGACGGGAGACTTTATGATCCATTTCACTACCAAGCGATTGGGCAGCCCCAGGGTTTTCTTGTTGCAGTCCACCACCCAGGAGAGGTAGAGGGGCTGAACCAGCCCGCTGGTTCTTTTGAGTAAAGAGCATTTTTATACAAGGCACTCCAGACCAGACATAGGGCCCACACCTGGAATAACAGAAGCATTCGAGCTCACATTCTCCCTGCCAGTGGCCTAAATCCATAACTCAAAAACGTACATTGTAAAGGACCCCAGAGCTTCCCTCCCTACCCTCCCTTCCGTCCTCCTCCCTTTTGACTTCTTTGTTTTCCCCTACCTCCTGCTTTCATCCATCCCGCCCTTCTGGATCTCTGCACCCAATTTAAGCCGGGGACCAGCTACAGCTGTGTTCTCTATCACATTGCTTTCCCTCGCCTGATCAAACGGAGAGAAACCCAAATCAAGAGCTAATCACCGCCAATTGTCCCCAAAAAAACTTTCCCATGTGTGGCGAGGGAGGGAGGAGTGAGAGAGAGAGTGGGGAGTGAGGGGTTGGGAGCTCCACACAGCAGAGGAAGGAGGAAGGGGTGACCCTGGGACCACCTGTTCCACAGAGCCTCTGCGATCCGAAGCGCCACATTATCCCTCATGACTCTCAGAGGCCCTCTGTTGACACGAACCGGCCGGCTATCAGAGCCTCCCCGATCCCACGGGCTCCTTTTCAACAAACTGCCAAAGAGATGAAGTGTGAGAAAAGACACTCCAGTCAGCCCAGCCTCGGCTCTTTCGCCTCCGTCATCGTCGCCCTACACTTTCCGTCCGGCTCCGCCTTTCCTGGCCCTTTCTCTCTCTGTCTCTCCCTCGCTCTCCTTCTCCGTCCAGTCAACCAACTCCGCCGCACGTCCTTCAGAACGGACCGAGATAGCGGCGCTTAACCTCTGAGGCAGTGAGACGACCGCAGGAATGCCCAGACCGAACTAATATGTTGTATCCTCCACAACATTGATTTGGAGAGCAGTTGCTGTGCAGTGGCTGATATGCCCCCAGGCAATCTCCTACATTATTCATCCCCCTATTACTGTATACATGGTATCGGGACAGCTTGGCTTTTCATAGGCACTCCCTCTGTTTGTCTCGTTACAGCCAGTACACCCACTCTGCTGGGAAGCGGCAGGTAGCCTAGCGGTTAAGAGCATTGGGCCAGTAACCGAAAGGTCGCTGGGTCGAAATTCCAGAGAGAAATCTGCCGATGTGCCCTTGAACAAAGCACTTAACCGCAAGTCACTCTGGATAAGAGTGTCTGCTAAATGACTAAAATGTCAAATTAAAGCTTCACTCCGTCCATTACAGGTGCAGCAGCCGTCAGCCTTAAGACTGATTGACGCGAGGGCAGGAAGCCGAGCCCTCGGGACTCTACAGTTTCCCTCCCAGCTGCTTTGACACTCTCCATCCCTCCCCCCTCTTTCTGGCTCTTTCCCTTTCATCTGGAGTAGTGTGGAGAAAGCAGCACAGATGAGATATGTTCATTTGTGCGTGTCAGACAGAAATGCGTGGCATGTTGGCTTGACAGGTTGTAGACGGCCGTGGACAAACAGGAGCTATTTTGGAACGCTGAAGCCTGAAAGAGAACTGTGGTACTGTGGAAAATAGCCATATGCCCATTACTCATTCTATTAAACACACACACACATACGTGCAAACACACACAAACACACTGCCATTTTTCTCTCCCACTCACTCCATTAAAAGCACTCCATATCTATAGTGGAGCCACTGTAGTTGTTCCCTCTCTCTTGTTCTCTCTCTCACGTCCTCTTGTTCTCTCACTCTCTCGCTCTTGTTCTCCCCCCCCCCCTCTCTCTCTTTTTCGTTCTTTCTCTCCCTCCTACCCTCCCTGTGGGTGGAGATCTCTGTGGTGAGCTCCAATCTGATGATCGGCCAGCATCATTCACCAGCACTACCTGTCAGAAATGCATTATCCTGTGTGTCTTCAGAGTGTGCGTTCAGAGTGTGTGTGTTATTTTTGGCCTGATACAGATCCTGGGTTGACAAGGACATCACCACTAAATCATTCTCAGGTCAGCTGCAGGTGCTAACTCAACCATGGCCGACACTGCTGTTTAACACTGGTGATACTCAACCATGGCCGACACTGCTGTTTAACACTGGTGATGCTCAACCATGGCCGACACTGCTGTTTAACACTGGTGATACTCAACCATGGCCGACACTGCTGTTTAACACTGGTGATGCTCAACCATGGCCGACACTGCTGTTTAACACTGGTGATGCTCAACCATGGCCGACACTGCTGTTTAACACTGGTGATGCTCAACCATGGCCGACACTGCTGTTTAACACTGGTGATACTCAACCATGGCCGACACTGCTGTTTAAAACTGGTGATGCTCAACCATGGCCGACACTGCTGTTTAACACTGGTGATATTCAACCATGGCCGACACTGCTGTTTAACACTGGTGATGCTCAACCATGGCCGACACTGCTGTTTAACACTGGGGATGCTCAACCATGGCCGACACTGCTGTTTAACACTGGGGATGCTCAACCATGGCCGACACTGCTGTTCAACACTGGTGATACTCAACCATGGCCGACACTGCTGTTTAACACTGGGGATGCTCAACCATGGCCGACACTGCTGTTTAACACTGGTGATGCTCAACCATGGCCGACACTGCTGTTTAACACTGGTGATGCTCAACCATGGCCGACACTGCTGTTTAACACTGGTGATGCTCAACCATGGCCGACACTGCTGTTTAACACAGGTGATGCTCAACCATGGCCGACACTGCTGTTTAACACTGGTGATGCTCAACCATGGCCGACACTGCTGTTTAACACTGGTGATGCTCAACCATGGCCGACACTGCTGTTTAACACTGGTGATGCTCAACCATGGCCGACACTGCTGTTTAACACTGGTGATGCTCAACCATGGCCGACACTGCTGTTTAACACTGGTGATGCTCAACCATGGCCGACACTGCTGTTTAACACTGGTGATACTCAACCATGGCCGACAATGGTCAGGCTAGCCTCAGTCAGAGCCCCTTAAAGGTGACAAAGGGCCGGATCCCGGATGAGTGGCTAACAAAATCGTAAGGAGGAAATGCAACCCAAGCTTGGAGTTTTCTCCAGCCCTGGGCCAGTTGGCATGTCATCTCGTGAGTGAGCCAGCAAAGTATTGGCCTAATTCACCGGGTCACAATTTGTCAGAGGGCCGTCGTTGCCAGGGGAGCAATCATAATTAATTTCTAATGCAGAAATGTCAAGATGACATTTTTGAAATAGAACTGTTGTCTTCCAGCAATGGAAATACTTTCCACAGTGGGTGGGACCAGAGGGCCAAAGAGCTTAGACCTACAGTTCACAGAAAACCATTGTGTCACCTGCTAGAAGCAGGGAGAGAAGAGCTTAACCGACAACTATAACATGTTGTACCGTGGTAGTGCAGCGGCCATACTGTGGGATATCTTCAAAGGGCAGGTCCCTTCTACAGTACACAAGTATAGCTCAGGAGAGTGGCTCGTGATTGATTTTGATTCAGTTCTACTTGAGTGACCAGCGGGTCTCCCTCCTGCCAGGTGTCCATCAGGATAGAGCAGGCTAGTTCAGCAGTGCGCAGCACCTGCCTGTCTGTCTCTGCAGTTCACTGGGAGACTGGGCCTGCGTCCTAAATGGCACCCTGTTCCCTATATAGCTCCCTGGGCTCTGGTCAAAAGTAGTGCACTATATAGGGAAATATAGTGCCATTTGGAACACAACCTGGGTCCCCTCCCCTGCCCTTAACCCTCTGTCCTGTAGTCACAGAGGGAGCTCCCATGCTCCCAGGTCAACTGGTCCTAGTCCTTAATGGCCCGCCGCACTAATAGCTGTGATTTGACCCCTGTCTGTCAGGCTCACCTTTAGAGCTCTGAGGGGGGTCGGTTGAGCTTGCGGGTCAACCGGAACGTGGCACTAACTCAACCGGAACGTTGCACTAAGGTATGGCGCCAAGGAATCTCTCACTTTCCTGCTTTCAATCATCTATCCCTCTTCCTCTGTCTCCCACTCTCTCTCTCCCTCTATCCGTGCCTGTCCAGTCAGAATATGTGTACAACAGTGACACCTGTCTCTTAAATTACCATCAAACATTGAGCAATATAAACGCAAAACTCAGAGATGAACTGACACAGACGCCACGCAGCCAGGGGCCCCCATCTGCCTCTGGGGTCCACAGCAGGATCACTTTCTTTCAATTTCCTCCTTTCAAACTCCTCCCCAAACCTAGAGGCCCAAGGGCCTGTCAGACCCCATACCCTGGGGTCTTTACACACACGCAGAGGAGAGAATGTGACTGTATCCCTTAGAGGATGTGGTTACACCATGTGGTCAGCAGAAGGGAAGTAGGGAAACACAGACATGGAGCAGAAACTGCCTGGAGCTGTTTCCCACCTACCTGTCATGCCACTTCACACGTCTACTGCAGCAAACAGACATGCAGACAGCGAGGGCCTTTGGAGAGCCAGAAGGGGGACAACGCCACGCTTGGGTGGTCCGCCAGTCCCCCTCACTCCTCCTGCCAAGCTGCACCAGTGATGTGTGCTGGCTCTGGCCTGCTCTCCATGTAAGAACCACTTCACCCCCAGCGCAATGGCGGAAATGAAATATGCCTGGATCATTTCACCCAGAGAGGAAAAAGGAGATGCAGATATTCAATGGATCCAAATGATCCAATGTCTCGTCATCAGGCCTCCACCCAAAAAGTAGAAGCTGCGGTTGAGGCTACGCATCGTGCTTCAATTCCTAGATAACTTTCGAACAAATGACATCTTTTACAGTTGCCTCAATTTGTACAATGTTCAACGACATAGAACCACGTATAAAACCTTGTATTTTTATTGGGCGGGTGTCCTTTTTTAGTATCGTCATCTCTAATTCTTGATTGGATATGGCGGTGGAATGATTGCCAGAGAGAGAGAGAGAAAGCGAGAGAAATAGGAAGGGAGAAATTGTGAGAGGAAGAGGGGGAAAGAGACATTGGCATACCACATTTGATCATATAATAGCACTCTCAGCTTTCCAAGAAAACATCAATTGAGACATTTCTGGTCTGTTTACATATATTTCCGAAGATGTTTATACAGAACACTGGTAGGAAATCCGTATAAACTGTATGTATGATTATATGACAATATTTTAGCTTGACAATAATTCTATTACACATTTTCTAATATATCACATGCATTTGTTTTATGTTCCTGCATAAGTAAAATCAGTATTATGCCTCTGCTGCCATTCATTACAATTAGGCTGGTTTGGATGTCCTCTCCGCCCCATGGCAATATGTGTAGAATAGCAGGACATTTGCTTTAAAAATGCCAAATTCTCTCATCCTCAATTCAATATATGTAGAATACCATGAGATTAGCTGTAAAACTGCACATTTTCCTCTCCACCCCATGGCAATATGTGTAGAATAGCATGAAATTATCTTTCGAAATGCCAAATTCTCTGAGCCTCATTGCAAAATGTGTATAATAGCACTTTGCCCCATGGCGAAATTAGTAGAATTGTAGGAAGTTAACTGTTTCCCCGAGAGAGAAAAAACACCTTCTCAGACCTTGCGGGGGGCCCCCCAAAACTGTGGTATGCCACTGGAGAGAGAGATAGAATTGGGAGAGGGATAGAGGAGGAGAGGGAATGAGGGAGAGAGAGAGAAAAAGAGGGAAAGAGCGAGAGGGACTGGGTGAGGACTGACGAGGACCATTAGAGACAGAGATAACGGAGACTGAGAGTGATTGAAATATGATTAGAGGAGACCGGCTCTAGCAGAGCTACAGCATCGCCAGTATTAAACCTGGGCTTCACAGGGACTGTCTCTGTCACATCAAAGTCATGCAAGAGAAGCCGCCAGCACGGTGTCCACACACACACACACAAACACACCTTCGCATGCCCAAACACATATACATGGCTCGTGCACGGCTTGTATTCCCTGTTTATTTCCAATATTCTCCATTATGGGCTAGATGCCTGATTCAACCTTTTCTTTTCATCCCACGCCTGGTGTCTTTGTAGGGTATTTTTGGATCACAGGCGCGATGCATTGATGAACCATCTTTAACAATTAATGAGACGAGCCATGATGAGTGGTCTCCTGGTCCCAGTGGACCCAAACAAAGTTCTAATGAGAACTTTCCCCAACTCCATGCCAATCGGAGGCCGTTTTAACTGTTTCCCAGAACGAGCCGACTGTACACACACACACGCGCGCTCTTGCCCATTTTCGCACGTACACACAACCAGACATGCAAAAAAACACATGCACACCTTAGTTAGTGCTACGTTAGTGTTACAATTGATGTGTAACTTCATTGAGTTTCCAATATATGTTCAGTTTTTTCCCCCCATCATAGTTTATTTGTCACGTGCACAGGATAAAGGCAGGTGTAAACGAAACAGTGAAATGCTTACTTGCAGGCTTTTTCCTCAACAGTGCAACATCAATAACAAACAAGATGAGTCCAAGATGGCGTAGCAGTCAGACATCTTTGTCTTTGTCCTGTCGTGTCCCTTGTATATATCTTTTTACATATTTTTCTTCGCATATCTTTTAAAAATATTTTCCTAAAATATTTTCCTCCTGCAACCCGCCTCACCCAATGTGGCGTGGATCTGCTTTTTTCTAAAGTATTTCTATTTACTTCGGATCTGGAATCCCTCAACTGAAGCTAGCCAGCTAACTACATACCAGCTATCAGTTAGCAAACCATTGCTAGCGGTCATCAGCTAACCTTTAGCTCGGAAACATCTCGCCAGTTCGAACAACGAGAGCATAACGGACCTATTTCTCTCCATATCCCCGGATTCCTACCGCAAACTCTGAACATTTTAATCTGGATCTTCGCAACTAGCTAACCTCAATCCTGGGTGACCACTCCTGGCTAGCGTTTCCATCCCGGAGCAAGCACCAATTAGCCTGAAGCTAGCCTGGCTAGGGCTCCTGTGCTACCACCGAAGCCCACTCCTGGGCTACAATATCCGGACCCCTTCTACTGCCGGTAAGGGGCACGGAACCCCGCCAATCCTCTACGACTGGAATACCGACATAATCTGCCCGAGGACTCCAACAGGCCCCTCAGGCGCGACGCCCGCTGAAGGCCCATTCTGCTAACCTGCTAGGCCTGCTAGCTACCTAGAGCTACCTGGAACCCTACTAATTCCATGACTGGTCTATCGACGTCACCGCACGAAGAGGCAAAAACAGATTTACCCCCATCGCAACGTCCCCCAAAGGCTAACTTGCTAGCTCCGGTCTGCTAACTGCTAGCTTCCCTGCCCCGGTCTGCTAACTGCTAGCTTGCCTGCCCCGGTTTGCTAACTGCTAGCTTGCCTGCCCTGGTCTGCTAACTGCTTTCTTGCTAACCCGGTCTGCTAACTGCTAGCTTGCGAGCCCCGGTCTGCTAACTGCTAGCTTGCGAGCCCCGGTCTGCTAACTGCTAGCTTGCGAGCCCCGGTCTGCTAACTGCTAGCTTGTTTAGCCCCGGCCTACTAACTGTTAGCTTGTTAGCATCGGCCTGCTAACTGTCTGAATCGCCGTGTCCCCAGTCAGCCCAACCACTCACTGGACCCATATGTGGGTCTACGCATGCCTCTCTCTAATATCAATATGCCTCATCCATTACTGTCCTGGTTAGTGATTACTGTCTTATTTCACTGTAGAGCCTCTAGCCCTGCTCAATATGCCTTAACCAACCATGTTGTTCCACCTCCTACATATGCGATGACATCACCTGGTTTAAACATCTCTAGAGACTATATCTCTCTCATCATTACTCAATGCCTAGGTTTACCTCCAATGTACTCACATCCTACCTTACCTTTGTCTGTACACTATGCCTTGTATCTATGCTATCGAGCCCAGAAACCTGCTCCTTTTACTCTCTTTTCCGAACGCGCTAGACGGCCAGTTCGTATAGCATTTAGCCGTACCCTTTCCAGAAACAAGTCTCTCACTGTTGCCGCTTGCTATAGACCTCCCTCTGCCCCCAGCTGTGCCCTCGATACCATATGTGAATTGATTGCCCCCCATCTATCTTCTGAGCTCGTGCTACTAGGTGACCTAAACTGGGACATGCTTAACACCCCGGCCATCCTACAATCTAAGCTTGATGCCCTCAATCTCACACAAATTATCAATGAACCTACCAGGTACAACTCCAAATCCGTAAACACGAGCACCCTCATAGATGTCATCCTAACTAACTCGCCCTCCAAATACACCTCTGCTGTTTTCAATCAAGATCTCAGCGATCACTGCCTCATTGCCTGCATCCGTAATGGGTCTGCGACCAAACGACCACCCCTCATCACTGTCAAACGCTCCCTAAAACACTTCTGCGAGCAGGCCTTTCTAATCGACCTGGCCGGGGTATCCTGGAATGACATTGACCTCATCCCGTCAGTAGATGATGCCTGGCTATTCTTTAAAAGTGCCTTCCTCACCATCTTAAATAAGCATGCCCCATTCAAAAAATGTAGAACTAGGAATAGATATAGTCCTTGGTTCACTCCAGACCTGTCTGCCCTTGACCAGCACAAAAATATCCTGTGGCGTTCTGCATTAGCATCGAATAGCCCCCGTGATATGCAACTTTTCAGGGAAGTTAGGAACAAATATACAGAGGCAGTTAGGAAAGCTAACGCTAGCTTTTTCAAACAGAAATTTGCATCCTGTAGTACTAACTCAAAAAAGTTCTGAGACACTGTAAAGTTCATGGAGAATAAGAGTACCTCCTTCCAGCTGCCCACTGCACTGAGGCTAGGAAACACTGTCACCACCGATAAATCCACTATAATTGAGAATTTCAATAAGCATTTCTCAACGGCAGGCCATGCTTTTCACCTGGCTACCTCTACCCTGGTCAACTGCCTGGCACCCTCCACAGCAACCCGCCAAAGCCCCCACCATTTCTCTTTCACCCAAATCCAGATAGCTGATGTTCTGAAAGAGCTGCAAAATCTGGACCCCTACAAATCAGCCGGGCTAGACAATCTGGACCCTCTCTTTCTAAAATTATCTGCCGAAATTGTTGCAACCCCTATTACTAGCCTGTTCAACCTCTCTTTCGTATCGTCTGAGATTCCCAAAGATTGGAAAGCTGCCGCGGTGACACTCTAGACCCAAACTGCTACAGACCTATATCTATCCTACCCTGTCTTTCTAAGGTCTTCGAAAGCCAAGTTAACAAACAGATTATCGACCATTTCGAATCCCACCGTACCTTCTCCGCTATGCAATCTGGTTTCAGAGCTGGTCATGGGTGCCCCTCAGCCACGCTCAAGGTCCTAAACGACATCATAACTGCCATCGATAAGAGACATTACTGCACAGCTGTATTCATCGACCGGGCCAAGGCTTTCGACTCTGTTAATCACCACATTCTTATTGGCAGACTCGACAGCCTTGGTTTCTCAAATGATTGCCTCGCCTGGTTTACCAACTACTTCTCTGATAGAGTTCAGTGTGTCAAATCGGAGGGCCTGTTGTCCAGACCTCTGGCAGTCTCTATGGGGGTGCCACAGGGTTCAATCCTCTGGCCGACTCTCTTCTCTGTATACATCAATGATGTTGCTCTTGCTGCTGGTGATTCTCTGATACACCTCTACGCAGATGACACCATTCTGTATACTTCTGGCCCCTCTTTGGACACTGTGTTAACTAACCCCCAGACGAGCTTCAATGCCATACAACTCTCCTTCCGTGGCCTCCAACTGCTCTTAAACGCAAGTAAAACTAAATGCATGCTATTCAACCGATCACTGCCCGCTAGACTGTAAACTCTCCTTCCAGACTCACATTAAGCATCTCCAATCCAAAATTAAATCTAGAATCGGCTTCCTATATCGCAACAAAGCATCCTTCACTCATGCTGCCAAACATACCCTCGTAAAACTGACCATCCTACCGATCCTCGACTTCGGTGATGTCATCTATAAAATAGCCTCCAACACGCTACTCAACAAACTGGATGCAGTCTATCACAGTGCCATCCGTTTTTGTCACCAAAGCCCCATACACTACCCACCATTGCGACCTCTCGTTGGTTGGCCCTCGCTTCATACTCGTCGCCAAACCCACTGGCTATAGGTTATCTACAAGTCTCTGCTAGGTAAAGCCCCGCCTTATCTCAGCTCACTGGTCACCATAGCAGCACCCACTCATAGCACGCGCTCCAGCAGGTATATTTCACTGGTCACCCCCAAAGCCAATTCCTCCTTTGGTCGTCTTTCCTTCCAGTTCTCTGCTGCCAATGACTGGAACGAACTGCAAAAATCTCTGAAGCTGGAAACACCTATCTCCCTCACTAGCTTTAAGCACCAGCTGTCAGAGCAGCTCACAGATTACTGCACCTGTACATAGCCCATCTATAATTTAGCCCAAAGAACTACCTCTTCCTCTACTGTATTTATTTATTTATTTATTTTGCTCCTTTGCACCCCTTTATTTCTATTTCTACTTTGCACATTCTTCCACTGCAAATCTACCATTCCAGTGTTTTACTTGCTATATTGTATTTACTTGGCCACCATGGCCTTTTTTTTGCCTTTACCTCCCTTATCTCACCTCATTTGCTCACATTGACTTATTTTTCTACTGTATTATTGACTGTATGTTTTGTTTATTCCATGTGTAACTCTGTGTTGTTGTATGTGTCGAATTGCTATGCTTTATCTTGCAGTTATTTGCAGTTGCAAATGAGAACTTGTTCTCAACTAGCCTCCCGGGTTAAATAAAGGTGAAATAAATAAATAAATAATAATAACAAACAAACAATGTTCGCTTTGAGTATATGGCAATGGCATCAAATATATGCACCAACCCCATGTTGAAGCCAATCTTTTCTATTGCTCATGGGAGACGCCCTCAAACTCCCTCGGTGATTACAAATCCCTGTTGATATTTCTTACCAGGTAAGTCAAATTACCCTGTGTCTCTCACTCCCATAAAATACAATCGACTGATTGGTATCAATGAGGCTAAGTTTCCGCCTGCAGGGCTGCGTCCCTAATGGTGCCCGGTTCCCTTAAAGGTACACTACTTTTGACCCAGGCACATTGGGAACTGGCACCATTTGGGACGCACCCACCCTCAAATTACCCTGCGTCTCTATCCCATCAAGACAACAGTCTGATTGGTATCCAGGAGGCTGAGTGTCAGGCTGTAGTTTTCCTCCTTGTGCTCATCAGTTCATAACTGCCACCGACCCCACCGCAGCATGCAGTAAATAGAGTCTTCACTGTGCGTTGAGAAATGGCACAATTATCCCCCGCTGGTGAAATATGGGCCAGGAAGCTCCACACTTCCCTATGTACTGAGAGAGAAGCTCTAATTCACACACACACACACACGCACGAACGCACGCACGCACGCACACACACACACACACACAAGGGCAAGTACAGGCACGCACGCATACACACAGGCACAAACACACAGGCAGGCACACACACACAGAGCTGCCTGATGCCGTCATCCCCTAGTCCACACACAGTCCGTAACGATGAGTTTTTGCCACATCAAGTCCTAGTGCAGTTGTTTGATTAATGGGAGAGATGAAGTGGTCGTAGATATTCCCGATGTGTTAACTTCCGCTATGTTTATTTCCCAGCAGCGGTAATGGTTATCAAGAGAGCAATCGTGCCTCGCTACATTTATACATTTTTAGGCCAAGTGGAGGTTAGAGAATTGAGAGAGGACAAAATAGCCTACTGTAACGGTAATAGCACTACTGAATTTGAAGAATGTTCCCGATGTTATGTTCTAGAACCATTCCACCTAGTAATTCTGCTTCTCTCTTCTCTTCACAGATATGGGAAAATAGTGTCAACCAAGGCCATCCTGGACAAGAACACCAACCAGTGCAAAGGTATGTCACCAAGGTAACTGTATCCCAAATGGCACCATATTCCCTAGGTTGTGCACTACTTTTTCCCAGGGCACTATGTAGAGAATAGGGTGCCATTTGGGATGCACCCTGAGCCTTGTGTTAGCCGCCGAGAGCCTTGTGTCTGCCACCGTCCGCGGCGCAGCGATCACTCTTCAAAGCAGATGTTGTCATAGGAAGCGTTCGGAGCCAAGCCCTGGCATTAGCACAGACCTCAGTCAAGAAAGCACCTGCGTGCGGTAAATCAATGATTTAGCAGTTAGCGCTAGCTGGAGGAAGGATGGAGGTCAATGACTAGGCCCTGCGACGAAGCTCGCTCGCTGGAAGGACGTCAGAGGATAGGCAGTTGTTGTGCAACCCCTCCCTAGCTACGTCTCCGTAGACTCTTTTATCTCCTCCTCTTTCAACCGGGGTCTTGGAAAACAGCATTAGCCTGTGCTGTCTGTACACTGACTAGGAGTGTCACGTTGACACATCAAACCAAACGACGGAGCTATCTTATTAGCGGCACATTTTCTAAATCGCTTAATCGAGTACACACATCCAATTAGAAGGCTAACAGGCAAGTACGATGTAGTTGAACATTCTTCACTATCGCTCTTGTCTTCCATCTCAAGCTATTCGTAGACATATTCCCCGCTTCAGCCTTAGCTGCTACAGTACTGTAAATACACTTCGGTAGTGTTCCTTTTGTTCACTCTCCTCTTAAGCCTGCTACACACTCCACACAAAACAGAGCGACTGAGTGTCGTATACGGTCCATTCCAAAAATTCAGCGGCAGCTCCGTTTGCGCATGGTGTGTAAGACCCTTTTAATGGCCAGCTGTAGAGGAGTAGAAAAAGAGCGGATTAGTCCCGAGGTGTCTGGCAGCACTGTTTAAGCGCTATTGAAGTTCCATCAATACTTGTGGTTGTTTTTCGCAGCTTCCTTACTCGGTATTGCTGCCGCCTTCAAGGTGATGCCGCCTTCCTACCCGTCCTTACCTGGATGGAACCCACCCGTTGTGTGACGGGTCAGATGTAGAGGGAAAACAACCCGCCGTGATTCAAAGCTGGAAAAGCCGCGCATTGGCTTAACTTCCTTTGTGTGGGGCGGCAGGTAGCTTAGCGGTTAAGAGCGTTGGGCCAGTAACCAAAAGGCCACTGGTTCGAATCGCAGAGACATCTACAGTAGGTGAGAAATCCGTTGATGTGCCCTTGAGCAAGGCACTTAACCCTAATTGCTCCTGTAAGGAGAAGAGCGTCTGCTAAATGACTAAAATGTCCATTTGTTGCTGGTGACTCATGTAGGCAATCAGCAGTCAGCCTGGGCCCCTTGTTAGGAGGAAGGATGGACCCATGGGTCGTGGAAAACAGGAAGAGAGGATTGAGGGAGTATAAGGATACACCAGAGGTGTGAAGTAAATCGCAGGGTGTGGAGATGAAATACATTAGAGCCTCTCTGTGTCCAGGGCACTGGCCTGGTGAGTTATGCTCTGCAGGGCCGGGCACTCTGCTCTGCACTCGCGGGTGGGGGAGACCAGTTTCCCATACCTCACCTGCCTGGAATGCAGCGCCGCCGAGATGCCAAGAGCCAAGCATAAGCATCTGTATTTTACGAGTGGAAATGATGGTCCAGCCCTGTGCACTGAGGGAGGGGAAGAGAGAGTAGGACAGAAAGAGGAAGAAAGGAAGGAAGAGAGACCACAATAGCTCAAAGGCCTCATCAGAAGCCATGTGTTTCTGTATAAATGCAGATCCAGATCGCTGGCTTACCCCTACCATGTAACCCATGTCTCTGATCACTATTGACAGCCAGGGCCTCATTCCTTTCATACTGATGTTGAAATACATGTGCAATATATTTCTGATTTTAGAGAGCTTGATGTGGGTTTTTTTCCTTGACCCTGACCAGCATTTTATTTCTTAAACTGAAATGATTTTCTTCTAGTGAGATACCAATGTCGTAACATACCCGCACAACTTTTTTACGATAACATCAATGTTCAGAGGTTACTCTAGTCTACTCAATCTGCTTCTAAACAGATTTTTCCTTTCAAAAGATGCTCTCTCCTCCTCTCCATCCTTGTAAAGGTGAATGCAGGAAAGCAGGTACGGGTTGGAGCATCATAAAAAGAACACTGCGTCGCCCTGATCCAGTATCACTTTGTTTTCAGTCGTCTGCCCTTTTGACCTGGCGCTTGTTTAAATGTCAGAGGCAGGGCTTTTTCAACACGGTGGCACCACCAGACAGACACCGAGCCGGGAACAAACCAGGCCAATCCTCCCTCCTTCCTCTCCTGTGTTATTTGTATTTAGTTCAGCTCAGTGAGCATGCAGCAAAGCGTCAGAAAAGGGGAGGGTGCAAGAGGTCAGCAACCGGTCATCTCTGGGAAAGATTAAGAAATGCGAGATACACTGAGATAGAAGCGTGGGAGAGGAACCTGTTTGTTGTAGAGAGACCGAGATATGCTGGGGACTGATGTACCCCACACACACACAAACAAATGCACTCACGCACGCACACAATCACGCATGCATGGATGCACTCATTATACACACACATTCACGCAAGCATGCACAGTGGTGTAAAGTACTTCAGTAAAAATATGTGAAAGGACTACTAAAGTAGTTTTTATGGGTATCAGTACTTTACTATTTACATTTTTGAATACTTTTACTTTTACTTCACTACATTCCTAAATAAAATGATATACTTTTTACTACATACATGTTTCTTGACACCCAAAAGTACTCGTTACATTTTTGAATGCTTAGCAGGATACGAAAATGGTCTAATTCACAGACTTATCAAGAGTACATCCCTGGTCATCCCTACTGCCTCTGATATGGCGGACTCACTAAACACATGCTTCGTTTGTAAATGATGTCTGAGTGTTGGAGCGTGCCCCTGGCTATCCGTAAATAAAAATAACTAGGAAATGGTGCCATCTAGTTTGCTTAATATAAGGAATTTGAAATTATTTATACTTTTACTTTTACTTTTGATACTTAAGTATTTTAGCAATTACATTTACTTTTGATACTTAAGTATATTCAAAACCAAATACTTTTAGATTTTTACTCAAGTAGGATTTTACTGGGTGACCTTCACTTTTACTTGAGTCATTGTCACGCCCTGACCTTAGAGAGCCTTTTTATTTCTCTATTTGGTTAGGTCAGGGTGTGATTAGGGTGGGCGTGATTAGGGTGGGCATTCTAGGTTTTCTGTTTCTATGTTGGTGTGTTTGATTCCCAATCGGAGGCAGCTGTCTATCGTTGTCTCTGATTGGGAATCAGATATAAGTTGTCAGTTTCCTTTTGGGTTTTGTGGGATCTTGTCTTTGTTTGTTGCTTTGTGCACGACTAGCTTTACGTTCGGTTTGTGTATATTGTTTTTTCCCGGTGTTACGTTTTCAAATAAAGAGAGAATGTACGCCTACCACGCTGCACATTGGTCCGGTCATTTATCATCCGACGACGAGCGTAACAGTCATTTTCTATTAACGTATCTTTACTTTTACTCAAGTATTTTTTTAAATGTATTTTACCTTTATTTAACTAGGCAAGTCAGTTAAGAGCAAATTCTTATTTTCAATGACGGCCTAGGAACAGTAGGTTAACTGTCTTGTTCAGGGGCAGAACGACAGATTTTTACCTTGTCAGCTCGGGGATTCGATCTTGCAACCTTTCGGTTACTAGTCCAACGCTCTAACCACTAAGCTACCTGCCGCTCCAAGTATGACAATTGGGTACTTTTTCCACCACTGAGCTTGCATACACATATGTACATTAATGCACACATGCACGTAGAATAACACACACATGTACATTCCACATTTTTGCACTCTGTAAAACACAGAGTGCATAATCACATTTAGGCTAGCATACTAGAGCCTCTCGTCTCCTCCACACACGCAGCCTACACCCCCACCCACACACTCATCCATCTGCCTTAAGACTCTATGGCTCCTGCAGCAACCAGCAGCAGATCCATCAATCCTCCGCCTGCCTAGTATCACAGCGTGACTGCCTTCCACCTCTGCATCGCGCGGGCTCTGAATGAGCCTCTCCATCTTCCCAGCGCTGACGCCCTGGACCGACCGGAGAGCAATGGGAACAGGAAGTTGTGAAAGGCTTAAGGGCCGTCAAGCTCCGTGGGTAAGAGGGGAGGCATTCTCTCCCTCTGTCCCTGTATTGTTCCCTCCTGCTTCCCTTTGGATGTTTTTCATTTAGTAGGAGTGAGATGTGGGTTAGCTTAATCTGAGGGTCTGGGGGAACCGAAACCACTCATTTGCTGTCCCGAAAAAAACATGAAAAAGGCAGCTCAGGTATTTGAAAGAAAGCAGGGGCTGACCGAATGGAGACATTTTATATTTTCCTTTATGAGCCCCGAGGCAGAGGAAATGACCTCAGCCCTTTGAAGGACCTCCGTTTCCTCTGCCAGGAGATAAGGCCGCGGAGGCTGAGATTCACAAGCCGGCCTGGCAGTTCAACACCACACTGGATTGTACGAAATTAGATGAGACAATTGGCTCCCACGGTTTTGTTCTCTTCTCAGCTGCCTGTTGTTGTTCCTCAATGACACCTGTCATCCAGTTTATATTTGTGTTCTGTAGCTCAGTTGGTAGTGCATGATGCCTGCAATGCCAGGATAGTGGATTTGAATCCTGGGAAAACACATACGTAATAATTTTGAACCACTCCACATATTTCTTGTTAACAAACTATAGTTTTGGCAAGTCAGTTAGGACATCTACTTTGTGCACGACACAAGTCATTTTTCCAACAATTGTTTACAAACAGATTATTTCACTTATAATTCACTGTATCACAATTCCAGTTGGTCAGAAGTTTACATACACTAAGTTGACTGTGCCTTTAAACAGCTTGGAAAATTCCAGAAAATGATGTCATGGCTTTAGAAGCTTCTGATAGGCTAATTTACATAATTTGAGTCAATTGGAGGTGTACCTGTGGATGTATTTCAAGGCCTACCTTCAATCTCAGTGCTTCTTTGCTTGACATCATGGGAAAATCTAAAGAAATCAGCAAAATAAAAATGACTTCCAATTCTGGTTCATCCTTGGGAGCAATTTCCAAACGCATGAAGGTACCACGTTCATCTGTACAAACAATAGTACACAAGTATAAACACCATGGGACCACGTAGATGCATTCTGTCTGCTGGAGATGAATGTACTTTGGTGCGAAAAGTGCAAATCAATCCCAGAACAACAGCAAAGGACCTTGTGAAGATGCTGGAGGAAACAGGTACAAAAGTATCAATATCCACAGTAAAACGAGTCCTATATCAACATAACCTGAAAGGCCGCTCAGCAAGGAAGAAGCCACTGCTCCAAAACCGCCATAAAAAAGCCAGACTATGGTTTTTATGCACATGGGGACAAAGATCGTACTTTTTGGAGAAATGTCTGATGGTCTGATGAAACAAATAGAACTGTTTGGCCATAATGACCATCGTTATGTTTGGAGGAAAAAGGGGGATGCTTGCAAGCCGAAGAACACCATCCTAACTGTGAAGCACGGGGGTGGCAGCATCATGTTGTGGGGGTGCTTTGCTGCAGGAGGGACTGGTGCACTTCACAAAATAGATGGCATCATGAGGTAGGAAAATTATGTGGATATATTGAAGCAACATCTCAAGACATCAGTCAGGAAGTTAAAGCTTGGTCGCAAATGGGTCTTCCAAATGGACAATGACCCCAAGCATACTTCCAAAGTTGTGGCAAAATGGCTTAAGGACAACACAGTCAAGGTATTGGCTATCACAAAGCCCTGACCTAAATCCTATAGAAAATGTGTGGGGAGAACTGAAAAAGCGTGTGCGAGCAAGGAGGCCTACAAACCTGACTCAGTTACACCAGCTTTGTCAGGAGGAATGGGCCAAAATTCACCCAACTTATTAATAGAAGCTTGTGGAAGGCTACCCGAAACGTTTGACCTAAGTTAAACAATTTAAAGGCAATGCTACCAAATACTAATTGAGTGTATGTAAACTTCTGACCCACTGGGAATGTGATGAATGAAATAAAAGCTGAAATAAATCATTCTCTCTACTATTATTCTGACATTTCACATTCTTAAAATAAAGTGGTGATCCTAACTGACCTAAGACAGGGAATGTTTACTCGGGTTAAATGTCAGGAATTTTGAAAAACTGAGTTTAAATGTATTTGGCTAAGGTGTATGGTAACTTCCGACTTCAACTGTATGTCATGGAAAATTTGGTACTTAATGTTTTGTACACTCAGTGTATATGAGATTATGTTACTTTTCTACAGCAGATAAAGTGTTTTATAAGCCCATGTGGGCTGGGAATCCTTGAAGATACATGACACCTACAATAGAAGAGATACGGTATATAAAGTGGTGCGTCACTTTCTTCTAGGCTTGGCCATAACAGTTGCCTGCATCCATACACCTCCCCCTAGCACAGAGTGAGCCTCTAATGGAGAAATATCTGCAAATGTTAGTCTCTATAAAAAAAAATAGATTTATGGCTACGTCGATGGCTGAGTAGAGTATTGCATGATGCCGAGCATAAAGGAGAATTGATGAATGAGGTTGTGCTCTCCAAAAAGGCCTGTTTTGGATTGTCCCGTGTGCATTTCTGGGAAGTGGAAAGGGAAAGGCAAGCGAGTGCTGTTTGCATCCATTATCGGTTTCTCATTAGAGGGGCCGAGATATAAACATTTGTCTATGTTGCCGGCGCAATTAAGGATTCTCTCTGCAGCCCCTCTGCCCTTTTGAAAATGAATTATGTGCAAATGGGAATCTCAACTTAAGTGCGGCCAGCAACGGACCTCTTCCAAAATGCTTCTCTCTTCCCAACAGCGATTCCAGAAAGAGGCAAGCTATGGAGAAACAGGTGAGAGAGAGGCATAAAGAGAAGAGCGTAAGCCTGTCCCCTGTTTGCATGTGTAGTAATGCCCTTAATTAGTAATCACAATGGGAGAATTCCATTGACCGGGTGGCGTCGCAAACCTCAATGTGGTGTACCCGTACTCCGCCCGTTCTTGTTTTGCTGCAGCGCCTCACACAGCTCAAGCCCCCCCCCCCTGCTTCCATCTCCCTCCCTTTTCCATCTCCCATTCCTTTAAGCCAAGGCGCTCTCTCGCCTTCCAAGTTGGCCACTCACCAAGCTGGCGTCTAAATGGGTGAGCACGTCGTAAATAGAACCCGGCCACCACATTCCTCCAGCAGTGACCTTTTGTCCCCCCCCTCCACTTCCTGTGCTGCTCCCGCTGGCAGTGTGGTTGCCGCTTCACTTCCAGGGCTGGCCGGCCGGGAGACCAATGCCCCGAGGGACAGCAGCCCTGTCTCTGTGTCATGAGCCCTGAGCTCTGACACCATCCTTGCTTGTGTTTGACGTCAGTTCCATCCTTATACAACACTGTTGAGCTCTCTTCCCTCCCGGTCCATCGACAAACGGCCTTGAGGGTTATCAGTCGAGGGCGAGGGCGTATCTACCACCATTTTTTATCCGAGAGTCGCCGTCGCTATTGTGGTAACCACAATGGGGGCCGCAGCCTTCCCCTGACCTGCAAGGGGTTCGCCCCTGCATCTTCCGGAGTAATGATCATATCCTTGATTAGTTAAGGAAGGAATAAATCAGAAATGAATGAATAAGGGTAGATGGGAGCGACTTGGCTGTTCCTCATGAATGAATCAGAGCTCAGGGACAAAGAGGGCCGTGCATAAAAAATAAAGGAACACTTTGTCCTTCTCATGGTTTTTATGTTTGTCTCTGCATTGGAGATTTATTTTTCGGAGGCCCCTCGTGATCGAAGCTTTGTTAAAATATTGTCTCTGTCTGCCCATTTTTGTGCAATCTGCCACGGTAGCTGAGGTGATTATCTATCCTGTTGCCTAGTAACTTTATCCCTACCTATATGTACAGTGCATTTCGGAAAGTATTAAAACCCGTTCAGTTTTTCCACATTTTGTTACGTTATACCCTTATTCTAAAATGGATTCAAAAAAAAATAATTCCTCATCAATCTACACCCAATACCCCATAATGACAAAGCAAAAACGGGTTTTTAGAAATTGTTGCAAATTTATTGAAAATAATATTTACGTAATTAAACAGTTCCCGCTCAGCCCAGTCAAAACTGTTCGCTGCTCTGGCACCCCAATGGTGGAACAAACTCCCTCACGACGCCAGGTCAGCGGAGTCAATCACCACCTTCCGGAGACACCTGAAACCCCACCTCTTTAAGGAATACCTAGGATAGGATAAAGTAATCCTTCTAACCCCCCCCCCTTAAAAGAGTTAGATGCACTATTGTAAAGTGGTTGTTCCACTGGATATCATAAGGTGAATGCACCAATTTGTAAGTCGCTCTGGATAAGAGCGTCTGCTAAATGACTTAAATGTAAATGTAAATGTAATTATTCAGACCCTTTGCTATGAGACTCAAAAGTGATGCTCAGGTGCATCCTGTTTCCATTGATCATCCTTGAGATGTTTCTACTACTTGATTGGAGTCTACCTGTAGTAAATTCAATTGATTGGATATGATTTGGAAAGGCACACACCTGTGTATATAAGGTTCCACAGTTGACAGTGCATGTCAGAGAAAAAACCAAGCCATGAGGTCGAAGAAATTGTCCGTAGAGCTCCGAGACAGGATTGTGTCGAGGTACATATCTGGGGAAGGGTACCAAAACATGTCTGCAGCATTGAAGGTCCCCAAGAACACAGTGGCCTCAATTCTTAAATGGTAAAAGTTTGGAACAACCAAGACTCTAACTAGAGCTGGCCACTCGGCCAAACTGCACAATTGGGGGAGAAGGGCCTTGGTTAGGGAGGTGACCAAGAACCAAATGGTTACTCTGACAGAGCTCCAGAGTTCTTTCAGAAGGACAACCATCTCTGCAGCACTCCACTAATCAGGCCTTCATGGTAGAGTGGCCAGACAGAAGCCACTCCTCAGTAAAAGGCACATGACAGAGATTCTTGATGAAAATCTGCTCCAGAGCGCTCAGGACTTCAGATTGGGGTAAAGGTTCACCTTCCATCAGGACAACTACCCTAAGCACATAGCCAAGACAACACACAGGAGTGGCTTCGGGACAAGTCTTTGAGTGGCCCAGCCAGAGCCCGGACTTGAACCCGATCTAATATCTCTGGAGAGACCTAAAAATAGCTGTGCCACTATGCTCCCCATCCAACCTGACAGAGCTTGAGAGGAACTGCAGAGAAGAATGGGGGAAACTCCCCAAATACAGTTGTGCCAAGCTTGTAGCGTCATACCCAAGAAGACTCGAGGCTGTAATCGCTGCCAAAGGTGCTTCAACAACGTACTGAGTAAAGGGTCTGAATGCTTATGTAAATGTGATATTTCAGTTTTTTATTTGTAATAAATTAGCAACAATTTCTAAAAACCTGTTTTGCTTTGTCATTATGGGGTATGGTGTGTAGATTGATGACGGAAAAAATAGTTTAATCCATTTTAAAATAAGGCTGTAACGTAACAAAATGTGGGGGTCTGAATACTTTCAGAATGCACTATATACAGTAACAGTCTAAAGTTTGGACACACCTACTCATTAAAGTGTTTTTCTTTATTTTTACTGTTTTCTACGTTGTAGAATAATAGTGAAGACTTTAAAACTATAAAATAACACATGGAATCATGTAGAAACCAAAAAAAGTCTTAAACAAATCAAAATATATTTTAGATTTTAGATTATTCAAAGTAGCCACCCTTTGCCTTGATGACAGCTTTGCAAACTCTTGGCATTCTCTCAACCAGCTTCATGAGGTAGTCACCTGGAATGTATTTCAATTAACAGGTGTGCCTTGCTAAAAGTACATTTTTGGAATTTCTTTCCTTCTTAATGCGTTTGAGCCAATCAGTTGTGTTGTGACAAGGTAGGGGTGGTATACAGAAAATAGCCCTATTTGGTAAAATACCAAGTCCATATTATGGCAAGAACAGCTCAAATAAGCAAAGAGAAACGACAGTCCATCATTACTTTCAGACATGAAGGTTAGTCAATGTGGAACATTTCAAGAACTTTAAAGGTTTCTTCAAGTGCAGTCGCAAAAACCATCAAGCACTATGATGAAACTGGCTCTCATGAGGACCGCCACAGGAAAGGAAGACCGAGAGTTACGTCTGCTGCAGAGGATAAGTTCATTAGAGTTACCAGCCTCAGAAATTGCAGCCCAAGTAAATGCTACACAGAGTTCAAGTAACAGACACATCTCAACATCAACTGTTCAGAGGAGAGAAGTGTGAATCAGGCATTCATGGTCGAATTTCTGCAAAGAAACCAGTACTAAAGGACACCAATAATAAGAAGAGGCTTGCTTGCGCCAAGAAACACGAGCAATGAACTTTAGACCGGTGGAAATCTGTCCTTTGGTCTGATTAGTGCAAATCTGAGATTTTTGGTTTCAACCGCTGTCTTTGTGAGACACAGAGTAGGTGAACGGATGATCTTCGTATGTGTAGTTCCCACCGTGAAGCATGGAGGAGGAGATGTGATGGTGTGGGGGTGCTTTGCTGGTGACACTGTCTGGGATTTATTTCGAATTCAAGGCACACTTAACCAGCATGGTTACCAGCATTCTGCAGCGATACGCCATCCCGTCTGGTTTGCGCTTAGAGGGCCTATCATTTGTTTTTCAACAGGACAATGACCCAACACACCTCCATGCTGTGTAAGGGCTATTTTACCAAGAAGGAGAGTGATGGAGTGCTACATCAGATGACCTGGCCTCCACAATCACCTGAACTCATTACTATTTAAAAATATATATACACTGCTCAAAAAAATAAAGGGAACACTAAAATAACACATCCTAGATCTGAATGAATGAAATATTCTTATTAAATACTTTTTTCTTTACATAGTTGAATGTGCTGACAACAAAATCACACAAAAATGATCAATGGAAATCAAATTTATCAACCCATGGAGTTCTGGATTTGGAGTCACACTCAAAATTAAAGTGGAAAACCACACTACAGGCTATTCTAACTTTGATGTAATTTCCTTAAAACAAGTCAAAATGAGGCTCAGTAGTGTGTGTGGCCTCCACGTGCCTGTATGACCTCCTGGGCATGCTCCTGATGAGGTGGCGGATGGTCTCCTGAGGGATCTCCTCCCAGACCTGGACTAAAGCATCCGCCAACTCCTGGACAGTCTGTGGTGCAACGTGGCGTTGGTGGATGGAGCGAGACATGATGTCCCAGATGTGCTCAATTGGATTCAGGTCTGGGGAACGGGCGGGCCAGTCCATAGCATCAATGCCTTCCTCATGCAGGAACTGCTGACACACTCCAGCCACATGAGGTCTAGCATTGTCTTGCATTAGGAGGAACCCAGGGCCAACCGCACCAGCATATGGTCTCACAAGGGGTCTGAGGATCTCATCTCGGTACCTAATGGCAGTCAGGCTACCTCTGGCGAGCACATGGAGGGCTGTGCGGCCCCACAAAGAAATGCCACCCCACACCATGACTGACCCACCGCCAAACTGGTCATGCTGGAGGATGTTGCAGGCAGCAGAACGTTCTCCACGGCGTCTCCAGACTCTGTCATGTCTGTCACGTGCTCAGTGTGAACCTGCTTTCATCTGTGAAGAGCACAGGGCGCCAGTGGCGAATTTGCCAATCTTGGTGTTCTCTGGCAAATGCCAAACGTCCTGCACGGTGTTGGGCTGTAAGCACAACCCCCACCTGTGGACGTCGGGCCCTCATACCACCCTCGTTTGAGCAGACACATGCACATTTGTGGCCTGCTGGAGGTCATTTTGCAGGGCTCTGGCAGTGCTCCTCCTTGCACAAAGGCGGAGGTAGGGTTGTTGCCCTCCTACAGCCTCCTACACGTCTCCTGATGTACTGGCTTGTCTCCTGGTAGCGCCTCCATGCTCTGGACACTACGCTGACAGACACAGCAAACCTTCTTGCCACAGCTCGCATTGATGTGCCATCCTGGATGAGCTGCACTACCTGAGCCACTTGTGTGGGTTGTAGACTCCGTCTCATGCTACCACTAGAATGAAAGCACCGCCAGCATTCAAAAGTGACCAAAACATCAGCCAGGAAGCATAAGAACTGAGAAGTGGTCTGTGGTCATCACCTGCAGAACCACTCCTTTATTGGGGGTGTCTTGCTAATTGCCTATAATTTCCACCTGTTGTCTATTCCATTTGCACAACAGCATGTGAAATTTATTGTCAATCAGTGTTGCTTCCTAAGTGGACAGTTTGATTTCACAGAAGTGTGATTGACTTGGAGTTACATTGTGTTGTTTAAGTGTTCCCTTTATTTTTTTGAGCAGTGTATATATATTTAACCTTTATTTAACTAGGCAAGTCAGTTAAGAACAATTCTTATTTACAATGACGGCCTACCAGCGTGAGATGGTTTGGGATGAGTTGGACCGCAGAGTGAACCAACAAATGCTCAGCATATGTGGGAACTCCTTCAAGACTGTTGGAAAAGCATGGTTTGTTGAGATAATGCCAAGAGTGTGCAAAGCTGTCATCAAGGCAAAGGATGGCTACTTTGAAGAATCTAAAATATAAATTGTATTTTGATTTGTTTAACACGTGTTTGGTTACCACATGATTCCATACGTGTTATTTCATTGTTTGGATGTCTTCACTATTATTCTACAATTTAGAAAATAGTAAAAATAAAGAAAAACCCTTGACTGAGTAGGTGTGTCCAAACTTTAGACTGGTACTGAATCTCTACCTCAGTTACATCGTACACCTGCACATCGACTCGGTACTGGTACCCTGTATATATAGCCAAGTTATCGTTACTCAATGTGTATTCATTCCTTGTTATTATTTTTCAATTATTTATTTCTTTTCTCTCTCTGCATTGGTGGGAAAGGCCCGTAAGTAAGCATTTAACTTAGTCTACACCTGTTTTTTTAAGAAGCATCAGACAAATAAAATTTTATTTGATTATGTTGCTGTATTCCAACCTGCGTCAACAATCAGGCTAAACTGGATGTACATGTAGCACAAAATGTCACTGTCTATTCATTTTCCCTCTAGACCTCCAAGCTTTGTGGGCTTAAGGGTTTTCACTTTTTCATGTAATCTGCCACTGTTTAAGGTCTGTTGACATTCTAGCCTACGACTTAAATTACTTAAATCGTCAAATTAAATTTCAGGCATTGAGTATCCCTCAAGAACCAGTGTTTTCTAGCCCCTGTGTGTGTGTGTGTGCGTGTGTTTGTTTACACTCTTGTCAAATTTGCGTGGGTCACTATTGCCAGTCAGTGTTTCGCCAGATCATCTATCTTCAAGGTAGACACAGCGATATGACGTAGATGCAGAAAGTAAACAGCATAGTGGGTCAATTTCCTCAACAACTAAGAGCATTGAAGCGTGAGGCTCAACCTCTCCACTGTTTTGGTGCCCTGGCTACCACTCTCCAACAGCGTGAAGCAAACTCATGCACGTGCGCAGATACTGTGTGACCGTGTGAGAGCGAAGTCTTGCATCTCGCTTATCTCAATATTTGTGGTGCCACAAGGTCATTTAACTGAGTCTACCTTTAACAACCTTTTGACAAGTAATTAACACCCTGCAGGTATCTTCCTCCCTCCCTCTCAAGAGCTCTTCAGATGATGCGGTGTTACACTTTTAAGCCAACAAGACAATGTAGTTACTGTGTATTACTGTGCAACTGAGTGGCGAAGGCAATTACACATCTGAATGGAGACCAGGTCTGCTGTGTGTTTAGGATATTTTCTCACTAACATTATTCTGCCCACTCAGATCAATTAACACCAGTTGGCTGTGAGAGGTGTTCTTGAAATATGCGAATTATAATTTAAAGGCTGGTTTTGGGTCTTTTAAATCAGGCTAGCCATTTAGTCAAGACTGGCCCATATTGTAACGGCTGTCGCTCTCCTCATCCTCGGACGAGGTGAGGAGAGAAGGATCTTCAGACCAAAATGCAGCTTGAGGGAAATAAGCCATCTTTATTATAAATACGACGATGGCAACACGAAAACACAAACACTTTCAAATTTACAAAAACAAGAAAACGACGTATACGAAACCTGAACATAAACTTACATAACTAATACGTAACACTTACGGACAGGAAACATACTACATCGAAACGAAACGAACAACCGAAACAATCCCGTATGGTGTAAGACATAACACAGACACAGGAGACAATCACCCACAACGAACACTGTGACAACGCCTACCTAAATATGACTCTTAATTAGAGGAACGCCAAACACCTGCCTCTAATTAAGAGCCATACCAGGCAACCCAAAACCAACACAGAAACAGAAAACATAGAATGCCCACCCAACCTCACGTCCTGACCAACTAACACACAAAAACTAACATAAATAGGTCAGGAACGTGACAGTACCCCCCCCACAAGGTGCGAACTCCGGACGCACCAGCACAAAATCTAGGGGAGGGTCTGGGTGGGCATCTAACCACGGTGGTGGTTCAGGCTCGGGGCGCGGTTCCCACCCCACCATAATCCATCCTAACTTCCTCCCTCCAAGAATGTCCACCCTCTTTTGACCCCCACAAAATTCCCTTAACAACATATCTAATAGGGACAACCCCGGGACAGAGAGATAAATCAAGAAAGAGGGATAGATAAGAATATAGAGATAGATGAAGATAGAGAGGGAGATTAGGATAGAGGGGCAACTCCGGACTGAAAGGCAGCTCCGGACAGAGAGACAGCTCTGGACTGATGGGCAGTTCTGGGTATCCAGCCTTTTCAGGCTGAAGGGCAGCTCATGGCTGACTGACGAATCTCGATGCTCATGGCTGGCTGACGGCTCTCGACGCTCATGGCAGGCTGACGGCTCTCGACGCTCATGGCAGGCTGACGGCTCTCGACGCTCATGGCAGGCTGACGGCTCTCGACGCTCATGGCAGGCTGACGGCTCTCGACGCTCATGGCAGGCTGACGGCTCTCGACGCTCATGGCAGGCTGACGGCTCTCGACGCTCATGGCAGGCTGACGGCTCTCGACGCTCATGGCTCTCTGACGGCTCTCGACGCTCATGGCTCTCTGACGGCTCTGGCTGCTCATGGCTCTCTGACGGCTCTGGCTGCTCATGGCTCTCTGACGGCTCTGGCTGCTCATGGCTCTCTGACGGCTCTGGCTGCTCATGGCTCTCTGACGGCTCTGGCTGCTCATGGCTCTCTGACGGCTCTGGCTGCTCATGGCTCTCTGACGGCTCTGGCTGCTCATGGCTCTCTGACGGCTCTGGCAGATCCTGTCTGATTGGCGGCTCTGGCAGATCCTGTCTGGTTGGCGGCTCTGGCAGATCCTGTCTGGTTGGCGGCTCTGGCAGATCCTGTCTGGTTGGCGGCTCTGGCAGATCCTGTCTGGTTGGCGGCTCTGGCAGATCCTGTCTGGTTGGCGGCTCTGGCAGATCCTGTCTAGTTGGCGGCTCTGGCAGATCCTGTCTAGTTGGCGGCTCTGGCAGATCCTGTCTGGCGGGCGGCTCTAGCGGCTCCTGTCTGGCTGACGGCTCTAGCGGCTCCTGTCTGGCGGATGGCTCTGTAGGCTCATGGCAGACGGGCGGCTTTGCAGGCTCATGGCAGACGGGCGGCTTTGCAGGCTCCTGGCAGACGGATGGCTCAGATGGCGCTGGGGAGACGGATGGCTCAGATGGCGCTGGGGAGACGGATGGCTCAGATGGCGCTGGGGAGACGGATGGCTCAGATGGCGCTGGGGAGACGGATGGCTCAGATGGCGCTGGGGAGACGGATGGCTCAGATGGCGCTGGTGAGACGGATGGCTCTGGCCGGATACGGCGCACTGTAGACCTGGTGCGTGGTGCCGGAACTGGAGGCACCGTGCTAATGATAAGCACCTTCCTACTAGTGCGGGGAGCAGGGACAGGGCACACTGTATTCTCAAAGCCTACTCTATCCCTGATGCGTGGTACCGGCACTGGTGACACCGGGCTGAGGACAAGCACATCAGGATTAGTAGGGGGAGAAGATACAGTGGGTTCAGGGCTCTGGAGACGCACAGGTAGCTTAGTGCGTGGGGCCGGAACTGGAGGCACCGGGCTAGATACACGCACTACAGGGAGAGTGCGTGGAGGAGGAACAGGGCTCAGGATACGCACTGGTAGCCTAGTGCGTAGTGTAGACACTGTAGGTACTAGGCTGGGGCGGGGAGGTGGTGCCGGAAATACCGGACCGTGGAGGCGTACTGGCACTCTTGAGCATTGAGCTTGCCCAACCTTACCTGGTTGAATACCCCCGGTTGCCCGACCAGTGCGGGGAGGTGGAATAACCCGCACCGGGCTATGTAGGCGAACCGGGGAAACCATGCGTAAGGCAGGTGCCATGTATGCCGGCCCGAGGAGACGCACTGGAGACCAGACGCGTTGAGCCGGCCTCATGACACCTGGCTCAATACTCAATCTAGCCCTACCAGTGCGGGGAGGTGGAATAACCCGCACTGGGCTATGCACTCGTACAGGAGACACCGTGCGCTCTACTGCGTAACACGGCGCCTGCCCGTACTCCCGCTCTCCACGGTAAGCCTGGGAAGTGGGCGCAGGTCTCCTACCTGCCCTTGGCCCACTATCTCCTAGCCCCCCCCCAAGAATTTTTTGGGAATTACTCACGGGCTTTTTTGGCTTCCGTGCCAGACGCGTTCCCTCATAGCTCCGGTTCCTCTCCCAGGTAGCCTCTGCTCTCCTCAATGCCTCCACCTGTTCCCATGGGAGGCGATCCCTCCCAGCCAGGATCTCCTCCCAAGTGTAGCAACCCTTTCCATCCAAAACATCGTCCCATGTCCATTGCTCCTTTCTCTCCTGTCCCTTACTCCGTTTCGTTTTCCCTTGCCGCTTGGTCTTAGCGTGTTGGTGGGTGATTCTGTAACGGCTGTCGCTCTCCTCATCCTCGGACGAGGTGAGGAGAGAAGGATCTTCAGACCAAAATGCAGCTTGAGGGAAATAAGCCATCTTTATTATAAATACGACGATGGCAACACGAAAACACAAACACTTTCAAATTTACAAAAACAAGAAAACGACGTATACGAAACCTGAACATAAACTTACATAACTAATACGTAACACTTACGGACAGGAAACATACTACATCGAAACGAACAACCGAAACAATCCCGTATGGTGTAAGACATAACACAGACACAGGAGACAATCACCCACAACGAACACTGTGACAACGCCTACCTAAATATGACTCTTAATTAGAGGAACGCCAAACACCTGCCTCTAATTAAGAGCCATACCAGGCAACCCAAAACCAACACAGAAACAGAAAACATAGAATGCCCACCCAACCTCACGTCCTGACCAACTAACACACAAAAACTAACATAAATAGGTCAGGAACGTGACACATATGTCATTCTCTCTCATCCAAATGGATCTTAATATAAACACTGTGAACTGAGCACTGTTCAAACCTGAGCTGTCTGTCTGAGTAACTGGGTATTTTAGTAACGTCTTATCCCAATATAGATAGCTTTAGGAGTCCACAAATCATGATGGAACATTTATGATTGGAAGAGTTATGATAGTCCTCATAATTCTTAATTATTCATGCAAAACAATGTGAACTGCACATCAGTTAAATCAACTGTGCAACAGCAATGTTGATTTTGGAATGACTGTACCTCAGAAACCCAGTTACTTGTTTTGATTGATGAGAATTTGAGTAAAATACTATAGCAGCTGGACTGTATGGTGTTGTACTATACGTTACCCCTGGGCATTGGTAGGAAGGCGAAGGGTAGAAGGAAGGATGGATTAATTGAGGCCCAGATATGAAAATACTTCAGTATTTGAATAGTCAAGATGATAATCTCATATCTACAGCACCTGGTTGATTTCCTGTTCTGCTGCACTAACCTGTAACAGTTTTACAATAAGCAGTGCTTTACAGTAAGATTGAGTTCTGCTACAGTAAAAGTGGTGCAGACAGAAAGCAGATAAATAAACAGATCCTGCAGCTAAGGGAGGCAGAATGCAGAAGGTTATTGATCAGATGATGATTGAGGTAGAGGTCCACACTCATATTTTGGTTCAAAACCCATAGGGCCAGTTTCCTGGACACAGATTAAACCTAGTCCTGAACTAAAAAGCATGCTGAATAGAGAATATCCATTGAAAATGCTTTTTAGTCCAGAACTGTCCGGGAAACCAGCCCGTAGTGTCTATACCCAAGGCTATTACAGTATGAGGTTGTTCCTGATGCCACAGTCTGTAATGTATGGTACCAGTGAGCTGTGCTGTCCGGGTCCCCTTGGCCCTGTGCCCTGGCACTCTTCCCTCAGCAAGCCACTGCAGCTCATAGATAAGAGCTACGTCTCAAATGGCACTCTACTCCCTGTATAGTGCACTGTTTTTGACCAGGACCCATAGGGCTCTGGTTAAAAGTGGTGCACTATGTAGGGAATAGAGGGGGCCATTTGGGATGCCGCCAAGGACACTTTTATACCTGGGATAAAATGACAAGAAATACAATGACGCCAATACGGTGCATCAGCGCGAGATGAATCCCCCATAAATCCATGTTGCAGGGTTGATAAGTGAATTGCCTGTACCACTATCTCACCTGTAGTGTCTCATATAAAAGAATAAGAATTATTTTACAATAAATTAGATATTGTCCCTGAGCATTAGGCTGACAGGTTGACATTGAATGCGTGAGGGGTAAATGAATGTGTAAAAGCTGTGTGTTGTGTGTGTGCGTGTGCACACATATGCACACATATTATACATGTACACACACACACGTGTGTGTTTCTATGAGAAGTGTGCGTTGGGTGTGTGTATGTGTGCAGAGGAGCCAAGATGAGAACAGGTCTGTCCTACCAGTGTATTTGTGAGGGGGAAGTGGTGCCATGTGGTATGTCAACACACTGTGCTGTTATGCCCTGATGTGACTGATGTGGTCAGAGGTCTCCAACCCAAAGATAACATTTTCATACATCGCCTCAGTTTGGACACGTACGCACATACACACACACACACACACACACACAATGTTGGTTTGGTGGTGCATGGACAGCAGCCACAAGACGGGCTCTGGGAGCCTAATTTTATTTATCGCCAGTCACCCAGTGCAGGAGGATAAATGAGGAGGAATGCAGAACCTAGCGAGGATTCTCTTGCCTGGGTTTGAAGCGGGACCAACCAACTCGGCCTTGTCTTGGCTGCAGCTAGCCACACAGACACACATACTCACACACAGATACACACAGACACAGCTAAGCCCAGAATTCTATCCAGTAAGCTTTTCAAAACCCCCCCACATTGCCTTACTGTTTTGCTCTGCTCACCGCAATGCAGCTCACCCAAACCATCACCCGCCCACCCTCCCTCCCTGCCCGCCGGGGAAATGGCTGGCCGCTGTTCAAAACCCCAAAGACTTACTAAATACGTCTCATAAAAGTCCCCTTTTAAAAACTTCTTGTCAAGGGTTCCTACGGTCCCTCCAATGATTTGATAAGGGCTAATTAAACAAGAGTACAGCTACGAGCAAGAAAACATGACCAATGTCCCATTGCTTCATTTAATGAATTAATCTAAAACTTTATTGAGGGACGTGGTGGTGGAAAGAACAGGGTCAACTAACTATATAAACACTCCCATAAATTGAGTCGTAATTAGCCTTGAGGTCATTAGTCCAAGGCAATGGTCAACCATGTTTGTCATTGTTTTCCATTGGTCTATCGGATATCCTATGGCATTCAGTATATAATCAATTAGGGTTTTACATTGCTATGCCTTTAGCTCCGTATGTGACACTTCCTCACTTGAAATAAATCTGTGTCATCATTGATTTGATACATTTCTATATGTTTGCTTTGGCAATAAAAGGCCAATAAAGCCTTTTGAATGTACTTCAATAATTTGTGATGGCATGTCCCAAAGGGGGCTTATGTCGAAAAATCTGAAATGTTTTTATTTTTTATTTTTACAGATTACAAAAGTTCAAAGCTCCAAAAAGGTATATCATACAATGTGATCCAAGGAAGCATGCTTCTTTAAAACATAAAAATGTGTTATCCTACTTAGGAGACAAGTAGGATGAAATGCCCATGAAAGATTTTGTTGAGTGCTCGGAGCTCCTCTTTGTTCAGGCCCATTCAGCAACGTTCACGCCCGCTTAACACTAAAACCGCTGCGTCTTGATGGACCCCCCTTCAAGGTAATGAGCAGTCCTTCTGACTGCAACATTCAAACATTGCAATTAATAGCCTACATTTCATATATGCTATAGCAAAAATAATAACTTGATTGTGTTTATTTTCTTTCGAATAACACAATATAATTTACATTAGATGAAGGGGGGTCCCGTCCGTAGGCTGTATGTAAAAACATTGAATAAAAAAAACATAATTATAAGTTCCAAGTAGCCTTGATAAATAGTGAAACTCAGCACAAAACCAATAATGGCATTATAATGAATATAAGTGTCACTATGACAGCAGTCAAAAATATAAAATGATTGTCCGCTCCTGCTTGTGTGGGATTTCACGCAATCGCATCAGTTGAATGTAATTTAGCTGTTATCCCTTGTCCTTACAGTTGACACAATTTTCGTCACTTTCACACTTTGACATACAGTACCATTTGTTTGGTTGTAGTGCGTAATAGTCTGCGGCCTTCTTTATTGTGTCCCGTCTCTCTGTCGTTCTTCAGCACCGTTGTGGAGTACAATGGCTGTGCAGGTGCCTTATTTTTCGCAGAGGGATGGAGCTCCCTCTCATCATGCCAGACTTGTTTTCTTTGCAAGCAACTTCTTCGCCAAGGACAGTGAAGTGAAGAAATTGGCCTTGGTGGCCTTTCTCCCCTTGCCAATGTAAGGTTCTACAAGCCTCATCACCACATTCTCCGACACTCGCTCACCTGCTGCGTGATGTGGATATTTTCCCAGATATTGAAAGCCGTTCAGCATGTACAATTACTCACTGTGTAGCCTAATCCAAGTAGGCCAGAGTAGACTGATAAGACAGCTTTGATTCGGTGGACTGATATAGGGTACATACAATTTGAATACTAGAATTAGAATAGATCAATGCAATAGCATGGCTCGTCCTGTTGTTCTTACACAATTGGTGGTTACATAATTATGCATCGTTTGCTTCCCCTCGCTCATCAACTCACCCATTCTCCTCCTTTATCCCCATCATACTTTACTTAATTTAATTAATCTGTTGTTATATGTGTGAAATTCGATTCGGTATGGCTTAGTTGGGAGAAGGATCCTGTCTTTCTCCCTGTATAGCTGAATTCTTTCTCCATGGCTAAACCAGGCTCATAATGTAACATTAATAGATCCCAAACAAGTTTGTAATTAAGGCACAAGAAAGTTCACACGTTCGAGAAGGCATTTCTGCAAAATGAAAAAATATTTGTTTTAATAATTTTTGACGGCCCTACTGTGCAGACCCAGCAACATAATTAATCAGTTGGACGGGCATTTGATTTCCATAGGCTGGCCTATTTTTTCACGGGACACCCCTGTGTGCACGCGCTTGCGCGCATTTTTGGCAGCTCGTGAGTTTCAAGTTTGGGGAAACTAGCAATTTATCCTACCAATCAGTTATGATTATTTTTATATGCACATTTTCGTGGAACAGTTTAATTCCAATAATAACGTTTTCGTTTCTCAAAACCATTGTCATGTGATGAATCATAAAAATCTGAAGTGAAATGAGAAAAGTTTAAAAGTTCAAATTAAACTATGGCAAGAGCACGAGCCTCTGCCATATGGACACATTCATACACTGCGATCCATTCGCGGCTGAAGAAATGAAAGCATAGAACTCGGAGTTGCAGCAGTAGGCCTATAACTTCCATCATCAATTAAGTAAACCACCTAGACCTAAAGCCGACAAATAAAAAAGTAGAAAATATCCTGAGGAAAATTCTGGTTCTTTCAATTATATCCATCTATCTCTCTTCTCTGCGTTAGTGTCTGGCCAGAAACAGTTGCTAACGAACTTGCAACATTGTAGCAAAGAGCCAATTCTGGGCCATCAACGTTTCCTGCGCCAGTGAGATCGGGACAGAAAACTGTTTTTGTATTATGTTTCCACAGGATATATGGGATCACCAGATATGATATTTTGCTCACACCGAGGCTTGTTGATAATCGAGTCAGGGAGTGTTGGAAATAATTTTTAAATACTGAGGAACTATCATTCGCAATGGATGTTTAAAAAACAGACTTGTTGACTTGTGTGAGAAGAATTAAAAGTTACATGCTGACCACACTGCTTGCATCCTGCAAGCGTTGCAAAATAAATGTACACATACATGTTATTCAACCATTGCACCCACACCTAAATAGAACTTGGTTCTGTTCATGATGCTAGACACACTGCAAGTCCCGCCTCTCCCATCTCTTCATTGGTTTTTAGAAGCATATACCCACGTGGGTGATTGAAAGATGAACTGAGGTCCACACTCCAGTCCAGAATGTGGAGGTAATGCTCCTTAAAGTTGGTTGCCAACCTCCATATAAAGTCCAAGGAAGAAGAAGAAGCCTGAAGGAGGAGAGATTACTGAAAACAAATCCAGTTTACCCTTTTATCTGTGTATTAATTGTCGGAGTAGAGGACCTTGTGCATTTCAGGCAAAATAACAACCCAATGTTTATATCCCAGGATAAATTAGCTAGCAACAGCAAGCTAGCTAGCTAAATTGCCATAAACATGTATGGCAATTTAGCTAGCTAGCTTGCTGTGCTAGCAAATAATTTATTTTTTTAATGCTTTTTGACCTGTCCCCAAATTAATATAGTTGGTTCAGAGTTCGTTTTGATATTTCAGCCAGCGTGTCCTGATCGCGTCTGGTGTGGGTGGACAAAATCAACATGCATGCAAGCGGTCTGGTCAGCATGTTAGTGGTGTAGGTGGTGTGTTATGCCATTTGGGCACCATATCTTCGACACAACCCCTCTCCTTTTTCTTGATGCAAAATGTTTAATTCTACACAAGACACATTATTTTCACACATATTTTAGATGCTTTTCACTGACACCCGCAAGTCATTCAGCTAGACTATTGACACGCACACTACTCAAATTACGGCCTTCCCAAACACACTTGTGATTTGAAACAATCCACAGCAATTTTTTGAAAATAAGCTAATGATCCTCTGTGCCGAAGTCATGCTCTCTGGTGAAGTATTTTTTATGATTTTATTTAGACCGGAGTAATTAAATAATTTTGGCGAAACATAAATTTACTTTAGAGCAATCCAGCATCCTAACAGTGCACTGTGTGTAACGGATGTGAAATGGCTAGCTAGTTAGCGGTGGTGCGCGCTAATAGCCTTTCAATCGGTGACGTCACTTGCTCTGAGACCTTGAAATAGTGGTTCCCCTTGCTCTGCAAGGGCCGCGGCTTTTGTGGAGCGATGGGTAACGATGCTTCGTGGGTGACTGTTGTTGATGTGTGCAGAGGGTTCCTGGTTCGCGCCCGGGTCGGGGCGAGGGTACGGACTAAAGTTAAACTGTTACATGTGCCAACTTTCCTTTCCAATTCGCAAGAGGCTGAAACCAGAGATTTGTATATAATGACGAGATGCTCATATCTCTGCCCTAACAACTTTGTCCCAAAGGCGGGAAGGCAGGCGACACGTTTAGGTCTGCATATGACTCCCATAGAAACACATTCGGCATACTGGACAGATTTTGGCGAGAGTGAGCCCTATCGCTTCGCCTCTTCCTCTCTGCTGAAACTATATCACCGGTGAAAGCTTTCAAGTCAGCGAAACAGCGTCCCTCTCTATATATCTAGCTCATGTATCTGATGCAGTCTGGACGGAAATAGAATGACATGACCATACTCTTTTGGTCCAGACAGCATCAGATACATGGTCTACACATACTGAGATAGAGGGGAGCAGTTTTGCTCACTTGGAGATTGATGCGTCTTTCTGTCGGCGCGCATCTCGGTCAAATAAATTATCAATATTTAAATATTTTATTTGGACGGGCAAGGTGGTACGGCCTCCTAAGGCCCGCCCATAACGCCGGCCCTGCTACTGTGAAGTAAGAACTAGCATAATCTGCCCCCATTGGGTTGGCATGTCACATTTTTGAAATATTGTAATTCTATGATACTGTATAAATCAGCATGAATATTGTTTAAAGTGGTCATATGTATCTCCTCTATTACAGCATGCAAATGCTCTCGAATAATCATGTACATGTGTGTAACAGCGGTAATTATTCATGCATGTGTGTCAGCTGCTCTCTCTCTCTCTCTTTGATGACTCACATGGATGTTAAAGATTACATTTAACTATGAGTCTGCCTGTGTGTGACTAAACCATTATTCCCGCTGATGGTATTATTGTAAAGTAGTATGCAATACCACACAGGATCATTAGAGCTAGCAGAATATAGAAATGGGAATTCTGTATCAAAATGGGAATATCAAATTGGGGGGGGGGGGGGGCAAACAATCCAGACTATTATGCAGATAAAGTATGCTAATTTCCCCCGACGTAATTAGGATTAACATAATTTGATAGCGAAATGCATGAATGATGCATGCATGATTGATTCGTGCATTGTAATAAGTCCCTTATCTGGTCTCAGGATATTGTAGCTACGTAGCTTAGCGTTAGCGGTGTAGCCTAAAGTGCATTGCGTTCCATAGGGGCCTGGGGCTCTTGCTGCTCTCTGCTCTCTGCGCTTCTAGGCTACACTATCCTAACTGACAATTCTGTCTTTATCTCAACAGCAGCAGTTAGAGCAGGCCCAGGAAATGCGATATGGCAGTTCATGTTTGTCTTTATTCCGGTTACGATTTTTTTTGTATCTGCGCAGTGTATCAGACATGGTGCATCTTCTCAATAAAGTTGAGCTGGCTTAAATGACAGATATAGATTTTTTTTTTGTGTACAGCCAGGATGTTTCAGACTTCAAAGTGATGCCTTCCTCCATTCCATCTCCATGGATGTAATTCTAGAGCACCCTCATTAGAAATACTCTACTGCACCTCATACTTACCTTTGAACAGCAGTCTTTTCAGAGCATGTGCAATGTAAATAGTCCGGGTTGCCATTTGATTAAGGCCAGGCACCACAGGCAAAAAATATGATTTTACTTGTGTCAATTTTCAGCTTTTGGGATATTCTGCAACTATAACTTCCATACTTTCATACAATTTACAAATAAATCAGCAATAACGTATATAAATACTTGATTTGTATAATTTTATCCCAACCCCATCAACTATACCTACCATAAATGTTGTTCTTGTTAGCATGTTTCATGTAGAGCTATTTTTAAAACTCTCCATGTTGAATCATATATCATTCAAAAGCTTGTTTTCTGGAGCATAGCGTTAGCTAGTCCATACATAGCTATATCCTTTGTAGACGTAGTGCTTCAAGCTGAAAGAGGAGTAATTTCCTGGCATCCGATTGGCTAATGGCATTTAAAAGCCCTTTCCGGCAACCTGATTGGTTAAAATGCCTCACGTGCCGTGCAGCGCTTCCTTTTTTGAAAATATCTCCCGCGAAGAATCCACGTAAAAAAAAATACTAAATGAGAAAATCTCGAATAATATACCTACAGACAGTATGTGAATAAAAATATGCAATCTCAGTTAGCCAATGCGACAAAAGCAGTGAATGAGGAAAAGGAGGTAGCCGGCAGCAGCGCTTCTAGACGCAAATTCGTTGAGATGAAGATGACAGCTAGAGGCGATCAATCAGACAGCAGACAGCCAACAGTGGCTTTTATTCCACATGTCACAAATAAACCAACTTGAATACTGGACCGAAAATCACCATAGACCCCACCAATCAGGGATTCTGTCATTCTGTCATGATACAATGTGCACACTGTGAAGGTGATCGTGATGCATTTAGGAGTGTTTACACTTCCCCCAGGCTGCAGGAGCGCTCCGGGGGAGATGTGGCATTTGATATAAATGTGAGGATGGTTCTTCTAGCCCACAAACTTGGACTTGGTTATGCAGCTCTAAAGAAAATAAGCTAAGTCCTAGGGATTCCTTCCTTGTGTCTCAGCTCATATTTGAGACATGACAGGAGAATGACAGGTAAATAAAAAGGGAGAGTAGCCCATTATTGTCAGGTGACTTGCTGTGTATAAATTATATTTATTTCCTTGCTCCAGCAAATGTATTCAAAGTTAACAAAACAGAGTGACATTTTTTTTTTGCCCCACCAAGATTTACATGCAAAAATTGCCACTGCCCATCAGGCAAGCCATTTACAGTATTTCATTGCCTATTGTTGTATAATAAAGATAACCTTTCACATTGAACAAATACAGTGCTGTTTTTTGTTAACGACCATTTATCATTGTTCACAGCCTCGAAAGCCTTAGACCCATCTCTTAAAGAGTTCACATTGGAACAGATGCGACTGTGGCAAATAAATAAAAGATTTCAACAATAAAATACTTTAACTTCAAGTGCTAAAGGTAGTAGCCTACAATTAGGGACAACTTAATTGTACACAAACTCATAAAGGCTTAGGTAAAAACACTTTCTAGACCTAGGCCTATATCATCAGATCCTTTGAGAACTTTGGTTATGATATGAACAAAGAAATCTAGCCTCAGAGCATTTTTCTGTCCTGTCCTTTGGAGCAGGGCATGTAATGTCCATAGTCTTTTCATTGCAAAAGTCCTGATCTGCTCCAAAATATATGTTTGCCGGGTTGTGTCCAGTCCGGGGGACGCTTTCACATCTCTGGGAGGAAGGATGTTAACATTGCACAGCAGCTGAAAATTGTTTCCATCTGAGTGAAAGCTCCTTGGCCACAACAAAACCAGGCTCCAGAAAATGAAATATGTAAAGTAAGAAACCAGACAAAAATAGACAAGATATTAAAACCTTGCATTCCAGCAATAACATTCATTGACCCCCAAGTTCAAGCAATAAGCTCAAAGTACAAAGACAAAATATGTGAAATGTTACTTGATCACCCGTCATCATCTCCTTGTACTGGTGAAGGAGAGCAGGTTTATGCTGAAAGACAAATTACACAAAAATAGGGTAAAACATCAATTAATTAATGTCCTATATCTTGTTATTGCCTGTTTACTGCTACAGCTGTACTAAAATGCCTTGTATACACTTAACCTGCTTCCAGCCCAACAATGGCAATGCAGACAAAATAACTAGCTAGATTTAGCGAACATTTGGCTTCATAATTACCAGCAGGACAGATGTAAATTGTATTCATCTACTGTAGCTAGCCAGCTGGTTGAACATGAAAAAAACAACCTCAAAATCTATAATCTAATAGCTAGCTAGCTAGCTAGCCAATTTAGCATGTGTCCCTATAACGTAACATGGGGTTTGATTAGCTTTATAATCGATCAGCATTCGCACCACAGTGGCTATTTTTGGTAACTAGCTAGTTAAACACGACAAACTGGCAAACTTGAAAAAAGTTTATCATCATGTCATGCATGCCTTAGCACATCAGCAATCAACACTAATAGCAGAATGCAACTGGCCAGCTTAGCTAGCTAGCTATTTTACCGTTACTTCATCCCGCCACAAGCCATCTGTAAACAATGGCTAGTTCCGGGACGAAGCGAGCTATAATGGTACCTGCATGCAACTGTCTAGCTAGCTATATTGCTAGCAATGAAACAGCTTTTTGATACAGTTGAGACTGTAACATATTTACATGTAGCTATCTTGGCATTTTAAATGTAGACTCATACCGGTGTTTGGATTATGATGATTCGCGGCAGACTGAAACACTTTCAAAATAATCCTTCCCAATCCCACTCGGCTTCAACCAGTCCAGGCTGCTTTAGCCACAGAAACAGAGCTGTGTCAATACCAGGAGCTCTACACAGGACAGCACTGGTATTGATAGCTGTAGCTACACTTTGCATGTAGTCCATGATGAAAATATTTATCCAATGGATCTTTCAAATATCCGCGGTTGCAGAGAGCAGGATGTGCCATTTGACAGAGAAGCCTTGAGTGACAGAATGGACTCTTTCTCGTGAGCCCCCTCATTATCTCAACCAATCATGAGTCTGTATTTTCTCTGTGTCTAAACAGCTTTGTGATGGCCTCCTGAGTGGTGCAGAGTTCTAAGGCACTGAATCGCAGTGCTTGGGGCGTCACGACAGACCCGGGTTCGATCCCATGCTGTGTCACAACCGGCCGTGACCGGGAGTCCCATAGTCCGGCTCACAATTAGCCCAGTGTCGTCCGGGTTAGGGGAGGGTTTGGCCGGGGGGCTTTACTTGGCTCATCGCGCTCTAGCGACTCGTGGCGGGCTGGGCGCCTGCAGGTTGACTTCAGTTGTCAGTTGAGCAGTGTTTCCTCCGAAACATTGGTGCAGCTGGCTTCCGGGTTAAGTGAGCGGGTGTTAAGGAGCGCGGTTTGGCGGGTCACGTTTCGGAGGACGCATGACTTGACCTTCACCTCTCCCGAGCCCATTGGGGGTTGCAGTGATGAGGCAAGATCATATTTGAAATTGGGAGAAAAAGGGGGTAAATCAGCTTTGTGATTTCACGTTTTATTTATATTTACAGATTACATACGAGTTTGTTATTAAGACCTCGCCTTCTTGATGATAGCGGGGTGAACAGGCTGTGGCTCGGGTGGTTCATGTCCTTCGTGATCTTTTTGGCCTTGCTGTTACATTGGGTGCTGTAGGTGTCCTGGAAGACGGGCAGTGTGCCGCTGGTGATGCGTTGAGCAGACCGCACCACCCTCTGGAGAGCCTTGCAGTTGCGGGCGGTGTAATTGCCATACCAGTGCGGTGATACAGCCCGACAGGATGCTCTCAATGGCTCTCATCTGTTTCTCAGCATCTTGAGATAGCAAGTGTTTTGTACTGGCCAAATTGCTCTCGTGGGATGACTATGTGTATGCAGGAACCCAGACAGTCTTGGCTTTTGGCAAAATACTGTCTGTACTGTACCATGTTAGACATGCATACTGTAACTCCAGTTATTGAGGGCTTCACTGTCTGTCATATTGACCTTCACTGTCTGTCATATTGGCTCTCTTGCCTTGACCTACATTGTCCTCTCCAGACTCCTGCAACTGGATTCAGTTGAACTCTCTCTGTCAAGGCTTGTGTTTGTGTATTCACGGGTCATTTGATCGTTTGAGGTCGCGCCGTAGTGCCGTGGCCTTTTGGCCTTGGTCTCTGAATGGAGCCGATGACGGTGACTTTCCAGTGCCCTACAGGTAATCGCTACTCTAAGGAATAATTACTCTCCTATCTCTGCTGAATGTAGGTCAACAATCTCTTTCTCAAATCCCCTTCCTGTTCCAATGAACATTCTTTCGAAGGGATGTCCTGAAAAGATTCTGTTTTTATACTTCACCATTCACCTCTTGAATAATATATTTATAGACCGGTTAACTGCATCTCAGCTAAGTAGAACAACTAGATCTGTTTTGGCAATATGATTTAATTCAACCTTATTTCACCTCCAGCTCGTACAGTAGTGTTTCCTAATTAACATTTGTCAGTTCTTCTCCTTCATTTTACCACCCTGTTGTTAAACAGACGCGAGCTCAATTCCGTTCTGCCACAGGTTATGATTTTGCCATTATTTCACGCTCCTTTACCTCTATCGAATGCAGGAAAGTCCAGACACACATCTGTGTGTGCGCACCCGTGTGTGTGTGAGTGTGTAGAGGGGAGCCACACCAGCTCGGCACGGCTCCCCCCCATTATCCCTTTCTAATTACACTTTCCTTGTGAAACAGTGGATCAGAGGCCACCATTGACTGCTTTTAATCCGGCACCAAATTTTAATTAACACCGACGCGACCCCGCCGCTGATACATCCCCGGGAATGTCGGGATCACAATAACTCATAAATCACCGCTGCAGATTTCATTCCCGCCTTTTCACCACTGATGAATTTCCAGAGGGGGTGGGAGAGTTGAAGAAGAAAAAAAACAAGGGAATGAACGAAGGCTCTTGTACGACGGCGTCAACCTTTGAGAGATTTGTTTGCCGGGGAGAAAATTAAAAACCCTGCGAAATGAAAATGGCTCTCTCTGTGCTAATGGGCTGTTGCTGTGAGGAGCTTGATGGCCAATGTCAGTCACTTCAAATATCAAGGGATTGAAGGTTTTGTTGTTTTGAGGGGGATTCCTTTCATTAGAAGAATCGATAGGCAGGTTTTTTTTTTAAAGAAATGATTGGCATGTTTGTGTATATACTTTATCTGTGCATTGTGATTCTTTGTATAGTTTTGTTGGAAAATGTTCTTAAAAAATGTAGCAATGTAGACTGTACTGTAGGACTTTAAACTACCGGTGTAGATTCCTTCATTCAAGTCGCTCACCGGCTTGGTTTGTTATTGCTAAACAGTTCATGTATGCTCCTAATTAGCATTCCTAAGCATCCCCATATGAACGTCAGTGGCGCTAATTATTAAGCGACGTAGTGCTTACAAGATATGAGAACTGGCAGCCTCTCTGGTCATATTACCCACCTATTACTGCTACAATTACCAAGCCCTGTCATTCTCTCTCTCCGTCTAAGAACTCCACCTGCATTCTACATCATTCTTTCCTTCTCTCTTTACCTTCAGGATATGGCTTTGTGGACTTTGATAGCCCGGCTGCAGCACAGAAGGCGGTGTCGTCTCTCAAAGCCACCGGGGTGCAGGCTCAAATGGCCAAGGTAAGAACTGTTAGCACGTTAGCATCGCTGCTATGTATGCTAATATAGGCCAGGCTCAAATAGCCAAGTTAAGGAGCTGTTAGAATGTTAACCGCCACCTACGCTAATATAGACCAGACTCAAATAGCCAAGATAAGGCGTTAGCATGTTAGCATCACCACCATATATGATATTCTAGGTCAGGCTCAAATAGCCAAGGTTAGGAACTGTTAGCATGTCAGCTACTTAGCGTCACCCCCACCTACGCTAGGCCAAGCTCATTCCTCAGGCATCCCCCTTAGTGGAATGGCTTTGCTCAATAAACACATTTTATAGAGTCCTTCGATGACTTACACCCATTGCATACACTACATTATAAACCGGGTGGTTCGAGCCCTGAATGCTGATTGGCTGAAAGCTGTGGTATATCAGACAGTATACCTTTGGTAAGAATGGCCCTTAGCCGTGGTATATTGGCTATATACCACACCTTCTCGGGCCTTATTGCTTATACAAGGTCAGCTCGCTCATTACTGAATATGGGCTTTTACAGTTGCATGGTCTGGGAGAGAATCACCAGGTGCCATGTGGTGGACACTGTCAATTAGGCTGTGCTCTGGTTGCAGTGGGCACAGCCGCCTGTCATGTGCTCTTTGATGTGAAAGTGGAAGCAGATGAGAGGAGCTGGAACATGAGACCCCAGTGAACTCCACAGCTTGAGAGAGTGAATGACCATACCATAAGGCCAGGTAACTAGAGGCTTAATTGAACATTAATCGGACGTTTCACTTGTACTGATGCTGCTGGCATTGGTGCTGATTAGAACTGTGGTGATGATGATGATGAGGAGGAAGATGAGAGAGAGACTTCGATTTTTATTCACTATTCCAATAATGATGACGGTGAGGATAATGATGCTAGAAATTACGATAAAGATGATACCCCCATTATTGTGATGGAATATAATGGGAGTAGCAGCTAGAGGGGAAATTATATCCTCAAATGAACAATTTACCCATTTCCTCTCTTCACAAAGTGTCTGTCCTTCCTCTTATAGGAGGCCACACACACAGAATACAGATTAGGGTGTATGCTTTTTCCATATTTCATTTAAAACCTTTCTTTGTGTTGCTTTCTGTTGTCAGTCAACATTCCCAGGAGTTGGCTTTTGTCCCAATATAAAACAGCTGGCCTTTTTACTGTGTGTGTGTGTGTGTGTGTGTGTGTGTGTGTGTGTGTGTGTGTGTGTGTGTGTGTGTGTGTGTGTGTGTGTGTGTGTGTGTGTGTGTGTGTGTGTGTGTGTGTGTGTGTGTGTGTGTGTGTGAACGTACTCTTGAATATTTCCGGCCACATGAATTAAGGTCAGGCATTCTCTACTACTGTCTTTTTATCCCACGTCTGAGAGACATTAAGTCGTTTAGTTTTTATTGACTCTCTGTATCTCTGTCTACTCAGTCTCTCTTCTACTTGCTCGCTGTCTCTCTCTTATCTCTTTCCCTTTGTCTCTCTCTCACACAAACACATAGCCACGTACACTCCCATCTACCATGTGTTTGCCAGCCATACATTCAACAAGGGCAATTTAGTCCCATCCATAATTAACGTGGCAGTCTGTAGCTGTGACATTGAAACACCGGTTGGTTGCCCCAGAGGCATCAAACAGGAACCCAGGTGAGCGTCACCATCACATCCTGCAGATGTAAATCATTGTGGCGATGGCTGCCACCCCGATGACTGAACACAGTCATGCTGGGACTCATTCTCTTCATTCTCCATGTCCCAAGGCTCCATTTTGTCACGTAGATCTCCAGCAACAAAGTAATAAACGGAATTGCGAGTCAGAGCCAGAGGCTTTGAGCTCGTTAAATAAAACCGTCGGAGTAATCAAGTTGCACCTTCTTTTCCCGCCGCAGTGCCATTAAAAGGCTTTTATTGAGGTGCCTTATTTTAAACACGGCTGCGAGGGAGGGAAGAGAAGAAGGGAAGAGAAAGGTGGAGAAATGGGTCTTTATTTCTTCTTCCGTCTCCTTTTGTCTGGATGTCCCCCCTCTGAATTGGTAATACCAAGGAAATGTGAAACATTGGCTTCCTTTTATTTCCTCCTCCCCCCTTGGGGACTGTGACAGCATGAGGGAGGATGAGAACCATAATTGAGGTACCTGAAGGACACTTCCTTGTGCCTCCCTCGCTGTCAGTCACCTACAAAGCAGCAGCTTGGGCGAGAGTGTGTGTGCGTGCAAGTGTTTGTGCGTGCGTCTCTGTGTGTGTTCATCGGTGGGGGGGAGGTCCTAGCTGAAGACTTCATTCTCCATGTCACTGCGTGTGGAATGCTTTTTCTCACCGTGCGAAGACTGACATTAAAAGAGACAGAATGATAACAAGTAAACGGTCCGCTTCTCCCATCGAAGATGCAAACCTGTCAAAGAGCTCTCCTCAACTCTCCACAGGCTGCCATTTTCCCCTTGAGCCAATCACACTGAATTATGGGGTGAGCGCCCTCGATTGTGGTAGTTGTGTCGGAGAAGCAATTCCACCTGACAGCTGCTAGCTCTCAGACAACAACCCAGTCTTTATGGAAATGATCTCTCTACCTTTGTCTTTGTTTGTCTTATGGTTGCCGAGATGAAAACAAAGCTCTCACTTTCTCTCTTTCTCTCTCCCTTTCTCTCTCCCTTTCTCTCTCCCTTTCTCGCCAAGCTACCTGAACCAGCCCAGATTAGCCATAGGATCGCCAACATCACATGGATATTTACACGTCACACTCCCTTGACGTGCATATTTAGATTCACCTTGTATTCAATCTGAAATTGCTGCCTCCTGAGCTAACAAACATTACCGTGTTTATTCTCCAGTAATAACAGAGGCAAATCGGAATGCGGGAGAAAATACCAACTTTTTTAAAAGCCCAAAATGAGAGCCTCAGGTTCATTTGGATATGGAGGGTGTTATTGAGGTTGTTATTGACATGTCATATGTGACCGAACCATCTGAAATCGGTCTTTTGTAGCAACATTTGAAATCGTTTTTTTCTTTTTATACATTGGATAAAAGTAGAGAGAGTTTTACCCTCTCTAACTCAGGGCTGTTCACCCTCTCTGTCTCTGCTTGCCCTTCACTTTCTGTCCACATTAGAGTGAGGGGAAAATATCCGGCCCATCAGGCAGCTGTCTCTGTTCGCCATTTGGACATTTAAGGGCCCGTGGAGTTGTTACGGTAACGTTTGGGCCTCGGTCAGGGCAACAGCCCAATAAACGCAGAATAACGGAGATTGACATTCCTATCTCTCGGGGGAAATTTCAATATTGCATTTATATTCATGCAAACAGCGAGGAAGCTCCCTGTGGGTGGTCTGGGCAGTCAGCGGTGGTATGATTTTCATTATTACCCTATTATCCTTTTAAGGGTGATTTCTTTGACACAGTTCCTGCACTGACACCCCTTTTACAATTCAACGAGACGAAGGGTGACCTCTGGACTCCAATCCAACGGATGGTTGACGCCGTTGTTGGTGTGGCTGAGAATAGCTAGGTTAGCTTAGCATAGCTGCCCTGCACCACAGGCTGAGGTCAACGTTGGCTTCTTCTCAGGCAGTGGGAATCTATTCAGAAAGAAAGGATAATTGGCTGGACTAAAGGATACAGGTTCAGCACCCATCTCACTCTGCACTTTGTGTTATCCCACCTTGAATATGATGCCATTTCAGCAAGACATTGCGAGCTGTCTGAGAACTGTGTTTTTCATAAAGCATAATGGTGTCAGCCAGAAGATAGTCGTAATAAGCACATTTCCCGGTGTGGTGCCATCGAGACTGGGGGTGTCATAGAGATTATGGTGTAGCCTAGTAGAGACGTTTTCTAGTTCCTCCGCTCCGTATGTGTCCGCCTGTCACAGCCGCTCTTTGAATACACCATATAGTTGCATATTCTTGTATCCTTATCAACCCCTTCCTCCTTTAGTTTATACTATACGTTTCTCCCCCTAGTGACAGTATGACAGTATCACTGAGTGTATGGGAGGCTAGGTTCCCCTACACATATATATTCCTCTCTCTTTATCTCTCTATGTGCATACGTTGCATAGACGCCTCATGCAGGCGCATCAACTCGCCTTAGCGGCAGCGCGCCTCTCGGCCCTCCCTTTCCCAAAGTGATACTTTTGAAGGGCAAAACCAGCGCGAGTGAGAAGGACCATCTGACTAGCTCCCAATCCCGTGCCTCGTCATTGGCTCGCACTGTCTCAGCGCTCTAATTACGCTTCAATCATACGGAGGAGCGCGGCGTGCGGTAAATTATTTCACAGAGCAGCTTGGAGACGTGCAGAGAGAGAGCGAGAAGGAGAGAGGGAGAGTGAGAGAGAGTGAGAGAGAGAGGTTTGGCAGAGACCGTATCACCACAGACAGCCAGCTGCAGCAGGAGACAGGCCAGCACTAATGAACAAAGTTACAAACTTATCAGAGGGAGAGAGTGGCTGGTCTGCCACACTCCCTCTAGGGGAGCGAGAGTTACAGTAACTTTTAATGGACATTGGCATACATCACCATCCCAATACACAGAGAAAGACTTTAAATTGATATGGGATTTATTTGTATTTTTTTTTTTTACTGTTTGTTAGAGTTTGTTGTGACTGCTTTGTAATTCAATTCTCAATTCATTATACGATCCTATCTGTAGTTTGAATGGCACCACGAACAAAGACAAATAGTATTCTAATTGAAGTAACATTGGGGCTTTATTCAGTGAATAGCTGTCTATTTTGTTACCAAATTGCTTAGCAGTGGCCCTGAGCCCAAATCGGTGTATTTCAAAAGTAGTGAAGGCCAGCCTCAATGTGCTCAATGCTGCCATTTGCGTCGCTTTGAAGCAAATATGAATACATATAAATACGTCTTTTCAGACTCAATAATGGCCACCGTATGCAGTTATTCGAATCCCTTTGATGTGGCAAATGTGTCAAGCCCCTCCCTTAATCCTTCAATTGATCTGCGTCCACTACCAGACTGAGGGAGAGCCATTTCAAAGGACCCTGGTTCCACCATGACAGACAGACAGACAGACTAAGCAGCACTTTGCATTAGTTTACCCATTTGGTCAGAGAAGGGACAGTTCTTCAATTAAAGCTATGCTGCACAAAGCTGGATAGTGTTTAAAATCGGTCTATTTTTATGCCTTCAGTTTTTTTATGCCTAGCAGTTTTACCTACACTGTAATCTGTACATTTTACATCTAAATTGTTGAACAGTAATGTAATTAGCAACATATTTCTTACAGATTGCCAGAGAAAATAGCTTATGTCAGGGGCTCAGAGGTTTAGTGAGGTTGAGGTTCGAACATTTTTAGTTGAAGCTCATTTACTGCATTTCTATGCATATTATAATTCCCAACAGTAAGTTAGTTATTATTATTATTATCCCGAGTGGCGCAGCGGTCTAAGGCACTGCTTCGCAGTAGTCCGGACCTAGGCACACACACACACACACACACACACACACACACACACACACACACACACACACACACACACACACACACACACACACACACACACACACACACACACACACACACACACACACACACACACACACACACACACACACACACACACACACACACACACACACACACACACACACACACACACACACACACACACACACACACACACACACACACACACACACACACACACACACACACACACACACACACACACACACACACACACACACACACACACACACACACACACACACACACACACACACACACACACACACACACACACACACACACACACACACACACACACACACACACACACACACACACACACACACACACACACACACACACACACACACACACACACACACACACACACACACACACACACACACACACACACACACACACACACACACACACACACACACACACACACACACACACACACACACACACACACACACACACACACACACACACACACACACACACACACACACACACACACACACACACACACACACACACACACACACACACACACACACACACACACACACACACACACACACACACACACACACACACACACACACACACACACACACACACACACACACACGTGTTTGTTTCTTTGATGGGAGTATGTTGTGGGCTTGCAGTAGGCGGCTGTGGCTGTAGTCGAGAGCTTTAAGCTCTCCCAGCTCTCTCCCAGCCCAGGCCTTCCGTGCGAGCCGCTGATTCAGTTGCCCCATTTCAATTTGTCTTCATCAGTCATACCAATTAACTCGGGGATTAGATTCCTCACTGCCAGCAATCTCCGGCCCTCCTCCCTACCCCTCCCTTGTCCTACCCTCTCTGCCAGCATGCACGGCCCTGACTATACACATTATAGATATGTTTAAATCTACGCTCCACTAACAGCTCCCTTGTAGACATTCTTATCACTGGAGGTTTCGCACTCCCAACTGACGCTCTTCTTAGTATTTTGTGTGGTGGGTGGACTTTGGCGTATGAACAGAATTTTAAGGGAGAGGAGAGACTTCTTGACCATGTATTTTCTTAAAATTCAGTGTGGTGGACGGCCTACTATTTCGCCGTTTCCACACATTGTAAAGGAGACTCCTTGACCATGTATTTTCAGGGGGGATTTCTCTGCCATCATTTTCCTCTACCTGTCATCCTTCACGAGGCATGAGAGGGCAATTTCCCCTTACAGCCTGGAAACTGTGAACTGTGAGTTTCCCCTCCGACCGAACCAGCAGGAAAATACCACGAGTGCCAACCTAAACCACGCAGTGAAGTAGGAGCTATTTAAAGCTAAGGGAATCCAAATGACATTGAATGACGAGCCTGTCCCTGCTCGTGCTCCTGAAGCAGGTTATTTTCACGTTCACACACACACACACACGGCTCATCTAATAAACGAAATAAGCCACATCACGTTATTCGATTTTTTAACATTTTTTTTATAGCGCTATGCTGTCATAATGTATGAATTAAGCTTCCATACATTTAGATGGAGAGAATAACATAGAATGTATGCGTGAAGTAACATTTCTATGGGTAATTAATCTGTAGGTTCTTCTTTCTAAACACACATTAATCCACCGCCTTACAGTGAAGTAAGAATCTGACAGACACACACACAGTAGACGAACGAAAGCGCCACTAGCCAGGCTATGTTTAATTCACTCGAAAATGTAACACGATTAAAGGTACCCTCCCACCGTAGCACAGTTACATATTCAGGGCTTAAAGCTCCTGTCTGTGTGAGTTTACATTTCTACCGCGCTGAGAAAGCCTCTCAACGTAATTAAGATTTAATGCTAATTCTGGGCGCTGCTGCACAGTCTGTTTGGATTTGCGACTGGCTGCCGATGGTAACACAAACAAATAGTGCCGACCGTGTTACGTGCCTGGCCATTAACGAGAGACTAATCACACAGGAGCTCGGAGTGAGGCTCATGGTCGGGTTTGTCCTCATCCCGTGACTGTCTGGCTGTCACCGGTTCGTCACTGTCTGTCTCTGTCTCTTTTTGGCCATCTGTCCCCCCACCATCACCATCCCTCTCTCTCGTTCTCTCGCTCGCTCTCTGGTTCTCGCTGTCTGTCTGTCTCTCTCTGGTTCTCTCTCTCTCTCTCGTTCTCTCTCATGTTCTCTCTCTGCAGGCCCCTAATGAATTGTGCAGGCATGCCATGTTAAATTAGACTGACAGTTTCCATCATATTGGTAGGGGCTGTACTGTAGGAGGACTCTGAGACAGAGCAGTATAGAGCTCTGGCCATGTCAAAGGGCCCACGCATCAGCTAGGGGCTGCCTAGTGACTGTTGATGGATGGGGAACTGTGACACCCATGTCTCTTATTCAGACTAATGAGGGTGAGGGAACTGAGGAAGTAGTTGGCTCTGGCTCTCTGGCTTTGGCAATGCCGTTTTTCCCCCTCCATCTGAATGTGTGTGGCGGTGTGTCTGTCAATCTCTGCTAGTGGTCTCCGAGTGGGGGGTGAAAGGTCAACAACAACAAACAAAGAAGAGAGAAGTGAATGTCAAATCTGCATCTTCGGGATGAAATTAGCCTTTGAGTTTTTGTCTCTCTGGGGGGAAAAAAGAAGGAAAAACGTGAGGGAGCCACTCTACTCTCTCAGGTTCCCAAAGTCAAGGTCGACCAGGAAACTAGACTCACCCAGGAGCTGCCCTTAATGAACTTCTGCCCCAGCAGACGCATCTCGACTGACTGCTGGTTTATTGAGCAAGGGAGGTGTGTGTCTGCGTGTGCGTGCGTGTTAGCGTGTGTGTGTGTGTGTGTGTGCTTGCTTGCGTTCATGTGTGTGATGAGGGGGCTCTTCAGAGTTCACATATGAAGCTGTCTCCAGGGCCTCAGTCAGAGCAGAGTGAGAGCCAGTCAGCAGTTCAGAGACCACGGGGGCAGGCCAGATACTGGGGGCAGAAATTACCACCATCTGCGGGGTGATTCCTCCACACCACATTTCGCTGTCCGGGGTTGTTTACCCTACATAACATACTGTACATCAGCACATCCTGAAAACAGACCGAGCCCTCCTCCGAGGCTGTTAACCTTGAGCCCTGTGTGGACCTGGGTGGATGATGCAGGTTTGGCTGCGTGTGCTTGTAAAATCATAGGGAAATATGTACGTTTAACTTTCCTTAGACATAGCGTTTTGAGTATATTCACGTTCATTTAGTTCAATGAGATTTTGACTCACTTGTTGACTTGATGACATTTTCAAGGAAATATACACATTTACATGTCAATCCCCATAGTTCCCTCTCCCTCGACGAACCACTTATGTTGGAAGGTTGCTCACATGTCTTGGCTGTGATTCTTTCATCTCCCCCTCCCCCTACAAATCTGTGATGTGTGTGTGTAGGGTGTCTGCTGTTTAAATGTGTTCTTTCCGCCTCTGCATTGTGTCAATATTTTGTCTGCGTTCTGTCGTCTGTAATTTGCTGCCGAGTTGTCGCCTGTGATGAGTCTGTTATGTCTCACTCACTTCTAGCTTCCTGTGCTAAGGGCGCTCCTCCTGTACCGTGTTTATTGTGTCTGGCTTCTCGTGTGTTGGTCTGTGTGCTATGCTTGTGTTGCGTCCGTGCTTGTGCCACTGTTATCATGGCATTGTCTTTGTACTTTGGCAACGTTGTCTTAGTGTTATCTCTTTTGATGTTAGTGTTATCTCTTTGTTGTCCCGTGTGTTATCGTCTTGCAATCAAGGCAATGGCTTTGTGTTGCAACACCTAGTATGATCCTCATGCTATCTTAATGTTATCTTTTAGTTAGAGTTGTCTTTACAGTAGTCAGAGTCTTATCTAACTCGCATCGTCCCCTCTGGTGTTATCTTAGTATTTTGTCTTTGTAGTTTTGTGATTATATAATTTTGTCGTTGTGTGTGTGTGATTCCTCCAGTGTTTCTGTGTTGTGTGCTCATCACGTCCTCCGTGTTTATGTGTTTACACGGCTACATGTCTGTGTTGTCCCTGTGTTGTTATGTTTGGTGCACAGCAGACCTGATTGAAACCAGATGGCTAGTCTTTGGGAGTCTGACAACTGAAGTAGTAATGGAGAAAACAGTAGACAAGACGAGAGAGAGAACCAGACATGCCATCAACTACAGAGAGAGAGAGACAGAGACACAGAGAGAGACGGATTTATGCACAAGGAGCATCCTATCTGGCTTTCTCTCCCTCTCTGCTGGGATGTGACGTTCACACAGATGCCTCTCGCAATAACCGATGGAAGAACATGCTAACTATCAAATGTATTACGAAAGACGTCAAATAGTATCACGTCTTTAGGTTCCATGTTGTGTAATCTGACTCTAAACCGTTAAATATTTCAGGCTGTTTGCGCCTCGTACAATGGTTAATGCTCTTTTCCTTCCTAGCCAGTCTGACAGCGATGTTTACATCCGATTGTCAAATAATATACGTTTACAGAACATGATACTCAAACAGGAAATCCTAAGGCCTTGACGTTACTTCTGCGAGTTCCTTGTGTGAACAAATCAGTTGCGTATGAATTGTACACTTCAGGGTACTTTTTGTATTTTGCGAATACTGGATAACCCAGGCCTGTTGTAGGTGTGCTGCTCCAGGACTGTGTTAGAAGAGAAGAAGGATTCAAGGATCTTCCCGGGCCAAGCCAGGGACGTTCCCTGACCCGAAGTTCCCTATAAGAAAGACCTGGAACAGACGGTAGGTTGGGAGCCGTTGCCATCTTGAATATTGATCACTCCCTCTCCACCCTTTGAGGCAGATTGAGTGGATGCTGCACACAGAGCTCATCCTCTGCGTGATGAACACCCCTTCAGTACATCACATGATCCCCCCCCCCCCCCCCCATCTGGCCGGGCTCTGCTCGAATCTACAGGCGGAGCGTGGACGGTTTTGCAAGCTGTATATTCGCCATGACGATAGGCATATAGTATTCCCGAACACGTTTTAGCTAAAAGCAAGAACATGAATGTTTACATAAAGCATTGGCAATTGAATGAAAAGGCAAAAAAGGGCTTTGTGAGAAACTGTGCAGTTTCTGTGCAGGATCTGAGCCCTTTTCCTGATATAGTGGTTCATCAATCTCCATGGAAATGGTCACACCTGCTTCGATAGCTAGCTGATGGCACAGTGTTGCCTTGAGGGAGGGAGCAGAGAGAGCGAGAGAGTAGAGCGAAAGAGGATGGAGTCTGAGAGATCCAGAGGAAGTATAAATGTGCCTCCAATCGAATTATTGGCCAATCAAGTCATAACGTGAGTAATTCAAGGCCTACATCAACGGGGATAATCTCATTGGCTGTGCATTAGGGGCTGAGAGGATATGGGGTCGGCGAGGAGGGGGGTGGAGCTCTTAGTGGGCGCGCTCAGTGGGGGGTCTCAGAGGAAGACGGTCCTTTTGATAGGAGTTGAGAGGTATTTTTCACGTTGAATGAGGAGGGGTGGATGGTGGAGTTTTAAATAATGTCTCGATCTCTGCCTTTGGCGTATCGCTGTAAGAGACGGGGTAGAGTGGAAGGGTGGATTTCGCCTGTGTTGCCATCTGCTTCTGTCTCATTGGTCATTGACAACATTTCTCATGTGTCCAATTACGGAAGAGGATTATGATCTGTTTGTGTGCTGTCTGGTGTCCCCTGGTCATATCTGACTCACCGGAGGTATACAGGACATTTTGTCTGTACATAATGATGTTTTACTTATGTAGTACTGCAATATACTTCATATTTGCATTAGTATTACTGTATTTGCTTATACGGTTGGCTCTCAAATGTTGTCTTTTGGCTCCACATTGTTAATAACCTATGGGGTTTAACGTCTTCAGCTGTGTGTATAATGCCGCTCGTTGTATACATTCAGTGTGACATCTCCCAGCTTTGAGGTAGTCAACCAGGAGGGCTTACACCTGGAGAATCACTATGAACACACAGCTACAACATGCCTGGCGTTTGAACAGGAGGGGCTCCAACAAAGACTCCCTCTCTCCAAAGCCGATGTTGGTTTCCGGAGGTTTGACACTGGCGTGGAGCGCTAATCAGGCTCTGTTTCATGGCTTTGGAGAGGGCGGCCCTCCCAGAGAAAAGCCTTGACAGTTTTCCATGCGATTTGCATGTGGAGGGTTCCTGAACCAGCTCCCCTTGCGCCGCCTCGTGCCCGGGTATCCGCATAGTAGAAACAGCTGCCAGGGGAACTGCTTGTCGGCGGGAGGGAGGGAAAAAGGGAGAGAAGGTAATCACTTTTGGAAAAATACTGCTTCTCCGGACCCTGCCAAGAGCTCGTTTGTGTTGTGGCTTTTCTACTGGAAGCCCGTTGCTTTGGCTCTTTGGCTCTTTGGTTCTGTTGGTTCTGGCATCCCCTCTGTCCAGAGTTAATACAACAATGAGGGGTTTTCGTTGAAAAGTGTCTCAATGGTCGTAAATGGACGAAAACAATGGGCAGGAGAATGATATTGGGGGGCTGTTTTTGGTCGTCGTGAAGGCATGCGTCTAAGGATGTGAGAGGCCGAAAAGAGTTCTACAAAAGTGTAGTATTATGAAATCACGTTTGACTAGGGGGAGCAATCCCCTTTTTATTGGGGAGCATGTCCTTATTTCTCTGTGGCAAGACCAATACATCTGATCTTTCCTCAATTCCCTGAACCAGATCCACCCCAACTGACTGACTACAGCCTGTGTCACGATCATGCAGTTCCGCCTTTGAAACGTGCCCAGGCAACGGCAAGATTCTGCGTGTTGAGCTATTTGAAAATGCACATACATGTACAGTAGCCGAGAACGGATTATGCATAAACAGTAGCATCCCATTCAGCCAATCAAGCAGATCAGCTTGAGGGGAAGTGACAAGTTCAGCATTGTGCTGGTTAACATCTTATGAATACCTGCTTCTCTAGAACAGATGGCCTGGGTGTCCGGGATACAGCCACAATAACCCTTTCCCGACGCAAGGAAAAAGCGTGCTTGAATTCATCTGTCTGTCATAATCAGTGAGTGTTTTTTGGGGTTTCATACGGTAAACATTGTTTTCCCACACACAAGTGCAAAAACCATTTTTGATTGAATAGCGCCTCATTATTTACCAGCAGCTTATCGTCTTCCATCTATTAAACTTCGAATCTCTGTGATAGTGTCAGTCATGGGAGATTGGAGTAGTTATAGCTATCCGGAGGGAGAGGAGTAAATGAGCGTGGAAGAGGGAAGAGAGGGAGCGGTGAGAGGTGCAGGAGCTAGCGGAGGAAGAGAAAGGAAGGAGCTGTACATGTTTGGCGGCGGTATATAAGTGTCCCTGTCAGCCTGTAATGACTGTGTGTTGGAGGCCGTTCAGAGACTCTGGACCTGCAGGGGAACAGCTTTCACTTCTCCTGACACACACACACACACACACACACACACACACACACACACACACACACACGCACACACGCACACATGCACACACACACACATCTACTCTCGCTTAGACAGAGGGATGAGTCAGAAGCTCTGCTGGCTACAGTCCCTCCCTCCTCCTCCCTCTCTTCCTTTCCATGTCCCTCTTTTCTTTTCCTTTCCTCTCCTCACCCTGCTCTACAAAGGTATGTTTAATACATAAGGGCCCTAATCGCTATCGCAGCTGTGTCGGTCCCTCCAACCGTCTGGCTCTATGCTGTGTGTTCTTTCTAGACTCTTCCTCTCTCATCCTTCTTTTCCGGTCTTCTCTCTTCTGCAGGATCATACAGAGAGGCCATTCTCATAGACCTCTGTCCTCAGGTGTCAATCTCTCTCTCTCTCTCTCTCTTTCTTTCTCGCTCTCTCTCTCGTTCTCTCTGTCCCTCTCTCTCTCTCTCTCTCCATTTCTGTCTCTCTCTCCCTCTGTCTTTCTCCCTTTCTCTCTCTCTCACTTTCTCTCTCTCTCGCCATTCATTATATATGCCTTGCTGGAATTTAAACGCCTCACATGAATATGGTGTGTAGGAATGAGGTTGAATAGGCCTCTGTTACCTGGTAACTGCATTCAATTGCGTTCATATGCGAATAAGTACAGTAGGCTACTTCAAAAAAGAATTAAAGCACCATGAATTATTAACTCTTAAATGTAACTACACGTAACTAAAATGTAATCTACATCATCCCCGAAAGTAACTATTTATCATGAGAGGACTATAAAAAATAACTAGTAATACTGCATACTCCAAGAAAGGTTAAAATCTTACCTTTCTGGTAAAATAACTATAAATTGCTGAAGTGTAGTCACTTTTTAGGACACAAGCTCAAGTGAACAGTGCAAATATGATACAAATATCAAAATATGAAATATTTTATGACGTTTTTGTTATTAAACAAGACTGTATGAATGAGGCTTGAAATTACTTATAGGCTTTCTAAATATAGTATAATCAAATGATAATCACTAACTATAATATTTCACCTTCCTTATAACTTTAAAATACATTTGTATGTTTATTGTTAGAGAAAATGAAGGTCTCTCTCCCATCTCTGTGAACGTCACACAGAGCTTTAGCTTGGGAACTCGCCTTTCATCTCGTATTAATCTTGTCCATCACATTTTTTGTTGTTGTTTAAAATCTATGAATTATTTTAGATTAACGGCTATAAATCAATCTCTCCTGCTGAGCTAAGATGTAAGGATTGCAGACGCGCTAGGGTTCAGTCAGGAGTTGATAGACAGTCGGAAGAGCCAATTAAATTGTAGGAGGGGCATCCCAGCTTCAAGTGGTTTCAGATTTCACATCCCACATCACACAGGTGTTTAAAATATATTATTGTGTCCGTGGGAACCGGGGCTATTGCTCAATGCAAGCTATTTAGATCTACGGTGTACACAGATTGATTTATAAGCACAAATGGCAGTCGTAACCGGTACCAGAACCACACAGGTCCCCTAAAACAGGGGAATTTACATTTAAAAGGTTTTTAAACCATGTAAAATGTACTCTGGAATTATTTCACATATTTTGGAAATGCAGAAGAGAAATATGTGATGGAGCACCTCTGTATGGTTGTGTTATATGACCAGGGCCCGTATACACAAAGCCTCTCAGATTTCAGTGCTGATCTAGGGTCAGTTTAGCCTTTTAGATCATAACGAATAAGATTATATGGATAGATCCTAGACCAGCACTCAGAACAGAGAGCCTCGCAGCGTCTACGAAGTAGACAAGAGCTGTGGCGTGCCATCATTCAGCGCATTGCATACTGTCAAGTAAGCACCACTCAATCCCACAGCAATCTCTCCCACTGTCCCCTGATAGTCTCCCTTTCTCCCTCTCACCCTCCATCAGAAACACATGGCGTCTCCTCTCCACCGCAGCAATGGATGCAAATGGAGGCGTGCGTTGGGGAAACTGGTTGACATCTATGCGTCTGATTAGAGCACGAAGCCCGACACTTTGTAATTGATTGTGGCCACGGGCTGCTCACGCTCGCCTCTCCCCCCCCCCCCCCCCCCCCATATGGCCTCTCAGAATCACTGCACCTCTCTACGTCCCATTAGCATGGCTCACACACATGCATGCACACACACACCCCGTCCGCTCCACTGCACCCATTCTAATAACAACCTTTTGTAAATGGGGCTGTGGTTTAGTTGAGCGCCCAGACTATCCCATCCCGGAAGCAATGCATGGAGGCTCCCATGTCACAGGATGTTTATCCCACCACCCGATCAGTATATAGGTCCTACAGTATAGACATTGCTCCTATAGACAGCGCTTGGTGTCTGAATGAATTCTATAGGTCTAGAGGCGATGCGTTGGGTCAAGAGGTTAAAGGGGATACTGATTTTAGCAATGAGGCCCTTTCATCTACTTCCCCAGCATGCTAGCAGATAGCCATAGACTTCCAGTCATTTAGTTATCACTAGTTAGCATTGGCTTACGAAGCTACCTTTTAACTTCCTTCATACTGGACACAAGAGACATAAAAATGGTGTCCACGAGTTCATCTGACTCTGAGTAGTAGACAAAGGGTCTCATTGCCAAAATCCCGAAGTATCTGTTTAAGAGAGGCAGAGAGTGGGAGGAGAAGAGAGTGGAACAAGGGAGGGAAGGAAGGAGAGAAATGAAGGAGGGAGAGATGGAGAGAAGTTGTGCTGAGAGTGGTATGTCCTTGTTTTTGGAGGGAGGAGAGGAGTAGGGGAAGGTGCTCTGTAGTAATTAACAGTTGAGCTCACCAGGGAGGCTCCACGTGTAGAGGAGCCATTAGACACGTAGCAGGGAGCTATGCACAGAACAGGGAGGCCATTCCGCTGACTCTGCTTGCGGCAAGCCTTTCTTTCCCCCCGCACGGAACAACGTCTAAATCACCTTGTGCCGACACCACAAGGAAGGAGCAACACAGCCAGGAAAGGTGAGGAGGCAGTGGGAGAGGCAGGGGTTGGGAAAAGCCCGTGATAAGATCTATATTTGTCTTGTGCGTATGCACACACGCACATGAGTACATGCACACACTGACATACACACTCCATTTTTTTATGATGAGGTACACACTCATCTACAGTAATACGTAGCTCCTTGATAAGCAATGTGATATGTCATTTAATTGCTAAGCTAATAATTCCCTGTTTTGCCAGAAAGTGCACATTGGAGCACCTATTATGGCGCCTATCCCACTCTGTTTAGTGCTTTGTAGTGTAGATAGCAGGCGTCTGTAGTGTACTTGCCGTCTCTCACTCGCTGATACACCAGTTTACTGTGACCTTTTAAACAGGCACAGTCGGTGTCTTTTGCCACCGAGCACACACACATACACATACATGCACACTCAGACCGACCCACACCCACACACCCCCACACAAATGGGAACAGTAATTAGCGAGGGCTCCCGGGCCCCTCTGACAGGCTTTTCAGAAGAGAGAGAAAGGGCAGGGTGACATTTGGGCAGCAAAGTGGCACAGTCATCACCGCCGGGCTTCACAGAATTATCAGCCGAGGTTGAGGGTTCAAATCCCTGAGTCCATAGAGAGATGAAGCCGTTACCCCTTAGACAAGATGCTCCCATCAGATAACAGACCTGTGTAAAGTGTTCAGGATAGTACACAGCCTTTGGGATTGTGCGTCTTTAGTCTTTAGTGGCCTTGCGAGTGCCTAACACCTCTTAAGTACCAGCTATAAATGATACATTTCTACTTAGCCTGGCGAGAAGGCCGATAAGCACTGCTTTCATAGCAAAATGTTACTGCTTTACACCTCGAGTGGACTGGTTACAAGCCTATTGGCGTTATTTGTGTTAGTTAAATGAATAAGCCTTGTTAGATCTAAGAGTCTTGTTGTGAGAATAGCTGCCCTCAGGCTGGACCTTGCTTAGCTCAGCCTGGCCAACCAGTAAAGGGCCCTTCATCGAGAAAGAGAGAGAGAGAGAGAGGCAAGTGTGAGTTGCCTGTTTGATGGATGGGTCGGGATCATGCAGTCCCTGTGACCTCATTGCTGGGACTAGATGGACCCAGTCACTCATTCCCAACCAACAATGAACTAGGCCTGCGCTGCATGCCAAGCAGGTTCTGATTTTTTGGCTGCAACGTACTGTATGGCTTTTCCTCTGAGTGAGCGCCAAGTTCTCCCACACACAGAGATTTGATTTGATTCGATTTTGGGGATGAAAAATACAGTTAGTGTTAACTACGGCCTAGAAGATAACACAGGCAAGTATAATGTATAATTTCCGATGAAGGCCTCAATGGGATTTTTCTTTTTTTTCAAAGACCGACACGGATTTACCCGTACTAACAAAATCAGCTGGGGAGTCTCAATCACTGGCACAAGCAGAGGAGTGGTCCAATGTATGGTGCCTCTCACTGCTGTGATAGCATGGCTTCCTGACCTTAGAGAACAGCAGAGGAGACTGGGGATGCTCTATCCTGTGCACTTGAGAGATGGTGATGCAGCCTTATGCTTCATGACAGCTCCGTGGGTGTCTGATTCTCTGACAGGTCCTAACCTTGTTCTGCGGTGCTCTACAGCTCAGTTGGTAGAGCATGGCGCTTGCTATGCCAGGATAGTGGGTTCGATTCCCTGGACCACCCATATGTGAAAAAATGAATGCACGTGTGACTAAGTCGCTTTGGATAAAAGCGTCTGCTAAATGGTTTATTATTGTATGGTGTATATGATATCATGTGGAACTGCATTATTTTATGCACTGAGCATGTCTTGTGGCTTGTGAACATCTGGTACATTGCGCAGTACTTAATGTTTGAAACTCTAGTCTATACTGTACATCATTTGAGTGTCTTACTATCCAGTTTCTGCACTGAACATGCCTTGGCTTACGAGCATCTGGTGCGTTCATTCGAAGAATTACGCATTTGAATTCTGAGGAGCTTTGCCTCAGTGAAACATACGTGTTTTAACTGTGCTTTGGGCTGTCGTCGTTTTATCTCGCTCAGAAGGAAGGGAGTGTGCTTCCTCTCTCAGGGAACAGAACAGGCAGCGACAGTCCTCAGAGGATGTCTCGAAATCTAAATGCCAGTTTTTACTGGATATCCCTCTGATCTAATTCTGGAAGACCAGGCCAGGCATGACAGAGTCTGTCAGACAGACTGACTGGTACACACGCACACACACACAGAACTCCCCCGCACACACACACACAGACCGACTGGTACATGCAAGTCAGTGACCGAGAGTCAAGAGAGATTTAAAAGCAGGCTCTGTCGCTGGCGTCTTCCGTCATATTTAAACGGGGTCCTGAGAGGCATAAACACAGGAAAAGCAGATGGCTCCCAGTGGTGGAGGCGTATGAGCTGTAATGCCATTAGCAAGGAAATGGCCGCTGCTCCCTTCAGCTTTTTTTACGAGGCAGGTTTGTAAACAGGTCTAAATAAAAACCTACGGTTTGGTTTCACTGGGTTTATGGTTTCACTTTGGCTTGTTTTCTCCATTACTCTGGCTAGCTCTTGGAGTCCTGATGTGTCCCTCGTTCTCGTCTTGGACTCCATTTTGGCTTTCCGATACACTTGTGCATGTCATGCTGGTATTACAAACCTCCGTCCAGCGTTTTAGCTCTAAAAAGTATCCGTTTGTCGTCTCATGTTTGACATGACTTTCCTTATTTTTTTTCAGTGTTCTTTCCCCATTTCAAGCAGTCTACAATATCGCCTCCATCAGCATTTACATGTTCTGCTGTGCTATGCAATGAAAGATGGCAAAACGTGACTATGGCAGCATGGAAAATGACACTGATTCAGGGTAACTACGGACCATGACATTTATTACTTTACTGTGTCACTAATGCCCAGTCCAGGGGTGACATGACACAGTGGGTGGAGATAGATTGACTGCTTTGGTTGAGGGGTTATGCTATGCGTAGTGGTGAACCTTTTTACTGCAGTGGGCTAAATCCGGGTCACACAGAGTGTTTCTTGGTAGTCTTAAACAAATCTGTTTTGAAACAAAAGTATACACCTCACACTCACACAGGCTTATGGGCTTAACAAAAAGAAGACGCCTGTACCACGTCAGGTATAGAGTTGAAAATGAGTTTGCATCTCAATATTACACTTTATATACATCACAGAAAACTGAAATATAACAAAACCGTTTGACATAGAAACATGAATGTTTATTAATTATTATAAATATTAATAACATTCCACCCATGAGGCCACGAGGTCAATTGACTGCAATGGGCTGTGAAGGGTGGAGTGACATGTGCGTGCCTGTGGTTTTGAGTGAGTAATGTAGTGGTTGAGAACAAGCGAGCTTGGCCCGCACCAACAGAATTGTGTCATTCCGGAGTGGGTTTACTTAGGGCGCCGCACGGCGCTGAGCTCAGAGGTTTCCAGCACCATTTCAGCTTGTTTACCATGGCCAAGCTTCCATTTGAAAGCCTTCAGCGTGCCATTAAGTCCCTCCTGGGGTAAAGCGTCCGTCCACTTTGTTCCCTCTGAGTAGAGCTTTTTCGCAGAAATGCCTGCCTGTACGGCTTCCTTGACTTTGAGAAGGTTCTCCAGAGATCATGTCTGTTTGTGTTCGTGTTAGAGATTGACAGACTTCTGGAGGATTCGTTTGGTCAGAGGCGGATTGAAAAAAGCACCCCCCAACAAATGTAGGCACTGATCCCAAAATGAAGCGGCGTTTACCTGCGTGTCGCTGCAAACCCTCACATTACACACAGAGAGCGCGAGAGACCGAGAAAGAGGGAGAACAAGCTGTTTGAGGACCTGGAAAGTTTCACCTCCTTGCCTCTCATTATCTCTGTGGCACGGTGTAGAACGCCTTTCATGGTGGGCTGAGGTACTCCAGTCTCTTACGTCAGATACCGCCAGACCTGTCGCGGTGCCCAGCAGGTTCCTGGAAATGGTCTGGCGCTCAAGGACTGTTCTGGGGTCAGCCCACCTCTTCTGGCAGTGGAACCGCAGAAATGGAGGAGGGAAAGGAGGAGGGAATCAGGGCAAGTCATTATCTGTGTGTGGGTCTTGTCTGGAAGTCTCCTGGGGAGAGTAGACTGAAGAAAGCCTGCTGACAGTGAGTGAGAGGTCGGGCTGAGGCGACAGAGCGTGTTCTCCCCATCTCCCATCTCTCCCAGATACACATACACTTAACACCTTAAACACACAAGAGGCCAGGACACAGGCATAATAGACTGACTCACATGTACATGCACATGTCACATGCACGCACGGGCACACACACGGGCACACAAACAAACCCGCCACTCGCACTTCCCCAGTTAGCGGGGTGCTCCCCTCATCAGTGCCACTACCTGGAGGGTGTTGTTTACAGTGTGGGAGTGAGTGATGAGGAGAGAGGCAGGGCGTGCTTCCTCTCTTTATACCCCCTATCCACAGGACACCGCAGAGAGGTCACACACACACACACACAGGCTCACAGGGAGGTGTTGACACTGTGGTAAATGAGGATTGGGAGGATGGAGATCACCTAGCTTGTACAGAAGTGTTGCCCATAGCGACGCAGTATAAGCTAAGCATGATGTGTACATGAAATAGGATGTTTTTTTTTTAGAAAAGTTTTTAGAAAAGAATAGAATAGAATATAACACACTTAAAAAAAACTATACTTTGTGTTCTTCTTTGCATATGTCTTCTTACAGATTACACGTTACAAAGACATAACACAAATAACAGTTGCATTCACGTATCAAAAAAAAGTAAAAGATCATCATCGTAGTGTGAGTTTAAAAAAAAAAGTTGTGTATTTTGAAGTTGCTTTTTGTAGGGAAATGTTGTTTCGGTCTTTCCACGAGTTCATGCCACTTGGATCAGTCTCTCTCGGTTGAATGAGGTCTTACTGTTCTCCTTTAATCAACCACCTGTCAAATACCATCTACTTTATCTTCTTCCACTGCATAGGCTTCCTTTTCATCATTATTCAACTTCACCCATTGGCGGAAAAACAGTACAGTGATGTCATGTAGTCTTGTGCACGCTCACACACGCACACATATAAACACACATGGCATGCATGTAACTAGCACATACTCTATCAAGTGATCTCAAACCGCTTTTGAGTAATGCCCAGGTGCATGCTGTGTTTGTTTTAGAAAAAAAATCTGAGGAAAAACACACATACACAGTGATATGCCATTCTAATCCCGCTATCTGAGGGAAGGATCCTATTGTCAACCCAAACTATGGCTCTGTTTCATGGAGCCGCATAATGATGTTTTATCACACTTAAACGTCATGTTCAGATTTCCCCGCATACTAAACTCGCTCTGGAAAGGTTTGTGTCAGTTAAAGGAGGATTGATATGCAATTTTTTTCCCCTCCGTCTCTTTTCACGATCTTACGTTCCTCACTTAAATCCTCCTTTTTTCTGTGTTATCATTCCACCCGAGGCTCTCCAAAGCAGCTTTGATATTGAAAGCAGGCCCGGCATGAAAGGCATGGGGTTAGGGGAATGTAAATGGTGAGATCTACCCGGTAACGAATACACCGCACCGCATCATGGCTGCAGCTTCTACAGATCCTTCATAGTCTTTTCATGTGACAAAAGGGAGTCGGAAATTGATATGTGAGAATGTTTTGATTCATTGGTATGGAATTGGGTCAATTGAAATATATACTATGTGAGGAAATATCACAATATAACCAGCATAAAACCATAAAATAATTACAGTGCCCACATACCGAATAATATGCCTGCTGTAAATATTAATCTATATCATTTTAATGGAACACTGGTTACTTTAATAATGTAGACATACTGTTTTACAAATTTGATACTGTATGTATACTGAACAAAAATATAAATGCAATGTGCAACAATTTCAAAGATTTTACTGAGTTACAGTTCATATAAGGAAATCAGTCTGTTGAAATACATTCAATAGGCCCTAATCTATGGATTTCACACGACTGGGAATACAGATATACATCTGTTGGTCGCAGATACATAAAAAAAAAAAGATAGGGGTGTGGACAAGAAAACCAGTCAGTATCTGGTGTGACCACCATTTGCCTCATGCAGCGCGACACATCTCCTTCGCATAGAATTGATCAGGCTGTTGATTGTGGCCTGAGGAATGGGTGTACCACTCCTCGTCAATGGCTGTGTGAAGTTGCTGGATATTGGCAGGAACTGGAACACGCCGTCGCATCCCAAACGTGTTTAATGAGTTGCGTGTCTGGTGAGTATGCAGGCCATGGAAGAACTGGGACGTTTTCAGCTTTCAGTAATTGTGTACAGATCCTTGCGACATGGTGCCGTGCATTATCATGCTGAAACATGAGGTGATGGTGGCGAATGAATGATATACTGCCAAATTCTCTAACACCACGTTGGAGGTGGCTTATGGTAGAGAAATAAACATTAAATTCTCTGGCAACAGCTCTGGTGGATATTCCTGCAGTCCCATGCTAATTGCACGCTCCCTCAAAACTTGAAACATCAGTGGCATTGTGTTGTGTGACAAAACTGCACATTTTAGAGTGGCCTTTTTATTGTCCCTGGCAAAAAGTGCACCTGTGTAATGATCATGCTGTTTAATCAGCTTCTTGATATTCCACACCTGTCAGGAGGATGGATTATCTTGGCAAAGGAGAAATGCTCACTAACAGGGATGAAATAAGTTTTTTGTGCGTATGGAACATTTCTGGGATCTTTTATTTCAGCTCACGAAACATTGGTCCAACACTTTACATGTTGCATTTATATTTTTGTTCAGTATATAATACTGTATTCTAGTCGAGGCCATCCTATTTAACTATTGTTGTACATATACTATTCTACCCTACGTATTCTACAGATATAATACATATTCTATCTATCTATCTATATATATATAGATAGATATATATATACATATACACACACACTACTGGTCAAAAGCTTTAGAACACCTACTCATTCAAGTGTTTTTCTTTATTTGGACTATTTTCTACGTTGTAAAATAATAGTGGACATTAAAACTATGAAATAACACATATGGAATCATGTAGTAACCAAAAATGTGTGCAAAGCTGTCATCAAGTCAAAGTGTGGCCACTTTGAAGAATCTAGAATATATTTTGATTGGTTTAACAAAATGTTGGTTACTACATGATTCCATATGTGTTATTGATGTCTTCACTATTATTCTACAATATAGAAAATAATACAAATTAAGAAAAACCCTTGAATGAGTAGGTGTGTCCAAACTTTTGACTGGAATTGTATACAGTGCATTCGGAAAGTATTCAGACCCCTTGACTTTTTCCACATTTTGTTACATTACAGCCTTATTCTAAAATTGATTAGGAACTGTTTTTATTTCATCCATCTACACGCACTACCCCATAATGACAAAGTGACAACAGGTTTTTAGAAATTTTTGCAGATTTATTCAATATAAAAAGCAGATACCTTATTTACATAATTATTCAGACCCTATGCTATGCGACTCGAAATTGAGCTCAGGTGCATCCTGTGTCCATTGATCATCCTTGAGATGTTTCTACAACTTGATTGGAGTCCACCTGTGGTAAATTCAATTGGTTGGACATGATTTGGAAAGGCACACACCTGTCTATATAAAGTCCCACAGTTGACAGTGCATGTCAGAGCAAAAACCAAGCCATGCGGTCGAAGGAATTGTCCGTAGAGCTCAGAGACAGGATTCTGTCAAGGCACCGATCTGGGGAAGGGTACCAAAAAATGTCTGCAGCATTCAAGGTCCCCCAGAACAGTGTCCTCCATCATTTATAAATGGAAGAAGTTTGGAACAACCAAGACTCTTCCTAGAGCTGGCCGCCCAGCCAAACAGCGCAATTGGGGGAGAAGGACCTTGGTCAGGGAGGTGACCAAGAACCCGATGGCACTCTGACAGAGTTCTAGAGTTCCTCTGTGGAGATGGGAGAACCTTCCTTGAAGGACAACCGTCTCTACAGCACTCCACCGATCAGGCCTTTTTGGTAGTGGCCAGACGGAAGCCACTCCTCAGTAAAAGGCACATGACAGCCCTCTTGGAGTTTGCCAAAAGGCATCTAATGGAGTCTTAGTCCATGAGAAACAAGATTCTCTGGTCTGATGAAACCAAGATAGAACTCTTTGGCCTGAATGCCAAGCGTCACGTCTGGTGGAAACTTGGCACCATCCCTACGGTGAAGCATGGTGGTGGCAGCATCATACTGTGGGGATGTTTTCAAGAGGCAGTGACTGGGAGAGTCAGGATCGAGGGAAAGATGAACGGAGCAAAGTACAGAGAGATCCTTGATGGAAAAACTGCTCCAGAGCACTCAGGACCTGAAGGTTCACCCTCTAACAGGACAACAACCCTAAGCACACAGCCAAGACAACACAGGGGAGCTTCGGGGCAAGTTTCTGAATGACCTTGGGTGGCCCAGCCAGAACCCGAACTTGAACCTGATCTAACATCTCTGGAGAGACCTGAAAATAGCTGTGCAGTGACGCTCCCCATCCAACCTGACAGAGCTTGAGAGGATCTGCAGAGAAGAATGGGAAAAACTTTGCAAATACAGGTGTGCCAAGCTTGTAGCGTCATACCCAAGAAGACTCGAGGCTGTTGTCGTTGCCAAAGGTGCTTCAACAAAGTACTGAGTAAAGGGTCTGAATACTTATGTAAATGTGCTATTTCAGTTTATATATTTTTTTATAAATTAGCAAAAAAAATTAAACGTGTGTAGATTGAGGGAAACAATCTATTTAATCCGTTTTAGAATAAGGCTGTAACGTAACAAAATGTGGAGAAAGTCCAGGCGTCTGAATACTTTCCGAATGCGCTTAATGGGGAATTGGAAATGATGCAGAAATTACATTGATAGAAACCACAATCTATCGTCTGATATACCCCCTAAAAAATAAATAAGAAATACACGTGTCTGTGTGCACGACCCTGGACACATCAGTTACTGACACACAACACCGAAGCATGTGGTGACTCAGTAAGCTTTCCAGTGGCACTGTTTCTGCCAAGGCACCACATGCCTACCACCCCAGTGAATTTGGGCACAACCCTCCACCACCACCACCAACAGTCTGTCTCTCTGTACTCGAAAACAGCTTGAGATTCCCATGAAGTTGGGCAAAAATAGACATCTCCCACCAATCTTTCCCTACGTCCCCTCCTTCAAAAAGCACACACACACGTAGGCAGGAAACACCCTATCTTGCTCTCTTTCTCCTCTCCTCTCCTCTCCATTAATGAGTCCCTATAGGGTTCCTTCCTAAAAAGTGTTCTTCAGACGTCATTACAGCCAGGATGGCTTCAAAGATCCTCAACGCTACATTAGCATGACATGGGCTACCTGCAGTGATGGCATGAGACATTAGCCTACTGTGCTATTACTAATGGGATGTGCTTGACTTTCTACATAGCCGTGGGAGACTAATTCTGTCTGGACACTGTCTAGACTCAGTTCATATGCAAGATAGGTGATAGTGAGTTATGTGAGCTAGGAGCTACCTTCTCTCAAAAATGCAAATGTGGTTGACTCTTTAGTATACGGTTCATGTGTTGGCTTGTGGTCACAGATGGTGACCGAGATCACAGGACTGCCCATTTGCTTGCCATATACATGGCTATAAATGCTAACAGGGAATGTATCATCAATCTATTCCCAAATAAGTTCACATCCCTTATATAAAACACACATTTACATGACTGTAAGTGGCCCTAGATATGAGTGTCTGCTAAGTGACTAAAATAATGGATGTAAAATGTGTTTACAGGGCCTCGGGTGGCACAGTGGTCTAAGGCACTGCATCGCAGTGCTAGCTGTGCCACCAGAGACTCTGGGTTCGAGCCCAGGCTCTGTCGCAGCCGACCGGGAGGTCCATGGGGCGACGCTCAATTGGCCTAGCGTCGTTCGGGTTAGGGAGGGTTTGGCCGGTAGGGATATCCTTGTCTCATCGCGCACTAGCGACTCCTGTGGCGGGCCGGGAGCAGTGCACGCTGACCAGGTCGCTAGCTGTACGGTGTTTCCTCCGACACATTGGTGCGGCTGCAGTGCTGCTTGGTTGTGTTGTGTTTCGGAGGACGCATGGCTCTCGACCTTCGTCTCTCCCGAGCCGTACGGGAGTTGTAGCGATGAGACAAGACAGTAACTACTAACAATTGGATACCACGAAATTGGGGAGAAAAAGGGGGTAAACATTTTTTTTTACAGTAAGTGCTTCACCGGGTAGTGGTTAGTTAGTCAAATCATATTCTGTATTCAGGGTTCTTTCTGCGGTAGCTGCCACTCAGGGCTCTGTCAGGCCCTGATGGGGCTGTGTGGGACAGGTCAGGAGGGCCTTACGTCCTGCGGTCCCTGGCAGCTGTCTGACCCACGAGGGCACTGCTCAACTCCAGCCTGGCACAGGAACCCAGGCACAGTCAAAGGACCACAGAGTCACACATCACCCAGGACACCACCACCACCCAGCCTCCTGAAAGTCACCAGATGACTGACACACAGTGAGATGCAGAAAGGGTGGGTGAATTTCTTTCTCGTATGAGGGAATATCAGAGATGCCAATCTTCCATTTTAAGAATGGAGGGAGAAAGAGAGAGAAAAAAAAAAGTGGACTCAAGTTTCACATTTTTGTTGTCACATGCACAAGTACAGTGAAACGCCTTTTTTGCTTGCAATGCAGCAATCAATATCAATTGATACAAGACTCCCCCACACTACTGGTAAAAATATAGGCTTTTTGCAAGGACATCATCATGTAATCTATTTCCAACCAAATTATGCATACAGTGCATTCAGAAAGTATTCAGACCCCTTGACTTTAACCACATTTTGTTACGTTACATGCTTATTCTAAAATGTATTACATAATTTTTTTTACTCGTCAATCTACACACAATACCCCATAATGGCAAAGCGAAAACAGGTCTTTAGAAATGTTTGCAAATATATTAAAAATAAAAAACAGAAATACCTTATTTACACAAGTATTCAGACCCTTTGCTATGAGACTCGAATTTGGGGTCTCCTGTTTTGGGGCGGCAGGGAGCCTAGTGGTTAGAGCGCTGAGCCAGTAACCGAAAGGTTGCTGGATCGAATCCCCAAGCTGACAAGGTAAAAATCTGTCGTTCTGCCGCTGAACAAGGCAGTTAACCCACTGTTCCCCGGTAGGCCGTCATTGTAAATAAGAATTTGTTCTTAACTGACTTTCCTAGTTAAATAAACAATAATAATAATCCATTCATAATCCTTGATGTTTCTACAACTTGATTCGAGTCCACCTGTGGTAAATTCAATTGATTGGACATGATTTGGAAAGGCACACATCTGTCTATATAAAGTCCCACAGTTGACAATGCATGTCAGAGCAACAATCAAGCCATGAGGTTGAGGAATTGTTCGTAGAGCTCCGAGACAGGATTGTGTCGAGGCACAGATATGGGGAAGGGTACCAAAACATTTCTGCAGCATTGAAGGTTCCCAAGAACACAGTGGCCTCCAACCTTCTTAAATGGAAGAAGTTTGGAACCACCAAGACTTCCTAGAGCTGGCCGCCTGGCCAAACTGAGCAATCGGGGGAGAAGGACCTTGGTCACGGAGGTGACTGTGACAGAGCTCCAGAATTTCTCTGTAGAGATGGGAGAACCTTCCAGAAGGACAACCTTCTCTACAGCACTCCACCGATCAGGCCTTTATGGTAGAGTGGCCAGACGGAAGCCACTCGTTAGTAAAAGGCACATGACATCCTTCTTGGAGTTTGCCAAAAGCCATCTAAAGGAGCCTCAATCCAAACAAGATTCTCTGGTCTGATGAAACCAAGATTGAACTCTTTGGCCTGAATGCCAAGTGTCACTTCTGGAGGAAGCATGGTGGTGGCAGCATCATGCTGTGGGTATGTTTTTCAGCATTAGGGACTAGGAGACTAGTCAGGAGCGAGGGAAAGATGAACGGAGCAAAGTACAAAGAGATCCTTGATGAAAACTTGCTCCAGAGCACTCAGGACCTCAGACTGGGACGAAGGTTCACCTTCCAACAGGACAACAATCCTAAGCACACAGAAAAGACAATGCAGGAGTGGCTTCGGGACAAGTCTGTGAATGTCCTTGAGTGGCCCAGCCAGAACACGGAATTGAATGTAATCTAACATCTCTGGAGAGCCCTGAAAATAGCTGTGCAGCAACTCTACCCATCCAACCTGTCAGAGCTTGAAAGGATCCACAGACAATAACGGGAGAAACTCCTCAAATGCAGGTGTGCCAAGCTTGTAGCATCATATCCAACAAGACGAGGCTGTAATCGCTGCCGAAGGTGCTTCAACAAAGTTCTGCGTAAAGGGTCTGAGTACTTATGTAAAGTGGCTTGTGAAGTATTCACCCCCTTGGCATTTTTCCTATTTTGTTGCCTTAAACTAAAATGACTTTTGGGGGGTTTGTATCATTTGATTTACACAACATGCCTACCACTTTGAAGATGCAAAATATGAAACAATCAAGAAATAAGATTTTTTTTTAAACAGAAAACTTGAGCATGCATAACTATTCACCCCCCCAAGTCAATACTTTGTAGAGCCACCTTTTGCAGCAATTACAGCTGCAAGTCATTGGGGTATGTCTCTATAAGCTTGGGACATCTAGCCACTGGGATTTTTGCCCATTCTTCAAGAAAAAACTGCTCCACCTCCTTCAAGTTGGATGGGTTCCGCTGGTGTACAGCAATCTTTCAGTCATACCACAGATTCTCAATTGGATTGAGGTCTGGGCTTTGACTAGGCCATTCCAAGACATTTAAATGTTTCCCCTTAAAGCACTCGAGTGTTGCTTTAGCTGTATGCTTAGGGTCATTGTCCTGCTGGAATGTGAACCTCCGTCCCAGTCTCAAATCTCTTGAAGACTGAAACAGGTTTCCCTCAAGAATTTCCCTGTATTTAGCGCCATCCATCATTCCTTCAATTCTGACCAGTTTCCCAGTCCCTGCCGATGAAAAACATCCCCACAGCAGGATGCTGCCACCACCGTGCTTCACTGTGGGGATGGTATTCTCGGGGTGATAAGAGGTGTTGAGTAGTGTTTTCCTTGATGGCCAAAAAGCTCAATTTTAGTCTCATCTGCCCAGAGTACCTTCTTCCATATGTTTGGGGAGTCTCCCACATGCCTTTTGGCAGACACCAAACGTGTTTGCTTATATTTTTTTACTTTAAGCAATAGCTTTTTTCTGGCCACTCTTCCATAAATCCCAGCTCTGTGGAGTGTACGGCTTAAAGTGGTCCTATGGACAGATTCTCCAATCTCCGCTGTGGAGCTTTGCAGCTCCTTCAGGGTTATCTTTGGTCTCTTTGTTGCCTCTCTGATTAATGTCCTCCTTGCCTGGTCTGTGAGTTTTGGTGCGGCCCTCTCTTGACAGGTTTGTTGTGGTGCCATATTCTTTCAATTTTTTAAATCATGGATTTAATGGTGCTCCGTGGGATGTTCAAAGTTTCAGATATTTTTTTATAACCCAACCTTGATCTGTACTTCTCCACAACTTTGTCCCTGATCTGTTTGGAGAGCTCCTTGGTCTTCATGGTGCCACTTGCTCGGTGGTGCCCCTTGCTTAGTGGTGTTGCAGACTCTGGGGCCTTTCAGAACAGGTGCATATATACTGAGATCACGTGACACTTAGATTGCACACAGATAGACTTTATTTAACTCATTATTTGACCTCTGAAGGTAATTGTTGCACCAGATCTTATTTAGGGGCTTCATAGCTAAGGGGGTGAATACATATGCATGCACCACTTTTCCTTTTTTTTTTATTTTTTATGTTTACATTTATTTTGAAACTAGTTAATTTCACTTCACAAATTTGGACTATTTTGTGTATGTCCATTACATGAAATCCGAATAAAAATCCATTTAAATTACAGGTTGTAATGCAACAAAATAGGAAAAACGCCAAGGATGATGAATACTTTTGCAAGGTACTGTAAATGTGATATTTGTATAAATTTGCTAACATTTCTAAAAACCTGTTTTTGGTTTGTCATTTTGGGGTATTGTGTGTAGATTGATGAGGGGAAATCTATTTAATCAATTTTAGAATAAGGCTGTAACATAACAAAATGTGGAAAAAGTCAGGGGGTCTGAATACTTTCCGAATGGGATCCTAATTTGAGCCAGTTTGCTACAGCAGGAAAATAACCCTGCAGCAACAGAAAATCTGAATTATTTGGATTATAATTCATGGACATTTTTGTAGGGGTTGATACATTTTTCATAGTGAAAAATCAAGTCTGAAATTTGTAAGTGTAAATTACAAACTTCAGAAGCCTTTTTAAACCTCAAATATTCTACAAATTAAAAAATGTGTGCATTGCAGGAAAGTTCTCCTGGAACAGGGTGATCAAATTAAGATCCTACATCTGTACAACAGACGATGACCTTGTTTGTGTGGCCTGCTGGTGAGAGGAGATGTATGACTGTCATTGACTGGAGTCCCAAGGAGAGCACCGGGTCTCCTCTTCGACCTGCTACACTCTACAAGAAACAAAGGCAGCACCTCACATCTAATTAGACAGCTCCTCATTAAGGCCCGACCTTAAATCCACACCTCAATCATATCCATTAAAGTGCACACATGCACACACAAACACATACACGCCATTATTACATGAGAGAGCGAAAGCTTTTTTCACGTCTTTTTTTAATAAACATTTATCAAAGAATTAAAGTTTGTGGAGAGAGGAAGATTAATATTGGGCTAAAGCAAGCCAGTGAAAAAACCACGCCAGTGGAATTTAATGCGTTTTGCGGTGTCCGGGGATTCCACGTGCTAATTACGCTCGGTAACTAACAGAGAGCCAGGGAGCATCAGTGGAAGACAAATGCGCTGAGCAGTCGTCAACCAAGCAAGAGCAAACAAAAGAGCTGTATAGACCAACGACACTTTCTAATCCACATGTAGACACCCACAGAGGAGCGGGGAGGAGGTGGGCTACTCAGTGTTCACTTCTTGTGTTGTGTGTTCTCTTTAACACCCCCATGCTAATAGATCAGCGATGAGATGCAGGATGAGACGTACACAGTGATAGGGAGTGAACCTGACAAAGATCTCTCGTGATCGAACACGTGATGGAAACAAGCACCAGGAAATGTTATTTTGTAAGAGGGTCAGTGAGTGGGAGTCAGGAGATAATTGAATCAACCTTTTGGTGACTTCCCTTTGTCACGGCTCTTTAGCTGGGTAAACAAACACACGAACTGACACGTAAACACCCCCACCTCCCACTGGACTCGACACTGCTACACTGCCCCCTGCTGGTGAGGAGGACAGCTGAGGTGGAACTGACAAGGGCCCTGTTTGCTTCCAGTGTGTCTCTCCTTCATTAAGTCCCCATCGCCTGCAGGGAATCCACACGCTGCGTCCCATGCCTCAGTGGCCACACAACAGCACACAAACAGAAGACAATCAGACCGACTTTCAACAGAATGAAACCTGCCTGGGTTGTCGCCCTCCCTCGCCAACTGGGGAGGAAATATGCTTTTGGCAGGGTTTATATTATACTTGCCCTCGTCCCGGAGAGATTCTAACCTTTAATATTCCGCCCTCGTGTCAGCAAGTGTGTATATCCACTTTTCATCATTCCATGTACAGATATCACACCCCTGGCGTATTTCAAGTTTTCATCGTGTGTAGATATCAAACCAATAGTCCCTCCAGTCTGCTGCCTTAAATCTGCATGCATACAGTGACTGTGATACCATGCGTGCTTGAGTGTCAAATGAGAGGATTAGATCTCCGTGAATTAGAGCAATTAATTCAATTGAGCTCATGTATATGCATTGTGTGTTTAGGTAATTGAAATCATGCCTTTACCTGGCATGCTGCCTGAACATTTTGCCTCCATACGACAACACTCAAACCTTTTTGTGTGTGTGTGTGTGTGTGTGTTTGCCTCACTGTGTTTAAAGGAATCCTGGCCATTTTATTAAATGCCAGGACAACAGAATGTGTGACTGCATGACTGCGCCGGCCCTCTTCTGCTCTCCTCTCCCCCTCTATCTACCTTTTGCAGCTGATTTTCCGTGCGGGAAAAGCCCTGTAATCCCGTTTTGCATTCCTTTCCAACATCCAATTAGTGTAATTATAGCAGCGGGGGATGTGGGGGCCTTGCGCTGCGTGCACTCTGTAGGCGGACGGCAGGCGCACAAATGCAGCTAGCACGTAGCGGTCACATGAGGCCGTACCGCTGGAAACAACAACCGCAAGTTCTGTTAAGCTGTAGGCTACAGCAGTAACGGTAGAGAGACAACGGGAGAGGCACTTTGACAGGGTGCGGTGAAAAAAGTATGCTATGGGCGTTGATCGTTATCCCTTTATCTTTGTGTCGGGTCTTGTAAATGGACACGGTGTCACCAATCATGGTTGACACCTGTAGCCCCCGAAGCCTCCTCTGATGTCATCACACGGTGACACAATCACTCATGCCTGCTGCCAGGGTGCGAGTCATGGTGCTGTCACAGCCCAGTGCCCATGAAGAGATGCTGGGTACAAGGATGCTAACGTTTACTGTACTACCGGGTACAGTAAAGCAGGTTGATGTTTTTTTAGGATGAATGATCTGGTGGCAGCCTCCCAGGTCCTAAACATCGCTGGTTTACCAATTGACCAACTTTAGCAATTCTCCTCATTCTTAATCCCATCGTCCCAGTCGAGACATGTATAGTGTGACTCTACAATGCAAATCAAAGAAGAATATAATAGAAGTATTTTACAAGTCTTCACAGGGGCTGAAGCATTACATTTGCTTGTTTTTTTTTGCGCAGCAGCATAACAGGACCAGTTTTCTCCGCACGTTGTGGTGGAGATGAAAGGCCCGTTCAAGTGCTGTCTTCAAACAGCAGGCCTTGTTAATGATGCACACACACTTTGAATTAAGACCTCATTAGATGATGCCATGATAAAGGATTGATGAGTTTCCATTTTCTAACAAAGGCTTATTTACTGAAGAATTGATAGAGTGTGTATAACAGTGAAATGCTTACTTACGGGCCCTTTACAACAATGCAGAGGGGGAAAAAATGAGAAATAGTAGAAAATTATGTGTATACGTGTGGAGTACGTGAGAGCAGTATATGATATGTAAATAGTGGTATATCATGTCCATCAAGAAAGCTATGTGGAGGCTTGGGATAAAATGTTCAGTGTAGTCGGGCCAATTTTGTGTCTGGTGGGTTGATTACAACCGTAGCTGTATGTGACTCATAACTCATTGAATGCCAATACTCCAATTTGTGGAGAATATATGCAATTCAAAATGGAGATCACTTCACTCTTCAAGACAATTGTAAAGTGTGTGACATCACAATGAAATGGGGACCGTCTCACCGCTCTCCTCCTTGACCCCTGACCTCAGTTCAAGATGAACTCACTTAGAGGGCATCCGTCCCAACCTTCCCTCTATCCTCCACCGAGGACCAGAGGTCCCTGATTATGTCTCTTACACACTGTGATCTGGACGTTCATGACCAATTTGTCTCGGACGCTTTTATTGTTGCAGGGTTGCTAAACGAGAGCATGTGTCTTCCACCCGCTCACACACACACACACACACACACACACACACACACACACACACACTGTTGTTGAGACGTGGGGAGATCTCAGTGAGACACCAAGGGTGGGTCGTTAAGTTTGTTAGTTCACTCAGTGTATCATCAGCGTCCGTGACAAACACATTATCTATCTCCTCCAGCCTCTTAACAGCACTACTTCTCTTCCAGCCCATTTATATGCTAACTAGACTGTTTACAAGCAGCCGTCCGGCCCCTCAACACAGGTCATCTGGTGCTAATGAGCCAATGAGACACGACAGTCATACAGCAACAATGATATCATGTCGGTCTGATTCTGTATGAAGGAACGTGGCGCTTTGAGGTTGACACAGGGAAATTGCAAATAAGTATTAGTTTGGTCAATTTGGCACGTTATCACGATTTATACAGATATGATTGACTCTGATCCCGTCATCGGTTTCGGGTCTGTAGTTACTGTTATCCTCTGGGTCCACTTTTCACATTTTGTTATGTACCCAAATAAATTCAATATTTGATTTGATTTATAACTGTGACAAAAGTCATAGGTTCTATATACATTAGATTCGACAATGGAGCCGCTGTACGTCAGCTGATATTGCCGTGCATTCCGACTGCCAGCGTGCTTACAGACAACCTCCGTTATTACATTTTTTTTATTGCTTTTTGTTTGTGCCGCAAAATCATTTCTCAATATATGCGTTTCAATATCTCAGGGCCTCAGTCACGCCTCGTTCTCCAGTGCTCTTGTGTCACTGCTGGATGTTGATGTGGCGGCGTGAAGCGTGCCATTTCTTTTCTGTTCCCGTTTTGATGTATGATGTTTGTGTCATGCTAAAGGCTTTATGTGCCAATCTCGGTGTTGTTTGTGAGTGTCGGCACATTAGGGGAAAACAAAATTTAAGCTTCAACTCGGCTTAGTTATTCTATGCATGTTTGTGAAACGGGAATAGAGCGTAATGGTATTGGCTTCGCAGTGTCGAATTCCTTAGCGAGGATTGCATTTCTCCAAGAGAGAACGCTTGTGGTTGACGATACTGTGGCATCCAAAGTTGCTCATTGTTGCTTTCATGTTATATAACTTATACTGTAAGTCAGCTCAGGTGATGTAAGTACAATGGTTAAACATGACTGTTCTTTACATACTGTATTCTAATGCAACCATGTTGCAGAATAACCTCTTCCTGTGTGCCCGTTACTAAAAATACATATTGGTAGCAGAAGTACCTCTTGTGTGTATGTTTAGTGTGTATGCATGTGTGTGAGTTTCTGACTAAGTTTGCCTTCCACCCTTCAGTAAACAGGGAAGATCAACATAGCCATGTGCTGGCAGACTGGCCAGCAGAGGGGTCTTTCAGACAAACGCTTTGAAGTCACTAATGTCCGCTGATGCGGATCATTTGACTCATCCACAATGGAGACGGCACGCATGGTGACTTTATGAGCCTCGGACCCACTTTTAAGACGTATAACTTTTAAAATAAAGAAATACAGCCGGTATGATGCATTTTGCATCAAAATCTTGAAAACTTCTTTACTGACATGTAAAACATTTTGGGACTATATGTGACCAACCGGCTCGATTCGGTCCTATGTGGCAAGATTAGGGCGAAGGTTCATCTTTCAAC